>NC_139712.1:25628315-26287806 GCF_964188405.1 Protomyctophum parallelum | reverse complement strand
GCAACACGCCAACACCGCCGGGTAATCTACACTGTCACTGACTGACTGACTCGAGACTTGAGAAAAAGACGTCCAAAAGTCGTTGTCTGTGTATAGGCTAATTCATTGGTAAAAGTATGCTAAATAACTCATTTTTAGACCATCTGGGAAATAAATAAATAAATAATCCGCGGCGGCGGCCTCGCTCCGCTCGGCCGCGAGAATCCCCCCCCAACGCAATTCTATAGCCTACCCAAAGGTAAAACGCACCCGCCGCCTATGCTCACAAACATGAACTTTAATCACATTGGAAGTGGAGAGAGCTCTGTTTTGGGAAGAGAGAGAGAGAGAGAGAGAGAGAGAGAGAGAGAGAGAGAGAGAGAGAGAGAGAGAGAGAGAGAGAGAGAGAGAGAGAGAGAGAGAGAGAGAGAGAGAGAGAGAGAGAGAGAGAGAGAGAGAGAGAGAGAGAGAGAGAGAGAGAGAGAGGAGAGAGAGAGAGAGAGAGAGAGAGAGAGAGAGAGAGAGAGAGTGAGAGAGAGAGAGAGAGAGAGAGAGAGAGAGAGAGAGAGGTATATTTGTCTGAACAGGGTCATTAAGTTGCTGTTATGTTTGTTAGTTTATTTTCATTGTTACTGTATTGCTTGTTGTTCATTATTGTTGGGATGTTTGTTGTTGTCTCTGTGTGCGCAGAGAGTTGTTGTCTCTGTGCGCGCAATGTTGACTTTTGTTTTGTTGTATGCTTTGGCAATGTAGAACATATTTATCATGGCAATAAAGCCTTTTGAATTGAAATTGATGAGAGAGAGAGAGAGAGAGAGAGAGAGAGAGAGGTATATCTGTCTGAACAGGGTCATTAAGTTGCTGTTATGTTTAGTTAATTTATTTTCATTGTTGCTGTATTGCTTGTTGTTCCTTATTGTTGGGAGGTTTGTTGTTGTCTCTGTGTGCGCAGAGAGTTGTTGTCTCTGTGTGTGCAATGTTGACTTTTGTTGTATGTATGCTTTGGCAATAGAATAGTAGCACGCGTGCGTGTGTGCTGGAGTGAGTGTGGAACTATGGTGGCCTTCTCCATCTTCAAAGTTGCCCACCCCTGCTCCTGGTGCTCCATAGGATCAAAATGCATTCATTTTCTACCTACAGAATGACATGAAAGGAAACAGTGGCACCTGCAGGCCATGCAGTGGAAGTGCATGGTTACTGTTCCAGCTCCTGGTGGCCAGGCGGTGAGCCACAGGGCTAATGTCCAGGAGGTATGCTAGGCCTGTGGGCACGATCTGACACAGCTTACGCTGCAGGGGGTACAGACGCCGGTAACGCAGCTTAGCGAAACAACAGCTGGCACAGGAGAGCCATGCCAATAGGGCTGCTGCAGGAAGGAAAACCTGGGAGAGGAGAGGAGGAGGTCATATCACAGCATGGTAGAGTATTGTTGATATTAATTAATTCACATGATTATATAGTTTTTTTCTATACGTCTGGGTTTCCAAGGCTACCTCTCCCACTCCGCTGTGCCTCCAGGCATGGTCTGAGCTGTACAAGTAGAGGGCAAGGGCACATCCATACTGGTACACAGCCACTCCCGCATAGTCCAGGAAGAATAGGGAGTAGTGGGTCAGCTCTGAATGAGACTGGAACAGGTGAGCTGCAGAACTGGAACATGAAGCTGTATTACGGGCTGTGTTCACTGAGGCATTGTTATTTTTCTCCTGAGTGAGTGCATGCTTACAATTGTATTCAATGGTTGCATTGCATATACCCTATGCTGATAATAACAGCAGCACAGACCTGGACTGGCCACTGAATGTGCCAGACATAATTATGTCCAGTAGGCCGACCCGTAGTAGTAATAAAAAAATTGTTGTCTGTTTCAGTGCAGTTGTCTGTTGGTTGTGTATAATTTGTGTTGTTCTGTAAAAGTGGTGGTATTAAGGGCTTTTGAATTTCAAGTATTTGTATCTGCACGCTGGTTGTGGTGGGCCAGTCTGGGCCACATTCTGCGAAAATGCCCGGGCCGAATTTTTGTCTCAGTCCAGCTCTGCAGCAGCACAATGGGGCGCCAAGCATCTATTCTGCTTTGCGCATTCATGTGACGTAAATCACGTCACATTTTTACCTGAAACATCCAATTTAGAAACAACTGGCATTCATAATCTGCCGCAACACACTCTGCATGTTTCATGAATCCTATGTTATCCTTTTGTCAAGAACAGCAAGGAAGAAGTTTTTTTGGGGGGAAGGTGGTGGGCTTTACTGGTACTGAAGTGAGCTCAATACGTGCACACACAATTGGTCAATCATTTCCTTCTAAATACAAATAATCCAACTATCTGTCTATTCACCATCCCACATGTATGGGTTATGCATCCATCCTTTATCCATGTTGTGCCTGCAGTAGCCATGGTTCACTGCACTTCAACCTGTTCTAGTTCTACACACGTTCTCCATTTACCACGCAAATGTTCATATTTCAAATATAAAGTGCGCACCCAGGGCCATGGATGTTACATACCAGTAGCCTACCCTTAGGTGCAGTAACTGAGGTTGCCCTCTAGTCTCAACTCTCAATCTCTAATATTATATTGTCTGTCCCACGTTTTACGTCCCCACGGCTTTTAAAAATCAGACCCGTCTGGAGTGGTACTGTACTGTACTGTACTGTACTGTACTGTACTGTACTGTACTGTACTGTACTGTACTGTACTGTACTGTACTGTACTGTACTGTACTGTACTGTACTGTACTGTACTGTACTGTACTGTACTGTACTGTACTGTACTTCCTGTGTGTGTCTGTGTGTTAGGCTGTGCAACAGTGGCACTTGGTGTTGAACAAACACTATTTTCGTGTTCGGACACAGCCAGGGACAGACCCAGCCACACACATAGCTGTGGTTGCACCACTCACCACTCAAAAAATAAATGAAAATACTTATACTTATACGTATATTCTCTTCATTTTCTTCATTTTTTTTAATTGTAACTACGAGCTGTGCGACCTCTCCTTCCTTCAAGTTTTGTCTCCCATGTTCAGCACCTCCCCACTATTGGTGTGCGCTCCTATACCTCTTTGTTTGTTCATATTCTCTTCATTAGCATTTCTTCAGTTTTTAAGTGTTGTTTTTTGAGTGGTGCAACCACTCCAAGGTACAGCAATGTCCGTCCATGTGACTATGTTTAGAGTACCAGTAGGGGCAAAAGTGGCGCTGTTGTGCCAGAAACAGATAGAGAGAGATAGTGTTGCACTGTTGCCTGCTAATTACAGAGAGAGAGGCAGGGGGAGAGGGGAGAGGAGAGTTGCACCACTCAGTTCACACAGGTGTGATTTTTTTTTATACCTGCAGCTAAGGTAGGTCAGTGAGGAGAGGACATATAGCACCAGGGGTAGAGATGCAGGGTCCAGGGAGAGACCCTGACCCTCTGGAGCCTGCAGTCTCACTCCCAGGATGCCCTGCAGAGGAGAGGGAAGTGTTCAAAACATTCAAATTCAAATTCAAAACATACTCAATCTATTCAATGAAGGCTGTACATTGGATTTATTGTGCAGAGAAAGGGTAATTGTAATGCCCAAACCACACCAATGCAACTAGTCACAAGTTCGCAACTCCTTGCAACAAAACAGATATGTTTGGTTTGGATGCAGCTCAAAGTGAACTTTACTCATGGGTATCTAGTTTGTCACTGTCGAAAATCTGCAAAAGATGTTTTTATTATCTCTGGAATGGAAAGTCCAATCCACTCAGTTCAAAGCTTGTTGGATGCACTTTGAGGACATGTTCGAGGGGTCCTCTAGCAACTCCCGAGGCCCTAGGCAGACGTGTAGCTCGCATATACGGCGGGCCGGCACTGTGGTTGCTTGCAACTACATGCAACTAACTACTCCCCATCGTTTGGATGCAAGGGGTTGCATGGTGTGGTTTGGACTGCTAACCTCAACATGGAATGTTAATAGACACACACACACACACACACACACACACACACACACACACACATTGAACCATAATCGAAGCACATACTGGAACAAATTCACTGTACCCCGCCGCGAAACACAGTGAAGATGCAGAACCTCAGCGCGATGCACACCCCAGCCAGCAGGTGGCTCCACACGTTCACCGTCTCGTTGTGCATTTGCAGGAGGCTGAGAGCATAGCAGCGCCATGGCAGGCCAGCAGGCCGATAGCCAGACAGGATATAGGGCTCCCGAAACAGAGGAGGAACATCTATGTCCCTGACAGTGTGAGGCAGGGAGGGGAGGACACGTCTGAGGAGGCCACCCAGGGGGGACGGACAGGAGAGAGACACCATGGTGGCAGAGAGACAGCCTCGCAGTAGTGGTGTAGGGTAAGGCAGGGACACTCAAATAGCAGAACCTGTGGGCCACATTAGCAAAATGGCAAGGGGTCAGGGTCCAGTTGATAAAATGACAACATTAATACAATCTCGAAATGACTGGAGCGAACACGTATATTCTCGGTATCAGCTTTTTTCTCCCTACATTACCTATTCGCTACAATATATTTCTGGTTCAGTTATTAGTACAGTAGATAGATATCAACAGGATATTTTTATATAGTTTGAGGACCCTCAACGTTAGCACCTCCTATGCCCAGCTTTGTGCTACTGTGTGTCTGTGTGCCAAATCTGAAATGATTAGATTGGCTGAGCACGGAATGCGATGTATGATGATGTATGATGATCTATGACGATAAGTGTGATTTTTGAGGGGTGCTAGCCCCTTCTATTATTTTGTCCTCACACGTCTCAAACAATATTTGCCAAATATGATGTAAATCTTGTCCCTACACGTCTCATATTTGCCATTGACAATGAAAGGAGAAATTAGGTCAAATTTGTACGATGACAAGAGCGCCCCTCACTTCACAAGGGTGTGATTTTTCTTTTCATTAAATTATCAACTGACATCTTTCAGATTGTAAAATTGGTTGAGTCCCTTGTCATATTTGTCACAGACCAGGCAGGGCAATGTTGATGCATATATTGATCCTGAGAGTTGATTTAACAAAGAGAGGATACAAAATAAGTGTAACCGTATGCTTCGTTCAGACCAAGGAAGCTGAACTAAGAAGCTGCTTCGTATTCTTATTTCAATGTAATCTCTATGCAAACCAGCTTTTTATTTTTGAAGCTGCTTCTAGAAGCTCGAAAATAAAAAGTGTGCTTTTTTCCCCAGCCTTTTCTGGTCTGAATGAAGATTTAGGGTCCCATTGATTACATGTGTACATTCTCACAGGATACATGAACAATGATGATCTTAGTCAGTACGGCTAGTCCAAACGGATATAAACCAGTTAATCTTCCTCTCACTGTTTCTTCTGTCTGACTTGGTTGTTTACGGCCTTGAGAACTGCAACTGCAGCATCACAGCTCTGTAAGTGATGTATGATTGTCTCCACCAGGCCGAAGGCATGGGGGGAGAGTATGTTTTGCACTCCGTCCGTCCGTGTGTCCGTCCGTGTGTGTGTCCGTCCGTCCGTCCGTGTGTCCGTGAGCAGCTAATCTCGGCCACCGTTAACCCGGTCGATGCCAAATTTTGCACACACACTCCCTGGATGCCAACGATGAACCTCTGCCCCAAACTTTCCAGAACGGCCTGTTATAGCGCCACCAGGAGGCCGCTTTGTGCAAAACAAGTTTTTGCACAGTACACCTACAGATTTTGTCCAAACATCGCGCAAATTGGTACACAGTCTCTCTAGAGCCATTCAACGAAACGGGTCTTTCAGATTTCTCAGACTCCATCCTGATTGGTTAAGATTGGCTTCCAAAGTTCACAGGAGTGCTCAGTTTCAAACAAAATGCTGCAAATCATGAACACATCGCGTGATTTCCGTGAAATTGTGCACGCACATTCCCACTAGGCCGAGGACGAAATGCCACATGAACAATTTCAACTCAGCCTCAAGGTGGCGCTATAACTGGCCGAAAAGTGTTTTTACCTCTAACTGCACGGATCTGTGGATAACTTTGTATGCCAACTCCCTAGTTTACTTTTGTTGCCCTTTTATCCAACCACCAGATGAAGGCAAGCTGCAATGTCCTACATTCCTATCCTGGTGGAGACCTGTGCCCAGAAGGGCACTTTTTCTAGTTCATCATGTAATTCACTGTTGTGTTAGGGACAAGATGACAAAATTTGCCTTCATTATCAATGGCGTTTTTAAAACAAACATTGAACTAAAAACAAACCTGTATATAGGACCATCAACATATATCACAAAACCTGGTTCCGATTTTGTTTTTTGTACGTCAACTGTTGATTTGACTCACAAATCTGCATCCAAAAATGGGTTTTGTGATGTTGGTAGTGAAAAACAATGTGTCATCTCCAATTTATGAAGTTCAGTAGCCTAAATAAAGATAAACTCACCTGGAATATTCTCCCTCTCCAAGCTACAGTTCATTCTATAGTTCTAGTTTCCAGCCAAGGTTCCCAATACTCCGGTTTGTCTCACTCTGTGTGTCCATGATGTTGTTCTGTGACATGCTGTCCAAGCAAGGGCTGTTTGTGTCCGAGGGAATGAGTCCTCGCAGCCTCCAAAGTCATTCTGTGTCAAGTCACATGCTGACACACACACACACACACACACACACACACACACACACACACACACACACACACACACACACACACACACACACACACACACACACACACACTATGCTCTTTTTCTTGGCCTATTGGATTTATTTCAGCACATTTGGGACTCTCCCCATCGTAATGAATGCAATAAACTGTTGGTTATTCTCCCCTCCCCTCTGCGTGCTTAACGTGAGGATTAGTTATCATGAGACGTTCCTCACAGTACAACTCTGATGCCACTATAATCTCCACAAGAACACCATTCTTTTCAATTCTATTGTTATGTTCTCTTGTATTTTCTTAATGTTTCTACTCTATATTATTACTTGCGCAAGCAGAGCGCGCAAGTAACCATTTGATGCGTATGCACCGTGCCAGCGTATGATGTAATGACTACTTGTGCTTGATATGGCAGTGGTGTCAGATTACATACATGTATACAGTACATAGGGGTATTACCTTTAATCCTCCCGACACTAAAACATAGCATCATTACGTCACCATCGAAAACCAATTACACCCTGGCATTGGGTCCTTTAATCCACATCTTTAGTACGTCATCATTGAGAGCTAGTTATACCAGTTATACCCTGACGTCATATGCTGCTACAATACATACGCATCAAACGGGGCATACGCAAAGTAACCACAGTATACCGCTATACAAATTACATATACATACATATACATAGAGGCATTTCCTTTAATCCACCCGACACTGATCGACATACATGTCACCATCGTACTTGCGCGCTCTGCTTGCGCACTAGTAGGCCATTTACTGTATGGCCTACTTGTGTGCAACAAGCAAGTAGGCACTCAACAGAGTGCAGTTCTAGTTCTCTTCTGTTCTGCATTTTATCCTGTTAAAGGACAAATCATGCACGCGTGCACACTGCACACAACCAGAAATACATGCATTTTAATTACGTATTTCAAATAGGCCTACTGTTTTGTATTTTGTCATTTGTATTTGGCTGTGATAGAAAATGAGATGTAATTTGTATCAATATACTTTCACATCTTGTATTTTCTGTATTTATATACATAGCATACACCATACATGTGTCTCGTTTTATTCTCAAAATGACACATTTTAAACTTTTACACAGGTTTATACTGTGGAATAAATAAATAGCCTAAATATGACTTGCTTAACCACCCACTTCATATCACCTTGCCTCAACTAGTGAATGAAGCCTTGCGGAAATGTCCTTATGCATTACAGATAGTTTACTTTTGAAATAACTACATTACTGCATAATCTACATGGTCAGACAAGCCTAATATCCTGGTACAGTGACAGCCATTGGGAGAAAGAAAGAGAAAATGTGACTACTGTATGTGTATGCGATACTGGTGTCAATATCCTGATGTCAGTATCCTGTTCAACATCCTCGTCAGTATCCTGGTGTCAGAATTTCGACCTTGCTTAAGATGTGGCCTAATGTCTTGAAGTGAAAAAAGGGAATCATACTGTAGTTACAAAATACTACTTATTTAGATTGGCCCACCAGTTTTGTTATTTGACTTTACTCTAACTCTTACTGTAACTAATTGAGAGCTTGCTCAAAAAATAATTTCACCTACTCTTGACACCTGTAATTGTGTGATGTCACAATAAAGCTGATTCTGAACATGCAAATCAGTGAGGTTACTCACTAATTCCCAGCACTGTTGAGTGCTTGAGTGCTTCACAATGGATAAAAGAGCAAGTAACATGTGCATAAAACACAAAATAAAAAGGAAACAAAATATAACAAAACAACTGCAATGAACCAAAGCAATTACATGTTGACACATTGGTTTGTGATCATGGACTTTGCACAAATGATGGAACAACATACATTTTCAAAGGTCAGAAAAGGAAGACTTTCTGAGCTCATAAAAATGGAATGAACGCCACGAGTAAGATAATGTCCAATGTTCTAATTCTTTGGGTACTCGTAAGCTGACAGCAGTTACTTTTGTGTGAAGGGAAACGTTAGCTCATAGCCTCGAGAGTGTGTGGCTCAATGTGTGTTTTTTGTTTTGTCTTTTCATATTAAGTCGTTAAGCTCTGCCTCCACGGCAGCAGCCATCTCATCCGTTTCCGAGCAGCTGCCTTCCTCCTCTTCGTTGGAGTCCTTAGATGACTCGTCCTCAGAGTAGTCCACCTTATTTTCCTCCTTTGCTTCGCCATGCTTTCGCTTGTGTCCCCTCTGTACACTACCTGTCGGCCTGTCCTCGTTCACCTGCGTAGGGACCTCCTCACCGCCCGGTGCCTGCAGAACGGGTCTTCGTCTTGCACTCTGTGCGGTGCCCTGGTGCTGCTTCTCTTCATTCTCCTTTTCATCCCTCACTTTTGTCTTCCATGGGCCCTGACTCTCGCCGTCGCTGCTCTCCTCACCGAGGATGTCGTCCACCTCTCTATCCATACTGTCCAGATCGTCTTTACAGAGTGTGTAGAGGGGCATGATCGCCGATGTGATGGGTTGCTGTTTACTGCGCACAGGTCCTGGCTGCTCTTGGCCTGGCACTGCTATCTCTTCCTGTTGACCCCTTTTTTGAGTTCCCCTGAGAGAAGGTTGCTTTCTACAACCATGGAGTGAGACAGACCCTGACAGCTGGGGGAAAGACAGAGGCCGTGAGGCCTGTGGACACCTTCGGATCAGCTTAGTTCCTCTGTATTTGTCCGTATTTGATGTCAACACGGCACAAGTTAAAGATGCTCGGCTGTTTCTCTGTGGCATCTTGTAGTCCTCCTTTAGGGAATACAGCTGCTCCTCTACCTTTTCCCAGTGTTCCATACAGCTCCACAGCCAATCAGGATTGACCACATGGAGGTGCTTGCAGCCTTGTGCCTGACGGACCTTCTCAGTGCCAGCTCTTGCAGCGATGAGATGCGTTGTTCCTCCTGGCTCTTTAGAGTCGAGTACCAGATTATTACCAATCTTGGCCCCCAGTGCCTTGGCGTGGTAGCACTCCCGTGTCTGTTCCATTGGGTAGTTGGTGGGGTACAGGCCACTAAAAACTATTGTTGTTCCCTTGAGTGTTTGTCTTCTAAGCTGTGGCACAATCTTGCGGATGTCGGGCATCGTGCCAGACTCCTTCTCAAGGTAGGCCTCGTAGTGGCGGTAGTACTCCTTATGGATCCTCACCAGCACTTCCTCTAGATGGATGAGGTACTCGTCCCGGTCATTGTCACTGTCGTCCAGGTTGTTGGCCTCCTCCAGGTTGCTGGTGTTGAGGCACTGCGCAGAGGAGTTTGCCCAATCCTGGGACGCCACTGTCACCGACGTTATGCTGCTCTCATCTTCCTTTCTATCTGAACCCATGTTCACCTGTGTTTCTCTCGACACCATCCCAGATTCAGTCATTGGCCCTCTAGTCTGGGCCTGCTCGCCCCCCTCCTCAATCCCTGGGGCATGTGTCGGTTCATTCACTGAGCAATCCTCTCTCCTGCCATTATTGTGGTCATTCCCCTTTTTCCAGAGACCGGTATCCTGCTCCTCCGCTGTGCCATCTGCAGGGCCGCTTAGCACATCAATAGCTTTCCTGACCATCTGAGCTTCTCGTGTCCCCACCGGAGCATTGATGTCACCCGTGCCCTGGAAGTATATGTATTTCTTCACAGTTATGAGGTTTGGTGCAAACTTCCACACGTCCTCTCGGTCGTCAATTATACAGACCATTGAATCCCCGCAAGGGAAAAGGTTCCTAAGATTCCCCGTCTTGGAGAAAGGATCGATGCACTCATCTCTGGATAGGATCCGATTCGAGAAGAGCTTCTTTTCAGGATCCAGGAAACCTGAAATGGTGTGTGCATAAAGGTGGCTTCCAAATGTGAACACGTGCAGCTCATAGAGTTTGGCGATTTTCTCCAGGAATTCCTTGCAGTGCGGGCGAAGCCGTGTGTGGAGCTTGGGCTCTCCTCGCCCAACCTGGAAGTGGAGAATCCCCTTATTGGACATGTGCTGACAGTGCTGGTCAGTGGTGTGGATGAGTGTCTGGTCCAGATCTACCATTAAGACCAGTTTTTTGTTCCTGTGCAGTCTCCGTTGGTCATCCCTGCCAAGCTGCTCCGCTTGCTCCGAGCTGATCATCAACTCGGGGACACTGTGCACCATGGAGATTTCTGCCGTGGAGATAGGTGCTTGCCGTCTCCCATTTCTGCTCTCGAGCTGGGTCAGGTCCTGGCCACATTCAGCACACAAACCCTTCATTACTGTTGGGTGGTTGCATTCATCTATTCTGACAATGACACTCCCAGCCGATATGACCTGTCCGTGTTGACAGCAGAGCTCCCTCACCACTCCAGCACGGTCCGACTTCACCTTCTTCTCCGAAGGCAGACAGTTTAAATGATCCGTAGCCCTAGCGGTGACCCGAGCCTCCCTCTTTACCGGTGATATGGGGATGCAGAGCGCCAAAACTGAGTCCATATTCACCAGAGACCCGGGTTTCACCTTCCACTCCACTAGGCGCAGAGGGGGAGCTGAGGTCGGTGAGCAAACGTCTGCCACCTGCTGCACCACTATGGTGGTGTCAGGGACCTGGCCCTCATTCACAGCACCGCTGGTCCCACCCGAACCAGAGTCTGTGGCATCCTCCATCAGGTTCTATGTACTGCAATTATATCTTCTGAATGTCCTAAACCATTTACTTGAAATGAAACATTTAAATAAAACACAATGTATGTGAAACCTATATGCCTACATGTCATGAGGATTAACGAGAAACGTGCTGTTGGTTGTGGAGAGTAATCAATGCTTATATACCGCTGACTGTTCTTGACGTCATTCACAAGTTGACTTGCCTCTCCTTATGGTGCCTACATTGTAGTAAGGATCATCCCTCTTGGTAGTAGGCGCTCACTCCAGACCTGGTGACGACACTGGGGACACACTTGCTTGGGGGGGAGGATGTTAAGTAGTGATGAGTAAACAGCTGCTGATGTTGGCAGTGAGGCTCGGCTGGCTGGCTGTTGGTCAAAAACAAAATCTCTTTTCGACTGATGTCACAGTTCCAACCTCATATTTTGTTCGGCTGAGAGGCATTGCCAATGTCTCCAAATATAGAAATATACATCTTGTTTAGCTTACCTGTATCCTAATAACGGTTTCTCAAACACAAAATGCTGACTTGCTCATGATCCCATTAGTGTAAATTAAATTAAATTGTAAACGCAACATGACATCAATAACACCTAGAAAATATAAAAAACGAAATGAAGGAAGACACTGTGAATGTAAAACACAACTATTTAATGCCTTCAAATGTGCACTCTTTTATAGGCATTCAACAGGCAAAATTTGGCATAAATGCAGCATGCAGATCACTTTGCAATACATCAAACACATGGGAATGTTGAGTGTAAAATACTGTGATTATTGTATCACACTAGTGTCAGCAAAGACATGTTTTCTAACATTCTGATGCTCTAAAACACACACACACACACACACACACACACACACACACACACACACACACACACACACACACACACACACCTGCTTGGATGACATTTATCTTATAAAAATCACACCTGTGTGAAGTGAGAGGCGCTCTTATATCATACATCCTCACCTTCATCTTCAATGTTTGTGTTTACACAAACTCAAAGCTGGCCATTCATTGTGAATGGCATTTGAAGTTTGTGTTGGGACAAATGCTCAAAGCTGGCCATTCATTTATCAATGGCAAACACTCAAAGCTGGCCATTCATTGTCAAGGTCATTTAATGTTTGAGTTAGGACAATGTTTGTGTTTACACAAACCCTCAAAGCTGGACATAGGCAGAAATGTGTCACTTCACAGAAATGTGTAGTCATCAGAAGACTGTTGTGGGATGATCCTTTCATCACCTACCCATGAACATTGGAGGGCTGGCCATGTGAGACTAATCCTTACCTGTGAAATTTGTCATTTAAAGGTATAGTACAGTATATGAAAGCTGAGCAGTTGGCAGGTTAGATATAGAGATGACAAAGGCCAGTCAATACTTTCCCCAATGTTGAAATCCCTCAAACCCAGTTGCTGGGAACCAGCAACTAACTCTACCGGGGCAGTGTTGCAGCTGAAGGATACCTTCGCCACAAAGGACTGTTAATTCTGAAGCTGTTTTGTGACTCCATCTTTTTTGATTATATTACTATATTCATACTATATTCAGCTATAGTGTAGATTTTCATCTTACACAAACATTAAATTCCCATTGACAATGAATGGAGAATTTACGTCATGTGTAGACGAGCAAAATGGCTGTTATTGTCCTACACAAACATTACATTCCCATTGACAATGAATGGATGATGTATGATGATAAGAGCGCCCCTCACTTAACACGAGCGTGATTTTTTTTAAATCACCTATCAACTGTAATATGTACAAGAACGGTTGAAAGTTAGAAACCTGTCAGCTGTCACCTGTCACCCCGAATCTGAATCTGACTCATTCTTAGGAAACCCATCGGGTCCGAGCAAATGCTGGCTGGGGTCCTCCAAAACACAAGGTCCTGGCCCAGCCTTGGTGCTAATAATGTAACTGATTCCCATTGCCATGGACTCTAAACCAATAGCCTGCTTCAACTCCTCAGAAAGGACTGCATGGTCAACCGGAAGACCCTTTAAAAACTGTCCTCCATTGATCTCCGGGGGAAAGAAATGCCGGACCACCTGGATGAACTCGGCAACATACTTCTGTAGAGTGTAGATCACGGCGTTTGGCCCTGCATCGAAAGTATAGGCAAGCCTTATCTCCCCATGGTGTTGGTTATACTGGTGCACCAACCTGATGACTTGATGAGAAACGCTGTTGAGGTAAAATATGGGTGGGTAGGTGTCCAGGCAGATGGCGTGAAACTGGTTACTGTCTTTCATGGTCAGTGCAGCAAATGTGGCAAAGTCCTTCCCATGCACCGCTTCAATCATCTCCTCCATTCTGTCTGGAACAACAGAATCCATCCGGTGCTTAAGGAGATGGCTGGTTTCTATGCTGGTTTTCATGCCAGAGGTGCTGCTCACAGGCTTCCGCTCAGCACTGACCACAAGCACAAGGACTCTGAGCTCGGGCCAGTGGCTTTCTGGCTCCACCTGCTGGGCTATACTGTCCTCGCCATCCTTTTTGCATCCCATGATCCACTGGACAAATCCCCCATGCATACTCCTACAGGCACTGCCCGAGCCTTGCCTTGCAATCGCAGACAATTCCCCTTCTACCCCAAACACCTGAGCCAGTGTATACACTAGACAGGCGAAGCCAGCTGCAGAGGACGCAAGTCCTGCGGCTGTGGGGAAGTTGTTGACAGAGCAGATGTGGACTTTATGAGACAAGCCGATCCCATCCACAGCAGATTCCCCTTCGCTGCATCTCTTCTTCGCTAGTTGACGAATCTCTCTCAGACAAGACTGCAGTCTGGGATGGCTTATGTGCTCCTCTTTACCGTTGAGCCATATGCGGTCCTCCTGAAATGATCGGCTGGTAGCAACTGTCGTGGTTGTTTTCAGCTGGTCTTGATGGAGTGTAACACTCAAAGAGGAGTTGACGGGCAGGATCAAGTCCTCATTTCTCTTCCCCCAGTATTTGATAACGGCTATATTAACAGGTGCAGTGCATGTCAACCTGTGTGGCATGTTGACATTGTCCTCAGACATCCCGGTCTATATTGCCTTTTCTGTGTATGTCTGGCTGTGTGTCTGACTCAGTTGTATGCCCAAATGTGGACAGGACTGACATCACAGTACTGATGTCATAAATGCCTGACGTCATGGGCATCCAAATACTCTGATAACAATAACTCTGATATCCAAATTAAAGATGTCCGTTGTTTGTCTGTCTTTGACATCGCTTTTGTAACGTCAAGAGTAGAGCAGATCATATAATTAATTAATTGGGAGATTCAAAGGTCATTTGACAAATGACTCTGAGCTTCAGTATACTTGACCGATTCCCATGACCCTCTACAATATTGCCGAATTTCGTAAAAAACGACAGCACAGAAATGTAAAACAAATAATTATGAAAACAATAACGGGTCTTCGCCCCTTCAGACTTGACCCCTAATAAGGAAGGGAAAGGAACAGTGGTCCGTATGCGTGCCGCTTGTTCCACATGGACCTACAAGCAATGACAAAGCACACAGTTCAATTGCAGATATAGCACACAGCACGTAAATATATGAACAGAATATAATGCACTATACCATCTACAAAATGTCACAGGTACGATAATAGGCAAACCAATAAAAGCCTCTCAATGGTTTCACACAGGCAAACTCCCTTTTCAATGCTTATATACATCAGAACAAGACCCCTGTGTCCACTGTACTGTGCTCTATGCTGTATTGTACCATATTTTGATCATTTTTTGGAAAACATCTTCGAGAAATGATGATGTTTTCGATGTGTACACTGCATAATTTTTATAGAGGTGTGTGCGTGTATATAAAGAGCACAAAGTACGTTTCTGAACGTACCAAGTATCGTGAGACTGTCCACCTTTTCCTGTCTGGCAGCCAAATCTCGCGATACCTCTAGTTGAGTCACAGACTAAGGTTCTGTGACCATCCTCTGGCAAGGATGGTTTGATGATTGATTTGACCTCTATGGACCCTTTATAAAAGATATAGCCCCCAGGTCCCTCGCAAAAATCCCAGCATTTTTTGCTAGAGGGCCAAATTCAAAAATTAAGTCAACCATGAGGATTCCAAATCTGACACCATTTTAATCATAAGACATCGTTTTGGCCCCAAAATCCAAGATGGCCACCATCCAGTACAGTGAAAACGTAAATTTTGAAGAGGAAAGTTATTTTTACGGGGTGGAGTTGTTAGCCCCACACCCAACCCCCAACCTGGAGGACCAGGTGCTGCTTTTTGTCTGACCTCTCCTCTGGTTGAACCTGCCAGGGGTATGACCCCCGCCGGTATAGCCCTCAGAATCACAGAGGCACACAAGCCTCCCCACCGCAACAAGGTAGCAACACATGGGAAGGTCATTTTTTTTTTTTTTTTTTTTTTTTTTTTTTTTTACAAACACAAAACAATCAATCTGAATCAGAGCATGCTGTGTTACTGTCTTCTGAATCATCCGATTCAGATGACTCCACCCTCCTCTTTGCATCATCATCATCGTCCTCACTCTCAACTTCCTCGTCCTCTTCAACTGGCCCTGGTGCAGGTAGGTGTGTTGGGAGAGCAACAAAGGTCCATTTTAGTTATATGTGTACACTCCCAGAGTCTAATGTCAGTGCAGGCTTTATTCCTCCTTGAACTGATGTGTGATGGATGCAGCACCGCTGTAGCAGGACCTCCACCTCCGCTCTCCGTGTCAGTCTGTTGGCTTTGCCTTGGAAGCGCCCATTCTTCCCTGCACCCTTTCCTTGGAGTATCTCAAGCAGCCGTGGTCCCATCTTGGTCACTGGTCCACTGGGCCCGGCAAGCAGAAACAGTCCAGGACCCTTCTCCTCTCCAACGGTCAGGAACACCATGGTTTCCTCTGTGCCTATTTCATTGGCAATGATGTTCATGAACTCGTTATTGCCTTCATTTCTGTGCAAGCTGAAAAAGTTTCCTCTCTGTGGGTTTCTCTTGAAGTTCTGTGCAACGAGGACAGCCATGTCTCGCAGGATGGTCAGGTTACTCTTCTGTAGCAGCTTAACAGACTTCTGGAGCTTGTCTACTGCCTCTAGATGTTCATCAGGCCTAGATTTCAACAGAGATACAAGCGATCGTTCTCTGCTGTAGCTTTTCTCAGCATACTTCAGAACCCTGTTCCCTGCCAGGAAGATCAAGTTGGTCTTATTCCTTTTCCCTTTCTCTGCCCCAAGTAGCTGTATTACCTGCAAGTGACTGAGATTAGACACATGGGTTCCGCAGCACATGCTGGCATCAACACCCTCTATATCAATGATGCGAATTGGCCCTGCAAGATCATCTGGCAGACCTCTACTCATCATTTCCACAGCAGGCTCGTCCATAGAGAGAAGCCGCACAGCGACAGGGACCTGGTCTCTGATCTTCTCATTGACAGCTTCCTGCAGGGCCTGGAAATGGGCAGGCTGCATGCACGGAGTGTCCAGCTCTATGGAGCTTCTCTGACGCCCCAGCTCCCAGGATGTGGTTTTGTATCCAAACATGCTGTCTGCCAATGCAGTGATCAGGTGTTGGCCCGAGTGCTGCTGCATGTGGTCAAACCTCCGGTCCCAGTCCACCTTCAGCTGCACCTCCTGACCCTCCTCCAGAGCTGAGCACAGAAAATGAACGGCCTCTGTCCCCTGCCTCGTCACCCTCAGCACTGGCACGTCTCCAATCAACCCATGGTCATCTGGTTGGCCACCTCCCTCAGGATACAAGATGGTGTCTTGAAGTTTGACATTAAAACCCTTTAGGGTTTCTGTCTTTCCATTGACTTCTCGCTTCAGCTCACTAGGGCAGCAGGACACAACCGAGGTAACGAACTCCTTCATATAGCAATCCCGCTGACATTGGAAAGACATGTTTAAATATATGAAGACCGCAGTCGCACAACTGTTTTAAAGCTGAACCATTGAAAATTTGTCCCCTACAGTACTGTATATAAGTATCCTTATCTAAATTATCCTTATCTAATCTAATTGTAGTGTGGTTGCAATAGACTTTCTTCCGGATAAACTTTGTGAAATCATGTGACGTGTGTAGTGGTGTCATGTGGGTCAATACATCATCATCATGGGTAGGATAAAACGGAACCACACTTGCAATTCCCAAGAGTTATTATTGAGGGGCCCCTCCTATGTCCCGCAATGCACTGTGGGTATTGTAGGAAATGAGCGGACAGTGGCCCGCCGAGGTAAATGAGCCGTTCTCAGCCACTGTTTCGCCAAATGAATTTATTTTTACATGAACGGATATCATACTAAAGCATGACGAAAGCCTTATTATAGTCAGTTATATTGTCATTTGTCAACAATAAATGCTATTGACAATGAATGGAGAATTTACGTTATATGTAGACGAGCAAATTAGCTATATTGTCCTAACACAAACATTAAATGCCATTGACAATAAATGGAGAATTTACGTCTGTGTCTGAGCAAATCAGTATTTTTGTTCAATTCCCATTGACAATGAATGGAGAATTTGAATGTGTCTGAGCAAATTGACATGTTACGTCATGATGATGTACAATGATAAGAGCGCCCCTCACTTCACAATTGCTTTTCTTTATTGATACAGTTGAAGTTGTCTGTCTGACTGTCCTACAATAACACATATCTTGTGGAGGACGATGATTGTGTCGGAAGACAATCGTGTGGCAGCCACAGTGCCCCATACTTCACACGAGTGTGATTTTGTTTTAGAATATTTTGACTTTCATTTTATAATGGAAGTCAATGGGTCATTGCAATTCAACCTTGCCTAAAATCATACATTGTAAGAAGTAGGTCGGCACTGGCTTATTGTCGGTATCAGCCGGTAACATGCAGGAGTCTATCCCCGTTACAATGCGCTTGACCCCTGGGAGATGGATTGCTGAGGTGGAGCTCCACATCTACCATCAGCTCCCAGTACTTCCCACTTGACTTGCTGCTCCAAGCCGTGCAAGCCGTGCTACTCATTCGCTGAGTTGGTGGTGCCCGGGATTGAACCCATGAAATTGTGGTCCAAAGGCGAGGGCTGTATACCGACTACTGCTCCCAGACACGGAGATGTGGATATATAGAATATATGGATATATGGCTAATGCATAGGTTTTACAGGCTGGCCACATGAAGTCCAACATCCCCATTGGAGCCAAGTCCATGGTCCACACTGGAGTCCTGCGCTCCCACGACACTCTTCAGATACTTGGCTCTAATTGGAGGAAGCTGCTGGTAGGTGTCAAAGCCCAGCTCCGAGTGCTGCTGGGGCAGACGAAACAGCAATAGGTAGCTCTTCAACAACTCATCAGTCAGGTAGTAGATCTTTCTCAGCATACTGCAACGAGCTGCTTCAACCTCCTGCGCAGCAGCGTCTTGTGAGAAGATGAAAACGTTAATGTGGGACAGAGCGACCACATACAAGACGGGGCACCAGCAATGCTTCAGGGCCCCCGTCACCAGGGATCGGAAGTAGAGATGGAGGAGAGGAAGGTTGTGCTCGGGTGGAGAGGTGAACTGCTCTATGGGGATGGACAGCTCGTTCAGAGTGACCCCTAGTGATCTGAGCATCCCCATGTGTTCTCCAAACACGGCCAGCCTCATGGACGCACTGTACCTCCTCTGTAGAGGCAGCAGGACCAAGCAGCCAAAAAGTCGATCACCAAAGGAAACCGCCTCATACTGGGTCAACAGGGCCGAATACAGATCCTGGAAGGAAGCCAAGCCTGGAGGAGGCACGTTGAGGTCCAGAGAGTCCAGTCTGGATGGTCTGGTGAGCAGTCGGATCAGGGCCCAGACTAGACTTTGGACAGGCCTCTCCATGAACAGGTCGCTGGAACACAGGAAGACACAGGACAGTCGAGCGAGCTTGGCTACTGGAGGGATCACCTCAAGTGAGTTCTCCCTCCAAACCTCCAGCAGCAACAGCCACTGGAGACAGTGGATCACAGTCTGCAGTGCACCATTTGGCAGCTCCTCCACCTGCAAGCCACTACCAGAAACCCCGGTTTGCGCATACAAGCTGACAAGAGGCAGGAAAGGCCAATCAGAGGGTAGGGTGGGACCACCAAGCTCTGGGAGGAGCTGAGAGTCCACCCAGGGGTTCCGGCACAGGTGGGCATCTCGGGACCTCGATATGATGGGCTCCGGGTGGGCCAGGTGAGAGAGGAAGCAGCCCCTGATTAGGGGCAGTTGGGCGCAGGCTTCCCTTAGAAGAGCGGTGACTGTCTGGAGAGAGGAGGGATAGGCAAAGATTGAGGTGGAGCGTTGTTCATATTCGGGAAGCTTCAACTCTGCCAGCTCTATGTCTTCAGGTCCTCCACAACGGCCCTCTGATATGAAGTCTTTGCTGAATATAATGGTGGAGAGGAGTTCATGGGCCAAGTATTCACTGCCTGGCAATAAACATGGGAGCAGGACAAGTGCCACCTGGTGGTAGAGAGGACAATGTCTGGCCACTTCTTGTTCACTGGGAACCAGTCTGTGTGCCAAACGTAGCAGCAGGTATAGGAAGTGGTGCTCATGACGAAGGAGCCATGCGCTGGTGTGAGAGAAGGTGGGTGTGGCCTGACCACAGCTACGAAGGTAGCCAATTACAGGTTTTGACAGGAGTAGGCAGCTGAATTTGTGGGTGAGTCCCTTGTGGATGCCTGTGAGTGTAACCAGTAGGAGACCCAGTGAGGTGAGTATAGGGAAGGGAGAGGAAGGCACAGCCAACCACAGACGGCGCCTCCATCCTGGGCAAGCTAGGCCAGGCAGGCTGGGGGTCGTTTCTGGACCTGGACGACTGGACTGGAGGTCACACACTATGGAGCAAGACTTGATGTTTTGTATGAGACTTTGCACCATAGTGTGGGACAACAGTGGGAGAAGAACCTCTTTTGTCAACTGCTCTAGTTCCTGAAGAGTCTCTACTGGCTTGAAACAGTTCTGTTTGGAGAGCTGGTGGTAATACGCTTCTACTAAGAGCAGATAAGCGGGTATCAGAGCCAGGGTGCTGTCTCTGTCAACTGGGTTGTCTAGACTATTCAAGCAGCTCTTCAGTTGTCCTAGAAGGGAGGCCTGCAGCCCGGTCACATGACCCCATGACACTGGAGGGGGTGGGGGGCACTCCGAACCCTGGGAACTGACCTGCAGCTCCTGGTGGTGGCCTGCGGTGTGTGTGACCTGTGTGAGCAGAGAAAGAAGGGCCTGGATCCTCTGGAGCTGGAGGAGCAACAGTGGGTCTGATGGGAGAATTGTTTGCTGGACAGACCGCATCTCCCTGACCAAGACAGTATACAGGTCTATGTATATATTACAGGCCTGTCCATAGCTGACTGCTACAGTCCACAGTCTGTAGGCCTCTGTGGTGATCATAAGAGCCTCAGACCGCTCCAACGGCAGCTCACTGGGCTCTGGGGTCAGCAGATGGCACAGACGCTCCCTGGCTCCCAGAGAATTAAGAATCCTGGCACATGCATGTCTCCCGGAGGTTGCCAACACTCTTAGGAGCTTCATGGCGCTAGTCAGTGGGAGTCCGTAAACAGACTGGGGTAGGGGCACGGACGGCATCGTCCAGGAAGTGGGAAGGAACTCTGACATCACCACCTCCATCAGGCGAGGACAGTCAAGCACCTGAGTGGCGGAGCAGGCAGAGTGTCTCGCAACACGGATCAGAACCTCCAGAATGTCCCGGACCACCCGTGGAGATGGACGGACCACCTCAAGGATATAACGCAGTCTGGGGAGAATTTTCATGCTCAGCAGACCCTTCACAACATCCTGTCTGGCCACATAGTGATCCGTCTTCCTCTCCTCTTCATTGGTAGTGTCTTGCGTGCACTCCTCCAACCCCTCATCCTCCTGAGCAGAGGGCATTAACGGGAAGGCGGCCAGGCCACCAAACCAAGAGAAGGTGCTGTCCAGGCACTCCTCGTCCTCTGCAGACACTAGCAGCGCTTTGAGCATGTGCACTGACGCAGACATCACAGCGTTCACATTGTCATCCATTGCGAAGCGGAGAAGGAAGAGCAGACCGGCGTCTAACATCGTGGATGTCACATTTCCTCGCAAAAGCGACACATATTCACCAGCGTGTGCCTTTGTGAGAACGCTGGCCAGGGTGTTGAGGGCCAGACTCTTCTGCTGGATCACCCGACTCCGAGAGAGCAGGAAGAGCTCCTGGAGAGAATAACCTGCCAGCTCGGGCTCCTCCCCATGGTGGTGTAGTCCCAGGTGTGTGGGCAGGTCTTCAGTCGGCGGGATCAAGGAGCCGGCAAAGTCAAAACGAGCCTGCATGGCCTTTTTGGTTCCTTTCTTCTTGGGAGCAGGCAGGTCTCTAGTCCACTCTAGTTTCTCTGATTCTAGCTTGTCCATGTGGATCCACTCCCTCAGTGGCTTCACTGGCAGCTCATCCACTGTCACAGGAAGTGGTGCTGTCACTTGTGCTTCCTCTTTCTCCATGTCGACATCCAAGGGTTCCTGCTTTTGACTGGAGGAGTCTGACTCTTTGACAACACCTTCAGGAACACACTGTTCCCTACCTTTGACATCTTGGGGATGTTTGAAAGCAGGGATGGTCAGCTGGGTGCCTTGGGCTCTGCGAGATCTGACAAATTTCACCAGTCTAGGATCAAGTCGAGTCATTATTTTCTTTTGTTCCTCTAGTATCTCCGCTTGGGACATTGCCTGGAGCATGGCCTGGTTCTCGTGGTGGATTCCCATGGTCTCAACCGATCTGTTGGGGCCACAGAGTCCCAGTCCAGACACCAATCTGGGGCCTGACCTGGTACTATGACATGCCTCAGTATCCATTCTACTCTCAGGGGGAATATTTTGGCCATTGGGTGCAACTATTTGACTGCTATCTGCACATTGCTCAGCTAATATCTGATGAGCAAAGATGCTCCTCTTCCCACCACCAGTAGATACCCGAGTATCTGTTTCTGAGCGGCGCAATACTTTGGGGAAGGCGGTGCCTGTGAATGCTGGTAGAGAGACTGGAGTACAGCTGGTGTCTCTCTCAACAATCCTGGAGAGAACTGCACTGATGTGTGTGTCACGTCTGTCCAACAATTCTTCTGCATCTTCATCCTTGAAATGCACTTTGTTAGCTTTGAAGTGGGACTCTTTAGGAGGGGCTGGCGTCAGATCAGTAAGTTGATCTGGGAGGTCTGCAATGGAGACAACATCTCTCTGACTTCCGGCATGCACTTCTATGTCGCCTCCCATTCCATCCCCTCCTCTCTTATCTGGGCAACGGACAACATGAGTCACAGACGGGATACCAGAGATCATAAACTGGTCTTGCTCTTGTAGGAGGTCTGCCTCACAGTCAGTTGGCTTGGGTCGCCGCAACATCCTTCTTTGCAAATTTGTTGAAGTCTCCTGGCTTCGTAATTCTATAGACACAAATATCTAGACACACACAAATAGACACCATAGTACTGATGTCATAGATGACATATAGACCTACAGTGCTGACATCACTGTTGCTGATATATGATATATTTCTGACATGTTAATTGTAACACTAGAAGGTCTGAAGAAAAATGGGCAAAACTAGCATGTGCTTAAATTCATATTTAGAATTTTTTTCAGATGTCAAAAATTCCTGAGATGATAGAATGGTGATGGTTGATGATGGTCATGGAAGGGGAACCTTCTGAAACCTTCCTGGGCAAAGATAATTAACTTTAAAATATAAAAAAAACGGTCAAAATGACCTCTAAGACCTTCTAGTGTTGAAGAGGCAATCTTCTGTATCAACATTTAAACCGTATTGTGTTTTTTTATAAGATAGCTCGAACTAGTGCTGGTTGTCTAGGCTAGAACCGCTGCAGTGGGGTTACTATACTTTGGTCCGACATACCATTGGTCCGATCGACTACCTACCCCAAACCCTCACCCTAACCATAACCGCGAGCACGGGGCAGCACACCTAAACCTAACCCCCAACCCTATCCCGAGTCGGACCAATGCTCCTTCGAACCAATGATATGTCGGACCAAAGTATGCTCCCCTGCAGTGGATCCGAACTTATACCGGGATGTTTAACGGAGCTAATTGGAATGGTGGTCTTGGTAAAGCTTTGCAAGGTATCTGGGTTGTAAAGCCAGACGCCTTGGTTCGTATGTGTTGAGGGGATCTTGGATCTTGTGTCTTGAGTGTGGCATCTTTTTTTTCCAGTTTTCATAGATTTATTAGAAAAATAAAATGTGTACTTTGTACATTAAATAAAATATGATTCAGACTGCACAAACTTAAGCAACCTCTCAAGCAATTTCCAAAATAAAGTAAAATTGCTGTAGAAAAAGAAAATCAAAATATTCAAACTTTTCACTCTGTGGAAAGTTATCTTTCCAATTTCCCATTTATTTCCTCACATTACCCATTGCCAACGGTTTCCATTGGAAACAATGGAATCTTTGAGCATGTGTCCCATTTTACGTGGTTCAGGATAAACAGTCTCTTGAGTCCAACAATTTCACCTGATCAACAGGGCCAAGGTCGCCCCAATCCCAGCAAATCCAGCAACTGCCATCAGTGTGTTCCTCACTGTGGATGCTGGGTCCGTTACCCGAAAGAAATCCACAAAACCATCCCATGAATTGTTCTTGATCAGCCATTCCCGTTGGTCATTAAGGAGATATGTGGAGATTTCGTGGCCCACCAATCGTACACACTGGTCCCTGTCCTTCTTCTTCAGGCACTGACACACAACTGCCCCAAATGCCACCAGGCTGGAAATGCGACCCCAGTTTGTGGTACCATCACTGAAGAGGCTCTTTGCTACCGAACTCATGAAACTCATGTCATCTCCTCGTTCATCCAGCTCGAGTTTGTTTATCATACCATTATATAAGTATCTGTGTTTTTCAATGACGTCCTCCACAACTCTTTGCATGGTTGAATGGGCTTCGCTTTGCTTCCTGCGTGGTTGAGATACACTTACGAAGTCCACTAGGAAACTGCTGATAAGATGTCTTGTGTCCTGTTCCAAGACCTCGTCCCCCGCGGAACAACTAGACAGGTCGATCTCACCGTCCAGCCCCGGGGTACATGGTAGAGAGCCCTCGTCGTTGTCGCTGAGGTAATCTTTTGAGTCAAGATGTGACAGAAGATGTGATGTGAATTTCTTAGGCGGCTGTGGCGTCTCGCTGGTGACAACGGTCCCGTGTTGAGTGTCCCTGGTCATCTGAAACGAGGGATTTCCTGCGCCATAGTGCATGGGCCCTTCCACGACTCCGGTAACGACTTCATTTTGAGCAGGGATGAGAAAATGCTCGACGATTGAGGCCCGTTTCGACCACTTCGCCGGAAAATTCATCATGGTTGTCGACAATGAAAGTTTACCTCAAACTAAAAGTGAAACTATAGTACAATATGACTTTGTTGGTAGCTTAGCTTGTGAGAAAGAGGGACAAAACAATCTTAGGCTTAGCTGTATCCCATGGCGGACAAAAACTGCAACGGAAGTCAGTGTGGCATCTTGAGCCTTGTCCTATGTGCTGTATCCTGGGTCTTGCTTGGGTCCTGTAGATTCTGATGGTTTGAGATGATTGGAGATACCGTGTGCGTGGCTTGGTATCTGAGGTTTAGAAGCTGGGAGCCGCCTTTTATGCTGTGCAAGTCTAGTGTCACGATGATGTCACCACTGTGTATATCCATCTTTGGGGTTTCTACATTAATCTGATGTCAGCACTGGATATCGCTGTTGACTCCATATATAGGTTATCCCCATATATGGAGCTCTAAGTGAAAGCCTTGGTAACAGCCATTATTTGAAAAGTGAGGGGCGCTCTTATCATCATACATCTCATTCCGGCCAATCAGGATTTGTGTCCTCAGCTTCGTCTTCAATGTTTGTGTTGGGACAAAGTTTGTGTTTACATACATACTAAAAGCTGGACATAGGAGGGGCTATCAAATGGTTTCAAAACCCTATATGCTATTTTAACCATTTCCGGGCACAGGGCGAGATCGGACGAGATTATTTTTTGATTTTATGCCGCCTAGGACGAGGTTGGACGAGATTTGTTTTTATATTTGCAGCGGCTATAAGACACTCTCCCCAACCCTGTGACAAAGTTTGGTAGCGCTGCGATAAAAGACAGGCCCTAAAGTATTCAATCACACCATGACTACACAGGCTGAGCCAAAAAAATGTTCCCATGAGCCACAAAAAGGCAACAATACTCCACTCCAGTCTGACCCAGAGTCGTCGGGACACACTGACCCACAGCACATAGCAAGACAAAAGCAGATCAAAGACACCAGCGATCGATCAGGGCTAAAATGCCCCCCCAAAAAAAACATGGCCGGACCCCCAAACGAGCCAGCGAGACGCTCATGCCAGGCTACGAGCGAGCCAGCGGGCAGCCTGTTGGTCGCCGCCGTGGAGCCGTGGAAGTCCCCGCTGAAGTGCGCGCTGGACCCAGCCGAGGACGAGGCAGAAACGGGCAGCGTGTCTACAGGGGCGAGCACAACAATATCTGAAGTACTGTGACTGTCCGATGATACACTGTCTGCATCGGAGGATGCAACAGTGTCCGCGCCGCGGTCACCGGATCAGCTGGGAGCGGGACATCCGGCGGGGGCGGGACATCCGGCGGGGGACGAAGGTGATTGGCTTCCCATGAGACCGAAACGAAAATGTGTTCAAAGGATAATGAGTAGGCTAGTAAGTTCAATTTTATTTAGTTTTATTTAGTTTCGGACGGGGGTGATCTCGTTGCGACCGGGCCGCCGGATGGAGTAAATGGAGTTACTGTTTGAGTCTCATTCATGGGGTGAAAATAAGATTTATTCAACAAAAACACTTTTTTATACTTTTTTTTAACTTTAACTGCTTGAAGACAAATACTGTACATATATCAGATAAGTCACTATAGAAAAAGAAAAAAGTTTCAAGTGAGTATTCTGCTTGAGAGAGTGTCTTTCACAAAAGTGCTGTTTTCTCAGACAAATTATTTCAGAGGGCTGATTTTGATGAAACCATGACCTATTCAACTGCCTATAACTAAAGAACGGAACATGCTACAAACATAATTCTTTTTTGGGGGGAAAGATGAGACTTATCACTTTCATATGAGTTATTTCATGACATTGGGACATATTCACATACTATTATATATGGGCTTTGACAGATTGGTCAAATGTCCACATTGCCTGGAGGAGAAGGGGAATATAATGAAAACAAACATGGCCTGGAAAGAGTTAATTGATTTTCTGAACGCATTTTAACTGTGTCCTAACGTATGGTACTTATGTCATCCATGTGTATTGACACATCGTATTATGCTTGTTATTGTGCTATTGTATTTTCTGCTTTTTGCTGTGTATTGTTGTGAAGTGCACAGAGACCCCTTGGGGTGATGTTGCACTATAAATAAAAATAAACTCAAACTCAAAAACATCATATCTGTAACAAAACATATTTTAAGTTGCACCAGCCCCTCCTATGTTTTGAGGGTTTATCTAAACACAAACATTGTCCTAACACAAACATTGAATGCCATTGACAATGAATGGCCAGTTTTGAGTGTTTGTCCGACTCCTAACACGAATGCCATTGACAATGAATGGTTAGCTTTGAGTGTTTGTGTAAACACAAACATTAAAGATGAAGGCGAGGACGCAAATTGTGATTGGCCTGAATGAGATGATGTATGATTATAAGAGTGCCCCTCACTTCACACGGGTGTGATTCTTTGAGGGATGCTAGCCCCTCCTATATCCAGCCTTTAGTGACACCGTCTTTAATTGGTTTGGCCTGATCATTTGGACTGCCTTTTGTGGTGTTCTGTCAGTGTCTTGAAGTAAATTATCCCATTTGATTTATCACGCAGTTACGATTCTTAGCCTTTGGAGGGCAGTAGAGCTCAGCTCTTAGCTGCATGTTCAATCACTTAGAACAACTGAGAATGACCACCATTTCTCTTTTGACACTATTTACAGCTGTTGAAAGAAAACAAGCTGATGCTATTTTCTACATTGTGCTCTCTAAATGTGTCATGACATGTGATACATGAAACCACGTAGAATGAGCTTCCTAAATCACCATCATTATAAGCAAAGCAACCAAAAGGATTTAAGGAAGGAATGGTTGTCTTGGTTTTGCACTTTCAACCGGGCATTCATATTATATATTGTATACATTTTAACAAGCATTCAATAAAGCTACAAAATATTAAAAAATAACAGAAATAGCCCATCGACAAGCTCACAACGCATTGCATTGTGAGCTTGGAGATGGGCGATATATAATAATATAGCTTAAACCTGATGATGCCCATATCAACCGACATGATAACATCAGGAAGTAGATCCATCCATAGCCCTAATGCCCTTTTCTGCCGTTGCAATTAGGCTCTGCCACTCTTTGCTTTTAGCCCTCGCATGAAATGCAGACTAGCCTCTCCTCTGTAGCGGAAATATAAAAAACGTTTTACCTACTCATCAATACAAAGGCGGTTTAAAGCCTACTTTCCTTAGTGGACGCACTCTGATCCCCCCACCACATGTATACCATTTTTGTCCAGAAAGGCTTTTGTTTTCTTTCTGGCGAAAAAGTGCATTGTATACATGTGGTGGGGGTATCGGAGTGCGTCCACTAAGGAAAGTAGGCTTTCTAATTACACAAACCGCCTTTATATTGGTGAGTAGGTCAAACGTTTTTTATATTTATGCTACAGACGAGAGGCTGGTCTGCATTTATGTGAGCGTAGGAAGAGAACAGTTCCATAGCTCTAATGAAGGCATTAGAGCTATGGACCAGATCTACAATGTTGATATGATTGGATGTTGCATTCAATAAGTTGCTCATCCCGAGTGTCGCACTTTGCCTAGTGTGGATAGTGTTAGGCCGGAAGGCATAGGTTGCAAAATAGCCAAAAAGCAGGAAAAATACTGAAAATAGCAAGTCTGAGTCCTTATACGAATAATCCAAGTGTTTTATTCACCTTTAACACGCATTACTCCAGGGATCAAAATTAAACAAAAGTATTTACAACAGAACCGGAAAGATTGGCCTGGGTTTCAAACCCCCACAGTCCTACCTTGACTGATCTATCTGGCAGTGGCAGGTCTCCCTATTTATAGGCTAAGCCCCTCCCACTGGACCATACCAAATCTTAATTGAATCCACAATTACACCAGTTCAATACACTATGTCCAGAGACATTACATTTCTTAATACACATTGTGTCACACATTACTCATAATATAAATTATAATATGATTAAAGATAAGTGTCTCTATACATAATCAAGTTGGTGTGTTCCACACACACAAACCCAGTTAGTATGCTCCCTACCCTGGAGCCAATTAGGAATCACTTCACCAGACACCACACAATATACATAAAGTCACAATAACAAATATCACTGAAACGCACACAATAATTCAAACTTTAACCGTTCAGTCTCAGTGGCAGGCTGAACTGCCACACCGAGACACACATGATTACATTTTGTTCAAAGGACTCCTTTCCTCGCCGTTAAAGTCTGCTCAAACAGTTCCCACACAAAAAATCAAGACAGTCATTCTCAATATTGTTTAGGATAAGCAGGATACTTTATTTATCAATAAAACTTTGCTCCTGTGACATAGAGGATCCACATTGTCGTCTTACATAAATAAACCATGTGTACAGCATCTGTTATACCATATACCATTGATATATTTACAAACAGTCAGACAAACAATAATCATATTATATGATCATAAAAATTTGGTAGAAACTGAGATACTATATCTTTCTACTGTATGTGCTACTGTATGTGTGTGTATGTCTGTATGTGCCTGTGTGTGTGAAGGTCTATTGCGTATGCAACTGCTGAAGCTATGAGGCTTTATTATTTTGGCCATGCAAAGCCTAACGACAGATCGATGGGTAATATTGCTGTAATTTACATATAACGAAATTAGCGACTTGCTTCATGTCCATTCTGGAGCCATAATAAGTCAATCATTCAATCAATCATTTATTCATCCATCCATCCATCCATCCATCCATCCATCCATTCATACAATTACAATTAAAATATGAGAACATTGTTGCCCAATGCCCACAGAGGTGAACAATAATGTCTTCCAGTTGGTCTTGCTGCTGGGAGTTGTTTTCACTGTTTCTACAGTATGTGACGCCGGAGTCTAATGAGAGTCAAATGGCTACGATTTTGTTCGTTTAACTCTGAGAGTAAAGTAACACTGAGGATGTTACTGTGTGGTATGGTGACATCTGAGTCAACATGTGGCAGCCTGGGGCTCAGAGCAATGCACAGTGTTTGGGGGTAATGCATTTCTTTGTACGTACATGATGTATTACTGAGTAATGAAATAATACAACACATTGCTTTTACAAATTGGGTACAAATATTACAGTTTGCCTATACTATGACAAGTAATGCATTACTTAGTTATATATAATATATATACAATTATAATTATTTATTTACTGACAAAGACTTATCTGCCATTCGCTGTTTATCTGATTTCTCAACATACTCTATATTTACCCTACCCACATGCGCAGATTTTATAGAACGTTTCGCCATTTTAGAAATATTTTCAAAGTATAGAATATATTAATGTATAATAAAGTATATGATAAACGTGGTTACATTTTAAGTAGTAAGTAATATGCAATATGTTACACTTTGAAAGTAACTTCCCCATCACTGTCAATAGTCTGGACAATGCTGTTTTCATTGATGGATGGAATTTCAGCTTTGCTTTCCCAAGACTGCTGCTACAGTAAGTCAGTTCAGATGTCACCAAACTATCGTGCTACATCATATTTTCAAAGCTGTCACTTTTGGGGTCATTTTAGCATCTATTCTGGCTTTTGTGTGCATATCACATGTCTAAATATTGAACCAAGCAAGTTTAAAAATTAGAGTAGAGTAGTTAAAAATATATATATATTTTGAAATACCCCGTTAACCAGCAATGAAAAAGAATGGTTTGCTGTGCAACTTCTCCAATTTAAAGCACATAATACTCCCCAATGTGTTCTGTGCTTGCAGAGCCTGCTCTCTGCCCAGGGAAATCTCTGCTAGCCAATGATACACAGTGTCATTTGACCTACTGTCCAGTGGTTCTCAAACTATTTAATTTCAAGGACCTACGTTTTGGTATGCTATTAGGCCACAGATCCCCATAACTAAGAGTTATAGGACCACTTTTCAACAATGTAATTGGTCCTCACCAATGTTCATGATAAAATAGCACAGTTTCTCATAGGAGGGCTGTGGGCAGTAGAGAAACCCCTTCCACCAGTGACATCATCGTTAGGCAGATTTATTTATTTTTAAAACAAGATTTCTTTCAAAAATATCTTGATTTTTATTATCGTGAGAATGGTGGCTTCCATTATGAAATTGCAATTTTTCAGGAATAGAAAGCCTTCAGTTTCTATTTGCTTGGATTCCCCATCGATGATGTCACTGGTGGACGGGTTTCTGAACTCCCCACAGCCATCTTATAAGACTTATTGAGGACCAATTATACGAAGATATGTTGAAAAGTGGTGAAGTGGTCCCTTAAAGAATATTAAGTGTCCATTTGGTTCCTAACGATCAATCGTTTAGCTGGGGACTACCTGGGACACCTGGGGGTCCCCGGATCCCACTTTGAGAACCACTGCTGTAGGCTCGCAGAGACCTTCTTGCACTGATAGAACAGGATGATAAGATTCAGGATTCAGGTTTAAATGGCCAAAGTTGCACTTAATAAAGGAGGCCATGCTTTTACAGTAGCAATGATTCTTTGTGTTGTGCTAGTTCTGTGCTTTGTGTGGTGTTTTGTTTTTTGTGCATGTGTAAACTACATTTGCTTGAACTGTAATGGTCTTCTTTTCTTCCTTTTTTAGACTTAAACGATTGTCTTCTATGCTTCAAAGAGGGAACCTTACAAATCAATGTGCTGTTGGTGAGTTGAAACAGTTTGAGAAGATTCACAAATTAATTTCATAGCTAATTAATATTTACCGTAAAACTAAAGGTAAGACTAATGAACTCTCACTTTTACACATTTACAGTGTCAAGCTATAGTCATAATGATAATACTGTAGAGTGGATGTAGTCATTTTCTAAACCGCCAGTCATGACCTAGCTTCAGCCAGGTACTGTACTGTAAGCAGTTAATGAATTTATTCTGTAGGTAAAATAAAATGTTAAAGAAAAGAACAGGAAAGAAAAGAAGAAAAAATGTCTTGATTTACTACGGTATGTGGTTGTTGGCTAGGTTCTAGTATTTCCATGCGCTTGACAAAGAATGGGGTCATGACCCAGTTAGTGTGACATCATCATCATACCCGGACGTTATGCAGGAACGCCTACTGTCAAAAAACTACTTTCTGGCCTTGACAGCCCATACATCCAAACAGAGAAGTCCTATTTGATTGCATGAAATAACTTTAAACAACATTAAATTCACTTTGCCCCTCAATTTGCCACTCGATCTGCCATTCACTTAATGCATGCGCATACCCTCTTTTTGTTGATAATTGCCTTCCATATATTGCTTGAATACTTCTGGAGCCCAATCAGCATGAAAACACACAATGCATATCAATTAAAAGACTGGATCTTTGTCACACTGGTCATAATAGAACCCTGACCCCCTCCATCCCACACAAATCACCTCCTGAAACAATAGCAATAACCTCTGTGCGTTGTGAGAAAATATAATGTCATTGAACTATCCATTTTCTATGTTTTGGACAGCACTGTGAAATAAATGCCTACATCCACTCTCAAGATATGTACAACTTACAATGCAAAGACTTACAGTGAGATTTTTCTTTTCATTTCACCTAACAGTTGTCTATAGTAATTAATCTGTAAAACATGTATAAGCTATAGAGTAATGTTTTTTTAATCTAACACTGACCATCCAGTACTTTAATTGAACTAAAATTCTAGACTTCAAAAGGCCTAATATAGACTGTTGCTACCTACAGTATGTGTCTGTTGCTACTACTCTACCCAAACAGCATAATAAACATTATGTACACTTTATGTGGATGGTATTTACATGACTTTCGGTGCACCTATGAAACATAAATAATGGCTTGACACAGAGGCAAAGCCATTGATGAATAGTCTCATTGAGCTGTGAATGTGATGATATGTTATGGCATAATACGACTGACTAACTTGTCTTTGCCATTGTGCTTAATGTATGCTCTTATATTTTCCCAACTTTCAGTTTGTGCAGTGTCAAGTCAAATATGCAAAAAAAAGTTGTAATTGGAAAACATCACAATATTCCCGTTGAGTGCACAACAATGGAACAAATAAACACAATGAAATTAATTGCACATGAATGAGAACTTTCTCAATGTTTACGAGAAATACTCTTCTACATGATGCTGTGTGGTTTCATCGAAACATTTACAGCCCATGAAACAGAATCATGACGTGAATATATTAGTAAGGCTATTCTTTTAAACATATTGTACCTGGAGGACATTTTTCAGATTTAATTGCCGTTCAACGATTGATTGGTATTGCCTGACCCACTATCTGCTATTTATTGTTTAAGCAGGTGCTCAAAGGACCTGAATAGATTCCAATAAGTAATTGACAGTGGTCTGACTGTAAACAAAAACACACAAAACAAAACAATTACAATATGGCACTGATAAACTGACATAAAGTCAGATAAGTCAAACACATAGAATCCACGTTTTACCATTATCCATCACACTCATTCAGTAAGAAACTACAGGTAAGGTTGCTGGGACCATGTCACTAACCTGTGCTTAGTTAGGCACATTGCACACAATTATGCAATTCCATATAAACAAGTCAAATTACTTCCTCTGTGTGTGTTTAGGTATTTATCTCCTGAAAAGGAAATTATCTTCTACACAGTCAAATCCAGTAGTAATTCATCCATTTCGATTCACCAACGAAATTTACGTTGGAAATCTAGGTACGCTCAAAATATGAGCATAAATTGCTTGATTAATCTGGGTTTTAGTTAACACTGAGGGTTTTACTCTGTATAGTGTGTGTCTCTCTCTAAGGTCTCATGCAGTCAAGGTCTCTTCACCATGTGCACTGCAAGCTGTGTTGTGCTGACTCAGGAGAACTATATGTTATTTCCCCCTTCTCTATCTTTTCTCTCTCTCTCTCTCTCTCTCTCTCTCGGCTGGACCTCGCATAGAGCAGTATACTAGAATGGAAGCTGTACATATGGATAAATGAACACTGAGGAGTTTACTGTGCACCCCCTCCCACACACACACATTTTGGCAAATATCTGTACCTTTTTTTAAGGAGGATGTAAGGTACTGTGCAGCTTGGTGCAGATGCATTAATAGTCTTGAGGTGTCTCTCCCATGGCAGCATGCAGTGTCGGCGCTGTGTCTTTGGCTGAAACAAACACAAAGCTCCTAGTGGTGGAATGGGGGTCAACGCCACTATGCTCACTCTGTGAACATCTTGTCCTCTGTGCCCGTCACTACAGTATGTCCGTTTTGCATCTTTTCCCAGTGCCATCACATGTGTGGTGGTGTGATGGACTGACGAGGCGTGTTCCAGGGACAGTTGAGAAGGGTGGACGAAGAACCGTCAATAAGCTTGACTGTGATGTTTTGTGGCTTTTGAAGTACGTACAAGACAACGAGATGCGGTCTTTCGTTTTGATATTTTCCGTCAAAGTCTCTCACGTGCTTGTGTGTGTGTGTGTATGTGTGTGTATGGATGTGCTTGTGAATTCATAATGCCTAGATGGATTTGAAATGTGTACATACTGTACAGTATGTAAGACAAGAACAGGTAGGGCAGGGTACAGGGGTGTGTGTGTGTGTGTGTGTGTGTGTGTGTGTGTGTGTGTGTGTGTGTGTGTGTGTGTGTGTGTGTGTGTGTGTGTGTGTGTGTGTGTGTGTGTGTGTGTGTGTGTGTGTGTGTGTGTGTGTGTGTGTGTGTGTGTGTGTGTGTGTCTTGTTCCAAGGTGTCTCACTCAAAGCGTTCGTAGTTCTGGGTTTGTCTCACACGGGGAACCATGTCCATCAGAAGTCTGGAGGGACAGAAACCAAAAGCTCAAGAAAAATAAATGGTGAGATAAACGAGGGGTGCAACAGTTAATTGAACTAATCAATTTAACCAATTATTAAAAATCTATAATCAATTTTCATTCAATAATAAATAGAAAAAACAATTTACCAGTATTTAAATTGGTTTTATTGTTAAAAAATGTTTAAAATAATAGCTAGTGGATAGTGCTTAAATGGTTAATCAGACTAATCAATTTAGTCAATTATTTAAAGAAATTACATTGCCCGACAGATTCTCCTCGCTAACCGAGACAAAATACACAGGCAAAGCTCAACGAGGTGGCACTTTGGTGCGACAGCGAGGGAGAGGAATCAATCTACAAACTTTTGTTTTCGTTTGTGTGTTACGTGCGACCAGGCAATGTTTGGCCATAGAGCAGGTACACCTGTACCTGATCTGGCTTATTGCTGAGACCATTCATATTTCTGGAAGATGCTTCTAAACTTGTATTATATTGCTAGTCAAATACTGTTTCATCTTAAAATAACTAATGACTGAAAATAGCCAATCTACAAGCTCACAACACTTGTTGTGAGCTTGTAGATCTGCTATTTTCGGTGCGCAGCATGCTTTCACAGAAGACTGTGCGCTGTGTCAAGATTTCAGCCTCCAGGAAGAAACTCTAAATACAAAGGGAAGACGTCATTGCACATAACAACCACCAGGGGTCTAATGAAGTACTGTCAGGCATAAACGCATCACGACACTCTTAAATGTTATATTATTAGTAAAATCTTACGTGTTTTGCCAATTATTTAGGGCCCCCTCAGCCTCACGACCCACCATGGGAATCACTGCCCTATACACTAGGTGTATGTGTATGTCTTACTTGATACCGTAGCCCAGGATGATGAGTCCAATGAGAACTCCGAAGGTTCCGTCCAGGTACCAGATATTTGGATGGTGCTTAAACACCTCAGCACTGATGAGGATGGAGAACCCCATAGTACCGCCAACCATGGAGTTAAACGCTACAACACAGCAAAATGTACACATTTAGTGTGTGTGTGTGTGTGTGTGTGTTTGTGTGTGTGTGTGTGTGTGTGTGTGTGTGTGTGTGTGAGAGAATGCGCATCAATGGGCCTGTGAATTGACACGTCTGTGCACAAGCGTGTGCATGAGTATCTGCATGCCTCTGTGTGTACACACACCTAAAGTCAAAGGGCTTTATTGGCATGAGAAAACGTGCCAATAGGCCTATGGTCACTTTATGTTTTATAAAGCTTTATTTTTTATCTCGTGTTATGAAAGCGCGCAATAAGAAGGTCTTTGCCTACAGTCAGTGAACAGTCCTGAGGGAAATCAATCCAACGAAGAAGAGCTAGCTCAACTTTATTGGATTGGGGTGTGTGTGTGCGTCTGTTCGTGCGTGCGTCTGTTCATCAATGCGTACATGTGTGCGTCTGTTCATCAATGCGTACATGTGTGCGTCTGTTCATCAATGCGTACATGTGTGCGTCTGTTCATCAATGCTTACATGTGTCTGTGATAAACAGTACAGTGTGTAAAGTGCATGTGCCTGTACCTATGCTGTGCGGATACAAGCGCACACACTGTGTCACACGTGCTTCAGACAATCATGTTGGGAACGGGAGGTGTGTGTGTGTGTGTGTGTCTTACCATCAGTAATGAGTGCCCGGCTGGTCAGCACTCTGCCCAGCATAAACTTTACAATGGCCAGCACAATACATATGACGCCACTCACTATGGACACACTGAAAAGAAAATCATCCTAGAGAGAGACAGACAGACAGCAACAGAGTCAGAGATAGAGGAGAGGAAAAAGTGAAGTTATGCAGTGGGTTAGCCTCTGCACGTAGGCTTTTATTTTCATTTGCATTTGGCTCAAAAAGAAAAGCGTGGGGAAACCCATTGGGAAATGTTGCATAGGAAGCCCACTTCCTTGTATTTCGCTATAGCCAATCACTCCAAATTTGGTGACGTTTTATACAGGGGAGGGTAGAACCAATTGGATCCACCGCCTGTTTTCGACCGGCACTCGCCCCTCTAGACCAGAAAACACCCCGGCTGGGCCAACACCAACACTGGGTAATAAGGCAATAGGCCACAAGAGGCTGTGGATTTTAGAATAGCAAAGATGGAAGTTACTGAACGGTACACACCACACATCTCAGAGGGAAATATTGTTATTTTTCCGTTTGCACGAAGAAATGCTAGACAATACACTGTACTGAAGAACGAAAGAAAGAAGGAAGGAAAGGGGAGGGAGGGGGAGAGAGAAAGAAAGAAAGGACATCCCAAGGTCAGATCGAGACCTATTAGTGATGGGAAGGTCATAGGTCACATACTGTACAGCAGAAAGCCCATCCATCCCCAGTCCACCTCACTATTGGTTTTAATTGGCCTGAGCCGAGACAGGGCAGAGGTAGTAGCATAGAAAGGAGTGGTGGGGAAAGAGCATTCTGTACCTTCCAGACAAAGGCACAATATAAAGCTTGAAATGTCCCTAAAGAATCATGGACACATCCGTGGACAGGGTGACAGGGTCACAGTCATCTCTGTGAACATTATTGTTATCATCCTCATTGGATGTATACAGATACACATCCGGCGGCATATCTGTACATCTTAGATTCAGGAACCGTATCAAGGCTATTATCGGTATTGAAAATTATTGAGTGGTGCAACCACTCCTACATCCAGCAATGTCCACACATGTACCTGTGTGTGTACCTGTATGTATGTATGTATCCCTGAGCACGAGTGGTGTGCGCATGCGTGAAACCAACAATGGCCAGCAATGTCCGCGCGTGTGTGTACAATGTGCATGCGGTATTGCACGTGTGTGTGTGTAGTCGCACGTGTGTGTGTGTAGTGTTTTATTAACGGTTCCCCAAACGGTTCTCATCAGTCGTCATTTAGCTCCGCTGTGTCTGTGCAATGTGCATGCATGCAAGCAGAGCCTGAGGTGACGTCACCCCACCTAAAGGAGTGTGTGGTGTCGGGGAGGATACGCCCACTGTTCTGTGCATTCAGCGAACCGGAACCGTTAAGAGGGATCCGGGAAGGATCCGGAACCGTTAAAATCCTAACGAATCCCAACCCTAGGCAGGCATGGTGTGTGGGTACTGGAGCTCCATTGGCAGACCACTTCTGTCTTGGTGGTGTTGACAGACAGCCCCATCCTGCTGTAGGCCTTGACAACCACAGCAAGGATGGACTGGAGGTCCTGTGGGGAGTGTGCCACAAGAGCACAGTCATCTGCATACTGCAACTCAATGACCTGCTCTGTGGACAGTTTAGTCTTTGCCTGTAGCCTCCTGATATTAAAAAGGTTTCCATCCAGTCTGAAATCCACTAAAACACCACTGCTGGACTCAAGCTCCTTATGGAGAAGATGGTCCTCGGGTGGGACAGTACAGTACAGTACAGTACAGTACAGTACAGTACAGTACAGTACAGTACAGTACAGTACAGTACAGTACAGTACAGTACAGTACAGTACAGTACAGTACAGTGAACCCCTGGGGACCCCCACACGGTAACTCTGTTTCTCAACTGTTTCGGACGCGGGCGGCCCGCCGGAACCGGGCCAGCGCCCTGGGCTCGTTCCTGTGGGTCTGGAAGTTCCAAGGACCCCCTGGGGACCCACACACGGAGTTGCACCACTCACTTCACACGGGTGTGATTTTTGAATAATACCCAGCCTACCCTCCCTGACCTGAGACAGAGTGACAGAAAGAGAGAGAGAACATGCAGTGTCACTGCATGTTCTCTCGCACGTGCGTGCGTGCGTCCGTCTCTTTGAGTGCTTCCATGCGATTGGTTTTGTTGCTTTTGTGATGCGCTTGTGTGTGTCTGTGCGTAGATGCGCATCAATGGGCCTGTGAATTGACACGTCTGTGCCTGTGCACAAGTGTCTGCATGCCTGTGTGTGTGTGTGTGTGTGTGTGTGTGTGTGTGTGTGTGTGTGTGTGTGTGTGTGTGTGTGTGTGTGTGTGTGTGTGTGTGTGTGTGTGTGTGTGTGTGTGTGTGTGTGAGTGTTCATGCATAATGCCTGGTCCCCCACCCATGCAGCGGCTGGGTAAGCCAATCTCAACCGGCTTTTTAATCAGGCACTAGGCACAGACAGCTTGCCATGAGAGAGCAGCAGTGCTCCCAGGGACGTGACGCCAATCAGAATCCAACATCGTTCTTCCCCCTGCTTTTACTCTGCGCCTGTCTGTCTGTCTCACTTCTTACAGGAGACAAGACAGGTTAGCAGTGGTGGAAAAAGTACTGCTTTTCTTTTTTTACTTAGGTAAAAGTATCAATACTGCAATATTGAAATACTAATAAAAGTCCAGAATGCTGAATGTACTCCAGCGAAAGTACAAAAGTATTGGCATCAAAAAGTACTCATTATGCAAAATGTTTTCAAATGCTTGTAGAGCTTTTAGTGCTAAGTATATATAGGGTTGAAGTGGTTAATATATATTGTTATATATTTTGTAATAATAATCAAAATCTACAAAGTAGTTATTAACTAAGTTTTCAAATACGTAGTGGAGTAGAAGTAGGCCTACGCTAAAAGTATTGGAAATTGGAAATACTCAATTAAAGTACAAATAGCTCAAAATTGTACTTAAGTACAGTACTGTAGGTTACTTAGTTAGTGTGTTACCCATTTATCACAATCAATCAATGAATTAGAGAAACTCAAGACAATTGGGGATAATCATGTTATTCACCACACAGTGACATATTTGATAATTTAACTAGAAATAACTGTGTGCTGTGCACTACTGCTGGTACTGTACTTAGTCTGTGTTTTGTAAACCAGTTAATTCGAAAGGCAAATCTCCTCAAAAACAAAGGTCTCAACATATATGAATATGAAAAGCTAGGTAGAAACCAGAGATTTGACTGATAGTTGGGTAATGAAATGAGCTTTACATTCAACCCTGCTCCAACTTTTTTTCCCTCTATCTAGGGGAACGCACGCACGCACGCTCGCGCACACACACACACACACACACACACACACACACACACACACACACACACACACACACACACACACACACACACACACACACACACACACACACACACACACAGGTCACTTGACACGTACTGTATAATATACAGTACGTGTCAAGTGTCAAGTGATTCATCATATTATGATGAATCACCTGTGACTGCTGTTTGATGAAGACCTCGGTGAACTATTATTCTGTCTCTGGAGACAAGCCCAGAACGCAAAATGGGGGGAGTGAGAGGGGGGAGGGGGGGGATGGGTGGTGTGTGAAGTGTACAATTCATGATAGAGAGACAGAAAAGGCATTAGGGGGGATGGGAACAGCAAAATGATAGAATGAAATGAAGACAAAGAGTGTGTCCGACATAGCAGACAAGCAGGTGAGTGAGTTAACGAGAGAACAGACAGGTGTGTGTGTGTGTGTGTGTGTGTGTGTGTGTGTGTGTGTGTGTGTGTGTGTGTGTGTGTGTGTGTGTGTGTGTGTGTGTGTGTGTGCGTGCGCGCGCGCGCGCGCGCGCGCGCGCGTGCGTGCGTGCGTGCGTGCGTGCGTGCGTGCGTGCGTGCGTGCGTGCGTGCGTGCGTGCGTGCGTGCGCGCGCGCGCGCGCGCGTGCGTGCGTGCGCGCGCGTAAACCGAGCTTAAGTGGAATACTGGAGAAGCTGAATGATGCAAATCCAGAATTATATTTGGGAAAAGAAAGAATAGTAGAGCAATTGAGAGTCAAAACGGTATTTGAGTACAGACGCATACAGTACTGTAGTGTAGAAGCCGATGTAAAAAAAAATGATGTACGTAGTGCTATCTTACGGACAGACATAAACCATGGAAGAATATGGACACTTAAATTTAAAGAAGCAAGAGGAAAGAACAGGAGATGGAAGACAGGAGGAAGCAGAGTTTGTGACGGCTGGAGAGTTGTCCCGTTATGTTAATCACAACTGGCAGGGTTGGGCTCAGGGGAGTTCCATGGCACCAGAGAGGACCTATTATGTCTCTCCCTCTGACTAGCGATCTGATTCTCTGCATTCCTATATTCTCTCTCTGTCTCTCTTTCTCTGGTGGTGGTGCATGTGTGCAGTATTTTGTTGGTTGCATGCACCTGCTTCGAAATTTTGAATGTTATCAGCCTATAATCAAGAATATGTCTGTGATCAGGACCTTGGAATAGAGCCAATAGTGATAATCACACATACTGGGAAACACGGAAGTGAAACTATTGACACGTTAGGGAGCGCTTGCTTTTTGTGACCATGACCATGACAGATGCACGGGGTCTCTGGTGACCTTGAGCGACGTGAGGCACCACCGAGCGAGTCGCATTGCCGACTCCAGAGCGTTGCGACGGCCACCAGAGACGACTCAGCGCCGTTCGAGTTGTGTACCGATAGGCACAGAATAGTATATTAGAAATATTATTCCCCCTTTCCATGCCCCCAACATGTCAGCATTAACCTGACTCCGCCAGATGGTGGCAGGCGGAGTCAGGTTATGTCTGCACCGCACTGCCATGCGGGCAGTCCAAGTGAACACAGCCGAGCGCCATTTCTGAAAACAACGTTGGTTTGATTGATTTTTTTTTTTTTTTTAAGATATTTTTTTGCGGCTTACGCCTTTTATTGTTTTTTTTGAAGGGACAGACAGTAGGCTGACAGGAAACGGGAGAGAGATGGGGGAAGACATGCAGTAAAGGCCGTGTCGGGTCCGGGAGTCGAACCCGCGGCACACTGCGACTGGATTACCAGTCCGGTGCCCAGACCGTTACGCTACGGCCTGGGCCGGTTTGATTGATTGATTGAAATATTTATTAACAGTTTGTAGAATTTACAGTACATTTTAAGCACAAACTCAATACAAAGACTGTCAACTGTGAGTGGACGACCCAATTAAGCATTACACTTGTTTACAACAGGGTCCACATTGTTCAATTCATCAAAACATTTAGAGACATACAAATAGACATGGTATGGACAATATGGCCATATTGGCCATATTCCAACGTCCTGATAACTGTTGATAACGTGTATGTAATGTAAGGGATAATGTATGGCAGGGTGATTAAGCACCGACGTCAAGCAGAGGTGCTTAATTACCCTGAAGCTGATTTATATATCAACAATGACCACTCAGCCATACATTATCCCACTTATTTAGCTACTTAATACATTGACCCAAAACACACCAAACGAGGTATTTCCTTGCTTACAGTAATACAAGTATTCCATAAGTGTCACGCTGGCCGGCGTCTGCCCAGTTGATCAAATATAATCCATTTTTGTGTACTGTATCGTATTATGTAGTCTCGCTCAAATGTTTTCAAAAACATTTTTCAGAGCAATGTTTAGCTGTAAATGACATTGTGTGTGTGTTTACATGGCTGTCATGTTGGAAACAGCAGTAAAGAAGCAGGGCAAAGCAGGTGCTCTGAGGGTTTGATTAGGCATCGGTCTGTTATAGAGTGGAGCGGTCATTATCCACAAATAACACACCACTGAATTCAGCGTTTGACCAATCAGAATCAAGCATTCAACCAAGCCGTGTAATAAGCAGTGATAACATATGGAATGTCTGCTTCTTTGCCTAAACAATAATACAGAACTGATAAGAACCACAGCAAACCGGGGCAACTGCACCTTCCTAAAGTACAACCCTGAACGTTGAACTGTGAACGGATGCCGCCCCCACATGCACACACAGCTTGAGATGACAGTTGTAGATTAGCCTTCAAGTTAACCATTTACTACTTGTTTATTTCACACATTAGGCCTACAGACTCTAAAGATGTACTCTTTATTTAGACATCGCCCTATTCATTTGAGTGTATACTTTATGTATCTGTTGTGGTTGCTACCATACGTATTCTGTGTCCATACCTTCTGTGTCTGTAGATTTATACAGAACAGTGAGGTGGAATGATGTGGAAACATTTCTGCCTTGAACAGTCTATGTAAAAGGTACTGTCTAATAAGACCACCAGAGAGGCGCGCGTGTTGTGAAAGCTCTTGACGTTTCTGTAAGTAGAGCAGAAAGCTATAAAAGGTATGTACCTAACAAACCATGAACAGAATGTCTTCTCAAACATTGTTTTTGTGTGTGTGTGTGTGTGTGTGTGTGTGTGTGTGTGTGTGTGTGTGTGTGTGTGTGTGTGTGTGTGTGTGTGTGTGTGTGTGTGTGTGTGTGTGTGTGTGTGTGTGTGTGTGTGTGTGTGTGTGTGTGTGTGTGTGTGTGTGTGTGCGTTCTTACCACTTCAGGTAGCAGCTTTATAGACAAGTCGTGGATGGCCTTTCCCAGGATGCACAAGGAGGAGAGCACAAAAATGATTCCAAGGACCACACAGGCTCTGTAGACGCACGTGCACACACACAGGTAACAGAACATTAGAAGGGCATCTCAGTGTAAAAGCCACAATTACAAAGCCGAAACACTGAGGCAGTTGCCAGTTGCACTCCAGAGTAGCGTTGTCCCTGATCGGAAATCGGCTCCGATCACTATGATTTTCAAAAGATCGGATTTTAAATTGTAATAAATATCAAAGAAAGATGTATAAGCAATGAGATTTTGTAAAAACTGTTGTGTTTATGCTAGTTGTTTTCCTTCTGGTCCCAGTCAGAGATCATCAAACAAAGACTAGTCACACTCAGAGGCGTGAAAGACACCTATGATGAAAACAAAGGAAATGCAACCCAACTATGTATGATGGCATAGGTGTCTGTAGTAGCGAGTTTTAACTTGACTTCAGTTCTATAAGCTGTAGAACTGTATTGACTCTAATTAACCAATCATTATTTTACTATGATTCCATAGAAAGAAAAAACCCCACAATGACAGTCATTCTAATAAAAGTATAGTCACATTTTGCCTTTCAATTATTGAAAGGCAACACAATACTACACTAGAGTGACATTCATTAGGATATTTTCTATTGTATAAAGATCGGATCGGGAATGATCGGTATCGGTACTTCTCAAAATCAAATGATCGGAATTGGATCGGGAGCAAAAAAACATGATCGGGACTACTCCAGAGCGTTTATTTATTGCCCCGACATCATATCTTCTCTGTACTGTACCTTCTCTACGGTACACCCAGTATCAGGACGGTTCATCACTTCATTCTGTACATTCTGTTCAGACCCAAACAAAGTAACCTAATATCACCAGCTTTTAACTGCAAGTCAGTCACGTTTGGCAATGTGAGCCACAAAAAAGACAGAATCCATGTTTTATGTTTTGAACTTGATGTTTAAGTTCTATGCATCAAAGTAGCAGCAGACCAACCATTGTTATCGTTGAACTGGTATAGGCAGTGTTCCATTTGTAAAGCACAAAAAAATTTACACTTTTTTTAAATGTGTTTAAAAAAAGGAATGAGGTTAACATACCGTAAATTGTGGAATTGTAATATTATCCAACATACAGTTGGATAATACATTTATACAACATAAAACATATCAGCCAGTCAATATTTCTGAAAAGGAAATAGCAGGCATTTAATTCAGTCTGACAGGGGTATTAACATTATCCCTACCAGCAATACAATTGCCCAGATGGGAAGGATATGACAAGCAGAGGCACCCCCCCCCTCACCACATAAAACCGAACACTGCTGGTATATGCTGGGTCTATGTTGTGGACTTAAAACAAACAGTTGAAACATCACACACGGAATGGTGTCAGCATGTCCTTGAGCTGCAGCACTCTACTGCAAGAGATGAAACACTCTGCTTTTTAACAGCCCACACTGACATGTGCTACGGAATATATCTGGTGGCTCTTGAGAGGATCAACTATGAAACCTAGAGCAACAGCAGGATAAATATTAAGTCGCAGTTAATTAAGTGTTAAGGAACGATGGTACTGTATGTGTTTTTATATCATTCATCTACGCAATGTGTGTGAAGCGTGCAGTAGCTTAAGTAGCCTACTACATGCAATGAGCACACATCGTCCACATGTGTATATAGTAGCCTATTGATTCTCAAAGCATGTAGTATGCTAGACACACATCGAATGTGTGCAAGAAGTACACGTGTATACTGTTTGTGAGATTTGTCTTTGCATCTGGACAGCAGTGAGAGAGCTGTCGCCAGGGAGGGTTACAGTAATTTATTTTATGACTTATAGTAGGACTCAACTTTACACTCTCCTGCGCTGAACAAGATGTGGCTATTTGCCGCAGCCCCATTGCCAGATCATTCATCTCCTACACTGACAGATTTTCAGTACAGAATGTAGATACAATGCCAGTGCCTCATATACTGTAGTGATTTAGCCGAGGTGGAACACTGCAGCCAGGGGACATTGAGCGTTTTGAGCTACAAAACATATTTTAGCGTGTTTGAATTCAGATTTTTTTGAGCAGTCAAGTTGTACCTCTGTCTCTTCACTGGTCAAAGGGACAAGGGGCAAAAAACGTCATCTATCAGTTCATTCAAACATCCTCCTCTTCGTAGTCATACATTTGTTGTATTGACCTCATGTCGAAGGCATGGCCTAGACCCCATGACCAGGGGTCCAACAAGCTTATTTTATACTATTCTGTGTCTGTCTGTCTGTGTGTCATTCTGTCTGTGGGCTAATCTCAGGGACCGTAGGGCCTATTGGCATGAAACTTTGCAAGCACATTCCCTGGCCAAGGAAGAATCCTTAATCCTGATTGGCTAACATTGTCCCATTTTGAACAAAATGCCTCAAATCATGATCGGATTTCCGTGAAACATTGAGGCCCACAATAAGCTACCTGCCCTGACGGAGACCTGTGCTCCGAGAAGCACGTTTTTCGAGTTCACCCAATATCAATCCGTTTATGTGCGGTGATTGACGAATGGCATTTTTATTGTGTGTGAGCTTTGAGCGGAGCAGAGCGACTGCTGTAAGACAACCTGACAGGTACCTGATGAACTGGCCGAGGTCTCGCTGATGGATTGAATGGGATTGACAAGATTGGACAGCGTGAACAGAGAGGTGTAACCTCGCCAACTGAGTTGTAAATGAGAAACGTGCCATTCCATTCACAGACAAAGAAATGTGTGAGCATTTGTAAAGAGGGTGCAGTTTGGCCAGGATGGCCGGTGTAGCGGCTGCATGTATAGTGCATGTGACGCTGATCAATTGACGGTCTACTTAAGCTCATCTGATTCATTGCACTTCCTCCTGTTGTATTGCCAGTGTTGCCATTATGTTGTATGCACTTTGTTTGCTCCCACCCCCACCCCAGCACCACCAGTATGCTTTCCCTAAGGATTCTGTCCCCTTGGGAGGTGGAGGGGAATGGGTTATAAATGTATTATCTCCCTGCTCTTAAATGGTTGTCTGCTAATGTGCTGAGCAGGGTTGTCTAAGCAGAGCTGGCCTGAATATGGCAAGATCAAAGATAATATTTACACTTCATACATTTTATAAATAAATAATGTTCTGCAAGATATTATTGGTCTTGATCTATTTGTGCGTTATATGACTGAATTGTATTTTTTGTCTGACTCTACAATTGGAAGGTACGAAGCAGTTGAATAGATTTACGGGAACAGTCAGATTAAGCAACTTCAATACATTATCTGTCAGGTTATTCTGTAAATATATCTATATATGTCCCAAGGCTGTAAATACGAGAAAAAGAAAAAAAAAGATTCCAGCAGTCAAACACTAATCTATTTGTGCATGGTATTCGTGTCATAACTATATGATCTAAAAACATTACAATAATTGTTTAGTTAACAACATGAAGATTATGCAACATAGGTTGCAATTGGTCACAGTAGTAAATGACAAATAAATAGATACAAATTAATAATAATAATGAAATAGCATGAAATATATATATATATTCAGTCAAAATGTGTGCTATGTTGCAAATGATCCGTCACTTTGCTATCAGTGGTGCAACGTTGGAGACTGCGGCAACAATCAGCACAGATTTGTTGTCGTTCAGTGGCGGTGGGAGTGATTCAGGGGAACACATCTGAATCCCATTGACCATATTCTTTCTCATTTGTTCACACTTTTCTTGTCCGGGCGATTGACAGCCACTGGGAGACATATGGATTTATCTTTCACCATCTGTGGCGTTCAATGATTCCCAAAGACATTTAACCAAACATGCCACCACCACCGCACTTGGTACTCACATGTACTCTCTGTGTGCAGAGTGCACAGCGGCCGCGTTGCTATAGCGCCACAGCACAATGATGGAAGACAGCACGTCCAGCGTGGCATCGAACTACAGCAAAGACGGGAACATAGGAACAAATGACAGAACATAACAGATCTTACAACAAATATATAATATACTGATAATGACGAAGGATACTGTGTTATTAACAGACATGTATAACTCCAACTATCTTGCAAAGTTGCAATTACATATTTTGGGGGTTCTTTTCCAATGATATGTGAGAACCGAATCACTGTTATTTTATTATATCTTGATGAGATGGTACTCTAGGATTATTACTTTTCATTGGTTAAATATTCATAAAAAGCCAGACAGATTTAACCACTTTCACTTTAAAAAAATCTTTGAACAACAAATTCGGGTCATTCGTTTATGAAAGGAAATTAAAAGATTAAATAGGTTTCTGCCCGACAATATGCATTTGGGTGTTACGTTAATTTGCATACAGTAATTTGACATTATTTCTAACTTAACAGGGACATCACTGACGAATTTGGTTGCCCTTCTCGCATAATTATTTGTGACGACAGCGACGACAGCGCTGCATTATCTCATGCAGATCGGCTACTTTCGCCTTTTGTGATGACGCACACCTGGGTGTGCGTTATTACGCCGCCGAGCCACGGAGAAAACTGTTATGATTGTCGGCTTGGCACTTTTCACTTTTTTTGCCCCCCTTGGCATGTTGCCCTACTCACAGTGCGTATTGCACGTATACCACGTAGTGACTGCTGTAACTTAATCAATCACTATATAATTTTTTGCAGTTTTGCTGTTCAAAGAGGGGGAAATGGGAAAGAAATAACACATTTGCCATCTTAATATTTTACTGGAACTTTGAATACTCTGATAGCTGACCCAGGAGTCTACACAGAAGTGCTGCCATATGGTCTTTGTTCATAAACATTCTAATTGGTCCTATTTAAGAATGAATCATCGTAATGTGGTGCCACAGTTAAAGAAGGGAGGTGGATATTGCTGGACTGTAGGTAATTACAGGCTATATGTGAAATTGTTGAAATGCTTTCTGTTTAACTCATTATTATTGTCAAAGATTGTCATATAAGTTGTCATATACAAAAAATGCCTAATAAAAACAGTATTAAAAAAAAAGAAATGCTTTCTGTTGTTTTGGGACCTTGATTAAGTCTATTTTTAAAGAAAACACACCTGCCTCATTGCAAATGAGAGTTTAGCTGTAAGATTTGTAAATGCATAACCATGAGATCCTGGTGTTATGATAATGAGAGCATCCAGCATGCAGTAAGAAATCATGAAACTGAAATTGTCTCTATTATGCAGGCATACACCATGATGTATAATGTTGCATCTCTTCTTTTTTAAATATATAATATAACCTATGGTATATTGCAGTTGTTAATTAAATCCATTCTTTAATAATGATGTGATCCAGAGCTAGCCAGGCCTGCAGATTACAGTATTCAACGTATCTTAATTACATTATGGTAATCACATTTATAATGGCCTATGGACATTATGTGAAGGTGTTTTCATTTCCATCCCACTGTGATTGCATCTGGAATGTCTGGGGGTCACGACTCATTTCCTCACATGACTCACTTCCTCTCCCTGCAGATCATTTTACCAAAATTCTGGAGCAATTCAAGGTGAACCTGAAATGTGCCTTTTTTGTTTGTTTGGAGTTCAAAACTTTGAATCCCTATCTGATCGGATCAGATTTTGAAATCCTATATTCAAATAAATTCAGGATAGGATCACCTTGATCCATATTCAGATTTTTCAAGATTAGAAGATCTTAATCAGTGATCTAATCCTACCTATTTTCACTTATTGGATATGATTAGCAAAATAAGGGAGCCAGGCAGTAAATTAGAGCCATTCAAGGATTTCTGTTTTGAATGATTTTGCTGATAATAATGTTATGATCACAAACTCTTGGTTGAATACGCTGTTTGAGCCCTCAGCATACAGAAAGTGATAAAAATGAATATGTTATCAACCATAAAAGTTGTACAAAATAATGATGTATTATTTCAATGTACAACCTTTACCATCTTATCTACAGTATACTGTAGAATCATATTTTTAAATTAATTGTAAAGTGTGTTTTGCTTTGGTAATCCACTGCAACAGTGTTCAGTTCGGGTTGGATTTCCTGAACTGATTGGATATCAGAGTGATCCCAATCCTGATTTTTGGATTCAAAGTTTTGAATTTGTGGCCCTAGGTGATGGACTACTATACAACTGGGTCTGACCAATTCGTAATGACAAAACTACAAAACTACAAAACTACATCAACCTGCAGTCTGGGTTACACTTAGTTGCCTGTGCACACACCGATGATAGCCGATCTACAAGCTCACGTGAGCGACACCGTCGTGCAACTAAGTATAAATAAATCTTGAGCCTGGCTCCAGGTCTTTAAGTGGTGCCTTGGGGAGATGCGATCTGAGCTCCCTGCTCCTGCCTTGTTACCAAGGAAACAAAGGCACCCATTGCACCCGGTTTGACGTTAATAAATCACAGAGACCAAACTTATGACTAATTGATCAGTGCAAATGGAGGGGGAAGTAGGTAGTTGGAACTCACGGCAAATCCAAAGGCTGAAGCGCTGTGTCTCATGAATGACACTGCTGTGAAGAGAGAAGACACAAACAGAGGGGGGGGTGGGGTGGGGGTGACAGGTTGGAGGGGAAGAGGGGGGGAGGGGTTAACATACCACCAATAGCTTGAAATAAAAAATAATAATTAAAGGACGACCCTATTAAGTCTTTCTGTGCCACGCTAGGTGGCAGCAGAGTGTAGGTAAACCATGCCAGGGGGATTCATCTATTTTTGCTTTTTCCTGTTTCCCAGCCTGGAGACCATCATTGCAACAATCGGCTATTATTAGCGTTAGTTCACGCTGTTTATCTTTCACCAGAAACGTTAACATGTCGGGAGCGATGCGGTACAAAAGCACAAATGACGGCCCAGGCCGTAGCGTAACGGTCTGGGCACCGGACTGGTAATCCAGTCGCAGTGTGCCGCGGGTTCGACTCCCGGACCCGACACGGCCTTTACTGCATGTCATCCCCCCATCTCTCTCCCGTTTCCTGTCAGCCTACTGTCTGTCCCTTCAAAAATCAATAAAAGGTGTAAGCCGCAAAAAAATATCTTAAAAAAAAAAAAAAAAAAAGCACAAATGACATCCGAACCTTGAATGGATGCCGATCACCAAGACAGGGCTCGTATTTTCAGACTTATAAGGCTTTGAAAATCCTACTTTGACTGGAGGTAAATGGGGGCTGTGTGCAAAGATCCTGGTGCTCCAATCCAAGCTAATAGAAACGGCAGGCTTTCTATTCCTGGAAAGTTAGCATGCTATATAATGGAAGCTATTGATCCTATTGAAAAAATAAATAACAATGAAAATCTTGTTTGAAAGAAAGAAATCTGTGTAGGAAATATTACATTGGCCATATTACTGTCACTGTGATACAAATGGTACTATTTCTAATTAATTAGCAGAGTGGCAGATAAAATAACACAATCCTTTCTAACATATCTTTTAATATAAATGAATAACGTTTCTGAATCAATAACAACCCAAAAATCATCACAATATACATTTTACGTCACTCAATTCTATTGACAGCACAGCTGATAAGCTGCAATTAAGGGAAGAATGTATTTTGATTCATCTTCTGTGCATGTGCTAATGTGCTATCATAGTACTAAAACTAGCATAAAGGAGGAATAAATTGAGCCTAAAAGTATTGTGGATGTAAATGTGCCTTGTTTTCACATAAAATACACTTTCAAATGTTTTTGAAGCTTGCTCGTAACATTGTTGGCTTAATACTTCTGGTGCCCTGTTGTTGTTCTGCTACAGTATATGCCTATCCGTTGGCCAGGTATTGTGACTTATCACCTTCAATGGCGCACCCCCCGCATACCAAAGATGTGAGGTTTGCCCAATTGTTCTATGAATACAAATTATGTGTTTGTTGTTAAACCACATGAACCCTAGCGTGCCGATCCTGGGCATGTAGACATGCACCACTCCTCTTCTTATTCACTTGTGATTTAAATACTTTTGTATAAAAAACAGTTCAACTTACGCCAAACTGTTTTTTATGGGTACCCGGTACCCATGCGTGTTAGTTCCGGTAGGTTCGGGACCCACCCCTAGGCGCAAGTACCTTCATCAGGTTATTATTATTGGTCTTTATCTCAGCAGGGTTGAAAATGGGATCGACATTCAAAATAGTAAATGAGGCTTTGCCTCAATGCCCTCAGTACCCGCATACCTGACTAATTACCTCAAAAAAGTAAGCGACACCCACAGCCGTCAAGAATACAGCCCAAATATGTAATCTCGTCTTTGCTAGAGATCTCTCTCTCTCTCTCTCTCTCTCTCTCTCTCTCTCTCTCTCTCTCCAATACCCTGTCCCCCTCTCTCTCTCTCTCTCTCTCCCTTGCTCTCCCTATGTGTTTGCAGGACAGACTCCCAACGGAGGCAGAATCGTCATTCGTCAGTGGAATCTCCATGGTAACAGGAGATTTGAGGGCAAGCCGAGAGTTTGTTTGTTTGTTTATTTGAACTCAACGGCGCTTTCAACTACCCTCTCTCATCCCCCCTATCCCTTTCTCTTTTCCCATTTCTCTTCTTCTCCCAGACTCTCTCCCTCTTTATTTTTTCTGACATTTGATCTGCATATAAGAAACTACTGTACTGTACTATGTTCCAATGAATTGAATGGAGCGTAGTGGTAGGCTACTTCAGGTAGTCACGGAACGGAAGGCATGCAGGAGGTGTAGACCAGTGGTTCCCAAAGTGGGGTCCAGGGACCCCCATGGGTCATTGACTTTTTTGATCATCTTTGTTGCCATGCTTTCACCTGACAGTTTGTCAAGAATACAGCGTAAACACAAACATTGAAGAAGTGAGGACGCAAATTGTGATTGGCCAGAATGAGATGATGTATGATGATAAGGAGAGGAGAGAGGTGAGGAGGAGAGGTGAGGTGAAGAGAGAAGAGAGGTGAGGAGGAGAGGAGAGAAGACAGAGAGGTGAATAGAGAAGAGGTGAGGAGGTCAAGGAAGGAAAGGTGTCAATATAGGAGTGGAGCAGAGAAGATGGTCCAGACAGTCCCCTGACAGACACCAGCTGCTACCTGTATTAGCTGCTTGGGTAACGTACATGCATGCACACCACATACATATACTGTACACACGCACGCATACACGCACATACTGTACACACACGCACACCCACACAGAAGTTCATGTGCTCCATGTTTCCAGCGTCCCATAGGCTGGCTGACTGGGTCTCCTGCCCATCTGGAGGATACAGATTCCAGGCCAAAGTGTGTGTATGTGTGTGTGTGTGTGTGTGTGAAAGAGAAAGAGGGAGCGAGTGAGTGTTTAAATGTGCATAATGTAAATGCATTTTGTGTGTGTCTAAATATGCATGCATGCGTGCGTGTCTGAGTGCATTCATGTGCATGTGTGAGAGTACTGGCATGCTTCTCGTTGTGTGTGTGTGTGTGTGTGTGTGTGTGTGTGTGTGTGTGTGTGTGTGTGTGTGTGTGTGTGTGTGTGTGTGTGTGTGTGTGTGTGTGTGTGTGTGTGTGTGTGTGTCCGCCTTCCTGCCAAGAAGTGTCTTCCTGAACCACCATCGCTAGTGGAGAGCTTCCTAAAACAAGCAGCAGTCGTTTAGTAACCAATCTGCCATTTGCTGTATCGCCGGGAAAGTCACTAGGCTCGTCTAGTCGCCTCATTACAGAAGAATAATGACTCGAGCAGCAGCCAAATTAAATCCTGAAAGTACATGCAGTAACTACATTTATTAATTTATTACATTATATACATTTATCAAATTAAATCCTGAAAGTACATGCAGTAACTACATTTTTCTGATCAAAGAGGGGACATCTTGGTCCACTGTAAAAACCCTTAACTCAGAGAGTGTACAATACGGAGCCATTCCACTTGTACACTCTCACACAAATGCAGCAGTGGAAGATGTACTAATTATTTTTACCTATTAGAAAATAGTAGAAAACGTAGAAAGTACTGCACAATGTACCATTTCATACACTGTGCAATTCACATTATGAAGCTCTCACATCTCCACTGCACTCAGAAAAGGTCAAGGTGCTAATAGATACGAAGACAAAAACATTTAGCTTGCTGTGGTACACGCATAGATGAAAATTCAATGACGTGACATTTGTAAAATCAACATCCTGAAAGCAACACTCCCCAGTCCTCACTCAACAAACTAACTATTAAGTTCTCACCATATTATAGCCTGCGAGGAGATTAGCTGTAGTTTTGCTGCCATTATTTGAGCTAATCTCACTGGTTGCCATGCCCGTAAAGACGTATTTAAAAAAATATATATAATAAAAAGGAGTTGGGCTAATCTGTTGACCCTTCTTTTTTAACAAAAGATAATCAAAATCCTTTATTTTCTTTTCTTTTTTCACTTTATAGTCTACTGTAGGTTATTGGTTTTCAGAGGTTGCCAGTTAACCTGGGTGTGTGCAGTTTATATGGAGTGGCTGGATGATTCAACAATTCAATTCATAGATGGATGTATTTATAGTTGTTAATTTAGCATTTGTCACATTCTTTAATCCATTGTGGAGGTCAAAGCTCAAAAACAATATCATCAGCGCAATCGCTAAGGAATAAAATATGCCAAACTTGTTAATACGGCATATACAATAGCCTACTATCCTTAGTGTTGATTTAGCTTTGTGTGTGTATACTGTAGATGGATACTTTTGGTATGCACTCGACCCATGTCCACTTACCCGTTCACATCACTTGTTTACATCCCTCTCTTGAGGGATGTGGGTCTTTGTGGAAAATAAGATCAGAGATCTAGACTAAGCCCCAACGTGTGGTCTCTGGAATGTCCTTATGAGGAGTGGGCTCAAGGTGGATCAGTGCATACCTATGGGTCGGAGTTTAGCTGTGGTTCCAAGCCTGTTTGATGCAATAGCTACCTTTAGGAGTCACATCATAAAGGTGGTCCAAGTCAGTGTGTTATCAAACGTTTTCATGTCAAGGACCCAGAAGTTAATATGTATTTGTCTGAGGACCCCCATCTAAAATGATGTTGTCCCAGCTAGGGATCCTCATGCAAGATTTGTATTCTTAAAATGTTTAAAAAATATCAACAGTTTTCACATTGATTTCAAGATTGATGACCAATCAAGACAGATTTTATTATATTGATTAGAGATGTTATAGATATATAGACCTATGCTAGCTGGTGGTTGGGTGACCACAATACGGAAAATAAGATTGTTGACATTTAGAAAGTGGTATTTGGTAGAGTATTAACTACAATATTTAAGACATTTGTGCACTTAAATACATGGTTACTGTATGTGCCATAGAACTGGCATAAACAAACAAGTTGAGTTTAAAGATAATTATATGTACATAGCTCAAGGTGCAGGAAAGACTACAAGTTGTAAATAAACAACTCATTTTGTGTTTTCTCTTTGGTGGTTCACAGGGGTCCATAACTACTTAAGACATTATCCATTTCACCGGGTTTCATCTGATGTATCAGCCGTGTGGTTGCTGCCTGCCAGAAAATCAATGCCTCAGGCTCTCCCTGACACTAAAAACTGTCCAACATCTGTTGGGTTTCTCGGTTAATCAGGGAGGCAAGCACGCGTGACTAGTACTGACAAGGTATGGAAAGATTGTGCCGTGTATTGGATCTCTGTAAATGTTTTGGTGGCAGGCCTGGCGACCTGGAAGTTGTCAGATTGGATGTGAATGCATTTATCTTGCCAGTCGTGAACTAAAACAGGATCTTTCTTGCTAAACGTAGCTCTGTCAGTGCAATGACCTGGACAGCTCAATTTACGGTTGTTTTCACAAATGTGTGAAAGTGAGTGTGAGTAAAGCTCTCGTTAAATAACCATATATAGTGTATATGGAGTCAAGGGGACCAATTCAACATTTTACAGGGAAAACAAATTGCAAAATAAATAAATTGAGCCTACCTGTTACATTGTGCAAAGACACTATGACCTATCTATATCTACCAGAACAATGTTTTTCCTCCAGAAAAGAAAAAAAAGAAAGGAAAAAGATTTGGACCCAGACCTAGGAGGAGAGGACAGGTTGGCAATTCTCCCAAGGGAGCTCATAATAGTTCTTGCCATTTTTCATGAAACTGTCTGCATGTAGACTAGCAGTAATGTGTGATTGATTCCCCCTCATTTGCCAAATGAAACCAGTTAAGTTACTGCAGTATTATTTTTTATTTATTTTTTTGTTCTGGTAAAAGTAGCAATTTCTATGAACACATGTACAGTATACAAAATTAATTAACCTCCCTCGTTTTTATATGTTGGTGATACTGTAGCTGCCTGTTTTATATATCGACCTCACATTGCCAATCACTGTCGCATGAAATGTGGCAAAGGTTTTGGACACCAGAACACCACAGTCTACAATGTCACATATCCACTCAGACACACGTCCTTGACCCTGTCACAAGATTATTGTACAGGATCTCCTCACTGGTCAGTAAGAATACAATGAGGACTCATCCTAATGTCACTTGGACATTATCACCACTATTGTCATAGCACCACAAAGCCCTTCAAAACAAGGCTTCAGACATCCCAAAATAAATGGGTTTGGCTGCTTGGCCCTACATCTACAACTCATTTACCCCCTGCTCATTTTGCTAGGGTGGGATGGCCCATCTGGACTGCTAATAAGTCAGACATCCCGTTAGCCAGACCTGCGTGGTTGGCTAACGGGTCGTGCTGCGGGTTAAAAACCTGTGGCTCCCGACATGCATGGCAGGTTACAACGAATCCATGCTGTGGGTTCCATGAGGTTAGGGTTAGGTTTGGGATAAGTCCACAATCACAACACCAGAGGCTCAAACAAGGGGTTAAATTTGTTCTTGTGCTATATGGCACAAAAATGTGGAATGCCGTACCAACAGTCATCCATATGTGTGGATCCTTCAAAACCGCTCTAAAAGAGCACTTGGCTGAATTAAAAACAAATGGCTGTAAATTTGTCGATCATTAAATCTTTTGATGAATTGAGTAGGATACAAAAGGACCCCACCCATAGGCTTTCTTGGATAAATCCTTTTAGCAGACCTTATATTGTACTGTACTTCCCTGTGCTTGTCCATGCAAAGTGTTAAAGTAAAGTAATCAATCACACTATACGTAGACAGGCTACTTTGTGTAGTCACCTTAACAGAGTAAACAGACATGGATTATTGTAGGCCGGCAGCAGAGTCTGGCAAAAATACAATGAAGATGAAAGGAGCAAGCAGACCAATGTCTGTATTATAATATAATACAGACATTCGTCTGCTTGCATTTAGGCCATATTATGGCCTAAATGTCATTTTAAAGAATAAGGCGTCATTGCATGTTGTTAGTTCACAGTTTTGGGTTTATGTACACATATAACATTGACATTTTCCAGTTAATGGTCTTCCTTGGAAATTGAACAAGTGGTTCTGTGTCAAGTATACCATGAGTTAATTGTAAACATGGCAGACTGCCGGTATGGTATATGGTCCTTTGAAGCCAGTGAGCAGAAACATGTAATATCTCTCCTTTCTTCTCCATGTCCATCTGGTCCAATACCAACATCTCTCTCTCTCTCTCTCTCTCTCTCTCTCTCTCTCTCTCTCTCTCTCTCTCTCACTCTCTCTCTCTCTCTCTCTCTCTCTCTCTCTCTCTCAATCTCCCGCTCTCCCGACCCACCTGTCTGTCTTGTCTGTCAGCATCTGACTTTTCAGCACGAGACACACACTGAGAATCTCTTGCTGTCTCTGAAAAGTCAGATGCTGCAGGCTGGTTTCTCCCATGGTGCCAACCAGCAAGCCATGAGCATACAATTCAGGACACTCATGGGCGAAAGGCAATGCCAAATGCACAATTCAGTGAGGCACAAGCTTTGCTTAGTTTTTTGTTTTGCTTGGCAGTAACTGTAAACAGACAGATGAGTTGCGGTCGAGCCATGGCACAATGTTAGCAAGAACACGCACATGTGCATGGGTCCTCATTTATATCAGTGCTTACTGACTTGTGCTCTCGCACACCGTGTCTGTCTGTCCCTACATGCTGCTTGCTCCTGTGTCACTGCTGCAACAAACAAAACCTGTAGGAGAAGTAACAAAAGTGTGTTAGGCATGGCCTATATGGGCTGTGCCTATTTCAAGGAATCCATGGAAAGATAAATGCTTCACTTTAGGTGTAGGGGCCTTTTGCACAAACTGAGCCGGGGACTGATGTGATGTTATAGACAATGATTTAATAAAATAAACAATTAATAATAAAAAAACAGTCAATAGAATAATCATTAAGAAAATAATTGGAGATCTGGACTGATCCATAAAGCTATAGGAACCCAGTTGTCACTGTGCCCTTTTACTATGCGCATTTTAGTTGTTAATACAACTCGTTTATATACTGGGGAGACACGATGATACCATTGTTTGCTGACACGTCCATGTTAATATCTGAAAGATAGGAGACCCTCCCCAACGCCTGCTTTCACTTCAGTCATCCATAACCACCTACTGCTGTCTACTGTATGAAAAGAACAGAAATGCAGTTATCTCGTCTCTATTCTCTGCAACCCCCCTCCCTCCCTACACCCGCCGCCACCCTCTGGGGAAGACCTCGATTCAGGGGTGTGAAATTGATTTACAACTTGGAAAGGAATAAACGGGAGGAGAGAGAGAGAGAGAGAGAGAGACACAGACAGACAGACAGACAGACAGACAGACATGTGGATGGATAGATGGACAAAAAAGAAAGTAAGAAAGAAACTAAGAGATTGAGGGCCCTATCTTGCATCAGAGGCACTAAATCCGTAATTTAGGGCTTTAGTATTGCATAAGAGGCGTTCCCCAATAAAAATGCTATCTTGTGCCACAGCCTAAATCCCTAAAACACCTCCGCTACCCGTTACATCATGGAAGAGCAACGCGCTGCCTTGAAATAATTTTATATTTGCTACAGAAACAAGGACCCTGTGCCTTTTCTTTTCTTCTTGTTCTTCTTTTTTCCCCCCCGTGCACAGAACCATATACTGTAGATGCATAACAACCAAAAACACACTTGACTTCATAACTACACAAGGAAAGATAAACTACCCGAGACTTCTCGTGTTGGCAAAAGAGGTTGCAAGCACGAATCCCGAGAAATAGATTTAGGGCTATATCTTGCGCCACCCCACCCCTTAACCCTTATCCCTAAACTTATTTGCCATTTTTTACTTTGAAAAAACCTTTCAAAATCACAATGTAATGTGTAGATGTAGATCGGCTAGTTGACCTATTTTAAAATGATTGTCAAAATAGTAAAAAATGGCAAATAAGTTTAGGGATAAATTGAAGCCCTGTGTGTGTGGGTGTGTGTGTGTGTGTGTGTGTGTGTCTGTGTGTGTGTGTGTCTGTGTGTGTGTGTGTCTGTGTGTGTGTATGAGTGTGAGAGACTGTGTGTGTGTGTGTGTGTGTGTGTGTGTGTCTGTGTCTCTGTGTGTGTGTGTGTGTCAATACTGGTTGCTCCCTGCTGGGACAGCTGGCTAAACTATATAGGCCTCCAAGGCTTTCTTCCTCGTTAATTACAGTTCAAAGTTGGCAAACATTCCCTCGATGAGCACATGCACGCGCGCACACACACACACACACACACACACACACACACACACACACACACACACACAGACCCCCCCCCCCCTCCCCCCCGACAGCAGCCTAGTTTAAATGTAGCCTGGTCTGACGTAGCTATAGCCGGATGCTGAGCTGCAAAATGCTGTGTTTAATAATTCAGGACCTCCTGCTCCGCTGTGCTCTGCTGCACTGACTCCTCCTGCTCCGCTGTGCTCTGCTGCACTGACTCCTCCTGCTCCGCCGTGCTCTGCTGCACTGACTCCTCCTGCTCCACTGTGCTCTGCTGCACTGACTCCTCCTGCTCCACTGTGCTCTGCTGCACTGACTCCTCCTGCTCCGCCGTACTCTGCTGCACTGACTCCTCCTGCTCCGCTGTGCTCTGCTGCACTGACTCCTCCTGCTCCGCTGTGCTCTGCTGCACTGACTCCTCCTGCTCCGCTGTGCTCTGCTGCACTGACTCCTCCTGCTCCGCTGTGCTCTGCTGCACTGACTCCTCCTGCTCCGCCGTACTCTGCTGCACTGACTCCTCCTGCTCCGCTGTGCTCTGCTGCACTGACTCCTCCTGCTCCGCTGTGCTCTGCTGCACTGACTCCTCCTGCTCCGCTGTGCTCTGCTGCACTGACTCCTCCTGCTCCGCTGTGCTCTGCTGCACTGACTCCTCCTGCTCCGCTGTGCTCTGCTGCACTGACTCCTCCTGCTCCGCTGTGCTCTGCTGCACTGACTCCTCCTGCTCCGCCGTGCTCAGCTGCACTGACTCCTCCTGCTCCGCCGTGCTCTGCTGCACTGACTCCTCCTGCTCCGCTGTGCTCTGCTGCACTGACTCCTCCTGCTCCGCCATGCTCTGCTGCACTGACTCCTCCTGCTCCGCCGTGCTCTGCTGCACTGACTCCTCCTGCTCCGCTGTGCTCTGCTGCACTGACTCCTCCTGCTCCGCCATGCTCTGCTGCACTGACTCCTCCTGCTCCGCCGTGCTCTGCTGCACTGACTCCTCCTGCTCCGCTGTGCTCTGCTGCACTGACTCCTCCTGCTCCGCTGTGCTCTGCTGCACTGACTCCTCCTGCTCCGCCATGCTCTGCTGCACTGACTCCTCCTGCTCCGCCGTGCTCTGCTGCACTGACTCCTCCTGCTCCGCTGTGCTCTGCTGCACTGACTCCTCCTGCTCCGCCATGCTCTGCTGCACTGACTCATCCTGCTCCGCCGTGCTCTGCTGCACTGACTCCTCCTGCTCCGCTGTGCTCTGCTGCACTGACTCCTCCTGCTCCGCTGTGCTCTGCTGCACTGACTCCTCCTGCTCCGCTGTGCTCTGCTGCACTGACTCCGAACACCCTGGTTATAGGATGCGTCTTTACTGGAACACTTCCTCTATACATACACACCTCACATACAGTACTACACATCCTGTCCTCTGCTCTTATTGTTGTGATTGTTGTGCCTTTTTTAATTGGCCATTCGTTTTCATTCGTTCACTTTGCCCCCAATTCGTGCCCTTGTCTCCCTCCCTGACCACCTGCCTTGTCTCATTCGTTTGTTTGTTTGTGCATGCGTTTTGTTTGTTAGTTTGTTTGTTGTCCTTCCTTCCTTCCTTCCGTCCTCGCTCAGTGTTTTTAAACAGCTAGCTGAATAGCAGCTAGATCTAATTAGAACCATCGATTGGTTGGGTTGTAGCAGTTTCAGAATACTACAGTACCCATCTTTTTAGTTTTAGTTTGTTTTGCTATTTTAGTTCTTACTGTACATTGGACATTGCATGAATGTATTTTGTATTATTATTGATAATTACACCAATTAATGTAAGTAGCATCACGACTCGGTCGATCATAACCACTATAAAAGACCAATTACCATACATCTACGACAATGGAATTTTTGCATTTGTTGTACCAAGAGTACGAGCTAATACCATCCGGTAGGAGATATAGAACTCCACGGTATATGTATAATAGATTTAAACACTCATTTGTTCCCCTGTCAATCAAAATGCTCAATCAGAGATTGCCGAATGCACTTTATTGACTAAACTGCACTTTATCAAGGGAATGTGTGCAATATCTCTATTTTGTATGTTTCATGGTGTTTTTCTTATGTGAACGTGTGTGACTCTGTCTCCAAGACAAATTTCTCCCAAGGGAGACAAATAAAGACAACCTTGAACCTTGAATGGGCATTAAAAGGGTTAAACCTGTGCGGGGATATGACATATGACCCAATCTGTCTCACCCCCCCCTATATCTGCCACTTAAATGCGGGTGTGCCCCTGTTATGCGATGCTCAGCCAATCACAGTGCAGAATGGCACACCTTCCAGCCAAACACAGCTAAAAAAAACAGCACCAATGTGTGTGTTTTTGTGTGTGTGCGTGCGTGTATGTGTGTGCGTGTGCATGTGTGCTAAGGTCATTTCATTATACAAACTATTATTCCGTTTATTTAATTTCCCTCACAGTGGGGGAATCACTGTCAGCTTAAGGACATCTGGGGGTCATCTTTTGTCTTTGTAAAAGTGGCAGTAATGAGGAAAAGCATTAGGCATGTGAGAATAGACTAGCCTGGTTAATAATAGACTGCTGTTGTGTATTCACTGTATTATATTATTCTAAGCTGTATTTTATACTAAAAAAATAATAATCTACAAGCTTACAACTCATCGCACCGTGACTCGTTGTGTGCTTGTAGATCTGCTAAAATTGAGATATTATTATAACAATATTATATTTTCAATGGGACAGTATTCTGACGCACCACCATTCCGACTACGTGGCTTCCGCGTGCGGCTAGGGTTATCGGGTTTCGGAATGCCGGTGTGTAACCTATTCTCAGGTATATTTGGTCAAAATATTGTCATATTTGATTTTGTCCATATCACCCAGCCCTACTTAATACACACTCTATCCCCCACTTTGATCCGCGGTGCCTCGGGACTGCCCATAAGTCAGACGTCCCGCACTTGTTGGATTGACGCCATCACCATGCAGGGACCTATACATCAAGTGGGCTGAAGCTGAGCCCCTGCTCTGGAGTCTGGACCGACCCAAGTGGAGAAGATTGGTCAATCTGATTGACTCCCAAATGATGATGATGATGATGCCATGCTCTCTATTATATAAAGCCCCTTTCCTGCTGGCGTGTAAAGCCGTTAATCCACTGGCAATGGTCCATGTTGGCGTCATGTGGGAAGTGGAGTCAGTGTTGATTGCCGTTTAATTTCGCTCCGTCAATCTCTACTCCTTGTGTGATTGATGTAACTCCTTCACCTGCAGCTGGTGTGGCTATGAAGGGATAGATTCCCGTAGAATATTATTTGTTCTATGAACAAAACTGCTTCACAATGTCAAAATGACTTTCACTTTCATTTTCTTTCATTTTCTTGTCTCTATTCATGGACATTGCAATCTTTTTCAAGTTGCCCCAGGTGAAGGAGCTTACGATTACGAATCTCACTCGTTTACGAGTGAGTGAGGGGAGGCCGGAGCAGGGGATCAGCCGCAGTATCAGAGCAGCAGGAACGGTATTGCAGTCGCTGTACCGCACTGTTGTAGACAATGTCTACCGAGAAATCAAGATACCAAAGTACAAAAGTGCACATAACCATTAAAGTACAGGTGTTAAAGTGCTATGCGATAGCTGCACATTGGCCATAGAAAGTGCTCATCATAAGGTTATCTCCTTGATCTACCCACAGCAGCATTCAGTGTGCAAATAGAGACGGGTACAAAGGGATATTTCTGCCTGTTTTTTGTGGCACAGAGGTCACCTGAGAGAGACAGAGCCGCTGCTCCTTCGCTTTGAAAGGATACAACTTAGGTGGTTCAGGCATCTAGTAGAGTCTCCCTATAGGAGTTCCTCAGTGCACACTGCATTTCCCAGTGGGAAGAGACCCACGTTGCAGACCAAGGACCAGATGGGGGGTTACATCTGCACAACGCCTCGGGATCCCCCAGGAGGAAATGCTTAATGTTGCTCATGAGAGGAAAGTCTGAAGCTCTCTGCTGGAACTTTTGCCCCCGCGATACAACTCCGGATAAGTGGTTGAAGATGGATGGAGGGAGTTTTCCAAGTGAGAAAAGTCAAATCAAAAATCCTCTGCATCCCAGGAAGGATTTCTGTTCATTCCAAAAACGTATTTGATCGACCCTGGACCAGACAGGCCTTGCATGCTTTATAGACGCCTCTCGTGTGAGCATTACATACCTTACTGTATCGCAACAGCAATAGTCATCAATAGTCATCTGATGTGGGAACATAAGAATAAATAAACGTTAGCACACTGAGGGCTTTGTGCTTTGAAATGTCACAGATGTTTTTGGCGCAATAAAGCATAATCGCATTAGAGCCCTCTGAGTGCGAGTGCTTATTTATTCTTCTGTATATTGTCTGTTGCTCAGCACCTGCCCAAACGTGGGTTGGGGATGTGTATGTCGGTTCTCTCTTTTAACATACAGTACATGACCTTTCCATAAAGAGGCCAAAGTGTGAATGACCTGACCATCCACTGCTTTTGCTACTCAGCAATATTATGGTTTCCAAGTTGGAAATACATCATAGAGTTATATAGGATAGAGGGCAGACGAGGAGCGTCATCCCCGCCCCCCAATATTAATTTCAATGGAAGTTGCACAGTGGCGTTTTGAAGGACCTGGAAGGAAGACTGACGAAGTCTTCCGGGTAGTACCCTTCGAGTGTCGATATGATTGGTTGGCTCCTATGAGTTCTGGGGGCTTAGAAATACATACAGTCAAGCTAAATGAACTACAGATGCACACACATTTAAATTCAGGCCTATTGACAGGATAGTAGGCTAACTGGAAATGGGGAGAGAGAGATTGGGAGTGACTCGAACCCACAACACACTGCCAGGCTACAGTATAGTACAGTATAACTTTCCTTGCGCAACGGGGCGCTGTCCTATGTGTCTGGGAGCACATAATACAACTTGGTACCGTTGTACTGTAGTCTAAATCCTGACTGGAAACAAATCCATATAGGTCATTGTGTAGTGTAATCTAAGCCAAGTGTACTGAGAATCCCTTTTCTCCATTCCTCTAATTAGTGTGGTTGCCCATAGGCAAACAGACTATTGTTATTGGTCTTTCTGTTCTCTCCTCCGACAATTACACGCCCTACCGACAGTATACAAGTGTTATGCAGGATACACTTTTATGCCCTCATATGATTGGACAACATACGATGACATCACAATAATATGTGTATATGTCCTGCCTCTTCTGATTGTACAATATTCCTATAGAGATAGGCAGTGGTGGAAAGTAACTAAGTACATTTACTCAAGTATTGTACTTAAGTACAATTTTTAGGTATTTGTAGGCTACTTTACTTCAAACTACTTTATTTCAAATTTCCAATACTGCAGTATTTCTATATTGCAGTATTGATACAGTACTTTTACTTAAGTAAAACATTTGAGTACTTTTTCCACCACTGGAGATAGGCAACCACACTCTCAATCGCCCAGGATTGCATCTTTCTAGTTTCGAAAGAAATTGGGCAACGCGCCTTTAACTGCAACGCTCTGAACAACCTGCCATTGAATAATACCTCCTTTCAATTCTTCAAACGACCTGCTCTTGCTTCTAATTATGAACATTTTAAATATGGAAATAATTTAGATAATGTATGAGCAACGCGCCTGTCACAGACATGCGCGGAGCAAGTTCAGCCAGGAAACCTCAGTGCAGTCGCTGCCAGCCGTCAATTGGGCTGCCTCAGCATCAAGCTCTCATCCACATGATTCACTCAGCCAATCACACACTCACTCCATCCTCCAGGTGGAGCGAAATGCCTTCACGACCGACGACGTACGTCGCGACGTATATTTTTCCGTCGCAACGTATATTCGAGTACGTCCTGGCGTAAATATCAATTCGTCCCGGCAGAACGGACTCGTCGCGGCTATATCTACCCGTTTGCGACCTAGTAGTTTGACTATTCTTTTACGTCGCGACAGAACGGGACACGTCACGGCTATATCTACCCTTCTCGACGTAAAAGGTAATTCGTTGTGGCGTGTGTGGACTCGTCGCAACAGAACGGAACTCGTCGCGGCTATATCTACCCGTTTGCGACGTAATGGTTGACTTTGTTATATGCCCGGTGCGCGGTGCCCTGCGCGGTGCCCTGCGCTGCCCTACGCCCACCGCGTGCACCTTGCCGGTCCGCCCTGCGCCCTGTGGCCTGGCACGTGTGCACGTGTGCCAGGCCACCGCGTGCACCTTGCCGGTCCGTGGAGCCCTTCGCCGTCCCCAGGCGACCCTGCGTTCCAGAGCTGTCACCTGCCCACCGAAAATAGCAGATCTACCAGCTCCTCTCCTACATACGGGATGGCCCGACCCGCGTCTGTGGACCCCTGGGGGGGTGTGTGTGTGAGCGTCTGAGCTCCTATCTGTGTGCCTCCCCCCCCCCCCCCCACCCCATGTGGACCCTTGCAGGGGGGGGTCGGGGGGTCCCCCTATGCACTTTGTGTAGATGCTGCGTATCGCCTCATACTGAAAAAATTACTATTTTACGCACAGCGCAAGGCAATATGTGATTACGATCGTCCTTCTGGGGGGGGGGGGGGGGGGGGGCTGGCCAACACAATAGATAACCTACCCTGGCCAACACAATAGATAACCTACAAGGACATATGAATTTAATTTATATACACGGCTATATTAATTTAGCCGATCATCAAAGCTCACCGCGCTCGTTATAGCGCATTGACTGTCTGTCTGTCTGTCTGTCTGTCTGTCTGTCTGTCTGTGTCTCAATGACTTGCCTTAGGCGGATAATATAGACTACAAGTACTTTATTAAAGTAAAGTAAAAGAGTGAGTTCTCATTGCGTTCTCTGCGTCGTAGCGCATGCAGATAGGCAGATGGGGGGGGGGGCAGTTCTATAGGCAAGGGCAGAAGGTTCCTATAACGACAGTGGGTGCGTGCCCACCTTAGAGTAGCCTATATATTTTAAGGCACCCGCCCCGCAACTTATTATTATTGGCTTATTATTTTGCCACCAGCGGAGTTGACGGTTGACGCCGTTGTCTAGTATAGACTATAGGCCTGTGCCAGGATGATTTTAAATAAATATGTCTCTGTCTCTGCGTCTCTAGAGCTATAACATATATACTGTAGCACACATCATGTGTGACACATGTGCACACACACACACACACACACACACACACACACACACACACACACACACACACACACACACACACACACACACACACACCGAGTACTAAGTATAAGTAGCATATAGGGTACGGCTCTAAAAACATTAAATACTGCGGGAGCATTACACTAAACAAAGTTGGATTTGTACATTGCAGAAACGTAACATAACGTAAGTGTTCTTATTATTGTCCGTCTGGGTTTTATAATGCAGTGTGAGTCCGCTCCGCGATAGCCGATCTGCAAGCTCACAACGCGTTGCGCTGATTGACAGTGCACGTGCAGCAGCTACTGTATAAAATTATATTTAAGTAGGCTACTTTTTTGTGTGACGTCTGTGTGTTATTGACTTCTTGTTCCTTAATGTGCAGGTTTATCAGAGCGATATAGTGCAGCTGTGAGTGAGTAGGCCTATAGCTGCTGCTGCTGCGTCCGTGCACCAATAGAGCGACCGCGGCAGCGGCACGTATGAAATATTAAATAAAAATATGTTGGGCTTCCGGGCGTCCGTTTCTGGACTGTACCAACGGGCTTAGGGCCGGACGGTCCCTTAACTCCACGGGCCCCTATATTTTAGGCCCGTGCAGGGCTCTAGTGTGTGTGTGTGTGTGTGTGTGTGTGTGTGTGTGTGTGTGTGTGTGTGTGTGTGTGTGTGTGTGTGTGTGTGTGTGTGTGTGTGTGTGTGTGTGTGTGTGTGTGTGTGTGTGTGTGTGTGTGTGTTAAATGTGGTCATTTAAATGTAGGCCTATTATATACACGCACCATACAAGCACCTATATTATATAATGTGTTATACAAATGGGCAATCAACATATAGCAGCACCCCCCACCAGCAGATGTATATAAACATGGAATTGCGCTATGATATTAAAATGGACTGAGCTGTGATTGTGCCGTACTGCGCCGGCCGGTGGCCACTGGCCTATTCTGCCATGCAGTATAAATGCATTATCATGCCTGTTGGTGAAATATAAACATCTAAAATGGTTCAGTAATAATTAGCATAAGTTATTATTAACGAAAAACATCTAATACTATTTTAAATTGGTCTAATAAAGTTAGTAACTAATCAGAAGCAGCAACCATTTTGTTTCAAACAACTATAGACCAATAAAATAGTAGGCTAGTATTTATGTTTTTCGTTAATAATAATACATGCTAATTATTATTGAACGGTAAGTACGCTGGTATGTACGCTAAGGTACACTATAAGCTTGTAGATCTGTTTATTTTAGTCAGAATCTCGTGTGTGTATGTGTGTGTGTGTGTGTGTGTGTGTGTGTGTGTGTGTGTGTGTGTGTGTGTGTGTGTGTGTGTGTGTGTGTGTGTGTGTGTGTGTGTGTGTGTGTGTGTGTGTGTGTGCGCGCGCACACACATCACATGTGCACACATGTGTGCTATATGTTATAGCTCTAGAGACGCAGAGACAGACATATTTATTTAAAATCATCCTGTCTCGCACGGCATATAGAGCCAATGAACGGAGCATACCCCCCCCCCCCCCCCCCTCTCTCTCTCTCTCTCTCTCAGCACACGCTGTGCTGTGATATCAATCAGACGCAAATGATCATTGAGTAACGTTAGCTCTGACTCGCACATTATGTGAGATCACATAAAAGGCCTTTAATATAGCCACAGATCATATAGGAATAGGCTTGGGCACTACCCTACCATCTCTCTATAGTGGGGCACCGACGATCTGCAAGCTCACAACGCGCTGCATGTGGACGCAACACTTGGAGCTTGTAGATGCGCACCACAGATCATACAGGGCGTGTGTTCCAGCTAACCCTATAGCATAACACACACACAAGCAACAGTATAGACATCTATTCATCATTATTTATTTCAAATCAAAATACAATGTAATGCTGCACCACTGTCATGAAGTTCGCACGCACACGCACACGCGACACACACACACACACACACACACACACACACACACACACACACACACACACACACACACACACACACACACACACACACACACACACACGTTTGCTTTCATTCGCTGTATGATACATTAGGCGATATAGACCCGCTGCGGCCCAGCGATAATCAACCGCTGTCCGCTGCGATGCGTGAGCTTGTAGATCAGATGCCGACAGACAGACAGACAGACAGACAGACAGACAGACAGACAGACAGACAGACAGACAGACAGACATGAAATGAAATGGTTCAATAATAACACACACGAGATTCTGACAGAATGCGGCGGCATGCTTAAAATAAACAGATCTACAAGCTTATAGTGTATACCATAGCGTATACATACCAGCGTACTTACCGTTCAATAATAATTAGCATGCATTATTATTAACGAAAAACATAAATACTAGCCTACTATTTTATTGGTCTAGTTCAGTTGATTGAAACAAAAGTCATGGAATTCAATTGCCTACATTCAGTATAGGCCTGGTTTTGATATAATGATGCAGGGAGATTTTCTGAGCCAGTCCGTGCCATGTCATTTTTTCAGATTAATATTTAAATCTTTAGTTGGAAGAATGCAATAGCATATCATAAGTGTTGACCATAATGGGACGGTTGGAACCAAATGAACCCCCGACGGCCGGCGCTATTCAGCTATAAGGCCTATAAACGATATGGCCATACAAATATGGTTATGTGGTGGTCTGTGACATGTCTGCGTGCGTGCGTGCGTGAAAGAAAGACAGAATACGACGCAATGACATGTCAAATTGTCAATTGTAGATCAGCTGCTTGTTATTTAAGTAGGCTAATATGAAGGCAGCGTCTCCGCAAACGTGGACACCCGTGGCCCCCCTTGATCCCCAAGGGTCCACGGTGACCCGTACCGCCCGGGGGTCCCCGGACCCGTTTGGGCGGCCCGTCAGGTGGTTTTCGAGCTTGTGGATTTGTATTTTTAATATTGCTTGTCAAACGTTTAAGGCATATAGCCTATTTAATCTGATTGGTATAGCTCTGCATGGTTGCTGCTTCTGATAGCCTACTAACTTTACGCACGCATGCGACACACACACACACACACACACACACACACACACACACACACACACACACACACACACACACACACACACACACACACACACACACACACACACACACACACTAGAGCCCTGCACGGGCCTAAAATATAGGGGCCCGTGGAGTTAAGGGACCGTCCGGCCCTAAGCCCGTTGGTACAGTCCAGAAACGGACGCCCGGAAGCCCAACATATTTTTATTTAATATTTCAAGCATACGTGCCGCTGCCGCGGTCGCTCTATTGGTGCACGGACGCAGCAGCAGCAGCTATAGGCCTATACTCACTCACAGCTGCACTATATCGCTCTGATAAACCTGCACATTAAGGAACAAGAAGTCAATAACACACAGACGTCACACAAAAAAGTAGCCTACTTAAATATAATTCTATACAGTAGCTGCTGCACGTGCACTGTCAATCAGCGCAACGCGTTGTGAGCTTGCAGATCGGCTATCGCGGAGCGGACTCACACTGCATTATAAAACCCAGACGGACAATAATAAGAACACTTACGTTATGTTACGTTTCTGCAATGTACAAATCCAACTTTGTTTAGTGTAATGCTCCCGCAGTATTTAATGTTTTTAGAGCCGTACCCTATATGCTACTTATACTTAGTACTCGGTGTGTGTGTGTGTGTGTGTGTGTGTGTGTGTGTGTGTGTGTGTGTGTGTGTGTGTGTGTGTGTGTGTGAACATGTGTCACACATGATGTGTGCTACAGTATATATGTTATAGCTCTAGAGACGCAGAGACAGAGACATATTTATTTAAAATCATCCTGGCACAGGCCTATAGTCTATACTAGACAACGGCGTCAACCGTCAACTCCGCTGGTGGCAAAATAATAAGCCAATAATAATAAGTTGCGGGGCGGGTGCCTTAAAATATATAGGCTACTCTAAGGTGGGCACGCACCCACTGTCGTTATAGGAACCTTCTGCCCTTGCCTATAGAACTGCCCCCCCCCCCCCCTATCTGCCTATCTGCATGCGCTACGACGCAGAGAACGCAATGATAACTCACTCTTTTACTTTACTTTAATAAAGTACTTGTAGTCTATATTATCCGCCTAAGGCAAGTCATTGAGACACAGACAGACAGACAGACAGACAGACAGACAGACAGACAGACAGACAGACAGTCAATGCGCTATACGAGCGCGGTGAGCTTTGATGATCGGCTAAATTAATATAGCCGTGTATATAAATTAAATTCATATGTCCTTGTAGGTTATCTATTGTGTTGGCCAGGGTAGGTTATCTATTGTGTAGGCCAGCCCCCCCCCCCCCCCCCCCCCCCCAGAAGGACGATCGTAATCACATATTGCCTTGCGCTGTGCGTAAAATAGTAATTTTTTCAGTATGAGGCGATACGCAGCATCTACACAAAGTGCATAGGGGGACCCCCCGACCCCCCCCCTGCAAGGGTCCACATGGGGTGGGGGGGGGGGGGGGGAGGCACACAGATAGGAGCTCAGACGCTCACACACACACCCCCCCAGGGGTCCACAGACGCGGGTCGGGCCATCCCGTATGTAGGAGAGGAGCTGGTAGATCTGCTATTTTCGGTGGGCATGTGACAGCTCTGGAACGCAGGGTCGCCTGGGGACGGCGAAGGGCTCCACGGACCGGCATGGTGCACGCGGTGGCCTGGCACACGTGCACACGTGCCAGGCCACAGGGCGCAGGGCGGACCGGCAAGGTGCACGCGGTGGGCGTAGGGCAGCGCAGGGCACCGCGCAGGGCACCGCGCACCGGGCATATAACAAAGTCAACCATTACGTCGCAAACGGGTAGATATAGCCGCGACGAGTTCCGTTCTGTTGCGACGAGTCCACACACGCCACAACGAATTACCTTTTACGTCGAGAAGGGTAGATATAGCCGTGACGTGTCCCGTTCTGTCGCGACGTAAAAGAATAGTCAAACTACTAGGTCGCAAACGGGTAGATATAGCCGCGACGAGTCCGTTCTGCCGGGACGAATTGATATTTACGCCAGGACGTACTCGAATATACGTTGCGACGGAAAAATATACGTCGCGACATAGGTCGTCAGTCGTGAAGGCATTTCGCTGTCTCTCTACTGGCCAATCACAAATCCTTACTCAAACACAAAGTCTATTCCGACTGAAGTAAACAGGAAGCGCTGCAGGTAGTATTGCCTCGTAAACATGTCTAAAGCACCTCAATATTATCAAGCTGTGAGTGCAAAAAGAAGCGGAAATTGAAAGTGCAAAACACTGCAGGGAGGTGTGCGTGCGTGCGTGGTTTACGCTCATCTTGACAACACTAGAATGTGGTAGAGGGTAGAGACTGAAAGGAGCTGGACATGTTGATTAATATAGCCTAATAATATATGGATCTATCATGGTATGGTCCGGACATCATTGCTGGTTCGTTTTGTGTCCCGTTCTGTGAAAGGAAAATTGCGCGAGTCGGAAAGGGCGGATCCGTGGGATGCGGCCTATAGGGCGCCAATTCCCTAAGCGCCCGCTGCTGGATAGCATATTATGTAGACATAGCATTATATAGTGTATAATTAGTTACCGGTAGTTAGTTTCACTGTGCAGATATTCTATACTGTACTGTTAGAATATTAGCTTATGATGATCCTTGATGAATATTTATTTGTCATATATATTTATTTGTTCTAGCTTAGGCTACTGTAAATCACTCTGGATTAAAAAGGCTATCAGAGCTTACAGCAGATCTGAACTAGAGAAATCTTGTTATTTCTCTTGACTTATTTCGGCTGAAAAGGATTTAGTTTCCTGTTCGAGTATAGCCTAAAGCCAAAAAACAAAACAAACAAAACAACAGTACTTCTCTATCTCGAAAAGACCCACCTCTGTCGCTGTGGGTGAATATCTTTGAATAAAGCACTTGACCGCTAGAAAGTGTTGAACTGAGAGTTTTAACTCATTCTGTTTCCTAATATGACACTGGGAATCCACTGGAATGGCCTGGGTTTGTGCTTGTCTACCAGTCACAACAATACAGTATTTGACTGCTAACCTACAGTACAATAGGGTATGTTGTTCAGCGCTGCAAGTTCCATATATCGTATTGTATGCCGGTAGTGTTGGTCCAGAATACTATCTCGTACCAAAATAGTAATAAGAAGGCAGAGAGTAATATATTACACCCAGTCTAACTGGCAGTGGTGGAAAATAATAAAGTACAATTACTTCGTTACTGTACACATTTTGAGAATTGAGTTGTTTGTAATGTTTGTAAACACAAACATTGTCCTAACACAAACATTAAATGCCATTGATAATGAATGGCCAGTTTAGTGTTTATCCGAACACAAACATTAAATGCCATTGATAATGAATGGCCAGTTTCTAGTGTTTATCCCAACACAAACATTAAATGCCATTGATAATGAATGGTCAGTTTCTAGTGTTTATCCCAACACAAACATTAAATGCCATTGATAATGAATGGTCAGTTTCTAGTGTTTATCCCAAAACAAACATTAAATGCCATTGATAATGAATGGCCAGTTTAGTGTTTATCCGAACACAAACATTAAATGCCATTGATAATGAATGGCCAGTTTCTAGTGTTTATCCCAACACAAACATTAAATGCCATTGATAATGAATGGTCAGTTTCTAGTGTTTATCCCAACACAAACATTAAATGCCATTGATAATGAATGGTCAGTTTCTAGTGTTTATCCCAACACAAACATTAAATGCCATTGATAATGAATGGTCAGTTTCTAGTGTTTATCCCAAAACAAACATTAAATGCCATTGATAATGAATGGTCAGTTTCTAGTGTTTATCCCAACAAAAACATTAAATGCCATTGATAATGAATGGTCAGTTTCTAGTGTTTATCCCAACACAAACATTAAATGCCATTGATAATGAATGGTCAGTTTCTAGTGTTTATCCCAACACAAACATTAAATGCCATTGATAATGAATGGTCAGTTTCTAGTGTTTATCCCAAAACAAACATTAAATGCCATTGATAATGAATGGTCAGTTTCTAGTGTTTATCCCAACACAAACATTAAATGCCATTGATAATGAATGGTCAGTTTCTAGTGTTTATCCCAACACAAACATTAAATGCCATTGATAATGAATGGTCAGTTTCTAGTGTTTATCCCAACACAAACATTAAATGCCATTGATAATGAATGGCCAGTTTCTAGTGTTTATCCCAACACAAACATTAAATGCCATTGATAATGAATGGCCAGTTTCGAGTGTTGGAATAAAGCCACTTTTGGACTTCATTTCTTTGTAGGCATTTTGAAAAGCATTTTGAACTTTTTACTTGTACTTTGTACTTTGTACTTTTATACTTAAGTACATTTTACACCGGGTACTTTTTGTACTTAAGTACATTTCATTTGAGGTACTTTTATACTTTTACTTAAGTAACTTTCTTAATGGGTACTTTGTACTTTTACTTAAGTAATTTTCAAGTAGAGAATCAGTACTTCTACTTAAGTAAAATATTTTTGTACTTTTTCCACCACTGCTAACTGGGTGGAATATATTATCTTTGCGACCAATTTTTTTAGCGGCAAGGATTGAATCATTCTGTCTTACTTATGTCTCTCTTTTTTGGTTCTGTTGTTTTTATTTTAATTACTGCTCACAGCTTCAAATACTCTCTCCCTTTGAGTATTATATTGTATTGTACTTTAATATTTCTGTACACATCATCCATCTCTCCCATTATGCTTTATTGTTTTTGTTTTTTTTGGGGGGGGGGGGGGAACTGTGGACAAAGAAATACTATTTGAATTTCTTTTGCATAATATGTTTGTGGATGTCCCTAAATAAATAATTAAAAGAAAAAGAAAAATACACTTTTGCTTTCTAAGGTGTGATTTGGGGCCCTAAAGATGTATTACAAAATGAATATCAACATCTTAATACTGTCCAATACTTCAATACGGAGGGGGGTGAAATTGTGACAGGCAGTTACTGCCGTCAAAATATGACTCCCCAGCTCAGGGCCAGCACTGCCCATAGCCATACCCCACTATGAGAACCTTTTTCCCTTAGGAGACCCGCCTTCTTGCATATGACAAACCATGCACCAAGTCCCGTTTTATGGATGGAGCGATCATCATAACTACCCAAAGGCAACTGCAGGGGACTGCTGTAATACGTGTCATTCAGGGTCAAACCTTGATGCTTAACTAACACTTTCTAGCAAAAAAAACAACATTTTCCCCACCGTGCTATTCAGACACACCCTCGTGCACTCCATATGAATCTGTGTTCATGCGACTGAAAGGAGGAACCTGCTTTAATATCACACATCATCGCTCCTCGCTCTTTAATGAATTGCGTTCAGAACCCCGAAGAGCGCAGGGGCTGAGAATGAAAGCCTCTCATTCCACTTGTGACTCCCTGATATGGCACAGCTGGGCTTCTGCCTCCGATGGAAGAGCTCTCGCCAGCGGGCTTGGCCAGAGATTCAAATGCATCATAATGTTGTGGGCATATTAAGTGGGCTTAATTTGTCCTATATTATTCTATCAATGCTCTCTGACTGATATTGCTGCGAAAACTGAAATGTTTTAAAATAGCCCTTAGCAGGGTGTGCTGGGATGACTGCAACCACCCACCCACACACACACACACACATACACACACACACACACACACACACACACACACACACACACACACACACACACACACACACACACACACACACACACACACACACACACACACACACACACACACACACACACACACATCAGAGACTGGAATAGTAATGGGAGAGCACAGAGACGTGGAAATGAACGAGACAGGGGAATTTAATATAACCCCATCAAAGATGTTGATGTTTGAACTTTTGCTGTGCTTAATTGCCATGTGAGCTGTGAGGGCCAGAGATACGTGTCAAAACAATGCAGGTTTTTCCAGACACAAGAATTCTCAGCTCAAACCTTCATGCGCATTACTCGCTGTGAAGACTACTTATGTATAGTTTGTACAATATATACAGTAAATAAATCACTCTTTCAAACACAGTGGAATGAAACAACAACATACTGTAATACTCAGTAAACCAAAAAAAAAAAAAAGGTTTTGTTTCAGGTTTTGTAAAAACAAAGCAATTTGACTGGAAAACAGTTATCATAAAGGTCCACACCCCACCCCAACCAAAAAAGCAATTTTAATATATATCTTTCAGTGGCATATTTCAATTTCAGTGACGTCCCCTCAGTATAGGCCTATTTTACAACGCATTTGCTTTGGATAATGTATGGTCGATTAGGCTATTTCTTTACAGTGTGGGATCTCAGTAGGAAAACCCCGTTTTAGTGAGCCATGGTGACCAGCCACGCTGTCTGTCGCAACACACGTCAGAGCGTGAGAAGGCCACGCGGGCAGGTGATAGGCCAGGTGTATTTGCCGAATCTCATACTAGGCCAGACGGAAATGATGCCGCGAGCAATCACCACCAGCCGTGCGCCATTAGGCTGAGTATAAAAGCCGCTCTCACTCTGAGCGCGGCAGCAGCTGGTTCACCACGAACTGACAGAGGCACGCCTCACGAGAGACTTCGGGTGGTATAAGCGACACTATGTTTCCCATACACGCGCCCCACACTGTTATATCGCTTTGCATGCATGTCCTCATCGCCACTCTATCTGACAGGCTTCTAGGATCGGAGCCGGACACGGAGAAGCGAGGTGGAAGAGAGGCGGAAGAGGACGCCACGCCACTCCTCGCTGTTTAGCCCCGAAGAGGAGGATTTATGTTAGATATTTTTCTGTTGTTTAAAAAAAGACTAACTTCTATCTCACATACGGCCGAGGGACCTTTGAGTGACGCCACCGTGTGGCCAACGGACCGTGATTCAAGTCCCCATTCCCTGGACTGTTATGATTTCCCCTCATAAATAAAAGAGTCTGCGCACCTCAATCGTGAAACTTCTCCACTGTCTCCGTCTCCCACTTCTGTCACAATAGCCTATAAGTGGTGGTCATGCAGACCGGTCGACTCGACATTGCTGTCTGCTGCTAATGAGGCTAAAAACAACTAGTAACCATTTTTGTATGGCACTCACATCATCTCCGTTTCCATGAAAGGTGGCGAGGCATTAGTGAGGCATTAGCAGGCCAGTCAAGTAGCAATTATTTCTGCTGACATTTGCAGATAAGTGCAAATATCAAAGGGGACTTGTGGGGGTTATTTTCTGTTGTGGAGGTCACATGGGTTTTTCACCTCAGACGTAGGGATACAGAGCGGAGTGGAAGATGAGAGTCGACAGCCAGGGGTAGGGGTGATAAATGAGCTGACAAATGCTGTTTGTGTAAGATCATGGCTGCTCTAACACGCAGGTTAGCTGTGTGTGTGTGTGTGTGTGTGTGTGTGTGTGTGTGTGTGTGTGTGTGTGTGTGTGTGTGTGTGTGTGTGTGTGTGTGTGTGCGTGCGTGCGTGCTTGCATGTGCATTATTATACTTTTGTTCCCCAAAATTGGAGCACTTCTACCATCACTGAACCTTCACTGGTAAATCATTTCCTGAGCATGCAGTCAGCTCATACAATATCTCTGATTACACTCGCTGCGTCAAATATTACATTGCAAACCAATCTGATAACAGAAACTGATAACACAGAGACAAACTGTGCTTGCACACTGGAAGAGAAAGTGGGATGACAGTAACAGCCTCTCATGCTTAATCAATTATCTGTATACTATCTCAACCTCATTAAGCCAGCAGCCGCTGACAGAAATCTGATGTATTTGCATAAACACCATATCATTTAATTACAGCCATGAGTTTTCCAAGCACGCCCCAACAATATGTTTTAGTTGTGACACTGGCAATGCTGCTGACTATAGTGATTGAAAGTTGTGAGCGTAACATAAAACAGACTATGTTAAAAAGAAGGAAAATTAATTATTGGAATCAATTCATGCAAACAAACTCTGTTTGACTGGCATGTTGTATATTTCCCTTTTTTATCATGTCTTTCATGAATTCACAGGGGTGATTAAATCCTTCTCTCTTTGAGCACTTATACTCAATGCTCCCTCTGTGCATCTAAGGCAGTGCTTTTCAACCCTTTTCATAGCAAGGCCCATTATTTATTGGGCATTTAAGCCACCGACCACCATTTGATGAGATTTAGCCTCTCAGACCCCAAAACTTTGAATATTTTGTAAACGATCCAAATAACAATTATATCTAATTGTGTAGACTTGAAATGATTGGTTTCATTTTAGACTGTCAAGAGTTAAAGATCTATAAATGACCATTTGGTTACCAACTCTCCACCATTTAGCTGGGGACCACCTGGAACCTTCTCAAGGACCACTGGTGGTCCCTCGGACCGCCGGTTGAAAACCACTGATCTAAGCAAATCACAGTGATGGGACGGCAGGATGTTGAGGACGGCAGGCAGTTTGTTATTGTATGAATCTTGCATCCGTACTAGAAAACAGGTGTCATGTGAACAAACAAACTGCAGCAAGGTCTGATTAAGTTGGCATATGGCGGCCTCTGTCAGCAAACAGCCAGCTGTTGGAAGAGATTTTCCTACATAGTGTAGATCGCATACCGTTTGTTATGCACCGACAAATCAAGTATACATCCCCAGTTCCAGCACAGACTTCCCAGAGAAGGGAAAAAAGAAGGGGAAAAAAAAGAAAAGTAAAACAAAACTTGACAAATCAAGTATACATCCCCAGTTCCAGCACGGACTTCCCAGAGAATTGAAAAAAGAAGGGAAAAAAAAGAAAAGTAAAACAAAACAAAACTCATCGCGTGATCAATGTTCATTACCTCTCCAATAATGACCCTATTCCAAGGCAAGCGAGGCCTCAGCGAGGCCCGGGGAGCCGGCAATAATCCCCTCTATTAATTAGAGTAGACTGACCCCCAGAGATTGCTGCCAAGCTGGTGCATGCAGGGGACTAGGGCAACACTTCTCCCTGTCTGCGCATGGTTTATGGCTGGCTGTAACGTGACAGGGAGCAGGGTGCAGAGAATTGTGGTAGAGAAGGGGTGCGTGTGACGTGTGCAGGTCGAGGAGGCACAGAAAGCGATAGCCCTTGTTTAATAAATACATAACTTGCCAAGGATGCTTGGTCAGGACCCCTTAGATTGGCATGGGGTCATGCCTATGTTCCCTCAGCCCTAGTATGTTCTCCCATTTCAAAACAGACCCTATGTTCCCTCAGCCCTATGTTCCCTCAATCCGATAAGTGCAAGTGTAATAAATGTAATAGTGCCATAAGTATATTAGTGTAATAAGTATAATAGTGTAATAGTGTAATAAGAGTAATACAGACAGCATTTTCTTTCCAATGAAATTGCCATTAGATGGTATACTATTTCCCCCCAAAACAGCTCGTCTCGTATTTTTTTCTCCTCATCTTTTTTCTCGTCTCGTCTTATTCTTCTCGTCTCGTTTCGTCTCGTCTTTTTTCTCTCATCTCGTCTTTTATTTCTCATCGCATTTTTTTTCTCGTCTCGTCCTTTTTTCTCGTCTCACCACGCATCAAGGAAGCAGGCACGACTGCAATTCATCTTAATGTCTTTTATCAGGTGCACGGTCTGGGAAGAACCTGTTAAACAAGAGAATACCAGCACTCACGGAACTGTCCTTAAAGGAACTTTATTGTTTCGATTTCCCAGAGTATAATTTTTCAGTTCCTTGTTCCTTGTATATATATATTTTTTTTACCTTCCTTGTCTGGTTAAATGTGGTAATGTGTAAAAAGGCTGAGTCACAGAAGATATGAAATATTCAGACTGTACATGACCAAGACATCTCCCTTCAGGAAGGGTATGGGGTACCAGAGCTAAAGGAAACCCTATTACTAAAGTATGGCTTTCCCGGTGTATTGTGCAGGAGGCCATCCAACTGGCTTATGCCAGTACAGGGTTTCAGCCTCCTGAAGGCCTTAGGACCCAGGATGCTGCCATACCCTGCGTAGAGCAGGTATGCTCTGCTGTGGGCCTCTGCTGGTAGAATCTAAAGCAGCAGCATCAAATATTTACAAGAAAAACAAAATAGGTCAAAATGGGCATATTGTTTTACAGCCCAATAAATCGTCTTCCATTGGCCTTCATTGAGTTGATTGATTGACAGCTGACATGACAAGCCTCTGTTACAGGTCTCAGGGCTGCTGAGTACCTCATTAATAAAACTGAACCTGAATAGGATAAAGACGGAGCAATGAGTGTTGCTTTTCTTTCCAGAATGTAACTGAGGGCAACCGGAAGCTGCACTCTATATTGGGACCCCAGAGAACCTGGGCTAGAACAAACGTTCCGTCCTCACTGCATGTTACACTTTGCTAGTGCAATTAATTCACAGTATTAATTGTAAACCTTCATAAAACGAAATTATTAAATAATTAAACAGACTCTTAAAACACATTAAGTTGGGTCACACTCTCCTGGTGCTGCCACACCTTTGTTGATTTACTCAACATTATAATAATTTGTCAGCCCCAGAGCCTATAGTTCAATCACATTGGAAGTGGCTCGGGAGGCATCCTTTGGTTAGACATAAGGTTGGTGAGGGGTGCGTTAAGACGACCGGATTAAGGTTGGTGAGGCGTGCGTTAAGGGTTAGGTTAGGTTTAGGTGTGCTGTCCCGTGGGAGGTTAGGTTAGGGTGAGCGTTTGAGATGGTTAACATCGGTAGACAACTTGACTGCGTGTGCGTGCGTTTATCTTGATTTGTGAGTTCTCTTGGCACAGTATTATGGGTGTGTACGCATAACAAAACCATGCTGCTTCTATGCAACGATTGGTATGAAAAACATCGTTGAAGCTGAGAAGGTATATACCAGTGCCACTGTCTATTTTGTTTAAAGCTGCATTACACCTCAAGCAGACTGTAATTATGAAACCTTTTAATTAATTGTCTGGTTTAGGTGTTATTTTGTTCATAAAGTGCATGCTATTCTTGTGTGATCCTCAACACAGGATTTGATATATCCAGACTAACATTTAGTATTGCCTTCACCACCAATAACCATGATAGTACAGCAGCTATCTGCACCCGGGGGCATCACTATGCCAGCTTGTGCATGTGATCGACATTTGCATGCGTTTTCTTTTTGCCACGGACATGCAAAACAAGTGATCAATGATATTACCAGAACACAAATGTATAGCCTACAGTACTAATATTACAGTACTAATACTTTTTTTTTTTTAAGATATGTTTTTGCGGCTTATGACTTTTATTGGTTTTTTGAAGGGACAGACAATAGGCTGACAGGAAACGGGAGAGAGATGGGGGAAGACATGCAGTAAAGGCCGTGTCGGGCTCGGGAGTCGAACCCGCGGCACACTGCGACTGGATTACCAGTCGGGTGCCCAGACGGTTACGCCACCGCCTGGGCCACAGTAATAATACATTTTAAAATAATTAAGTCACTTATCAAAACTTATTTTTGGGGAAAAGCTGAAAAACGGCATGTTGTGACCTTGTAGATCAGCAATTGTCCTTTCTTCTTAGCCTATAATGACATGCCCAAAATCAGGATGTCAGGGTTAAAGTAGTTAGATATATAGTTACCTAACTAACTTACCCAGCAAGACTGGGAAGTTATCCACTGTATACTGGCAGGTGGCCGTCCTGAGACAGGCATTATATGTGGCATAATGCATGGTCCAAGTATATTCCATGTTTGGGATTTCAATAAATGGGTCTTATACAGTAAGTACAGTTGCAGTCCGAGAAAGGGACCCTTAGCTGCAAAGGTGAATGGGTGTGCAGTATACTTCATATTAGGTTATTGCAGATGGCCTTTCAGAGGACAGTGTTACTTGGGGACATGAGGAGACAGGAAGTTCTACAGGCTAAACTAGTTTTGTTTGTCAACGTAGCTTAAATAGTTGGTGTCAGTTCATTAAGGTGTGTACTCTAGGTTGATGAGACAACTATGCAATGGAAACATACCTGAGATTCAAAACAGATAATTAAGTACATGATGAGTGATTCATGAAGGCCATGTCAGGATTTAAAGGAATGTTTCACTGTTCACTGTTTCACTGTGTTGTTGTGGAGCATTTGCTATAACAAAGTAGATAGACTAGACCCCATGCAGTAGTGTCATTGCTGTAACTTGGTATCTGTAATGTGTTCTGTTGCTGCAGGGTGAACTACTGTATGGGTAGCATTATGCAAGGAGCCTATATAGCGGCCAGTACTAGAGCTGCATGGGGTCTGCATGCAACGTTTTTGAAAAATAAAAATACAATTCAGTCAGGACAACTCAAGAATGGATGTAATATATATTTATTGATATATTATGGTTTGGCAATGTATTGGATCTGCTTTTTAGGTACTCTGGTCAAGCGCATCAGTCCCGGCCATAGGGACTCCGAATCCGCCGTATACCTAAACAGTAGATCCAGAATGACAGGTGGTAGCTGGGGTGGAGGTGGGTGAGCAGCAGGTTGGTATACAGCAGCGCACTGATACAGCAGCAGCAAGCAAGGAAGCAGGAGGAGGAATGCAAACCTCCGGTTAAAGTAGCCGGTATGAAGATGGAGTGAGTGTGTGATTGGCTGAGTGAATCTGTCACAGTGTGAGGCAAGAGAGTTAGGACCCAAACGCAGGCAGTCAAGTCGAGACAGAGGAGCTCAAATGCAACCAGTTTATTACCAAAACTCAGGAACATACAGAACACTACTGACTACAATAATGATCTGACAAAGAACTGAAAAAAGAGGGGAGTATAAATACACAGGGAAAACACTGCACAGGTGAACATAACTAATAATCAACACATGGGATAGGCTGGGGAACTAACAGGACAAGGTGGAAACACTAGGCTAATCATGGTGAGACAACACAGGCAACAAAAGCAACAGAGGAAACCAAGAGACAAAACGTACTACAAAATAACAGTAGCCTACACAAGTGCAAAGGAAACTCCAACTGGAACTAAGACACATACCAACAAACATAGGAAAACATAAGGAAAAGCTAAACTAGTACAGAACGTATCACGGACCATGACAGAATCATGTGGATGAGAGTGTGATGCTGAGGCGGCCCAATTAACGGCCGGCAGCGACTGCACTGAGGTTCCCTGACTGAACTTGCTCTGCGCATGTCTACGACAGGCACAAATGCTCATGTGCCATGTTTTTATTTTCTAGATAGTCAGTGTGCCATCAACATTTGCACCACATCAAAAGATTCCAACATAATGTTGATTGTCTACGAATATGACCCTTTTTTCCCCTTATTTTTAAATATTGTCTTTCACATAATAATCATTAGACCCACCTACTGTATATCCCAGACTCCATCCCCAGTCAGAGTTCAGAGTTTTAATGAATGTAGAATTGTGTGCAGGATATAATTTACATAATTGTACAACATAATTGAGGGAATTAATTTATTTGACTAAATGTTTTGAAATAGTTTATTTTAAAGATCCTCTCTCTCACACTTATGCCTGCAGGTGTGCCACTGATGAAAACCCTCCTTTGTGCCAAAGGTCGCCTATACCCCTGCAGATCTTACTTCTTCAAACCCACATGGAAGTGTGAACGCAGAACACGCACATGCACACAGTTTTAGGTTTAAAATAATTTGATTTATTGCCGAGGTTGGAAGGAGATGGAGCCGGGGGGGAACGATGTAATGAGAGGAAATGGAGGGTGCCAGAGTGTGACTGCATGGGCCAGAGCCGTGTTTTACTTAACCCATTCTGACCTGAGATCAGATTCTAAAAATGTCTATTACATCCTGACAGTTTCATTATTAACCCATTCTGACCTGAGATCAGATTCTAAAAGTGTCTTCGATTTTTCAAAAATAGCAGACCTGCAAGCTCGTAGCGCGCCACTCGGTGGAGCGCTACGAGCTTGTAGATCTGCTATTTTTCAATAGCTAAAGCATAACATAATGCTAACACCAAAATGGGTTCCCGCTCAAAATTGAAGTAAAAATAAAAATATCAATACTGCAATGTAGAAGTACTCTGTAATTTGCTTAAGTATTAATTGGCATCAAAATGTACTTAAATTAACGTAAGTAGAAAGTACTCATTGTGCAGTATATGTCCCATTTCACAAATGTTAATTTTTTTTTTAAATTGCCTATAGGCCTTATATCTACAAGCTCACAATGTGTCGCATCGCGGTGCACTGTTGCACTGTGAGCTTGTAGATGTTGTTTTCTGTTTTCAAGGACTGAAGTTGTTAATGCATGTTTTGTGATAATAATCCAAATCTTCAAAGTAACTAGTAACTAAAGTTTCCAAATAATTGTACTGGAGTAAAAGTATAATATTTGGATCTGAGATGTAATGGAGTAGAAGTAAAAGTAAATTGGAAATTGGAAATACTCAAGTAAAGTAGATTCTAGCAGAATCACTGCTAGAACTAGAGCCGTAAAAATCTTCTCTTATGGGGGTCCCTAGCATATCTTTTCAAATGGGGGTCTGCAGACTAATTAGCGTCAATTTGGGGGTCCTTGGCGTAAAAAGGTTTGGGAACCACTGCTTTACAGCACGGATCGCTGCTGACTGAGTAGAAGCAGAGGTGAGGTGTAGCAGGTTGGCAAGCAGGCAGGTCTGGCAAGTGGGAAATGCAGGGCACAGGGGGAAAAAATAACAGAAACAACAACTTATCAGGCCTAATAAATCAAGCGTAACGATAGTTAATTGAGGCACGGAAGGCAGAAGGTTATTATATATGTGTATATATAGTTCTCCTCATTCAATCCCCCTAGTAATTACTTGCGCAAGCAGAGTGCGCAAGTAATAGTTTCGCCGGGGACTCGTATGCACCGTCCCAGCCAACCCGTCACTTTTGATGTGTATGCACCGTCCCAGCAAATTGTGCCTGATTTGCTGGGACCAGATTACATGGTGTGTATATGTATAACTAGCTCTCAATGATGACGTAAGAAATATGTGGATTAAAGGACCCAATGCCAGAGTGTAATTGGTTTTCGATGGTGACGTAATGACGATATGTTTTAGTGTTGGGAGGATTAAAGGTATACATGTATGTAATCCGGCACCACTGCCATATCAGGCACAAGTAGTCATTACGTAACATGCATAAAGTAGGTAGGTACAGTAGCAATAGTTAAACCTAATAATTCAACATTTCAAACGTTCCTTCACAGAGAAACTGAGATTTGACAGTTTGTAGCAGTCGAAAGTACTTGCGCGCTCTGCTTGCACACTAGTAGGCCATTTATGGCCTACTAGTGTGCAACAAGCTGCAAGTATGCACTCGACAGAGTGCAGTTCTAGTTCATTCTGATTCTTTAAATCAGCTGACTCTCCAGGCCACGCCCTCATTCCCACAGTGCAATTCAGGCGGCCTACTTAAGCAGCCTCAGCTCACTAACTCTTTCTCCATGCTGAGCTGTCAAGCATCTCGTGCGGCGTCTGCCTGAAAGTTTCCCCCACCTCCCCGGCCTCCTCCCTGTAGTTCTTAGTCCAGGGGTTATGGGATATTATGGTATTGTTTGCGATTGTGTAGATTCATTGTGTTGAATCATGAGTTATTACTTTGTATTATTGTTCATGGATTATTGTATCATTGGCTCTGCTCTGGAGGGTTGTTGATATCAGAGTTGCGTCTCGGTGCACAGATAATCGGAGAAATCAAATGTGATATCTGACTTGTGTCTCGGTACGCAGATTATCACATGAGCAGAGCCACACCGCCATACTAACATGCAATAGCTTTGCAATAAATGGTTTATGGTCAATCTGAGCTGAAGTGTCTCAATGAACTTGAATCTAGCACAAATAGCTGAAACAACCATCTGCTGACGAGTGGATGGAGTGCCGCCATGTGTTGATATTCTTAAAGACAGATGTGAATTGAACTGAGTCTGGGACTCAGTGTCAGTCCTTTATATAAGCCCATGTGGTACGCCCTAAACCTGAATCCAAACCTAAATCTGAGCTATTAATAGTGAGGATGAAAATATTTTCTCACTGGATTTACTTCATGACATCCTTGTGAGTACTTTTTGTAGTCCAAGGACAGGTGCATGCACACACACACACACACACACACACACACACACACACACACACACACACACACACACACACACACACACACACACACACACACACACACACACACACACACACACACACACACACACACACACTCACTGAAGCCATTCATCAATGCATTAACTATTTAGTGAGTTGGCTCATTGAACCATTAATATGATTCTGCAGGTCTTGCAAAGCGCTGAATGACATTTCATAGTGTGTTCTCATATAATTAGGTCTATTTTAAAACAGCTCTCCGTAAGCTTGTGAAGTTGTGAATCACTGAATGGGTTTCTGACACGGGGATGAAATGCTTTACGGTCACACCTAAGTAGCTAAATCATTCATTGTGAAGGTGTCACCTTGCGGTAAATGGTAATGAAGCAACACAGGCCCTATAGGCAAAGAATGACAAATGGTATAACAATTATTTGGTGCCCACTGCCCACTTACAATATAACAATAATTTTAGTTGAAATAAGGGAGTAGTAATTGAAGGCCTTAGGAGGTGCGCAGCCGTGATCAAACTCAGTTTTGACACGTTTGAGTGAAAATAATATATGGCTTATTTTTGAGTGGTGCAACCACTCCTACAACCAGCAATGTCCGTGTCCGCCTATGTGTTCACCTATGTGTTGTTACTTATGTATGTGACGTTAATGAGCACCAGTATATGCCTATGAGTACCAGTAGGGGGCGCCAGCAGAAACAGAGAGAGGGATGGCTGTTGCCTGCTAATGAGAGAGACAGAGAGAGAGAGAGAGAGAGAGAGAGAGAGAGAGAGAGAGAGAGAGAGAGAGAGAGAGAGAGAGAGAGACGTGGGGGGTAGTTGCACATCCTGCTAGCAGGTGGCATGAGGAACCGAATCGGCATCCAAGCTCAATCTTTTTTCATAAGCGCAAACAGTTGCTACATTGATTACAAAGATATGTCAATTTGCATTTGAAAATGAAGGAATTTAGGGCAGCATATGGCAAAAGACAGAAGGGGCTGGAGGCAATGCAAAGCCACTATTTTCATTACACCATGAAATGCAGGTAGGCCTACAACTGAAATAATTCACACAATGTTTCAAGGTCATTGAAATAGCAGTGATGGTTCTCAATTTGCAGTCTGGAAGCTTCCAAAAGAATATGCCCGATTGAGAGGTTTACAGCATGTAAGCATAAACAAAAGTAAACAATTGTGCTTTTCTATGTTAAGCAATTGTACATGCCAAATTTGAATAAGCCTACTGAAGGCTACTGTGGTGGCCAAGACACAAGCAACATTAATGCATTAATGTTACAAATACAAGTGCAAGCATTGAGTGAACTTGGAAAATGTCAAACTTGGAAACACTCCAAACTAATAAATGAATACAGTTAGCATGAGAAGCACCTTTAAATAACCCAAACTTTTAAAGCAACATACAGGACGTATGTGGGGAATACGTTGGAGTGAAATGGAGCCGGGTGGACAAGCACATGAACAAACCGGCATTGGTGGCACGCAAGTAAGTGGTTTGTGTTGCGAGTGACGTCAGGACGACCCAGAAAGATAGAGATAGACAGGGAATCCAGACATGCATATTCACATAGAGAGGGAGGCGCACACTCTCACACACACACAGACGTAGAAAGACACACAGAGAGAAAGACACAGAAAGACAGAAAAAACGACATAGGGAGAGAGACGGACATGGAGTCCGCTCGAGATGGTTCGGCCGCGTCGGAGGACAACGGAGAAGTGACGCTCAATCACCATCGCACGCGGCTCCCGGTCACCGTCGTGCTGGCCACCCTGTTGCACTGCGTCGAGTTTGTGATTGCGGCGTTCGTGTGCAACGTCTACAGCAGACGGGACCACACCCTCTGGATGGGCCTGACGGTGACGTTCATGGTGGTGCCCACCGCCATAACCCAGATGGTCCTGGTGTTCTTCCATGGAGACGTGCGGAGGAACACGCCCGGCATCCTGCTGGCGCACCTCCTGCTGGGCCCCATCATCAGGTGCGCCGAGACGCTCATCATCTACGCCAAGGCGAGGGGACACGCGGCGGAGGAGGAGCCGTACGTCACGCTCCTGAAGAAGATCAGCCTGAAGAAGGGCCAGGTGGGCCAGGAGACTGAGTGGGCCATGGGCCAGTCGGGGCGCATGCTCACCACGCACAGCCACGCCTTCAAGCTCACGGCCGTCATCCAGGCGTTCCTGGGCTCCACGCCACAGCTCACGCTGCAGGCGTACGCCAGCGTCCGGGAGGAGAGGCACGACGGCGTCCGGCTGGCCCTGATGGCCGTGGCGCTCCTCTCGGCCATGTACGGCGCGCTGGCGTGCAGCCTGCTGGACGTGCAGCTCCGCTACAGAGACTACGAGGTGCGGTTCGGCCTGGCGGCCTACCTGTGCATGGTGCTGTGGCGGGGGCTGGAGGTGGCCACGCGAGTGGCCTCGCTGGTCCTCTTCGCCGTGGCGCTCGTCCACTGGTTGGCCCCCGTCCTGCTGGCCAACCTGCTGCTCTTCTTCCTCGTGCCCTGGGCCGTGTTCTGGGCGAGGCGGGGCTCGCTGCCGTGCGAGAGCAGCGTCGGCGAGCGCAGCGTCTCCCGGCTGAGCGGCGCCGCGGCGCCCTGCCTGCTGACCCTGCTCTACGCCTGCGTCAATGTCGTCTGCTGGTCGGCGGTGCAGCTGGACCTGTCCCACGACGAGTTCGTGGAGAAGAAGGAGAACTGGTGCCTCCTGGCCACGTACTACTACGGCCGCTTGGCCGAGAACGTCCTGCTCAACGCCCTGTGGTACCTCAACCGGTCCGGGTCCGAGGTCGCACACGCCCCGGCCACGCAGCTACTGGCGGCGCAGCTTGGCTGCTACGTCCTGGCCATGCTCTTCATGTTGCTCTTCTATCAGTTCTGCCACCCCTGCAGACGCGTGCTGGACCGCAACATCTGCGTCCAGGTGTTATTCGACTGCTGCCCCGCGGATAGGGCATGGGACGATGCCTCCACTTGTGATTCCAGTGAGTCCTCTTCGGGCAGCAGGCAGAGCGCCGCGGCACAGCCAGAAGAGGATAACCCTGACCCGTCGGACCCCCAGAACGCCCAGCACACCGACGTCAGTCAACTGGGAGACCAGGGGACAGCCATCGTGGACGACACCTAGTGTTTTACATAATGCACGTGCTAGTGTTACGGGGCGGCGGTGGCTCAGGGGTAGAGTGCCTGGATGGTAACCGTAAGGTTGCCAGTTCGAACCCGGGCTCCCCCAGAGTTACTGTCGAAGTGTCCTTGAGCAAGACACTGAACCCCTAATTGCTCCCGATGTGCTAGTTGGTGCCTTGCATGGTTTCCGCTGCCATCGGTGTATGAATGTGTGTGTGAATGGGTGAATGTAATGCACAATCTCTGTAAAGCGCCTTGGATAAAGGCGCTATATAAATGCACCATTTAGTGTTTTACACAAGGGCACAGAGGGAGAAGTGGAACACAATGGGGCTTTCGCAAAACCAGTTAGCTACCTTTGTTTTTTTCTTAAACCTGTACAATTATTTCTTAACACGTACTATCTTTTTTTAGTTATGCATTATCATTATTATTATTATTACTTGCGCAAGCAGAGCACACAAGTAATAGTTTTCGTCCAGTGCTTCGATGCGTATGTCGCCGTTTGATGTGTATGCGCCGTGCCTGCAGCGTATGACGTAATGACTACTTGTGCTTGATATGGCAGTGGTGTCAGATTACATACATATATACATAGGGGCATTGCCTTTAATCCTCCCGACACTAAAACATATCGTCATTACGTCACCATCGAAAACCAATTACACCCTGGCATTGGGTCCTTTAATCCACATCTTTATTACGTCATCATTGAGAGCTAGTTTTACCAGTTATACCCTGATGTCATGCTGCTACGATACATACGCATCAAACGGGGCATAGGCAAAGTAACCACAGTATACCGCTAATCAACTTACACATTACATAATTATACATATACATTTCCTTTAAGTAATTAATTTAAATGCTTAAATAGAATTACCTTCATGTTAATCTCAAAATAGTGTCAGACAGGTAAGCCGCACACAGAAGCCTGTGAACATAGACATGCACGCAATGGTAGGTCTCACAGGGCCGGCCTTATTGAAAATGTTGCCCCAGGCATAATATTTCCAGATGCCCCCCCTCCCGTGACCAATGTAGAGTAATTTATATCACAAAGGCTATAATACATATGACTGATTTATTATTGTTTCACACTGGACGATTAGCTCCCTCCTGTGGCCATAAAAATGACCACAGGAGCAGCCTGCTCAGCGCTCCGTGCCTGCTTGAAAAAAAGCGAATGTTTCTGCGATTGGGCTGACGGCTCTGCTGCCCCTCACGCTCCTGTTGCCCCAGGCATTTGCCTGATCTGCCTGATCTGAAGGCCGGCTCTGAGGTCTCAGGCCTCAGGTCTACCATTCTGAAATTTAATTTAATAATATTTGGACTGCTGGACAGCTGACAGTAGGCTTTCTTTACTTTTAAAAATAAATATATATATACATTGTATATATATATATAATAAATATAATATATATTTATATATATATATATATATTTTTTTTTTTTATAGAGTAAAGATAGCCTACTGTCAGCTGTCCAGCAGTCCAAATATTATTAAATTAAATTTCAGAATGGTAGACCTGAGGCCAGTGTTGGGGAAGTTACTTTTAAAAAGTAAGGAATTATAGTTATCGTTACTTATCTAAAAAAGTAATTAGTTACTTTACTTTACATTAAATTATGAAAGTAACTACTTTACTTTACTTTACTTTACTTTACTTTAAAGGTATATTCAGTGATTTAACTCAAAAAACCTTAGGTTTCGTTTTTGGCTGGGACCTAAGCCTTTCATCCAATCAGGATAGAGAGCCAAAAATGAAACCTAAGGTTTTTTGACCCCCAGGGGTTAACTGGGGACAGGGAGGAACTCCTTATATGGTCAGCACACTCTATAGTAGAGAGGATTATCACAACAAAACAAAATAATAAGTGATATTTGAATTAAGTGAAATCACTGAATATACCTTTAAATAATAATATAAAAAACGATTTAAAAGAAGGTTTTTTGTTCTGTCGCACAGTAAGAGAAAAGACAACTCCCTCTTAACATTATGAAATGTAGTGGAACAATAAAACATGTTCAGGAATTTTGACAGGCATCTTTATAGAGATATTCTATTTCATCAAATGTATTTTTGAGCTCATCTTCCATTTTAGAATATTTACTGTTCAGGTATTTGGAAAATGTATTTCTGCACATTGCCCCCGCTTTCACTGGTATTTTGCTGACCAAGGAACAGACTCCACCGGCGTTGAGAGGGGAAGCATTTCCTCAACAACATAGGCTGCCTAGCAATCATTTTGTCAAGTTGACTCTTGGTGACATGCTACTGTGGCGATTTAAAATCGATATTTCCAACCCCCAAAGCAACCGATCTCGCTGTCATAATCCGCATTTGCCATTTTAGCGTGTGGTACTGTATTATGATTTTCGTTCAACCCGCGATTTCTGTCTGTGTAGTATCTACAGTATGTATGCGTTACAAGGGTTTGTGTGCCTGTGGATAAGGGCTGTATTTTGCGTGTCTTAAGTACCAGGTCTTATTCCCTAACTTGAGTAAACTAAAGACCTGGAGGCGTGATCAATGCTCTTTGACCACTCAGAATAGCCAAATGGCATTGATCACGCCTCCAGGTCTTTAGTTTACTCAAGTTAGGGAATAAGACCTGGTTCTTAAGACACGCAAAATACAGCCCTAAATGTGTTACTGTTTACGACAGCCAGTAAGCCCGCCCACCCTGTAGACTGTCTCTGATTGGCTTACCCTTAAATCTGGCCCTACGTTAGCCAATCAATGACCTCTTCTGCCACGTGCTTTTATCAAGTTAGGGTGTATCAAGCCATGTGGCCTCAGAGGCTAGTATGACTGCACAAACGAAACTGTCAACACAGAGAGCGCTCTCTCTCTCTGCACTGCAATCAGCAGCACAGAGACGCCTGTATGATAGACTCGCGGAGCTGCGAGACTTTTCACTGATCACATAAGTTGACATAACGCCATAACGCGGGTAACGCTCGCACAATAACTATAAGGCCGTTATGGAATGGGGAAATGTAAAGCGTTATGTTACAAGTTACTGCAAATAGTAGTTACGTTATGTAACGTAACGCGATGTAAGGGCGTTAGTCACAACACTGCCTGAGGCCTACCATTGCGTGGCACATCTATGCACAAAATGTCTATGTTCCCAGGCTTCTGTTCTGTGTGCGGCCTAGAGGAGCACCTGAGCATGTGCAGCACTACAATTCTTACACCATATGCGTTTGGGAAACTGGGCCAATATAGTTTTGGGATAATATTATAATCCTCGCTTACAAAAGTATATGTTTTGGGTGGATTAAATGACAGCCGTTAAATATCGTATTTGTAAGCTACTTCCTTTATGATGAATTTAGCTACATAGAAATGTCTATTTGTATGTCTCTAAATGTTTGTATGTCTTTAAATGTTTTGATGAATTGAACAATGTGGACCCTGTTGTAAACAAGTGTAATGCTTAATTGGGTCGTCCACTCACAGTTGACAGTCTTTGTATTGAGTTTGTGCTTAAAATGTACTGTAAATTCTACAAACTGTTAATAAATATTTCAATCAATCAATCAAAAAAACCGGGAGTTTCCGGCCAAAATGGTTTTCAATCTAAGAGCCAGCTCAGCCATTGAGTTATAAAGTGTGGAAGCCTGCGCCGCTCTTAAGTAAATGTACTTAGTTGCTTTCCACCACTGTGTACAGTATATGACTACCATTATTGTGTGTCTCGCTGGTCGCGGCGCTGTGTGTTACGTGTGCCATGGGCAGGTGAGAGATGACAGCCGAGACATCTTTCTTTCGGCTGCACCTCGCCGGGCCGGCCGCGCCTCAGCGGTCCTCAGTGGAGCTGATCTGCCCACGGCATCAGTGCAGCGGCATTCAGCCAAATTAATTGTTAACCCGCATGGCCGAGAGGGAGAAGAGTTATGGCTTTGGCACTTCAGTCGGACAGGCAGCAAAACGCACCTAACTAAAGGGCACGTGGATGGTTGATGAGGGGAATCAAAGCGGAGGAGGTTAAGATGGATGGCGTGGTGCTGTTAATAGAAAGGCCACAACAAGCGCTGCACGCAGATGGAGGAGGCGCCATAGGCTTATGATGACAAGAAACCACTGATCCAATTTTAGACCCATACCACTCCTCTTTTTTTTTCTTGTTTTAATGATGAAGGATTTTTCTTAGATTACCAACTACATCAATCTGCATGGGTTCTGAATCTTGGAGGTTGTCCTTTCACATGCAGTTTATCCAGCCTGTGATATATTTCCCTGTGTTTTCGGTTATTTTTAACGCTTTGACAGTTTTATTCCAATTAGGTGCCAAGCCTGTGTTTTTCCACAGTTCCGCTTCCGCCACTTTTTGCAGTTCTGGCAGACCTGTGCTGTCACTTTCCACGAAATTCTGCAATAATGGTTGTTTGGTTCCTAGCTGGAATGGTTTCATGTATGTCAGGTGTCCATAAATAAGTATGTATGCTGTGTCTAATAAGCGTCTAATAGAAGTTTAAAGGTATATTCAGTGATTTCACTTAATTCAAATATCACTTATTTTTTTGTTTTGTTGTGATAATCCTCCCTACTATAGAGTGTGCTGGCCATATAAGGAGTTCCTCCCTGTCCCCAGTTAACCCCTGGGGGTCAAAAAACCTTAGGTTTCGTTTTTGACTCTCTATCCTGATTGGACGAAAGGCTGGGTCCCACAGCCAAAAAAGAAACCTAAGGTTTTTTGAGTGAAATCACTGAATATACCTTTAAGTCTACTACTGTCTGAATGGATATTGTGTCTAATGTGCAAGCAGTCTAATAGTATGGGTGGTGGCTACACATTTTCGCCACTAGGGGCTGTGGTGACGGTAGTGAGCACATTCCTCAAATTCCATAACTCATATTCTATATTTCATTATTAGAATTAGCATATGATAGTTATTATTAAAAAATAACCTAATAATAGTTTCATAATTTGTGTGTGTTTAAATCTGACCATCTCTCCCTCCATGCCTCTCCATGTCCCAAGACTAGCAGACAGGCAGTGACTCCAAGGTGTGAATAGAACAATAGAAATGCAGATGATGCTCTGGGGTGGGATGGGGGCTCCACTATTTTGAAGAGCCAGGTCAGGTGGCAGTTTAGTAAGTAAAACTAGAAAAAGTGCCCTTCTGGGCACAGGTCTCCTGTTGAAAATGTACATGTGGCATTTCTTCCTCGGCCTAGTGGGAATGTGCGTGCACAATTTCACGGAAATCAAACAATGTGTTCATGATTTGCAGCATTTTGTTTGAAACTGAGCACTCCTGCGAACTTTGAAGCCAATCTTAGCCAATCAGGATGGAGTCTGAGAAATCTGAAAGACCGGTTTCGTTGAATGGCTCTAGAGAGACTGTGTACCAATTTGCGTGATGTTTGGACAAAATCTGTAGGTGTACTGTCCAAAAACTTGTTTTGCACAAAGTGGCCTCCTGGTGGCGCTATAACAGGCCGTTTTGTTCTTGCTTATTGTTACTCGCTCTGGATTAAGAGAGTCTGATAAATGACTAAATTGTAAATTGTAGTGTTTAAATCTGACCAAAATCAAGAAATGTTTGTGTAAATGTGATTTCTCAATTGTACTGCCTGCAAAACATATGTATTGTTCATGAATATGATTTATATGACCATCATGTCTGTTGTCTATGGTTATATGCATGGTTATAAAAGAGTAAATCTTTAGTCTAGTATATAGACTAGATTAGACCATGTTGTGGTACTTTGTTGAAACATGACTCACCAGACTTTGGAGATAATGCTGCACATGCAGAACTCGTAGTGAAGAAAGCTTGAGCTTATTTATATAATAGAAAGGTTTGCACAATGGTTGGTTAGATATTAGTTGTATAGATTCTATTAACTAATGGGCTATTCCATCCTGTGTAGATATACAGAGCCAGCCTGCCTGCCTGCCTGCGTGCCTGCCAGCCAGCCAGCCAGCCAGCCAAACCTGCAGCCAAACCTGCAAGATGACAGGAGGAGATCAACACGGATGATAAAGTCTTAATGGGACATTACTGTGAACATTCCATGCATACTGTACATACACTGTAGGTTTGTTGTGTCACGGTGTGAGTCAAGTTGAGGATAGGACCCAAATGCAGAATGTGAGGCAGAGGCAGGGAAAGTCAAGTTCAGTGTTTTTATTGCGACCAAACAGGAGTCCAGGTACAGCAAGTCACAAAACACTAGAGGCAGTCGGAACAAAACTAGGAACACGAGGAACACAAGGAAGGCAAGGGGAAAACTATACTGGGATAACTAAGGGATTGAAACATACAAGGAAACTGGTTACAAATACTCACAGGCAACATATAAACAATGAACCAACGGAGAACTGAAACCACAAGGGTACATAAATAGACAAGGACTAACTAGACACAGGTGAAATACAACAGACAAATCAACACAGGGATTGGCTGGGAGAATAACAGGGCACAGGTGGAGAACACTACACTAATCACGGGGTTAGACAAGGCAGGCAAACATGGGCAACACAGGAAACCAAGAGACATTAGAACTACAAAACAAATGGTAAAAGTACACAAAAGTACAACCCAAAACAAGGAACATAGGGAAACACATCAGGGTGACAGAACAGGTCACGGATCGTGACATGTTGTAATGAAAACCATAATTAAAAATAATAGTTGCTCCGGAGTATGTCCCCATCACACTCAGTGAAAATTAAATTGTAGCTAGCCTTTCCTGCATTAAGCCCAACTCGGCCCCTGGGCCTGATGGCCTTAGAGGCAGAGTGTTGAAAGAAAATGTTCATGAACTTAAAGGTATTCTGTTGATGCTATTCCAGTATTTGCTTGACTCTCTAACAATGCCCAATTTATGGAAAATGTCATGTATTGTGCCTCTCCCCAAGAAGCCTGGAGCCACTGAACTAAAAGACTTCAGGCCCATTGCTCTTACTTCCATTTTGGGAAAATGTTTTGAAAGAGTTATAAGCAGACAAATTACAGCGATGGTTTCTAACAGCTTAGATCATCTCCAATTTGCTTATAAAAGTCAGAGAGGAACTGATGATGTAGCTATCAGCCTGTTTAACACCCTGTCAAAGCATCTCCAAGTCCCCTCCCACTTTGCCAGGGTCCTTTTTATTGATTTTACCTCTGCTTTCAACAGCATGCAGATACATACCCTTCTGCAGAGACTCATTGATAGGGGTAAATGGAGGGATTATCCATCTTGTCAGAGACTTCCTCTCTGACCGTCCTCAACAGTTCCGTGTTAATGATACTCTGTCCGACATCACTGTGCTTAACACCGGTGCTCCACAGGGGACTATCTTATCCCCCTTACTTTTCTCCTATACAAATGAATTCCAGTTAGACCAGGACATGATTTTCATTTGTTCAAATATGCGGATGATATGGCCCTGGTTGCCTTACTGAAGAAGGGGGACACAGTGGGGGAGGAAGCATACAGAGTACATGTGTCATCTCTTCAGAACTGGTGCGAAAAAAGCTCCTTAGGGATCAATGTGACAAAAACAAAATAACTTGTCATTCATCATGAAAAGGAACCTGTGCAATCCATTACAATTGGTGAACAAAATAGTGGAGGTAGTAGACAATTTTAAATACTTAGGCACATATATAGACGGCAAACTCAATTTCAGTGAAAATACTGACCAGATTTTTAAAACTTGTAACCAACGCCTCCACCTACTACGCAAGCTCAACTCCTTTAGAGTGAGTAAGCATATCATGGAAACAGTCTATAAAAACCTGATAGAGGGAATCTTGACTTTTAACATGGCAATGTGATATGGCAATCTAAATGTAAAAAGAAGAAGCAAGCTGCAGTGTATTGTCAACCTAGCCTCAAAAATCATTGGGAAGAGACAGAAACAACTAGGCTGTATCTACAAGGAGGTACTTCGTAAAAAAGCTGTCAAGATACCAAACGACCCCTCTCATCCACTCTGCAGGGAGTTCGAACTACTTCCCTCTGGTAGACGGTACAAAGTACCATAAGCTAGCAGCATGACTGGCTGGGGTCCCCAGCCAGTCATGCTGGCGTCTGTGGTGACGACTTTCCTGGTCAGAGGTCTGCCCATAGGGACGCCATCTGAGAGGGATCGTCTGTCTGTCCACCATTTCAGGGCTAGCACACATTGTGACGTCACTGTTACCCTCTGGTGGCGACGGTGCATAGGTATGTGTAAAGCGAATCTCTCTCTCTCTCGCTCGCTCTCTCTCTCTCTCAAGCGCTGTGCGCCTTTCTGACATAACAGTAGAAACGGCGTTGCGCTGTATGTCTGTCTTCCGTGTCGGGGTATTGGCTTGTCTGATCTATGATTTTCGGACCATTGCTAAAACCTTTGTCGGGGTAATGTTATTTCGGATTGTTGGGGTGAAAAGGGGGGAATTTCTATGGTCGGAATATTGGATTGTCGGACTCCCGGTATGTCGGAAAAAAGACCTGTACCCCACAAGAAACCCCTATAAAAATGCTGACATTTGTAAAAATGACAAAATATGACTCCTAACGTCGTTTGAAGTGGGAATCAAATGTCCATGCGACCCATTACAGTGAAAACCTATTTACATCACTGTGTGTTACAATCAAGTGGTTAATTTAACTAGTTAAACTGTAGGCTACTTCATTTTTAATGTATGCCATCATAAATAGAACCGTTTGTAAAGCTGCATTCCTGAACGGTGAATTATCTCAGTGTCAAACAGCCAAGCACCTCCAATCCAGCCTGTTTTTAATTTACACCGTGAGACAGACAATATGGAATAATATATGGTTACTTTACTACAATCAAATTTGATCAGAGAACTGCCAGTTTATGCTAGCTTCAATTACTATATGACGCCAAGATGGTAAAATGAGTAAAATGTTCTGCATACCTGAGATCCAGAGATGATGAGACTGGTGTCATGGTGATGTTTCCACATAATTATGTTATATACTGTAGCAACTCTGGCATCGACTGTTCAGTGGGTGGGGCTACTTTACAGTAAAAGTTATGACCTAACGTGGTCCTGCCTCTTAAAAAAAGAAAAGAAAAAAATGTAACTTAAGAGAATCAGATGGCAAGGTGTTTAGTCCCCTTTAAAAAAAAAACCTAGTATGGTAATTCAATTACATTTTGCTTTATTGGCTTGAGAAAACATATGTTTTCATTGGCAACGCAAAAGTGGAAAAATACAAAATAAAAAAAAGATGTGCATACAATTAAAAGGGAATACTCAGTGGCAAAATGTGTATTGCCACAGAGCAATCCCTTACCATACCATCTATCTTACCATAAGAATAGTGCATTTGCTGTTAGAAATAGTTAGCCCCGCCGCCCCGCGCATCCACATAGGAAAGGTTAGCTTGGGAGAAACCTTTGCAATATATTTAGGGAAAACATCTTTCAACTATTTGCTAAATGAATGCTTACCAAATAGCTTTCTTCACAAATGTGTTCATAAATGTGTCTACTAACAGCTCTCAATTTGTTTCAACCCAACTCCCATGGGAAACTTGAGTTGGGGTACCCAGGGAAAATATGAACTGGTGTGATGTCAACTTTTTGGGCTTTGGGAGTCTGAGTCCATTCTAATGATTAGTTTTTTACTTAAAATCACTCCTTGTCATAAAATCGTCCACACCTACTTTGCAGGGGGCCTATTCATCAAATTGTGGTGGCCGTACCACTTATTTATTTGTTGAGTGGTACATTTTGATTCTTGGGGTTCTTAGAACATCAAATAACTTATCTCAATTTGATTCTGTTGTGTTTTGTTTGTGTAAGTGTAATTTGCATAATTGGCTATTTATTGCCCAAAAAACTGGAAATCACTATAATTTTGCTTCTAATTAACTTAGAAGGGCAAAAAATCTTATTTCTTGTGGTACTCGCTGCTATATTTATCCTTGTAATCCTTGCCCCGACGACCTTACAGGCATATATGCAAAGGCTCACCTTATGTAATTTAGATTTTTTTATGCAGACTTATAGCATTTTATGTAGACAGCACTATAGAATGGCATTTTATGTAGACATAGCACTCTAAAGTGTGTGTGTGTGTGTGTGTGTGTGTGTGTGTGTGGGGGGGGGGGGGGGGGTCACATATGGTCACATTGGTATAGGTATATCGGGTATATTTATGATTATTATGATCCACTCTATCCACTTATTCCGCCCCTTGAGACGCCCTGTTTTGGGCCTTCAAATCCAGCCCCATATGTCACGCTGATCAGAGCAATCAGTGCGAATGGATGTCTAGAGAGAGAGAGAGAAAGAGAGAGAGAGAGAGAGAGAGCATACAGAGATGTCTGCGGCCGCTGTCCATGGTCCTGAAGTAGCTTTCACTGCGGCTGTTGTCCCTGGGTCTAAATTTAGAGCATCCAGTATCTGAAGTTAGTCGGTCCACATCCTAGAGAGTATTATTCATTTGGAGGTTTTGTTATCTGCCCATCTTTTTAAAGCTTTTTTAAATGACGTCATAATGGCAGCCATGTCTCTGGACATTTCATGTTTGTTTAGAGCACTAAAAATGATGTCATGTGGCTGCCAAGTCTATGGGCTTTTAATGTTTGTTTAAAGCACTTTAAACAAACATGAGGCGCCCCTCACTTCACACGAGTGTGTTTGTTTTAAAACAAATTATAGCAACAGTTGCTATGATAAAACGGTAGAACATAAACACATGTAATCTCAGGATGACTAAATCTATAGGGAAATTCTCCAATTCAAGTTCTCATTATAAATGTTTAAATGCTTTGGGCCTTTTGAAGCACACCACATTTGCTCCACTCCGTTTGTGTGTTGAGACAATGTTATAGTTCAAGTCCACCAAACTCCTTCTGCTATGCTCTCCTTTAAATTATTTGCTTAAATGGTATAATACACAATGTACTTTCCCCCCCTAGCCATCGGGTAGAAAGAGTGTCATACAAAAGAGTGGAAAAGGATCGTGCCAAAAGTTCAGTCTCCCGCCAGCTGTTCCCTTATTGGATTTGTTCCTTTCCCCTCTGTTCGGCACAGTCATTTCTATAAGACGAACAAGTATAATGCACACAACATACATTATGCATGCAGCATGAGCATCCCATCGGCGAATGAAAGCGCCTCATGTTTACATGGAGTGTGACAAAAAAAGCCTTTATAATAAAAAAAATAAAGCCATTTGGGAACATCAGAGGGAGCCTCTAATGTATAACCAATTCTTCCCCCAGTCCTGGCCTGTCAGCAGTTAAGATTGGCCATTAGGCAAATTGATGCTATCATGTGAAGCTAATTTGTGGTGCTACATGCAGCCCGGGGGGGGGGGGGGGGGGTTCGATGTGGGTCAGGACACTGTACCGCGGATAATGATGTCTGCCGGGGATATGGGGGAACCCAACTTCCAAAGCACAAGCAGCATGCACAAGAGAAAACGCGTGTACTTCTTTCTATATACAGTACACATTTATGCTGCTGAATTTCCTTCATTCCTGCACTCACTCGAACGCCAGTGGACAGTGGAATAGTATTTTGAGCGGCGCACACCGCTCCAATGACTGGCTTTGTCCCTGTGTCCCTATGCCCCTGTGTCCCTGTGTCCCTATGCCCCTGTGTCCCTGTGTCCCTATGCCCCTGTGTGTCTGTGTCCCTGTGTCCCTATGTCCCTGTGTCCCTGTGTCCCTGTGTCCCTATGCCCCTGTGTCCCTGTGTCCCTGTGTCCCTATGCCCCTGTGTGTCTGTGTCTATGTATGTTTGTCTGTTTGGAGTATGAACAGCTGCAATACCGCCGGGTGACCTAAAGTGGCACTGTTGAACAGCCTTTCACACTGAGCACTATAACTAGAACAATAAAATAAATAATAATGCAAATAAAACTGCACCATACAGTACAGTACAGAGATTAAAAATGTATTACATTTTTCATTTTGCAGTTCTGAAACTAACATGAGACGAGACATCTGTGAAAACATAATTGTGGGTAGTTCATCCTGGCGACATTGTTACTAATCAACCTTCTACATTATGTTCTGAAGGGATCATAGAACGTGTCACCGATAGCAAAGTGATTATATTTGTTTGTGTATAGTGAAGCCATCTGCTCTCAATTCTCTGTACGATCCCATTAATTAGCGGCGTGTGTGTGTGTGTGTGTGTGTGTGACTGAGTGTTGATGCAGGTGGTTATGAAGCAGGCAGCAGCACAGGCATGGTTGGGCTGACACATTTAGTATAATCGTCAGTGCAGCTTGGAGGATGCAAGGCTGACGCACAGGCTTCATTCCAGATGACTGGAGTGATAGAGAGAGACGTGCAGTCTGCAGGGTTCATCCGAATGCCAGTTCTGAATCGTTTTGGATCCGTCTGCACATGTGGAAGCATTAGGATGTATCCATTAATTCGAAGCATTGGGAGTAAAACAGCAAGATTCTCCAAGAGCTTTTTCCCCCAAGCCATCAGACTTTTGAACACGTGCAATATCCCCTAACCTTTCCCCCTATATGCTGCTATAAGGACTCCTGTTGTGCAATATCTGTCTCCAAATGAACCAATGGTGCTTTTTAATTTATTTGTTTTAAGTGGATTTTAGATTTTAATAGTATTTTAGCTCTTTTAACCCATTCTGACCGGGCACCCATTTTGGTGTCAGCATCATGTTATGCTTTAGCTATTTAAAAATAGCAGATCTACAAGCTCATATCGCGCCACCGAGTGGCGCGATACGAGCTTGTAGGTCTGCTATTTTTGAAAAAATTGAAGAACGACTGACATTTTTAGAATCTGATCTCAGGTCAGAATGGGTTAATCAGACCAGTGTGTGTCCAGTCGGAAACCTCGTATGAATCTGATCTCAGGTCAGAATGGGTTAACTAGCGTACTAAAAGCCAGTGAAACGACATTTCGTTCTCTTATGCATTTTATGTATCTGCTGAATGACAATAAAGCTATCTATCTATCTAATTCTTGACGGGGGGGGGGGGGGCAATTAATTACGCCGCAGAGTAAACATGGCCTGCATTTTGTATGGTTGCGGTGTGTGATAATAACACAGTGTCAGTTGGTGGTGTTGCTTCACTGCTATTCTATCGCCCCGGAGAGTAAACGACCGTAGGATCATATTATACAGGTGGCAATGGGCCAACCCAGCCAGGAACAAGGGCAACTTATTGGCATCTGAGGAACCGTCCACTTCTGACGCAGGTGTGTGACCGACCGTACCTTTACGGCGTCACTTTCGACATATCATTCATCCACTATACTTTGCCCTCAGTGCCCTATCCTTCTGCCATCAGAGCTAACACATCACAACCAACCACTACAACGCCAAGATGGGAGCCATTGGCAGCACGCCTGAAATTAATTGCCCCGCTCAAATGTTCTCTCGAGGAGGGCCTTCAGTGTGATAAATAAGTGGCCACTGTCTAGGACGGTTTTTAACACATGTAGGGGAGTTTCTATGTGTGCAACCTCCCCTGGGGCTTTAGCTCTCATAATCTCATGAATCCCAACTGGGCCTGTGGAAGCAGACATAAACCTGTAAGTGGAGTGAGGATGATAATGGATAATCTTATGAAAGAGTTAAGCTGGGCTCACAGGAGAATTACATTAAGATTTTGAAATCTGATTGCATCACACACTGCGGGATAATCTAATCTGATTCTCTTCTCTCTAATCTTAAACATTTACACACTACAGGACTTGGAAAATGACCCCATGGGTCAGCCGGGGCGCCTCATGGAGGGGAAAGGAACTGGTTGGAATAACGTGTTTCTTCCACCACGCGCTACGTCCTACCGGGGAATCTCCCCCCTGTAAGGTGATAAGAAACGGCCTGCTCACTCCTCATGCATTGAAGCATGGAGCATGAGCTCAGTTCGGGGCTCTCCCCAGGTTGGCAGAGGGATAGTAGAGCGCCCTGGATTGCCGCTCAGACATTGGCGCCGGGTGAAAAGATGGGGTTACGAAATCATGGTAACAGGGTGCCCAAACCAGGCACATTTAATCACTTATTCAATTTATAGAGATTTTTTTAGTTTTGTCACACGATTTGTCACACACGTTACGGCAGTGAAATTTGTTCTCCACATTTGACCCATCTCTTGAAGCGGTGAGCTGCAGCCGTGCCGCGCTCGGGATTCATTTGATTAGTTGATTTGACCCCCCAATGCAACCCATTCTTGCCGAGGGCCAAGCAGGGAGGCATTGGGTCCCATTTTTACAGTCTTTGGTATAATCTGCCCGGGGATCGAACCCCAACCTCCCAGTTTCAGGGCGGAAACTCTAACCACAAGCCACTGTCTGGTTTCAGGGGAAATGCAGCATGAGGTAACAACAATTGTGAGGACATTAGTGTATCGACTAAAACCCACCTCAGTCTACACAGGAAAGATTCAGGGTCAGAAACACTCTTTCGATCCTGATTGGGCGAGATCATCCGACAACTATCCTGATATGCCACAAAATCACCTCAAACTGACACAAACATTGACTTGATCGCCACTCTTGCAGCTACGTGAGCGCGTGCGTATGTGGTGTGCACGCGTGTGTACATATGTTTGTCTGTGTGTGCATGTGTTGACTAGGGCATTAACATAATAATCGAATAGTCGACTAGTCGACTAGCAAAAAACTAGTCGACACTGTTAATTGACATCCGATTATTCGCTAATATTATTTTTAATATTTTTTTTTTTTTTTTTTTTGCTTTTCTACAGCAGACATGCAGGCATGCAGCTGTGAGCTCGGTTGTTTTGTTGGTAGTTCGCCAACTTCAGTACTAATCCATTCCTGGCTTATTGTTTTCATATCATACAAGCCTACTGTACGTGGGTTTTGCCGTCACTCGTGTAGGTGCGGTGGGCGGCGGTGGCACTAGCAGCATTCAAGACAGATTTTCTTTGGGAAAAGCATATGTGATATGCCTCATAGGCTCATAAGATCAATGGGGACAACTACAGTGTGTAAATACTTTTACTATTGGTGAGTTTATTACTGTAGTTTGTTCAACAAGTTAGATTGGAGACGTGTCGTCGTCCGGTACAGTAAAGTATAGCAGGAGTTCCTCCTCGCTCTGCCCAATAGTATCCAGTTTGGTGACAGTCAAACTACAGTAGCTCTTGCCGTGATTTCATGTTTCTTCATGCTTATCCAACAAAAGTCTGCGTGCCGCGTGTGGCATTATTAAAAACAAACAGCGATGCCGCACGATCATAGTTCTAATACGTAGCCGCAAAAGACTCGCGATGGAGTTAAGTAGTTGATCATCTGATTCATAGCCTGGCAGCCTGCTAGCTAGCAAACCTCCTCCTTGCTTGTAGCTCCTTCTAAAAACCAAACGAACTGTGATTGTAACTTGTTGTTGAACATTTAGGGTTGTATGAAAAACATCGCATGGTTCATTGCTCCAGTCTCCACTCTCCAAACATTGTGAACAACGTAACATGCTATGCTGCTCCGTAGAACGGATAGCAGATCTACAAGCTCACAACGCGTCCATCCGTGAGTCATTGTGGACTTGCAACTTTGACTTGAAACAGCTGAGCTAATTTCGGACAATCAGAGCGGCATTCAGCGTAATCTAGTAAGAGTGGCGACACTCGCGTTGACTCCCACTGTAACAATGGAATGCGGAAGTGCTCATTCTATCTCAATGGGATAGTTCCAATGTTTGGAACTATAGCCCATAGGAAGTGTGTCGCCACTCTCTTAGTACTATTCCACTCGGCCTGCATTGATAGTGCGTTCACCGGCTCTGTTTTGCTTCGCTCGCTGGCTGTTTCATAACACGATGTTTTAATGCTTGATTGGATGGAATAAATATCATATTTTACCGCCGACTAATCGACTATAAATCGAGTTTGGTTAATGCCCTAGTGTTGACACATGCTTTGATGATCTATACCCTATAGGCGAGTATGTGAAACCGTGTTCGTATATCCCTCTTTTGAGTGTTTAATGTTTACAAATTGAGCTCTAATCTCAATTTGTTTACATTACCTGTTTCTGCCCCTCAGCAAAACAAGGTGCAGTGTGAGATATCGCCAACCTATCATAACAGCAATGCTCGCCTGTGAGGAAGCAGCCTATCAGCAACGGGGTAACTTCTGCCGAAGCAGCTTATTGCACGCCGCTTCTTAAAGAAATCATATTTTTTTTTAAATACTCGGTTAGGAGATCTATGCATTATGAACACACAGCAAAGTTGTGTGGTGTGCACGAGAAACACTGTAGACTTTCCATGAACTCTATACTGTATCTGTATATTGACAGAAGCACGGCTGTGTTTATCTCTTCGATGGCTTAGATTAGAATCTAAGCCTTATATTGAAGCGTCTTTGATAAGGCCGATGTGCAACGCGTGAGATTGACTCTCCATTGACTCGCTGGAGTGAAGTGAAGTGATCCCACCAGACTGTTGAATCTCCTGTGGGACAGCTGAGAAATGATCTGACAGACCACATGCAGGAGACTTCACAGATTGTTAGAGACATACACTTGCACACCCAATGTTCAGATGTGGTACATTAACATTTTTACAAAGGTATGCTGCGTACTGTAGATATAAGCTGCACGCACGCACACACACACACACACACACACACACACACACACACACACACACACACACACACACACACACACACACACACACACACACACACACACACACACACACACACACACACACACACATTATGTACTGTATGTCCCAAACACAAGGAAAGCATACAGGGACACAAATATTTTAGGTGCTGTAAAGTTACATTCACAAACTCACAGATATGGCCTCATTCAACATGCATGTCACTAGCACTCCATATGGGCACAAGTAGCAGTGGCTCCACATCACCATAAATGGCAGCAGAGACAGCTTATACTTTGCCAGTCTTTCTGCCTCGTCTTTGGGCATCCCAAGTTGTCGAAACCCTCCAACAACCTGTCCGTGGGTATGTCTGTCCAAGGCTGGATCACGAGAGGAAACAAAGTTCTTAGTCTTGTACTGCTATAAATATGTTGAGCATTATAATGTCTGCTATTAACTATTCAATTAATTTGAACATGTATATATTTACAATAATCATGAAGAACTTATAGATTTAACATTTGTAAAACATTAAAATATTGGTAGGGTAGGTAGGGTACTACTGGCCAATCTGGACTGCAGGAGGGGCACAAAATCCAATCTGGGGCAGGCAATGCCCCCCAATAGAGACAGGGGGTCTGGTCTGACATCACACAACACAAATAGTTGGCAGTGGCAATTAATTTGCACTGACGCCAGCCTCATGTCACAGACTGCATTGACTTCAGGGCTACGGGCCTACGTATTCCAGATGGCAGGTGTTGCTTTATCAAATTATCATGCTGGGCCGATTCCCCCATAACCTGAGATTACTGTAAATCCATTTCAGTACTGTATTGAAGATACCCTAGCTGGGATATTGCTAGCCTGGCTAATAGGATACTGTTGTCTTTCCTTGTGTTTACTTCACAGGGTGAGAAAATTACCCCCGTTCCGTATACAGCCATTTCTGGAAAGGCAAGAAGCCAGACTGATTGATTGATTGAATACTTTATTAGACAGAAATGTAATCAGCAACAGAGTACAGGCACTTGGTCTGAAAGGATAGCACCAAAAGTCCTGGCGGTCTTGTTTCCATTCGAGTCCTGCCAAAGCAGGACAGTTCATCCGGAATTTGTGTTTTATACTAACAGCGACTGCACACAATTCCAACGCTTACAATGCTTTGTTTACACTAACTCAAGGGAAAAAAAGATGTCCCATTATCTATGTTTACCTGTCTGGCTCAAGGTTTCTTTGTGTCGACTCGTGAATGAAAATGACCACAGAGCAAAAACACATTATAGCAGCTTATCAAACATGACATGGACCTTGCAGCAACACATATAGCAGCATGGATAACCATATCAAACATATCAACAACACCATATGTGAGGAGACACCACGTGGCCCTGCTGTTTGACTAGGCACTGTGCCAGTCTCTGACTCTGGACATAAACAACCGTGAGCGCTGTAAATGCAAATATAGACAAAGCCTAGAAATATAGACAAAGATAGTAATGCAACGCGTCGGGGTCGGGGTCAAGGCACATACAAATACTTGAAATACATAAGCCCTTAATACCACCACTTTTACAGAACAGCATAAATGATACACAACCAACAGACCACCACACTGAAACGGACAACTAATTTAAAGGTATATTCAGTGATTTCACTCAAAAAACCTTAGGTTTCGTTTTTGGCTGTGGGACCCAGCCTTTCGTCCAATCAGGATAGAGAATCAAAAACGAAACCTAAGGTTTTTTGACCCCCAGGGGTTAACTGGGGACAGGGAGGAACTCCTTATATGGCCAGCACACTCTATAGTAGGGAGGATTATCACAACAAAACAAAAAAATAAGTGATATTTGAATTAAGTGAAATCACTGAATATACCTTTAACATTTTGGCCCAGACCAGCCCACCATGCACACGGCCCATTACAGGTCAGCCCACCAGACATAATGTCTGGTACATTATGTGACCAGTCCAGGCCTGAGACACATCCCCACTGTAAAGCCATTGTGAATCATTTCATTATGCAATACTGTACAGTATATGCCAATTGTGTTCGTATGCAGTAGTGGTAAAGTACACTCTGGCACCCGAGGAGGACTGCCAATAATTCTTACATGCCATTATTGTGTGATTATGTGGCTTCGCGCGGTTGGAGTTATATAGGGATGGGGTTAGTGATGCAAGTTGTACCAATGCATCCTCAGAATGTAATGCGCCGTCGGAAACAATGACATGCGGCACCCCTCCCGGGCGCCTCTCGGCATGATTTAATTGACGCTGATTGATGGATGTCCGATCACGTCACATTGAACCCTTTGTTTTTAACAGGCACCATGACTTGCAAACAAGTATAGCAAGGACTGTCTGCATGCATGCATGCATCCCCCAAAACATACTGTATACTAGCCTGTGCCGCTGTGTCACATTTTGTGGATTTCTGATAAATGCGTGCCCTTTTCGTGGAATGCAAATGATTACTGTCAAAGCCATGCAATCGACAAAAGCGATCAACTCAGGGAGGGGTGAAGTTACCCTTCATCTCTCTGGCTATATGCAGATGTATGAGATAATAAGCCATACAGCACAGGGATCAGTGACTCCACTCACTGAATAGCTAATGAATAATAAATTGTGTGTGTGTGTGTGTGTGTGTGTGTGTGTGTGTGTGTGTGTGTGTGTGTGTGTGTGTGCGTGTGCGTGTGCGTGCATGTGTGTGTGTGTGTGTGCGTGTGTGTGCGTGTGCGTGTGTGCGTGTACGTGTGAGAAAGAGAGACATGTGCTGTGCACATGCATGTCACCACAATATCATTCATCAGTCTAATTACATGTCAACACCAGCTCGTTTGTCTTTATCATTAACCTTGACAATCTCCCTCTAAGAATAATGTACGCCATCTGCTAATTACGTCACACCACACAAGGGTATAAATAATATAATAAACACATACGGTACATACATAATACAAACATGCGTGCATGCACGCATGCACGCACGCACGCACGCACAGTTCAACAGTGGAGCAATGCCTTTCTTTTCTTCAGCATAGCAAGATAACAGCCTGAGCATTCGTATAGGCGTGTTAATTGACTAGTCCATTTGATTAGTGGATGTATATAGCCACAGTCACCGTGCCCCACCCTACATTTGTCATTTGCAGCGTCTGTGACCCGCCGATAGAGTTTCACATTAATCAGTTGTTCGCAAATTGGCATTTAATTGCAGACAGATTGATGTAAAAAAGAAAATCCCTTTCATCCTGCAGTAGATATGCATACAGAATTCCTACTTTCGGGCACCGTCCTTACTTCCATCATGGGTGATTTTTAACATGATCAGTATCATGGTCAGTATCATGGTCAGTATCATGTTGAGTACCATGGTCATTATCATGGTCAGTAACATGGTCAGTATCATGGTCAGTATCATGGTCATTATCATGGTCAGTATGATGTTCAGTACCATGGTCATTATCATGGTCAGTAACATGGTCAGTATGATGTTCAGTACCATGGTCATTATCATGGTCAGTAACATGGTCATTATCATGGTCAGTATCATGGTCAGTATCATGGTCATTATCATGGTCAGTAACATGGTCATTATCATGGTCAGTATCATGTTCAGTATCATGGTCATTATCATGGTCAGTAACATGGTCATTATCATGGTCAGTATCATGTTCAGTATCATGGTCATTATCATGGTCAGTGTCATGGTCATTATCATGGTCAGTATCATGTTCAGTATCATGGTCAGTATCATGGTCAGTATCATGGTCAGTATCATGGTCAGTATCATGGTCATTATCATGGTCAGTATCATGGTCAGTATCATGGTCAGTATCATGGGCATTATCATGGTCAGTATCATGGTCATTATCATGGTCAGTATCATGGTCAGTATCATGTTCAGTATCATGGTCATTATCATGGTCAGTATCATGGTCAGTATCATGGTCATTATCATGGTCAGTATCATGGTGAGTATCATGGTCAGTATCATGGTCATTATCATGGTCAGTTTCATGGTCAGTATCATGGTCAGTATCATGGTCAGTATCATGTTCAGTACCATGGTCATCATCATGCTCAGTATCATGGTCAGCATCATGGTCATTATCATGGTCAGTATCATGGTCATCATCATGGTCAGTATCATGGTCAGTATCATGGTCAGTATCATGGTCATTATCATGGTCAGTATCATGGTCATCATCATGGTCAGTATCATGGTCAGTATCATGGTCAGTATCATGTTCAGTACCATGGTCATCATCATGGTCAGTATCATGGTCAGTATCATGCTCAGTATCATGCTCAGTATCATGGTCAGTACCATGGTCATTATCATGCTCAGTATCATGGTCAGTACCATGGTCATTATCATGGTCAGTATCATGGTCAGTATCCTGCTCAGTATCATGGTCATTATCATGGTCGGTATCATGGTCATTATCATGGTCAGTACCATGGTCATTATCATGGTCAGTATTATGCTCAGTATCATGGTCAGTTTCACGTCAGTATCATGGTTAGAAATATCATGGTCAGTATCATGCTCAGTATCATGGTCAGTATCATGGTTAGTAACATCACGGTCAGTTAAAGGTCAGTATCAAGGTCAGTATCATGTCATATTTTGAGTCTATATTAACCAAGGGTCATCAAAATGTTGGCTTGTGACATTTTCCTCAAAATATATTTTTGCCACGGTCAATACTATTTCCGAAAATACTAATATAGTCCAGTAGACATGATGGAGAATGCAGGCTATGTTTTTGAAGATGGAGTGGTCCTTTGTACGTTACCAAAATAGTGGAAAGCTCTATAATTTTGTCTATTTTCTACTTCCCTTTCTATAGTGATTCACTGATTGCTTTGAACTTTTCAAAGACAACATGAGACGGTGAAAATAATTGTCACATTGACATCTTCCACCGGCCATTATACAATCTATGAGCTTTTGAAAATAGACAGGGCTCAAACAGATTTACCAAGGCCCAGTCATTAGGCATGTGTGGATAATGGACAATCTCTGCGTTTCATGGTGTAATGTGTAATAGATGTGCCAGGTCTGCTGAATGGACTCTCTCCGCTGCATGTGATCAATATGTTCACTCTAAGTCACGTCTGTCTCAAGTTCACTCTAAAGGTCGTTACACACTGGCAAATTAGTGACGTGATTGTTTCGTTTGGTACGTTTCTTTTTAACCTCATACAGTCAATGGAAGCTTCCACATCAGCGGCAAATTTCCACGGAGCGGCTGTTTTCGCCCCTTTTTTTTCCACCCCACCTGAACACCTTACACCTAGTTTGTTAATAACACCTAGCTTGAGGTGCTATCAGAGGCGACTCAGGCAAGTAAGTGCATTTTATTTATAAAGCACCTTTCGAAGTTACAAGGTGCTGAACAATTGACACAATATAAACAACAATCAGGTTAAAACACACATATCACACAGTTGTGACAATATAATACAGTAGTGCAATGAGCGGAACAAAAAAAAAACATGGCAGAACAAAGACATAGGGCTATAAAAATGGATCAGGTCAAAGGTACCAAGCTACCACAGCGAATGCCCGGTCACCCTTTGTTTTCAGCTTGGATGTGGGTATTTCTAGAAGACCTTTGTTGGAGGACCTGAGAGGTCTGACATTGGTCTTAGGGGCCAATACAGTAGGTCGACAATATATAGCGGGGCCAGCCCATGTAGAGCTTTAAAAGTATTTTAAAATCAATTCTGGCTTTACTAGGAAGCCAGTGTAGTGAGGCTAATACTGAAGTTATATGTGCCCTGTGGTTTGTGTTGGTGAGGATTCTGGCTGTGGAGTTTTGAACTAGTTGAAGTCGAGATAGTGATGAACGGCTCAGAGTGGTGTAGAGTGCATTGCAATAGTCCAGACGGGAGGATATGAAAACGTAGTAGCCTGGGCACCATTCCATTTCGGGTTTATGAACCGGTCGGGAGCGGAAAGCCTGGTGAGGCGAGGTTAGGTAAGTGGAGTGCTGGTAAGCTCGGCCCTAGCAACCAGACACACCGACCCTATTCTAATTCTGGTAGTGGGATGCTTTGAAAACAATATTTAAAAAGCAAAAAAGTACAGATGGCCATGGAAATAATAATAATTTTAAAACCTATTGCACTCGACTGGTTTGTTTGCACAACACCAGAGGTAGTGCAACAAACCATGTACAACCCAGATTCGGCACAAACAGGGGACTAAATTCTTTTCGCTCCTATGCCACCAAAATGTGGAACGCCCTACCAACAGTCATTAAGACATGTGAATCCCTTGACTCCTTCAAAACCGCTCTCAAAGGGCACCTACGGATGGCTGCAATTTGAAACTGGCCTCTGTAAAATCTGAATCCCCTCACCCCCCCCATCTCCCCTCACTGTATATGTATCTTTTCCCTTTTTGCTTCCTATATGATGAATTCCTGTTCTGTTCTTTAGCTACATAGAAATGCCTATTTGTATGTCTCTAAATGTTTTGATGAAATGAACAATGTGGACCCTGTTGTAAACAAGTGTAATGCTTAATTGGGTCGTCCACTCACAGTTAACAGTCTTTGTATTGAGTTTGTGCTTGAAATGTACTGTAAATTCTGCAAACTGTTAATACATTTTTCAATCAATCAATCAAACTATGAAGGAGTCAAAGAATGTATTAAATATAGCCTCACTCAGAGTGATACAAGGTTTTTCCTCCTGCTTTTGGAAACACAGTGTTTAAGTGTATGTTTTTAATTGATATGGGCCGTGTGTAGTGAAAACAGTCTGGCTCATGTGGTGTGTGGCCAATGGAGTGGTTGTATTTGGAGAGTAATGGCTGCTGGATTCTTTTGTCTGATCTCCTCCACATCTTGACAAGCAATCGGTGCACACACAGATCTGTTATCAGGACAGGGGCCAGCACCTCAATGCTATGCTCTGAATTAATTCCAGCCTGACATATATATTTACATTTACTCAAGTACTACATTTGGGCACGCACGCACGCACGCACGCACGCTCGCTCTCGCTCTGTTTCTTTCTGTGCTGTTTCATCTGTTGCTCTCCCTCTATCTTGGCAGTGTAGGACTGGCCTGAATAATGTCCTTCTGTGCATCACACCTTTCAAATGCCAGGCAGGGGCCAGGCAGCCACAGCATGTTGATTAAATGCAATGTATTATTCTTCTTCCAGCATGCGGATGGAGGATACTATGGTGTTGCCGGCAAAATAGAGAGGGGAGAGGGAGGGAGACATGTAGCATGAGAAAGCAAGCAAGGCACAGATGGACAGAGAGGGATGGATCATGGATGGACGGACGGACGGACGGACAGACAGACACATGACCTGGATGGTGTTCACTCTCCATTCCGACATGCTGCCACTCCGACATTGACTTCTAATTGTTCGGAATGGTGGTATGCTCCATATTTGTAAACATCCCACCATTCCGACAGAAATAAGTCCCACCATTCCGACAGGGACCCGCGGCAGAAAAAGTCCCACCATTCTGACAGATCACTTTCACAACTATTTATTTATTTATTTATTTATTTATTTATTTATTTATTTATTTATTTATTTATTTATTTATTTATTTATTTATTTATTTATTTAAATTTAAATATTATTTATATTTATGTATTTATTTTATTTATTATTTATTATTATTATTTATTTATGTATGGTTTATTGATTATATTACAAATGGTTTACAACTATTTATTTATTATTATTTATTTACTTATTATTTATTATTATTTATATTAATATAAATATTATTATATATATTATTATATTATAGAATGTAATAGCATGAATTACTCAATTGAATTATTAATTTAACTCTGAATTATATTTGATTATTTCTGAAGATGATAGGCCTATACAGTGTGTCCCAGAAAGAATGTCACATGCCAGCAGAAAGAAAGTCACATGCCAGCAGAAATATGCCTTCAACTGAGTATTATTATAACAAAACGGGACCTAGTTCCATCCATGCCAGTATCATGTCAGTATCATGGTCAGTATCATGTCAGTGTCATGGTCAGTATAAGGTCAGTGTCATGGTCAGTATCATGTCAGTGTCATGGTCAGTGTCATGGTCAGTATCATGTCAGTGTCATGGTCAGTGTCATGTCAGTATCATGGTCAGTATCATGTCAGTGTCATGGTCAGTATCATGTCAGTGTCATGGTCAGTGTCATTTCAGTATCATGGTCAGTATCATGTCAGTATCATGTCAGACCCCTTTTCCACCGGTTGGTTCCCAATGGGAACCGGTTCATTTCTTTTTGGTTTTTAGTCCATGAGCCAGAGCTCCAAAATTGGTGGGCAAACTAGACCTATATTAAATTGTTTATAGGATCAATACAAGTAAATTAATACATGATAACCCTTCCACAGTAGTAGCTTTTTCATTTTTCGATTATTTAGCATATTTTTGCATATTTAAAAATGTAAAATTTGTAATACAACAAATCATTGTCTTCGTGTAAGTACTCAATTGGGGAAGTTTCATGGAGATAACAATCTAATATAGGTATGGTTTTGCCCACTCAATTCATAATTAACGTTCCAATTTTGGAGCTCTGGCTCATGGACTAAAAACCAAAAAGAACTGAACCGGTTCCCATTGGGAACCAACTGGTGGAAAAGGGGCCTCAGTGTCATGGTCAGTGTCATGGTCAGTGTCATTTCAGCATCATGGTCAGTATCATGGTCAGTATCATGTCAGTGTCATGGTCAGTATCATGTCAGTGTCATGGTCAGTATCATGTCAGTGTCATGGTCAGTGTCATGGTCAGTATCATGTCAGTGTCATGGTCAGTATCATGGTCATTATCATGTCAGTGTCATGGTCAGTGTCATGGTCAGTATCATGTCATTGTCATGGTCAGTGTCATGTCAGTGTCATGGTCAGTATCATGTCAGTGTCATGGTCAGTATCATGTCAGTGTCATGGTCAGTGTCATGTCAGTATCATGGTCAGTATAATGTCAGTGTCATGGTCAGTATAATGTCAGTGTCATGGTCAGTGTCATGGTCAGTATCATGTCAGTGTCATGGTCAGTGTCATGTCAGTATCATGGTCAGTATCATGTCAGTGTCATGTCAGTATCATGGTCAGTATCATGTCAGTGTCATGGTCAGTATCATGTCAGTGTCATGTCAGTATCATGGTCAGTATCATGTCAGTGTCATGTCAGTATCATGGTCAGTATCATGTCAGTGTCATGGTCAGTATCATGTCAGTGTCATGGTCAGTGTCATGTCAGTGTCATGGTCAGTATCATGTCAGTGTCATGGTCAGTGTCATGTCAGTATCATGGTCAGTATCATGTCAGTGTCATGTCAGTGTCATGGTCAGTATCATGTCAGTGTCATGGTCAGTGTCATGTCAGTATCATGGTCAGTATCATGTCAGTGTCATGTCAGTATCATGGTCAATATCATGTCAGTGTCATGTCAGTGTCATGGTCAGTATCATGTCAGTATCATGTCAGTATGAGCTGATTATTACATTATAAGTTGCTACACACCCCTTAAAAAATTGCCTTGAAAATACATTTAAGATTTGTGGACGGTCGGAATGGTGGGACTAAAATGTGTCGGAAATGGGGGCATGTCGGAATGGGGGGATGTCGCAATGGCAGCATGTCGGAATGGAGGGACGCACGCACGCACGGTATCATGTCAATATCATGTCAGTGTCATGTCAGTGTCATGGTCAGTGTCATGTCAGTATCATGGTCAATATGACTAAAATGTAATAAAAACTCATAATGTAATAATCAGCTCATATATTATAAAGACATCATTGCATTATGAAGTTTTATTACAGTATGAGCTGATTATTACATTATAAGTTGCTACACACCCCTTAAAAAATTGCCTTGAAAATACATTTAAGATTTGTGGACGGTCGGAATGGTGGGACTAAAATGTGTCGGAAATGGGGGCATGTCGGAATGGGGGGATGTCGCAATGGCAGCATGTCGGAATGGAGGGACGCACGCACGCACGCACGCACTCACGCACGCGCACACACACACACACACACACACACACACACACACACACACACACACACACACACACACACACACACACCCACACACACACACACATGGGGACATCATCATGTGGGATAAGGTCTGGATTCATTCATGAGCTGTGATGTCAACGCGTTCAATTGCCTGAAAAGATCAGCCTTGCTCAATGTTCCTTCCATTATTAAATTAAATTATTTAATTTTAATAATGTGTCTACAGAGAGTTTCATGTCAGCCTTTTTATCAAGAACTTCCTCTGCTCTCTCTTGGAGGCAGGGTGACATGTTCGTATTAAGGAATAGTATTTTTTTCCCCTTTCTCCCCCCTAAGCATCGGGCTTATAAGAGCGCTTCATTATAATGATGTATATTGGAACCACAATTCACATTAAATATAGCCTAGTAATGTTAAACTAGACAGACTAAATTGTTTCACCTCTAAACTAAAGTGGATCTTTGTTCTCTCATGAGTGAGGGAACAAACATGTCTGGACAGACTGGGGTTCCTGTATGTTAAATAGATGACAGCTGCAGGAGAAATTAACATGGACCCTAAAGATTTGACCTATTGATAGCAAGTTCTTCCTGGTGACCACTTTAGACTTCAGTGGGGGTGGGGAACCTGAGTCCACCTCTACAACTGTTGCCTTTGATCACTTTGTTCTAACCTGTATAAAAGCCTACTGAAAATGTCTGTAAGTGTGTTAGGCCCAGAAGCCGTCAGGCTGGCTGGGTGCATGCATGGGGCGCTCCAGTCTCTGCATGGCTGCGATGCTGTTTTTGTACTCTGTACTCTAGCCTACAATAAAATGGACTTGGAAACTTTCATTCTGCCTTCACCGTCGTCCGTTCTATTCTCTCTTTAAGTAGCCAGAAAATATACGTCAATAATCAATAATGGAGAGAAAAGGTAATAGGCTATACGAAACTAGCTAATGGATGTAGAAGGATAATTATTTCTTTTTGTACAGCAGCCACTCAAAACTCAGAAATAGCTACAAAAACAGCTGAAGTACCGGTACTTCAAATCTGCATTATTCTGAAAGTACACAACATGTCTGGCTGTTTTTTTTCTTTGTACCATCAAATGTGTACCATGTGCGTGCGTGGACAGGGTCAAAAAGGAAAAGGAATGGATGGAGCGGCCCATTCATTGGGTGGCCCACCGGCATGTTAGATGCAGACATGTACTTGGTACCAAAATATCAGCAATGCCCAACTTTATATTCATGTTCAATACAGTTATGGGTAGGGATGGAGCTCGTAAATGTTTTATTGATAACGATCACCTTATCGAGCTGGGTCCTTATCGAGCCCACTATCAAGCATTTGTTATTAATTTGTGGAAAGCTGGGAGATAATACATTCTGAACACCTTATTTTTATTGCCATGACACACACACACACACACACACACACACACACACACACACACAGGGGGAACTGTTAATATTGTATACCGTCACTTTAAAAGCGTAATGTACTGTATCTTTTTTCTTCTTCTTTTTTTCCGTGTGTATTATCGGACAGCATACACAGCCAAGTAGAAAATACACAAAAGCAGCTTGCTTGATTAAACAATTCTTTACTTTAAGGTATAGAGGGTATGCACGTGACATCATCATCAAACCCGGACTTTATGCAGGAATGCCTACTGAGTGTCAAAAAACGACTTTCTGGTTTTGACAGCCCATACATCCACACAGAAAAGTCATATCTGATTGCATTAAACAACATTAAATGATGTTAAACTCACTTTGCATGTTGCTTTGCCACTCGATGTGCCATTCACTTTAAGCATGCACATACCCTCTATAACAGGGGTTAGGAAGGCAGCATTGCCTATACAATGATGCAATCGCAACTGTCAGCGCTCCTAGTGCAGTGAGTGCACACACTGGGAAGTGGGAACAATTCATCATGCCTTCATCATGTCATTTTCACTGCAATACAATCTGACTTTTCCCCCCATGACACTTGGGGAAGGTTGGACCAATCCATTTCTGTGATTTGCACATTGCTAATCTCTGCAGCACACAGCTTTATAAGTCATATATTTCAAAGCTGCGTGGACTCATTCTAAAAGTTAACAGTGCCCCCCACTGTTGCACATTGGGGCTAAATGGCTTCAGAATGATAATACACACTATAACTCACTCTGTGTGAGGATGTGACTGAGCTGCATGGTGACGATACATTACTGTCCCTTGGGGCAGGAATTACTGGACCTGTCCCCCGTCCTGCCACATGACATTTATTACAACTGCAGTCAATGAGATTCAGCAGAATGGCCGTGAAAAGCTATCATAATATTGTAGATTCAAACATAAAGGGAAGACTCAAACGGAGTGATGAACAGGGCTGTAGAATAGACTACAGATTATGAATAAATCTCCAACAGGCCATATTGTGGCTCACGCTGTGATATCCAAAGTTCCGTTTAACTGACTGTGGATCAATAAGGATAATGTGTCATACTCCGTAGAGCTAAATTCACACTCTGGATTCTTTCATTTTGCACACGCACGCACGCGCGCTGCACACACATGCGTGTGTGAGTGTGGGGAGGCGTTTTATGCCCCTTAATTGCTTTGTTTTGGCTAACTTGTTTTGAGTGAAATGAGTTGAGCACTTTGATAAAGTGCTTCACTGTCTTCAGTTAAAGTGCAGGTCAGTGACAGCCAGGACAACCTTACATTAATCTCTGTACAGTCCCCTCCGTACACTCATCAGCGTCCCTGGCTCACACCTCCTGCTCTCTCTCTCTCTCTCCTGTCTTTTCCTGCACCTTAATATAATATGCTTGACTGTTCCTATACCTAAACTAGAAAGGTACTGTGGTGTTGTTTATGAGGCCACTGTGATATACGGATAAATGTCGATGGTGTAAAATACTGGCCTACGAAGCCAAAGTGCAATGTTTTTGGACACAACCAATTTATGTGTGTATCCTAAAGGTCAAATTAGCATGTGTTACTGTATAAACAATTACCTCAACTACCTACAACAGATTAAACCCTTTTAATTTATCTTCATGCATTATCCTGCATATGTATGTATTTGAGGATTCTGAACCTGTGACTATATTATTTGTGACTGTTTTCTGATGTCTTTCTGTTCTCCTATATTTTATTATACTTTTTCTTTGTTTTTGCCTAAGCTGATTAAAACAGTTTGATTTCCTTTGAGCAGAAAACTAGACCAATAGTCTCGGTTAGAAGTGAACCATCTCCCATTGACAGTTACACAGTGTGCTCCCAACCAGACAGATGGATCCATGCACAGTTTGAATTCTCATCAGTGAAAATGTTTTATTTAAAAGGTAGGGTAAGTGATTTTCTTTGGTTAAAAATATGTGTTAAAAACCTACTCATTGCTAGAGATTGTTTGTTCAGTAACAGGAGTCTCCATGTCTCTCCAGCTTTTTATTAAACAGAAAATGCATTTTCAGGACAGGATATCAATTGCGGCAATTGTATCCAATCAGGATATAGAGAACGCAGTCAGGATACTATAATTAAACAAGTGATGGCACAAATGAATGAGCAGAAACAAATGGAACTGGAACACTATGACAATTAAGCTGGTACTTTCACCTACCTGAAAATGTATTTTTGCTTTACATTTGGGAACTTGGCATCATAGAGCAAGCTCCTCCAAATAAATAACCCTTCAAAGCTCACATTCTGCGTGATTTTAAATAACGCGGCTCATCCCCGAAGCGTGCCAATCCAATCACAGAGGAGCGATGTTGATGACAGCAATAGCATGCAGTGAAGCTGTCAGCAAGAGCAATTTGAACTGCAGGAATTAGACAGGGTTGCTGCCTATATCACCCACACATCCTGTGACCAGGGATGGAGTTGATGATCGTGAGACGTCTCTTCCCCAAGTATGACATGCACTGGCAGCCTGAGCTTTACTGCTGAATCAACAAGTCCCATAATCGCCTCCATATTACTGTGGTATGGCAATACAACTACTGTAAGATAAATTATTATTTATTAGTGTGGTTGCTGTAGGAAACACACTATTGTTCTCAGTCCGAGATTAGTTTTTGCCAGCAAAGTGAACCTGCTTTTTCTTAACTTTTGCACACACAATATATAATATAAATGGATAATATATAAATGAAAAACTGTTTTCACTTGCTGTCAAGCCGACTTTCCAATTTGAAGACGCTAGGAAAGGCAATTGCATCCCTATGCCGTCACAGCCGGTCTCACCAATCCAACGCCCGGGTGACGCTCAACGCCAATCCCTGAGCGATCTCATGGAGGTTTTATCATGAACTTTTGAACTCAACACCACCCCATATAGCGGAGTCAGGACTGTACACACCAGCATTTTCCCTTTCTCACTCTTGAGAGGACACCCCAAGCCAGGTCTTGAAATTATTACTATCTCTATCACTGAACCACAAGCCAAGAGAATATAACCGCTAGTTCTGTCAGATAACTCACAAATAGATTTAACCAATATTTATTATAGAATGAGAATACAAGTGTGCATATAATATTTTATCTTGCTGCTACATTTTTCTCCCTGCTCGGCATAATTAAAAACCATCGTTAAACATGGAGGGGAGGTAGACAATAATAACCCCCCATGGGGAACAGAAATAGCAAAGTCCACCGGTGGTGCTGGGGTGGTGTTGGGAGCAAACATCACATAACCAGGAACCATATGTAGGAAGAAAGCATGCAGTCTACGTAGGTGAGCTTAAATACCCCGCCCAATTGGTCAGGTGACTGCCACATCAGCGTATGTCATGGGTGTTGCAAACACTGTATACACCCACCACATAGTAATGCAGCATATTAACCCCTCGAGTATAAGCGCCCTTGAGCATAGCATGAATTTGCTCAAGTATATCTGACTGAACTAACTCTGCAAGCTAGTATCATTCCATAGTTAGATGATGCTCTTGTACCTGCAACGTGAAGGTACATAATGGTGGGGAAAAAAGTGTACTGATAAAACACTAATCACATGGGGGGAGGAAGGTTTTGTACATAATTGCATGAATCAAAAAGTGAAACAAATGACACAAATTGCAGACGCATTTTATTGGGACAGCAGCAAAAAAGTGAGCCAACAGTGAGCAGGCCTCATGGCCATATGCTACAAACACTCCCCAATACACTCCCCTGAGGGCTCTGACACTCCGATGTTCCTGTCTGCCTGGCTCGGTGAACAGCAGAGCCACAGATGACCGGCAACAGGAAGGAATGGATCAGCCTCAAGTCAGCAGAGTAAAGACAGCAAACATTGAGACAATCACTCAACTCACGCAACTGCAAGCAATACGGTATAAAGTCAATATCACGTACATTCACCAGGAAGCAGAGAGACATTTAATTTAGTAATAAAATAATACATTGGGCCATGTCGTAGCGGCTATTGTATTACTGAATTAAATGCATTATTTTGCACAAGCCTTTTTGTTCCATCCAAGAACGATAATTTAATTCAACACACAAATCAGTTTTGTCTATTTTAAAATAGGTTGGCATGCATTAGGACTTCCTACATATAAAACTGCAGTATAGTGCACAAGTGCAGTGCCAGACAACAGTTTTCTTAATGATTGCTCACATAGAACTGTCCTGATGGTGGTGAACTGATTTGGAAGCTGCTACTCAAGTCACTATAGACTAGCGTCGCAGTCCCACCCCGAAGAAGATAAATTCCCATTAATCTTTCCCATAGACCAGTGGTCCTCAAAAGGCGGACCGCGGTCCACGACCGGACCGCGGCACACCTCTCTGCGGACCCTGGATAAATGATTGCGAACGCAGTGAGCCACTTACTATGACAGCAAGGGCTGAATGTCTGTGTGTGTGTGTGTGTGTCACGCTGTTACACCACCCGCCCGCCACCAGAGGGCGCAGCTGTAGCACACACACACACACACACACACACACACACACACACACAGGGCGCAGCTGTAGCACACACACACACACACACACACACACACACACACACACACACACGAGCTGCGTTCGCTTCCCGCGTTTGCGCGTCTTACTTGTAGAATAAAGAGAAGAGGCCTGGGCCGTGGCTCAGTGGGAGTGACCCCCCATCTCTCTCTGCCCATTTCCTGTCAGCCTACGGTCTGTCCCTCCATAAAAAATATAAAATGAAGGCGAAAGCCACAAAAAAAACATAAAAAAAAAAAAGAAGAAAGAGAAGAAGAAAAGTCACCGCAAGTTGAATTCTCCGTTGTATTCGATCAATGCCGAGAAACGCAATTAACACTCTGAATGTGTGTATTGTGGGCCGGCATGTCATGATGACAATGTCTCGCTGACTGGCTCACTAGCAGTGACACATTCACACATTCAGTTGAATGAACAAAATTGGATTTTTTGGAGATAATGACTTTTTGTTAAAGTGAAAAAATATATTTTCATACTCTGCCACCCCAGTGTTGGTTGGGATGGGACCCGGTTGGTTTGACTGTACTAAACAGACATAGTTGTTTCTAGGGGTGGGGGGCCACGTGGGCAGCCCCACCCTGTGGGGCCCACGTGGCCCACGACCCGCAATTTTATTTGCGTGCGCATGATACTGGACCATATTTGTGGACCTTCAACATTTCTAGTTGAGGACCCCTGCCATAGACGTTTCAGAAAGTATTTATTTAAAGACCTGTAAGCCTCGGACAAAGCCAACTCGGATGGTGACAACTCATGACAATAAACACAATTGTTTGGGCCGAACAAATAATTAGAAAGAAGAAAAAAAGGACAGGGTACAGTACATTGAATTGGAAATCCTCTTCTGGGCCGTTCGTCGTCATGAAAGGGGGCGGGACTGCGACGCTCTCTATACTCTCGGTGCCTCCAGAGACCAGAAGCCGTGGACCTCTTTGATTGGTACCAGCTGGCTGGGCTGTCTCTGTGACAGACTGGCTTGCCACCCTGCTTGTCAACTGGATGAGCGCATGTACATGCAATAACTGCCTGTGTGCCACTGACAAGCTGAGCGACCAACTTCGTCATTTGAGTACCACAGACGAAAAACAGTCCAAGTCCAAATTTCACTTTGACGTTTTCTTTGTATGAGCACAAGGGCAATCATGCGAAGTCTCTATCCCACGGCATTATTTATCCATGTGTTTTTCATTTGTCTCCTAAAATAGCCGATCTACAAGCTCACAATGTCGAAACATTGTGAGCGGTGCGACACATGATTGGCTATATGAACTATTCAAAAATACCTTTCAGAAAAAAAGGAAAAGAAGGCAAAGAAGTTTAGGGATAAGGGGTATAAGGCACTGGCGAAAATTGGGTCTTATGCCTCTATAGTTGAGGGCAGCCACGGAGGAGGAGTTTATCAGTGTCAAGGCGGACCATGCAGAGAGCTCGCTGCGACAGTTGTCAGATAATTACCTCACAATCTCCCGCTCTGCAGCCTCATGGGGATTATACAAGTCTCAGTTCTATTCAGCAGCGAGTGATATCTCTCTGGCTCTGTCTTTGGCTTCCGGGGAGCACGGGGCTATCTGCGAGCACTAAAAAGCTTTGTGCACGTCTGCACCGACTGAGTGAACTCTGGGGAAATGATTGGCAGGTGGGCGTAAACGGTGGAGAGGGGGGTGCCGTGACAGTGCATTCCACGTGCATTTGGTAGTCGGCGTCTAGCGCTTACAGATATTCTGTGTTCTGTCTGTGTTTGATGGCCGCCTCAATGCTTTCAAATCAAACACAGACAGAACACAGAACATGCGTTTGATATACAATAAGGCTTTATTCAACGGCCCATAACTAAACAACTGATGATGGCGGTTATACAAAACCTATTTTCTGGTGGAAAGAAAAGATGATCGTCCGCCACTCCACACAGCATTTTGTCTACATCTGGTTCACGTGTCGGGTCCTGTGCGTCTTCAAAATAACATAAAAACGCTGAGAAACACTGGTGGCAGAATAATTAAATACCTGGCAGGTAATGTGTTTATGGCCCTTGTCCCTTTTACCAACCCTGGAGACCTGCAGCTTGACTGAAAATAAACCCATCAAATGGGTGGAAATAAATTGATATTTAATTGTGGTAGGCCAGTGTTGTAACATACTGCAGTTGTGTCTGGCTTTTGCATCATTTCCATCTGAGAAGAGAGAGAGAGAGGGAGAAAGAGAGAGAGAGAGAGAGAGAGAGAGAGAGAGAGAGATTTCAATTTTTAATAGAGCATTTTCAATTACCCGAAGTCAAACACCTTTGAAACAGCCATCAGTCTCATTTTGACTGGCTATATAGCATCATCCATCCACCAATGGTGATATTTTGAATAGAGACATCAATAAAACAGTTTGTCCCAGAGGAGACAGAGCGAGGGGAGGCATTTTTATTTAATTCTTGTCACCGTGCAACCACATTTTCAGATTCTGCAAGAGCTATTGTGGAGGAATTATAGATTACACAGAAAATCTATGGTATATTCAGCAGCGAAACCGGAATATTTACGTCATATTTGACGGACATTTGACCTAATTTCTCCTTTCATTGTCAATGGCAAATATTGAGTGGGGACAAGATTTGGCGGACATTTGACCTAATTTCAGAAAGTGCTTCATAAACTATAGGAAAATGGAATTTTAAGTTCAAACAGCCTTATTGATGGATGATTTCTGGCACCACCACATATGACATATACAGCCTATACTGTACCTACAACTACATCATGTACTGTACTGGGACTACATGGGAGGTCAAAATTGTGTATGCAACTTGCATGCCCTCAGTGCCCACTTACTTTACTAATTACTTTAAAAAAAAGCTGTACATATTGTAAATATTTCATGTTTAGAGGAAATTCATGTGTGAATGTATGGGACCCGAACGGTAAGACTGCAAGGTCTTTCTTCAGTGAAATCCTTTTCGGACAAAATGCCTGACTGTACATTGTGCTGTTTGCATTCATGTTGTCTAATAAATATTCAAACATCAATAAACAAAAAAAAGGACGCAATGCACTAAATAAAAATCACACCCATGTGAAGTGAGGAGCGTACTTGTCATCACACATCATCATACATCATCACATTCCGGCCAATCACAATTGCCGTCCTCACTTTTTATCCTCAAGTCCGAGGGAGGGCAGAATCCATTTGTTCCGGCTGACGGGCTTTTTTTTTTTTTTTTTTTATCGGCCCACAGGCCAGTGCGATAGGTCGGCCGGTCCGTGGGTAGGGTGGGTCGGCCGGTCGTTTGATATGTCGGCCGGTCCGTGGATAGGTCGGTCGGCCGGTCTTTTTCTTTTCTTTTTTTTTCGGGGGACCCCCAAATGGTAACTCTGTCATTCCTCTACCGTTTTGGACGGGGGTGAAAAGTGTGTGTGAGAGAGAGCTATAGTAAGAAGAATATGCAGATCAATATAAATGGTTCTCTGTCTCCCTCCCATCAATAAAGATCTATCATGAAAATGTCAAGAGTTACCATGTGGGGGTCCCCAAACCTCCTCAACCCCGATAATGCGCCCAGAGAGGCAACACGATTACAACCAACCCCTTTCCAAAACGGTTGAGAATTGATAGTTACCATGGGGGGGTCCCTGGGGGTCCCCTGAACCTTGAGACCCCCAAAGACGCCCCCAGGGGGGCGACACGATTCCAACGAGCCCACCCCTGTCCAAAACGGTAGAGAAATGACAGAGTTACCATTTGGGGGTTCCTGGGGGTCCCTGGGGTCCCCGAACCTTGAGTTCGGACCGGCTGACCTATCCACGGACCGGCCGACCTATCCACGGACCGGCCGACCTATCCACGGACCGGCCGACCTATCCACGGACCAGCTGACCTATCCACGGACCAGCTGACCTATCCACGGACCGGCTGACCTATCCACGGACTGGCCGACCTATCCACGGACCGGCTGACCTATCCACGGACCGGCTGACCTATCCACGGACCGGCTGACCCACCCACGGACCGGCCGACCTATCCACGGACCGGCCGACCTACCCACGGACCGGCCGACCTATCGCACCGGCCGGCCCATGGGCCGGTACAAAAAAAATCTATCTGAACCCAAGGCTTCTGGCCTTCGTCTGAAAACCAATGTTCCACGGACAAAGTGTAAAAGAAATGTAATACAGTTCAAAATTGGGTAAATTTTGTCCTCCACACTCCTTACTATGTTCTTATGTTCTTATTCTTGGTTTATTTTTGTTCCAAATTAATTGTGATACAGATGTTTTTATCTTGTCTGCTGAATACATGAACTAAAAATAGAACCGGCTAGGAGCTATTTCACTGCAGGCCTGGCTGTGTGATACGATAACCACCTCCAGATAAACGCTCAATGGCTGCATGGGAGGCCCCAGAGAAAAGGAAAGCACAGAATGTATAAAGAAAACCACAACAGCCACAGTGCAGAGCATTCTGTCAAGTTATTCCCTCAGAGAGGCCTGAACTTACGCCGCAGGGCGTTCAGCGGAAAGGTGATTAATGAGCAGAATTAAGGAGCAATCGCTTTTTTTCCCCCCTGTCCATGTGGGTACGAAGCCCTTATATGTCTTCACCTTCTTCATAATAGCACCTGCCTTCCACCATTGTGTATAAGTGTGTTGGATGGTGGCGTACCAGCACACTTCAGCACGGATCGCCCCGGTCATCAATTTCTCTTATCAAGCTACACTGTGTACATGTAGGCTACGTTTCCTGATGAAGGAAGGCGTGTGTGGATGAAGTACATTTGTTCTGCTCCGGTCCTCCTAATGAACTCATATTTTCAGGAACACAGCAGAGGCCAGAGGGATATCTCAGCTCCATCAGACACTACATTTCATGTGGTATAGGCTGGTAGCCCACTTCTTTGCTGCTTGGATAAAATAGTCAAATGTACTCCATGGATACACACTGGGAAAGAAACTACTTGCAGATATTTCTCAAACTGTGACATTCTGAAACAAATTACTTTATTAAATTTATTATTTTCCCATTTATATAATTTCCTTTCTAATGCATGGGTGCCTTCCGAGCTGAGAGGAACAATATGCTTGGCGCTAACTCAATTTTTAATCTCTTGTCTCTAAAGCCCTGGCACCCTGTCACACTGCCATTCTTCATGCAGTCTTCAAATATTTCCTGTAGTTATTTAGTATGTTGTGTGTGGTTGCTTCCACTAAATTAATGTTAGAGGAATCGTTGTCACTTAGGGGAAACGAACATTCTGTGTTCCATCTGTGTTTCATGGCCGCTCTGTTCTGCCCTCCCCCCCCCCCCCCCCCCCCATCGAGCAGCTGTATAGCTCATTCCGAACCCTGCATAAAATACCTCTCTGCCTCCTTTATCTCAGTCATCAACTCCCCTTTCTCAGCTGGCCCACGGCTTACCTTGCGGCCTGCTCCCACCCACCGTGGAGCAAAGCCCCCCACCTTCCCCTGCATGCATGAGCCATTCACCACCATGCCCCTTTTCTCCCTTTCAATCAACATCCCCATGCAAGAGCCTTTCAACACCATGCCCCTCTCCTCCCTTTCAATCAACATGCCTGCAGGCAGTAGTGGAAACAGTACTCACATGTTTTACTTAAGTAAAAGTATATCAATACTGCAACATAGAACTACCCCATTACAAGTATAAAAGTATTGGTATCAAAATGTACTTGAAGTACCAAAAGTATAAAGTGCTTATTATGCAGAATGTCTCATTTCACGTTTTCAAATGTATACATCATTTTGAAAATAGCAGATCTACAAGCTCACAATGCGCCGCGCGACGCATTGTGAGCTTGTAGTTCGGCAATTTTCAAATGGCCAAAGTGTATATAGGGCTGAAGTGGGTAATGTATGTTTTGTAATAATAATCAAAGTAAGTACAGTAACTAAAGTTTTCAAATAAATGTAGTGGAGTAAAAGTACAATATTTGCCTCTGAGATTTGGAGTATAGAAGTAAAAGTATTGGAAATTGGAAATAATCAAGTAAAGTACAAATACCTCAAAATTGTACTTAAGTTTAGTAGGCCTATACTTAAGTAAATGTACGTAGGTACTTTCCACCACTGCCTGCAGACTTCACTTGCCTCTGGCGCTCAATGGCTCAGCGGGAGGACATAAGTTGAGGGAGCAGCCATACAGCCTGTCTGTCTGTCTGTGTCTGTGTGTTCTGTGCTACTGTAAAGTGGCGTGCAACCTTTGAAAAACAAATCTTGGCTAGGGGGTCAAGGTGGTCCGTTTAAAAGGGGTCAATAAGCACAGAGATGACACAGTTGTAAACACGATCAAAGAGATTGCGAATGCACCACACATGCATGCACACACGTACACCAGCAGGGACGTCGCTGACCATTTTTCCTACTGAGCATTTCTTTCTCCCGACGAGAGCACTGTGAGGACGCACACACGTGCGAGGACGCACGCACGGGCGCTCATTATTACGCGGCAGGGGGCCGCGGAGAAATTTGTTATTATGAGGGTCGGCTTGACACTTTTTGGCACATTTTGTTGCCCCCCTCGGCGTGTTGCCCTACTCGCAGTGCGAATTGTGCGTATACATAGCGATGGCGCTGCACACTGACTTACCGTACAGTGTCACCTTCCGAAAAGAAGCCACAAGCAACACATTTTGCAAGGAAACTCCATCCGACCGTCGTTGTTGCACCGATCACTCTGAATGGCCAAACGGCCGGATGCCAGAGAGCACCCGGGTACGCTCCAGCCCTCGCAGTGTTTGTTTTTTTCTTACACACAATGGGGTAATATGTAATGGGGGGGGGGGGGGGGGGCATCTTAGATTCTATGGGGGTAGGCTAGACCGCTCCCAGTATTTTCAACCACAAGTCGGCTATAATGAAACTTCACAATAGACTTTACTTTCTTTTTTTTTTTTGGTTTTCAGGATACAAATGCAAACCTCTCATCGCCCCACAATAGTAAATCATATATACCTAGGTTTAAATCCAGCTGTTAACAGTACCCACCACCCCTTCTCTCTCTCTCTCCCCCCCCCCCCCCTCCCTCTCTCTCTCTGCTTTCCCCAGACGGTTGCTCTGCTTGCCATGGTAACTTGATTGTTAGCTTGGCAGAGCAGCACAAAAGTCTCAGACACAAAGAAGAAGAAGAAGCAGCAGCAGCAGCAAATTAATGTGCATCTGTTGAAGCCACTATTTAAACTATAATTACTGAATAGCGACAATATGCTGTAGCCTATAGTCATTAAATGTAACGGCGGTGGGATGTGTCTCTGTCTGTCTCAGCATGTGCCAGGTACAGCTGTGCTGGCTGAAAACCCTGCATTTCAACCCCCTATTTCTGTTTTCCTGTTTTCACTTCCCATGCAGGTCAAACAAATGTCACACAAAATACAGGCAAAGCCAACAATTCTTCACATAAATTAAGTGTGGCTTAATTGCCCTGTCTGCAGGCACCCGACTTATTAGAAGATTACATAAATAAACTAAAAGTAATTAAATTCACATCGTGGTACGGATTAATTAGTTTCGGGGTTGGTCCCATAAAGTGACATGCAGTTGTATGACAAATTCGCCTCGAGGTGGTGTATTGCACGTGATCCATCACATAAAGCTACACAAAAATCACCCCTGCGTGAACTGAGCGTTGCATTTTATTTATATAATGTTGAGTACTGGTGTCTGTTGTTGTGTTGTTTGGTAGCTGTTGTCTGTTTGTAGGTGTACACTAAAATTTGAATTTGAAAATAATTTGAATAGAAAGACAGACAGACAGACAGACAGACAGACAGACCTGGTTAGGCACCACTTAAAAAGCTCAAGCATCAGCTACAAGATACAAAGCTACAAATATACTGTGTACCTTTGTATCTTTTGCCAGTGTGAACGCAGCATAAGTCTTATGTTTGTTGGCTCTCTGGAGACAGTTAATGGTGTCTAAACTAAGGCTGCACAATATATCGTTATCGTATCGTTGTCGAGGTATGACCATGCTGCAATATCAGTATCGCAAAAAGGCAACGGTATCGTCAATATATCGTTGAAATATCAACCCCTTCTAAAGCCAGCAACATCCCATTCATGCTAGTTTTCATTACACTTGCCATACTGCGATTAAAACTAATCCTGCTGCGTATTGTCGGAAAGTGTGCTTCGTTTGGCATGATGTGAAGGCTCATTCGAACTCTGATGCGGATCAAACGATCGCATACTATAGTTCGCCAAAAACGGGGGTTTCGCTTCGCTTCCAAGCACACCTGACTTCGATTCACTACAGGTGTGAATGCAACCTGCATTAAATACAGGAAATGAAGCAAACAATGTGGCAGATGAATGAGGAGTAAACACAGTTGGAGACGGAGAAGGCATATTTTACGCAGCGCAAAGATTGCAGATGTGACTTATATGCCTAGGAATGTGTTCTGAGGGCAGCATGCAATTTCATTGGCCCTCGCGCCCGTCCAATCACCAAGAGTGGGATGCAGGGCTAATAGTGGGAGGGGGAGAGGCTTCAGTGGGAGGCAGGTTCAATGGAAATTAGAATTTTGGAGCGTTAGCCCCCATATTGCATCACTCTGCTCCAGCTTCCAAACCTGCTCTCTGCTCCTACTGAAGTATTCTCTGCTCCTGCTGAATTTGCAAAAAATACTGCAACTACTGCTCTCGTAAGGTAGGGCCTACACCTTTTAAACATTAATATGTTAACCTTTTCTAGAACAAAATCTTGCAAGTTTTTTTTACCTTAGCTTTCATTAAGCTAAGGTTTGCTAGCTAACTAACTTAGCAAGGTGCTAATTTCATTTAGTTAATGTTAGCTACTGTAGCTATAAAATGTTACCATAACTAGTCTGCTATATGTTGACTCTCTGTTCATCTTAAATGTGTGAACTTCTCTTGCATGAATTTCAGTGTGTTAAAATAATTTTCAAACTTAGTTAGCAAGCTATTAAGGCACATTCAGGGCTCAGCTGCTCTGAGATCAGAATTCTAAAGCTGCCCTCAGAGCACCAAATGATCACTGTTGTATAGCATTTAAGCTTCCCCGAGAGCAGCATTCAAAAGCTGCCTTCGGAGCAGCACATGAACATGGTTGCATTTACAGCATAATCTGCCCCGAGAGCAGCATTCAAATTCTGCCCTCGGAGCAGCAAATTAACATAGTTGTACAGTATGTATAGCATTAGCCTATAGAATTCAAAAGCTGCACACAAACCCTCAAAGCTGCGTATAGGAGGTTGTCTCAAATTATTTCTCAATGGGAAATTCAGGATTGAAGATAACTCCTCATGCATAGAAGGAGGCATGAGGTCAGTCCGCTGCCCCCCCCAGGTTGGCAGAGGAAGTGTAGCGCCCAGGATTACATTAGATAATTGGCACTGGGTGAAAAGAAAACTGGGTTACAAAATCGTGGGATAAAAACTTAGGGAAAAAAAAAAAGGATTGAAGATAACACAAAATCCTCTCTTTTATATCAGTACGGGGGACAAAAGCTAAGCAGGAAATGGAGCAGAGCTGCAGTTACAAGTCTGTACAACGCCTGCTGCACCGATCGATAAAAGGATTATCTGTGGGGGGGGCGGCACATGAGTGCATATCAGCATGTGATCAGTGCCCTAACTGTTCTGAGGAGACCATGCATTATGGAGAAGATCTCCCACAGACTGCAGCCCCGGCTAGCAGAGCCCTGAAGCCATTAAAGACACAATCAATGTCATGAATCCAAACACAGTGACAGCTCTATTATCCGTGGATATATAGAGACGACGAACCGGTTCTGAACAACCCACTCATGTTCAGAGTGTGCATGTGCACAGGCATGCAAGTACCGTTTTAGTTCTTAGCCGTCACAAAAATACACACACACAGGCCCCGAATGAAAGCTGTGTAACTCCAAATTTGAAAATGAAGCATCAAACAGGCTAGAGATGAGTATAGGGACAATTCACCGCAGCAGTTCATTACACGCATCACTGCGTGCTGTGGTTGTCACGGGCCAGCAGACAGTGCAGACCCAAGTGCAGAAAACAGACAAAGGAGACATTTAGATCAAGTGAACAAAAGGTTTTATTCACTACTATGGAAATAATGTTTGTTATGAGCTGGTCCAGCTGGCTCCATTCACTGCCATGTATTCATTGCACTTCCGGTGTGAGTTTGGCTCCCATGAAAGTGTCCATGAAAGTGTCATGGCGCAGCCCTGTCACGTGACCACGTTTCACTTCCTTCTCAGAGCTTCCTTGAGTAAGTCCAGGAAGTAAGTGTTCTAAATCATTAACATATATTGTTTTGCAAAAAGTTTCCCTTTAACCAGATAGGGTTAGTCTGCTTATTTCCAGCCACACTTCCACTTGGATTATTCTTTTCCCCAGTTATTTCTGTGACGACAGTTGGCAACACTGGCAACAACCCATACATCCCAATGAGCCCATCGTCGGCACGGCATGAGTAACAAACTCACACCGTCTGTCTGCACAGCATGAAGATTCACTTCACAGCATGTGGAATTTGGAGTAGCTTAATTTAAACACTGTCCGACTTTGTTTTGAGTAGTCTCAATAATTGTGGTCCAAAAATACACAAACTGTCTCTGCGATGTTGTTGCAGAGGTGTCTCTAGTCTGTATCGTTTACGATAGTCAGTCCTTCATATTTGATATAGCCCTGAAACATGACTGTGAAGTACGAGTGTCATGTGAACCATGGCTAATTTGATACAGTCTGTCGTGTGGTCGCACAAATGCATGTTGTTCGTACATTATCATTAGGGGTGTAACGGTACAATTTAACAGCGATACGATAAGTATCACGATACATGGTTGACTATATGATACATGGACAATATTGGTTCATTATGGCGATCTGATACGATACGATGCAATGATTTTAAATTGATACAGTAACTATTTAAAATACATAAATTATTTGTCAAAAAATGGCTAAATACCATGCACAACAATGTAGTATTGATAAAATCGATTAATTGCATAGCAAAACGATTCAATACCGATTATTTCCATTGCAAAACGATACGATACAAGGTTATAACTACAGTATATCTTCAAGCTATTCACTTTGACTGCAAAGGTCGTGCAATTCTTCAATAAACAGTCTGCACCAACAAAGTGTATGTTACTCGAATAAAACAACTGTAGTTTCTCGGCACACCTTTAGTTTATTGTCGGCACCGGCACCACGCCATTCCAACTTCACAACTCCCACACAGTATCACAACATCCGGTTTGTCATTTACACTGGTCATAGAGAACAGGAAACATACAGTATTAAGTTAACAGTGTAGACATGTCCCCGCGCCACCGTCCCTGAAAAAGCGAATGCCAAGTTAATCCTGCACCTTTTTCCAATTTGGGATTTAATAAGTGAGTGTCTACAGGTAGGAGCTCTATTAAAGCAACCAGAAACATAAATAGGCCTTTAGGTTATGGTACAAACCAGAAACTCCAGTTTGTGAGCAGTGGCTGAGCATTGTGGAGGAGATATTTGTAATGGAGAAACTAACTCATACATTGAGACTACAACAGGATTTATTCACTGAAAAATGGGAGAAAGGTACAGGTACAGTACAGGTTATTGTGGGCTGGAACTAAGCCAATCTTAGCCAATCAGGATGGAATATGAAAAATCTGAAAGACTCGTTTAATGACTATAGAACGACCGCAACCATAGATGACAGACGGATGGACAGACGGACAGACGGATGGACAGACGGACGGATTCCAAACCTAGTCTCGGCCATGCCTTTTGGCCTGGTGGAGACAATAAGAGAATACTTATTTGATACCATGTTTTTACCCAGGGACTTCATATTCATGTGGAATCTATGATTCTCAGGTATAGGCCTGAAAATGACAAGAGAAGAGAGGTCAAGTAATGAGTTCATGGCATCATCTCAGCTGTTTGTCTGCAGCATCAACAACGTAAGCACCTTAGATTTTGCATATGTAATATTATGTACATGTTAAGAGCGATTATAGGTCCGCGAGCAAAAATGTAAACCCCCTGAGTAATGAAGACTTAGACTCTCGTAGAGAGGGATGACGTCAGAATCGAATAGGCCTACGAGAGTCTAAATCAAGCTGAAGAACACCAAAGTAACCAGAACTAAAGCTTTAATTGTGACTTTGGATTTGGATCCACTATATAAACTAGAACTAGAATGACGGTGAACATGCCACAGCCCGCCTACATTATGTGCTCACTGCTCAGTGACAATATGCTCCTCAACATCTCCTCACAGCAAAAAGGAGCTACTATAACAATGAATGTCTGCATTCCACCTATAGGCACAGCTAGCAGGCACACAGCCACACACGACAGCATCCAGTATATAAGGACACTGTGACACACGGCTCAGCCAGCGCAGCTATCCAGTGTGCAACAACGAGGGGACAGCTCAAACGGACAGAAAAAAGAAAGAAAATCATCATACACAAGTGCACACTAGGGGTGTAACAATACACGGTTAGAAAATAAGGGAAAATGTGTGCAGTAAAAAATAACTTACATTTTGAGAAAGCACTTATCTTCTGGTAGTTGGAAGGATAATATCATGGCCTTTACTGCAGTGTGTAATTCTTACAGCTGTTCATTCCTCCTGTTCAGCACATGTCACCACTAGGGGGCACTGCTGTCATCCATAGCCAATGTACACCGGTTGTCTCTCTTGAGGTCGGAGGCTCAAATGGTCTGTGGGGAACATACGGTATTTATGAAATGTATTGTTTCTTCTGTATGTCTGTGTACACCCCCCCCGCATATGTGTGTGTGTGTGTGTGTGTATGTGTGTGTGCGTGTGCGTGTGCATGTGTGTGTGTGTGTGTGTGTGTGTGTGTGTGTGTGTGTGTGTTTGCGTGCGTGCGTTTGTGTGTGCGTGTGCGCTCATGCGTAACAGTCAGTGTCAGCTAGGTATGGGTTTCATCATCCTGGCATGAATAGAACATCGTTCCTCTCTTGTACTCTTCCTTCTCATCCTTTCTTTCTCCCTCTCTCTCTCTCTCTCTCTCTCTAGCTGTCCTCCATTGTGAAGGTGACACAATCAAACAGAAAGGGGGAGGTCCCTGAGGATTCTCCCCACAGATCAAAGGCTGGCAGCCTCCCGCCAAGACAGCACTGAAGTCACTGTCACCTCCACCTAAAAGAGATCCTGGTTGGCATGCAGGGAGAGAAGGACAGAGAGGGAGGGGGTGAATGGGGCAAATGGTTGCTCTGCTGTTGAAATGAGCTGTTGATTTTCTTTATTTTTCTTTTCTAAATGTTTATCCCACGATTTAGTAACCCTATGTTTCACCCGGTGCCATGCTTCCTTCAATGCACGAGGAGTGAGCTTCTTATCACCTGACAGGGTTATAGTGCATAGACATATAGTGCATGGAAGGAACACGGTTATTCCAACCAGTTCCTTTCACCTCCATCATGCGGTAGGCATGCAGTGTAGAGACCAGGATTACTGCATGTTTTTTGTGAGGGTATACCTAGTACCCTAGTGGAGGGGCCGACAGTTCATAAAATGTCCGCGGACCGGCCTCGGGGGGAGGGGTGCAGGGCGGGGTACGGGGGTGCTGGGGGGGTTGCGTCGCGCGTCATCGTACCAAACCTAACGTTCTCACAGAAGACAGTTGACAACATAATGTTATATCATTGACCTAAATGGCGTTATATCAACAATGACAGTATGATTTTTTTTTTTAATCATGAATTACTTTTGGACATGTTGAAAACGTTACCTAAACATGCAGAGTGACCCATTAGCTGTTGTTCTGCGGTTGAGAGCAAACACTGGGTGAAGATACCAAGCAGGAGAAGAGTCAACTTTTCACCAGTGTCTGGAAAATCTGGAAACAGTTTCTATTAATTAGATTTTGGGCAGGCAAGATGTGTCGTCGCCGTCGACGACACATCTTGTATGTGGTCAGCACATGCAACATACATCTTGTATGTCGTTTTTAACTCAAATCTTTGCTTCTGAGGTGTCCCCGGAACAACCTATTTTCAGATGGGGGTCGGCGGCCAATTTCATATAATGTTTGGGGTTATCGATATGAAATATTGAGCACCACTGATATAGAAACGTGAGGTTTTTCAGAAAACTGTCAGGGTTTAGAAGACATATTTTAAATTCCGACGTCAGGCCAAAATGGGTTAGACGAATACTAAGGACATTCTGGCCCAAGCGCAAAAGATGGATGTGGATTGGTCACGGTTGCAGAATGGACCCAAGTGCCATCCCAAGGGTCTAGCCATGAGATGGACACCACCAGGGAAGAGAAAAAGAGGGCGACCCAAAGAGACATGGAGATGATCTGTGGAGAAGGAAATTAAAGAACTCGGATGGACCTGGGTCCAGGTCGGGCCTAAAATGTATGCTAATTTGTCGGGCCTCAGGCCGGAGCAGTTAGGTCCCAGTTAGGGCCGGGCCTTACTCTTCAGGCCCATGCATTGACAACTCTACCTGGGGCGCAGTGTAGCATTGGGCAGTAGACAGACAGCATTGACGTTCATTGGTGAAGACCTAGTAGTGAAGACCTTATGTGCTGCTATCCAGCACGAAGAGGATTAAGTAAGTAAGTAAGTAAGTAACTGAATTCCAACACCCTCGTAGCTTTTCCTCATGCTGTGTGCATTGCTGTAGTCACTACAGTAATGCACAGCTGTGAGTGGTAGGAATTTGAACCTTTGCAAGAGACGTATGACACCGACCATGTTCAGGACAGAAGGACGTAGCATCCGCGGGATGTGTGTGAGGGTGTGTGTGTGTGTGTGCGTGTGTGTGTGTGTGCGTGCGTGTGCGTGTGTGTGCGTGCGTGCGTGCGTGCAAATGTTCATTCATGACAATGCTGGGTTTCCCAAAGACATTTTGTGTTGCATCAGCATGTAGCTTGAACACACCCGCCCTTTTTTGGGAAACACTGTCAAACACAACAACATAGAAATAGACAACCTAGACTAGAACACAGCCATCTGTATACAGTACCATTGAGCAGAAACCTGCACGTGCGTGCGTGCGTGCGTGAGCAAGAACGTGCGTGCATACATGATCCGACTGCCTTCACATCCTCACATAGACATCACACATAGCCACCTATTCCCGTCCTTGCGTAAACGATTGAGTTCATTCAGTCTCTGCCTCAAGCACAAATAATTTCATGCTCCCCATATTAGAATAATAGTACGCTTGTTATGGAAATGCCACGAGCAGGTCCCCCCCCCCCCTCCCCTGCTGCACCACCTGTTACCATGTGCACTGCTAGGAGCAGAACATGGCACTGTGCTTGTTCCAGTGTTATGCTTATGCATGGAGTTAAACACGCTGCTATCCAGCGGCGCGTGCTTGATAGAGAAATAGAGAACGTGTGCATGTAGTATGGAGTAGCCATGTCATTACACAGTTTAACGGCGAAGTTAAATGATTTAACATGTTTGATGCTATGGTTGAGTATGTTCAGTAGCCTACTATTCAGGCCCATTGAGTAAAATTATATGATACACTACATTTAATGAATACCCTTTTTAGAGCGGTTTTCATTTTTCTTTCTTCACAGAATCAAAGGCGTTATGGTCATGATTCACCAGGATCCGAGATGGCTTAAAATAATTGTTTGTGTTTTTATAAATGTTCTCCATGGGAAGAATAAATGGCCGGTTTTTCAGTAGGTTTAAAACTATGCCCACTGTTAATATAGGAAGCACACTTTTCCCTTGGATAGTATCACAAAAATGAAAATGAAGGAACAATAAACTCAGAAAAACAAGAAAGGTTATAAAAAGTAATGAAAAATAAAGAGAATATACAAAAAGAATATCGAAAAGTTAGAAACTGTGTGAGAACGAGAACAAGAATTTTAATAAAAGTATGTGAAGAAGATTTAGCAAGACAATCTAAACAGAAACCGAGAATTATTTGGGATTTCATTAACAAAAGGACAAAAATTAAAACAGCATTAGGAGATCTAAATGTTAACCAGGAGAATAAGAATTCCCCAAAAACAGAGGACTCCGAAAAAGCAGAAATACTTTGATATTATTTTAGCAGGACATATTATACCTGAATTTCCAAGAGTTGAATGTACGTATAGAGCATGTAGAGCGTTTTACAATAACCAAAAAATATATATGCAGACATATACAGAGATATACAGAGTTATAGTTTGGATACAGGATTTTCTTAGTAACAGGTCTGGCTTGTAATGTCATAGACTTGTAACCACGGAAAAATAAATTATGGAAGTATAATTTATTTATATTTACAGTATGTGGGACTGTATGTGGTTTGCGGATGATTTGTGACGTGGGCAGGTGTGGGTGTGTTGCAGAGTAGTATGTTATGTATTATGAATGTCGCGATGAATGTCGCGATTTTTCAATAAATGTTTATATTGTGTTGAGTCTGGCATAGAGGATTCCTGTGCCAGAAAAAATTCAATACATTTCAATACATTGGCCTTGTCCTCAACAGCAAAACTAAAGTATAGAGACCTTGGAGACTTCTTCATGGATCTGCGGTCGGCTAAAGAAGACAGATACGGACTCGCTTGATTCGATACGGAACCAATCCCATATCTGAGAGGCTCCCTCAAGGCCTTCAGGAGAAATGGATTTATGCCACTTCACGATGCAAAGAACAAGATGGAGGCATTCTCATCGACCCCTTTTGAATTCAGTGAGTCCGTTTTTGCTTAAGATCCATCATCGTGCTATTTTCCAGAAAAGGAGAACAAGACACAAGAGGGGGGACAGTATGGATAAAGAATCAAACTGTCAAGAGGTCATACTATAAACTCCAGACCATTTGGGAGTAGTATTTTAACTCCAGCGGGGTTACATGCAGTAATCTTGGCCTCTAAACTGCCTCCCCCTGGCTAGCCGGGGCGCCTGATGGAGGGGAAAGGAACTCGTTGGATTAACGTGGTTCTTCCACGTGCATTCAACCGGGGACACTCCCCCCTGTCGGGTGAAAAGAAGCGCCTTGGACTCCTGCATTGAAAGAAACATGAGGTCAGTTTGTTGCTTTCCCCAGGTTGGCAGATGGAGTGTAGTGCCCAGGATAGGCTACACTAGACAATTGACAAGGGGTGAGAAAAACATGGGTTACAAAAATTGTGGGATAAAAATGTGTTGTAACCAGTAAATAGTTGTAGTTGTAGGAGTAAAAGTACAATATTTGTACTCAAGTAAAGTACAAATACCTCAAAAGTGCCGTACTTAAGTAAATGTACTTAGTTACTTTACACCGCTGCAAGAGATTGTGTAGAGGCAGGCTGTTTACAGGAAACATTTTACAGTGAGGGGTGGATCGCTTCTTGCACTGACCACACACAGTTTTATGGTGCTGATGTGTTTTTTATTACATGGTGTTCTATGGGAAGAAAAGAAGGAATAGTCCTTAAACCCATTTACGTCGAAATAAAAAAAAATGTTTTCAAAAACTTGACAGTTTTCTGAAAAAACATATGTTTCTGTATCTGTGGTGCTCAATATTTCATGTCAAGGACCCCAACAATTATATGTAATATGCCTCCGCCCCCCGATCTGAAAAAGATGTGTTCCAGGGACCTCCCCAAAGCAAAGATTTGAGTTAAAATGCTCACTCTGTAATATATATTCAAAGATTTGAGGCACATTTTCATGACCTACACAAGTTCATAGCGCAGCACTCGGTGCTTTGAATAATGAATGTCAGGATTTAGAAGGCATTTGTAGAATTTGTTCTCAGGTCTAAATGGGTTAAAACACAAAAAGGGGTTCTCGTCCAGAATGGGTTAAACGCATTCAACACAAGGCCGAGCAGCATCAGCTAAAAATGATGAACGGCCGCTGCCTCCTCTACTATTGTGTCCTCCTCCTCCTTTACCTTCAACTCCATCTGCTCTTGCTCCTCCTCGGTTACCACTCTCTCTTCTTACATTTTGCCATCAGTCACTTTGCCTTTCCGGCAGGCCCAGCTGTGTGAATTGTGTCTTTTAAAGCAGGACGGGCAGCCACTTGAAAATATCTTGAAAGTGTTTGCGGGACGCACACACGAACGCATGTGCACACACGCGCCCACACGCACACGCACACGCACACACACACACACACACACACACACACACACACACACGCACAATGGAAGCGCAGTTTTATAGCGACCGTGCGCAGACTCTAATGTGCACTTACTAAATAATGTTTGGCAGTTTACAAGATAGTGGCGCGGGCAGCGTCGTTAAACAGTGAATTGTAATTGAAAAGGTGTGTTGGCACCGATACTTGCGATAACGTGTATATAAATTCACCGCGAGGTTGTCAAATAAAGATTTTAGGGCGTGCTTAAGTGCTCGCCACGGTAAAATGTACCAAACTAATCAACGGAACGAGCATCCTGGGCCGTCCTGGTGATTGCCTTTTATCTACATTATATTCCACTGAGAAGAGAATAGACCAAGAGTCGTTAAATTGGTTTGTGATTTGGTTGGCTGATTCTGGGAACCCGGAAGTGAAAACAGTGTCGTGTCATGATGACGCGATGTGAACTTCATGCGTCACATGACCACGCTGTTTTCTGCCCCCCCCCCCCCCCCCCAGTGGTGGAAAAAGTACTCAAACGTTTGGACTTAAGTTCAAGTATCAATATTGCACTGTAGAAATACACCCTTACAAGTAAAAGTCTGGAATTAAAAATGTACTTGAGTAAAAGTATTGCCATCAAAATGTACTTAAAGTACCATAAGTAAAACGTATTTTTTGTGCAGATTGTCTAATTTCAAGTTTATTTAATGTCAAAAAATCTGGTCTTGGGTAAATTCCAGGAATGCACAGTAAATAGTGGCCTGGACAGAGGACTGTAAGGAAACGACTGACTGGCTATTTCTTAACTCATGTGACACCCCTCACGAACTGATTGACACGTTTACATCCTATCTGTTGTTTAATGAAAGTAAAATCATGCGAACTAAATCTGTCAAAATATTCCCTAATAACAATTTATGGATGTCTAGTGATCTGAAGGGTTGCATTCGTGAGAAAAAACATGCTTTTAAAAATGGTGATGTTGAGTTAGTCAGAGAAAAAAGATGTGAATTAAGATCTAAACTGAGACAAGCTAAAATTGATTACAAAGATAAAGTTGAGTATCAATACTTTTCAGGGAATGCCAAGAAAGCATGGGAAGGTTTAAATGTGATGATGGGCAGGGAAACTAAGCAAAAGCGTACCCCCCTGTCGCACCCCTCTCCATCTTTTGCTAATGATCTAAATGTCTTTTTCCAGCCGTTTTGATAAGAATGACTTCAGTGCTGAGCGTGATAGTGTGTGTATGTCCATTCCGGAGTATGTCCCCATCACACTCAGTGAAAATGAAATTGTAGCTAGCCTTTCCTGTATTAAGCCCAACTCGGCCCCTGGGCCAGATGGCCTTAGAGGCAGAGTGTTGAAAGAAAATGTTCATGAACTTAAAGGTATTCTGTTGATGCTATTCCAGTATTTGCTTGACTCTCTAACAATGCCCAATTTATGGAAAATGTCATGTATTGTGCCTCTCCCCAAGAAGCCTGGAGCCACTGAACTAAAAGACTTCAGGCCCATTGCTCTTACTTCCATTTTGGGAAAATGTTTTGAAAGAGTTATAAGCAGACAAATTACAGCGATGGTTTCTAACAGCTTAGATCATCTCCAATTTGCTTATAAAAGTCAGAGAGGAACTGATGATGCAACTATCAGCCTGCTTAACCCCCTGTCAAAGCATCTCCAAGTCCCCTCCCACTTTGCCAGGGTCCTTTTTATTTTACCTCTGCTTTCAACAGCATGCAGATACATACCCTTCTACAGAGACTCATTGACATAGGGGTAAATGGAGGTATTATCCATCTTGTCAGAGACTTCCTCTCTGACCGTCCTCAACAGGTCCGTGTTAATGATACTCTGTCCGACATCACTGTGCTTAACACCGGTGCTCCACAGGGGACTATCTTATCCCCCTAACTTTTCTCCTTATATACAAATGAATTCCAGTTAGACCAGGATTATGTTTAATTTGTTCAAATATGTGGATAATATGGCCCTGGTTGCCTTACTGAAGAAGGGGGACACAGTGGGGGAGGAAGCATACAGAGCACATGTGTTATCTCTTCAGAACTGGTGCGATAAAAGCTCTTTAGGGATCAATGTGACAAAAACAAAATAACTTGTCATTCATGAAAAGGAACCTGTGCAGTCCATTACAATTGGTAGACAAATAGTGGAGGTAGTATACACTTTTAAATACTTAGGCACATATATTGACAGCAAACTCAATTTCAGTGAAAATACTGACCAGATTTTTAAAACTTGTAACCAACGCCTCCACCTACTACGCAAGCTCAACTCCTTTAGAGTGAGCAAGCATATTATGGAAACAGTCTATAAAAACCTGATAGAGGGAATCTTGACTTTTAACATGGCAATGTGGTTTGGCAATCTAAATGTAAAAGGAAGAAGCAAGCTGCAGCGAATAGTAAACCTAGCCTCAAAAATAATTGGGAAGAGACAGCAACAATTAGGCTGTATCTACAAGGAGGTACTTCGTAAAAAAGCTATCAAGATAGCAAACGACCCCTCTCATCCACTCTGCAGGGAGTTCGAACTACTTCCCTCTGGTAGACGGTACAAAGTACCGAAAGAGCTAACCGTAACATTAAAAAAAAATCTTTCATACCAAATGCCATTAAGGCACTAAATGATACCATGTCTCGCTAGATTTGTTTGTTTTCCAATGTATCTGCCACTGTTGTCCTGCATTTTTTTGCCATGAGAAAATAATTGTGTTAAGTGTTGTTGCTGTTGTTGTAACCGTTTGTTTTTTACTGTTTGAGACCGAAGATGAATTTCCACACGTGGACAATAAATGAAACTAACTAACTAACTAATTCCAGGAATGCACAGTCTATTTCAGTAACAGGGACGGCTTCAAATGACGTGAAGGGGATCCCTCCTGTCACGGCCAAAGTGTGCTATTTGGTCAGATTTGTCCCAAGAAATCACTATAGTTCTATTTGGGAGTGAGAGTAGGTTGATTTTTCCAACCACCTGCACATTTAGAGCCCAGTGGGGGTGAACTCAAAGCCAAACAATGTTGTCATTCTCAACCAAGTCTTAAAAATGCGGAATCTGAAACTGGTGACTCCTACCTACCTCAAAAGTCTATTTTATTATGGTCCTTTCACACAAGACAAATACGCAGCAAGCCTTTAAGGCTTCAAAGCGATATAGAGACACATTTAGTGGCTGACAGTGTGGAAAGCAAAGTTCTCACTCAAGCCTTTATTATGCCTTTCTTTGTCACTGAGCAGGCTCTTTGAAATGAAATATCCCAAGGAGCTTACGGAGACAGTCTATTATTCATCGTTTCCTGTAGGTATATATTGTAGCCTTTTCTCTGGAGTGTTCGGGGTATTTTCTTCGCACACAGTACAGCCGTCTCTCTGCTCTGTACTTGCCATAAATGCAAACAACATCTGCCTAATGCTTTGGCATTTGTCAGCCATATCTCACCTGGACAAGAAGTCACCATCTGCTCCCGATCTGCGAATACAGCTTTGGTCTATTTTGATGGCTGAATATCTCTCTCTCTCTCTCTGGCCTGTTACTTTCAGCCTGCATGGGCAGATGAGTGTGATCGCTGGGTATGTTACCACTATCACATCTTTCATGCCGAGTGGAGCGGTGTATGTGCGTGCCTTCATGTGTGTGCGTGCATGCGTTCGCTCCTAAAATATACCTTACTGTAATGGAAATTGTCCACCACGAGCAGACATGGTGTTGGCCATTGTTCTGAGAAGATTCATTATTTAGAATGATAGTTGACTTTACAATAACAATTGCAGTTAAAACCTGATGTCCTGATGACTTGAGTGTCAAAATGGCAATCTATATAAATCTATGAGACAGATAGGGGTTTGAAATACGGAAAGCTATAGGCTACATAATGCTGTCAGACAAACCACACTTTACTCACTATAATTATTAGCGGCTGTCTACACATTGTTGTCCTGGCATTGTACACAAGTGTCAGCAGGGTATTTGGAGTTGGCTTGCATTGCACTCATTAGTGCTAGAGCTATACTAATTATACACCTGCTTGCTGCCATATGCAAATCCAACTGGCCCGTGGTGCCTCGACGTAAACATCCGGCTAATTAGTGGTTTGGGATTAGGTGTTTACGTTGCAGAAAGTCGTGGGTCACAGCGCCAGCCGCCACCAAACGACTGCAGTGGGAACCAACAAAGCCACTGCTGTGGTTCTCATTCAAATAAAAACTAAACTAAAATCAGAATATTGACCACTTAAAGCCTGTAAGTCTCCGGTGTTCACATCCCCGGTGTAAACAATGACTACCAATGCTATGATGACTAAAACACAGACTAAATGTATTGAACATTTCGTCAACAAATAAGACTAAAATGTTAGGGAGGGACTATAGGGGAGGTTAGTAAAAACAGAGATGTGTTCTGGTGAGCGGTGAATCGCTCACCACCACGGCATGACGTTTGTTACCAAGTGGGATTGTAGATTGTCTGTCAGTAATAAAACCTTTAAAATGACATACTGGACACGAGGCAGACTTACAGGTGAGAAATAAAGTTCAGTCTCTGCTGTGTGTCTCTGGAGTGGCATGTGGGCTACTGTATCCTGGCAAAATAATGTTAAAAAGTGATGTTTTTCGCTGTGACAATAACATCAACCAGAGACATACTGTACAGAGAGAGAGAGAGAGAGAGAGAGATGGGTGATGCAACTGCGTGCGTGTGTGTGTGTGTGCGTGTGTGTGCGTGCGTGTGTGTGTGTGTGTGTGTATGTACGCACGCGTACAATTTTGTAACCCATTTTTCACCCCTGTGTCAATCATCTAATGTGATCCTAGGCTCTACACACCCTCCACCAACCTAGTCCCCACAAGGGGAGAGCAACGGACTTGAACTCATGCTTCCTTCATGCCTGAGTGTCCAAGTTGCTCCTTTACACCTGACAGGGGAGGGGGGGGGGGGGGGGGGGGGGTTCCCTGGTTGGACGTAGCATGTGGAAGGAACACGTTATTCCAAACAGTTCCTTTCCCCTCCATCAGGCGCCCCGGCGAGAGACAATTTGACAGTGAGAAAACAATGAGCACCGAAGCCTGACATCACTATCGCTATAGAGGGCGCTGTCCCCATGCATCGGTCCTGGCGTTACTCGTTCTATTGAAAACCACATAGGGGAATTTTAGATTGCGTCATACTTAAGAATTTAGCTAATCAAGATTGTGCACATGTGAACAGGTTTACAGGAAACATTTTACAGTGAGGGGTGGATCGCTTCTTGCACTAACCACACACAGATAAGACACTGTTTTCAACCTTCTCTGGATCAGGGCCCACTTGGAAGTGTCGAAAGTGTTTGTGGCCCAACCGTCATCTGCCATTTGTTTGTGAAATATTGCTTAGCGGTGAAAAACATGATGAATGGAATTAACCAGAGGCACACAACTATATCGAAACTCTGTTCATTGTTCACACGGATTAAGGTTGGTGAGGGGTCCGTTAAAACGACCGGATTAAGGTTGGTGAGGGGTCCGTTAAAGGTGTAGTGAAACGGAAATGGTGAACAACATGAAAATGGTGTTTCCACATGAAACGCCGGTCTGAAGTTTCTGAACCAATCAGAGCGTCGCATCCCTTCAGGCGATGGGACGGTAGCTAGGGACGGTGGCTATGCTATACGCAACACGCATGGTGTCTGTTTGTTTACCAATCAGATTGTCGGCCAGCTACACCAGTTTACTGTTATGTGGCTTATTTCTACCCTATAATGTTTTCGGATACATATTTTAGCGTGATGATTAAGTTGAAACCGAGTAATACACTGTCTGGATGTTATATTGAATGGGAATAAAAACGGAGGATTTCTGTAATCAATAGCAGCTGTGCTGGATGGATGCGCAGTAATGGGGAATTAAACGGGTGAGCTTCATTTTTATTGGCTTTTATCGATGTGTATCTCTACACGTCATCACGCAGCACGTTTTGGTTTTAATAAATAAATAATACAATCGTTTTTATGGACCTTTGATATAAAAACACACAGAAATGAGAATTTTTGGCATCCATTGTTAGGTATGCCCATATGATGACCACGGATATGGTCTAAAAGTGTGAAAAAAGTATTTTTCATTTCACTACACCTTTAAAACGACCGGATTAAGGTTGGTGAGGGGTCCGTTAAAACGACCGGATTAAGGTTGGTGAGGGGTCCGTTAAAACGACTGGATTAAGGTTGGTGAGGGGTCCGTTAAAACGACCGGATTAAGGTTGGTGAGGGGTCCGTTAAAACGACCGGATTAAGGTTGGTGAGGGGTCCGTTAAAACGACCGGATTAAGGTTGGTGAGGGGTCCGTTAAAACGACTGGATTAAGGTTGGTGAGGGGTCCGTTTGTGGCTTTGTGTGGTGCCACTCAAAGTGACTACTGGGTTGGGCTTGCTGGATGCATGTTCCAACCCCTAGTATGTCTGTCAGAAGCCGTTGAGGGGTGATTTCGCCCGCGTGCCACTTTCTATGTAACACTTCAAACACACGTGTAAACATGCACGGTCGCGTGTGCACGCGCATACATGCATGTGCACACATGCACCCTGACGTTCTGAATGAATATGATACTAATTTCTGCTTTGATCCATTCATGAATATGATTTAAAAAATGAGTAAATCAATATGGAAACTGCCCATAGATCCGAAGTCCCGTTAGTCCGAACATGCACTGCTCCCGTGCTTGCGGTTAGGTTTAGGTTTGCTCCCGTGCTTGCGGTTAGGTTTAGGTTTGCTCCCGTGCTTGCGGTTAGGTTTAGATTAGGGATAGTAATTTCGGAACAATGAACCTTCTGACTAATGACACGGCACCATCAATATATGAGAGTGGAATAGGATAAAAACAAGTTTGTATTTTGTACAGCGTGACTTTTTAATGTATTTTAATACATTAAACTTTTAATTAATGTTATGCTTTCCTCCCTGAGGTGGAAAGTCTGGTGATGCAGTGTTGAGGCCAGGCATAGTCCATCAAGCACGTACTCATCAAGCTGACCATAGGGTAGGAAGAAAGGGTTGAACTTGAGGGCACACACACACGCAAGCTCACAGAAATAGCATCGCTCGTCTCTTATATCTATGAAAAGGTCCGTATCGAATCGCTCTATAACCTGCAGTGGAGGTCGAAGAGGGAGCGTGTTTTAAACTGAGCTTGGTGCGAGGCGGTAACACTAACACCTTTTCTTTCTATTTGAAGCAAAGTTGTTTCATTCTGATATATTCTTCAAAGTCAACCGTTTTTTCTTTTAGTTTTCATATTCCGCCCCCACATCTAAAATGGACTGGGGGTAAGCAGTGGTTTTGCAGTGGTAAGCAGGTTGAGCAGTGGTTTTCAACCAGTTGTCCGGGGACCACTAGTGGTCCTTGAGGAGGTTCCAGGTGGTCCCCAGCTAAATTATTGGAGTAATTTGGAGAGTTGGTAACCAAATGGACCCTTATAGATCAATGCAATAAAGTGAACGTGCATACCCTCTATACAGCGCATTGTGAACAGATTGCTGCCTTTGAGTAAATTATACCTCGGAGACAAAATGACAAGACACACGCGTTTGAGTGTCCTTTCATGAGAGTCCACTCCACAATGAGTTTGTATATCCACTGAATGAATGTCCATTCATGCGTGTCGATTCAGTGAGTGTCCACTCCTTAGTGTCAGCTCAATGTGTGTGTGTGTATACAAATGGGCCGCGAGTGGCAGAGCTCTTTAGACGCTGCCAAAGCAAACATGTTCGGTAAACTCACTGTGTGGAAATTGCCTGACACTGTTTGGTAATAGTGGTTTATGTTTGGAGCAGTACGACAAAACAAGAGTGAGAATAGAGTTCTCTGCAATATGCAACAAATAACCCATCAAGCAAAGCCACTAATAATCTCACAAAATAAAGCAACTCTTCCATTGACACCAGACATTTTCATTTTTTTTATTCACTTCATTGTTGTAATAATCACCATGTGTAATAATAATAATAATAATAATAATAATGGATTTTATTTATAATGCACTTTACATTCTAGTGAACCTCAAAGTGCTACAATGAAATGAAAACAAAACAAAAATCAATAAAAGGAAAACATAACATATAGGCTAAGGCAGAGGGCAGTTAACAACAAATTTATGGAAAAGCTTTACTAAAAAGGTGAGTTTTAAGTCCTCTCTTAAAAGTGTCTGTAGACTGTGGTGCTCTGAGCTGTTCCGGAAGAGCATTCCATAGGTCAGGGGCCACTGAACAAAAGGCCCGGTCGCCCATGGTTCGCAATTTGGTTTTGACGGGTTTGAGGAGGTTGGTGTTCGAAGAGCGGAGGTTGCGTGATGATGACTGAAGGGATATGAGTTCTTTGTCATTCATGTGCTTCAAAGAAGAATGCAATGGAAGCACCAGTGTCTTTATAATTGCTTGTTAGTGCGATTAGTATTGTTTTGCTCGATCACACTATTATCATTACCGTCTGTAGATGCATGCAAGTGCGTGTGTGCATGTGTGTGTGTGTGTGCGGCTGTGCGTGTGGATCAGGAATGAGATGAGTGTAATGTAGTGTTAATCATGCACACACACACACACACACACACACACACACACACACACACACACACACACACACACACACACACACACACACACACACACACACACACACACACGTCTATCAAATTAATGCAGTTTTAACATACTTACGGTAAACAAAAGTGTTTCATTTCAGTTGTCCAATGTGTGGCCATTCGCATGAGTATTTCCAATTTCCAATACTTTTACTTCTACCCCAATACATCTCAGAGGCAACTATTGTACTTTTACTCCACTTTCCCTTCAGCCACTATAATTTCAGCTATTTCGAAATAGCTGATACATGAGCTCACAATGCGTCGCATTGTGAGCTTGTAGATCTGCTATTTCAAAAAGATTGTTATACATTTGAAAACTTGAAATGGCACATTCTGCACAACGAGGACTTTTACTTTTGGTACTTTAAGTACATTTAGATATCAATAGGCCTATACCTTTGTACCTTTACTCAAGTGAATTTTGAATTCCAGACTTTTACTTGTAACAAAGTATAATGTCTACATTGCAGATGATACTTTTACTTAAATAAATCACGCAGGTACTTTTTCCACCACTGAAATACAGTACAAAACTCATATCGTGCAACACGTGTGACGTGCTCTCAAATTAGCTAGGTGAGATGAAGCCCTTCTCATGTCCTCCACATTAGGAGGACATGCTGTTTCATGTGTTTGTGCTCCCCTATAGCTCCGTCGTCTCCAGTGAATTAAAAACCAACGTATCTGGGGCTGGCAGCGGGCGCAGCCCGTTGAATACCAAGTGTCTCTTTGACGCCACAGTCCCATGTGACCTCCAGGCTCGCATTGATCCTGTCAAAGGGAGGAGATGGGAAATAAAACACGTGGCACTATACATCATATAGCTATGAATGCAAATGCATTAGAGCTATGGACCAGAGCTACTCCAAATGCAACTTTTATTACTTACTTTATTACATTTATTTTATGGTTTATTGGTTTCCTTCCCCCCACTGGCAAAAAATAGCCGATCTACAAGCTCACGACGTGTCACACAGCGCTGTGAGCCGGTAGTTCTGACCCAGGCCAGAAGGCCGGTGTCCTTGCTTCACAAGTTCACAGCACAATATGGTTTCATTTGCACACAATTAATTTGTCCAATGATCTGTTCAAAATAATGCTGCCTTATGATTTAGGCTGAAACTTTTCTATTATTGTTTCAGATCTTTCTTACGCGATAGAGAGAGAGGATTGTGTGTGTGTGTGTGTGTGTGTGTGTGTGTGTGTGTATGAGTGTGTGCGTGTGTGCATGCATGCGTGTGCGTGCGTGCGTTTCCGCGTGTGTGCGTGTGTGTCCACCTGGTTTCCCCAGCACTCGGGTCCCTCTTTGCCTGCACCACACCACCACAGTCACACATCTTGAATGTCTGTTATGCATGCAAAGGGGTGTGCATAGCATGCCGTGAATGAGGAACTCATAGCAAAGGACATATCAAAATATCATGCATCCTCAGTGAGAATGTGCAAACATTCCCGTGTCATTCCATCCATGTTTCATCTCTAATAGTTCAGAGAAGTGTCTATATGGAATGTCAGAACAGAACAGAACATATATGGAGATCTAAGGGTTTGAGGTACAACACGAGGTCAGATGTATAGAGTTCCTTTCCATTTGCCCTCCAACACAGTGTCTCTCAGTCCATTCAAGGTGGCTCTTGAGTTTTGCTCAAATTTCCTTTTGAAGGTCAGGACACCATCATCATCACCATATGATATTTATACACAAGAAAATAAAGGTGAACAAGTTGGCATAGAAGAACCATTTTTAGTTTATTTTAATGGTTTATTTTCATTTATTTTAATGGTTCTATAAAGATGGAGTGCTTTTGGAATGGGAACTACATAACAATAAAGCTAATGAATGTCATGATTGACATCTCCTGATGTATCTTCCTACTATAAATGCGCCACGTCTCTGCGTGCGTGCGTGTCTGCGTGTGTGTACGGTTGTAATGCACGTAACTCGAGAACCGTTTGCCCCACCGACTTCATATTCAACACACCCGTTCCACACCCCCGCAGGGAGTGCAGTGCCTGGACTCGAGTCGGTCGGACCCACGGCTCTCTAGAACCACCACAAAAGGCTCTGGTCAGGCTCTGCCAGTGGGCCTAATCAGCCTAAATCCCCTCATCTGTGCAATTCACAGCCTCTGCCTCAGCAAATTGATTGCCATGGCAACCCCACACCTGACAATTGATTAGCCTACTTAACCACAGTCACAGTCAGTCATGCCCAGGGGGCAAAGGGGGTTGACCTGCATTTGCCATGACCTCAAAGGTTGTCCACCAGAAATAATATCTATGACCCCGTAGGATCAGTAGTAGTAGTAGTAGTAATCTTAAAGGGCTCTTACCGGGGTTGTGGTCCATGGTACACCTGTTGGCCCTTGTCGTAGATTATTTTTAGACTCATAATCAAAGTCATTAAGAAATACACAGGGCAATGAGTGGACTGAAACAATGATACATTTATTACGAAGACTGGTCTGTACTAGCCCTGTAAACATGACTCTCGTATTCATACGAGAGTCATGACGCAACTTCACCCTGGTTTTTGCAGACGCTACATTTACAAATAATTAAAATATATAAACATTCGCATTTCAAATATAAAGTACTCACAAAGTGTTCACGGGTGTTAGTTAGTAGCAGCGCCAGCGATTAGAATTTCTGCATCCCGCGTTGTTTAATAAAAAGCATTTTTATCCGAGGTGTTATTTTGCCATTGGCTTTCAACTACGCGCCCCTATCGGTCGGGAGGAGGGTGGCACTCGGTGTGTTCGAAATAGGTACGCTGACCGCCCTGCCAATACAGACTAATAGGCGAGTGCGCTCCCGGTGTGCAACTGTGGATTTCCCAAACGAACCCCGTTTGAAAAAAGTAGCCGGAGAGCTCGGACAAAAATGCTTTTTATTAAAGAACGCAGGACGCAGCAATTCTAATCGCTCGCGCTGCTACTAACTAACACCCGTGGGACACTTTGTGAGTACTTTATATTTTAAATCTGAATGTTTATATATACGGAAATCTTGTAAATGCAGCGACTGCAAAAAACAGGGCAAAGTTACTGCATGACTGTCATGATAATTATCATGGCAGTCATGTTCCAGGGCTAGGTCTGTACCAGCCCAAGGAGCCCTCCTGAGCCCTCTCCATTGCTCTCTCTTATACACACATGAGAGTAGAAAATACATTGAAGGTGTGGTCAGTAGTGGTCAAACATGGTGAGACATGGGCCTTGTGTAAGAATAGGTCCTCTGACAGACAACCAACAGGTGGATAGTATTCTCATGCAAAAACTTATCTTACACCCTTTTCTGAGCACTGGCCGCAATTCCCTCACTCCACAACTGTGAGAACGAGAGGACATACAGTATGAGGATGTGTGTTTCCATAGCATTTGACAACGGTATGCAAGATATGAGCAATGACATTTAAAGATGTCAAATCGCATCTCATCAAACGTCCAGTACGTGTCTTACCATCTTCTTCATGTCGCTGGTGGTAGGCCACACACTTCTTCTCAGCGCGTTGTGTGTGTTCACAATGGTCTGCTTGTCAGATTCGGTCATTGGGTAAGGGCCAGGTGGGGCCCCTATCATTGTAAAAATGGAAACGTATTGGAACAAAATACAACACAACAGTTTACATTTGACCACAATATGTTTAGTGTCCTTTATCTCAAATTCAAAAATAATGGTTGTTTCCAAGCTGCAAAGCTGCCGCTGTGACGTGGATTTGCCAGTGTGTGTGTGTGTGTGTGGTGTAGAGCTGGGATAGCTGTGATCATAAACGGCACGGCTATGCCCTATAGGATACTGTATACTACTACATTTTATATGTTGTAACAGTAATGATGCATTAGTGTATACTGTACATGTACGCAGGCTGTGTGTTTTTCTGCTGTTGCTATAGTGAGTTGTGACAGGGTCCAGTGTACAGTATGTGGCTCTTGGTCAGCTCACGTTCTTTCTTTCTACCTTACTTACTTACTTACTTTAAATTACAGTATATTCAAACAGTGATGCAAATAGGTTTTCAATGTAATGAGTCCCGGGATGCAGGGATGGTCTTTTAGATGAGTCCCATGCAGAGATATTTTATGAGTCCCACTTCAACTACGTACGTTAGGAGTCATATTTTGCTATGTTTACAAATTGCAGCATTTACATAACTCCCATTTCATTTTATATGGTTAAAATGTGGTTATATTCATGTAGAAAACAGAAGAAGAAATGATTATAACTAAAGCTATATAGCAAAATAAACTAGAATAAAAACAGTACAGTAGTGCATCCCGTGGATGCAAAGGTCGATGTTATATTGCGTCCCTTACCTATAAACTATGTTTTGGGATGCAAAATGCATCCTGTTTTAATCTCTGCTCAAAGCGTATGGTGTCTCTCTCAACCTGCTCCACAGGTACACAAGCCAGGGTGATGACCCGCCCAGACCCTTAAGCTCAGCTTCTTCTCTGCCCTGAGTCCATTCTCCTGTGACATGCTGTGAATGCTGGACCCTAAGAGCCTGCCTATAGCTAAATCCCTGACCACTGCACTACACCAGAATGTTATGTGCAGTACTAAACATCCAAGTCTGAGTGAGAAGATGGCAGCCATCAGGAGAATGAGGCTGATCGGTGCCATTGATACTGGGGAGGAAAGTACTGGCAAGCTAGCCAGATAGTTGGCCATATGGAGATGACTGGAGACGCCGCTGGAGGGCTCATCATGAACTAGAGAGAGAGCGGAAGCCAAGGTAGGAACATTGCTTTTGCTTCTTTGCTGCTGATGCTGCTGCTTGTGTATACTAGTGTGATTGAAGCTGGTGTAGGCCTACTATTACGATAATTTTGGGACCCAATGAGTGTGTGGCAATGAAACATGTTCTGGCTCTGGAAATTGAATGCTGATGTGAATCTACAGTTTGTATGTTGTTATATCTGCCATTAAGGTATGTGTGTTGTAACAGGGAACAGTGCGTGTTATGTGGCTCTTGATCACTTCAGTAATCCTATGAGTTAATGTGCTATTTCCTTTTGGTTCGAGCTAGCGGTTTTGGGTAATTGAAGACTGAGAAAAAGTAGGTTATGTCATGTGTGTTGTGTTGTGGTTGCTGATAGATAGAAGTTCGTAAAAAAGAGAGAAAATCCATCGACTAATCGGTAAATGGCCTCGACACGTGGACTGGCCAGATACTGAGTCGTTCACATCCCTAGTTAGGAGCACGGTACGTAAAGAGATAATTAGATTATTTAATTTGATTGTTATACTTCAAATTTGTCTCTCTGGCTTCCCTCGGCATGCAGGCACGGGTAACCTTGTTCCCGATCAAAATACTGGAAACGTCTATAATAGTGTTTCCCAACCTGGGAAACACATGCATTGTGGCCACTTCCATTAAAAAATGAATAAAAAAAACAATCACAGTACTTCTTCCACTGGACATTAGTTACTTTACTTTGTTTTTATTTAGGACACTGCATAGTAATGAACAATACATATCTATGTAATTTAAATACACAGAATTGAGCAAATATGCTAATTTACATCCCCCCCCAAAAAACAAACAAAAAAACAAGCAGACATTGGGTTCAGTACATCACATTGCATTCATTGCGATACATTCACGCTTTGCAGAAAAGACACAGCAGAGGGGATTGTTGTCAATGTTTTTACTTTGTGGAAGAAGAAAAAACGATTATGATGGCTTTCTGGAGGGTGGGTGGGGCACGAGGGGCATGCAGAAGAGCTGCTATCATGTCATCTCTATTATTAAATTTACATGCACAAAAATCTGTTATTTGAGAACAAAACGATGTTTAAACAGAGCTGGGGGACGGACATTGCAATTTAGAGAAAACTATCTTACAAAACCACAATCATTTAGCATTTTCTGTCAGAAACATAGTTATACATCCACAGGGGGACGGACATTGCAATTTAGAGAAAACTATCTTACAAAACCACAATAATTTAGCATTTTCTGTCAGAAACATAGTTATACATGCAGCTTGGGATAAACTTTCGAAACAAGTGACAGAAGTATTTCAATGTTTTGCATTCACTTGAGACAAATAGCAGCACATTGTTCAAATGTATGTAAAGGTACCGATAGCTCGGTTTGTATGAGGTTACTTGTGAGAACAGTGCAGGAATAGAGCACAGAATTCCTGACGTGACTTGCTCAGCCTGTCACGGTGCAGGGCAGAGAGGTGTAGGACCCAAGCGCAGACAGTGAAGCGGAGCAGGATGGTTCAAATGCAAGGGAGTTTATTAACCAAAAAACAGAGAAACAGGAACAAAGACAGGAACACGAGAGACTAGGAAAATAAACTAGGACTAGGAGCACAGAGAAAACTAGGAACATGGAAAATACAGGAGCTAACTAAATACTGTGACTTACATAACAACAACTGAGAACTGAAAACACAATTAAGGGCATATAAATAGACAAGGACTAACTAGCAACAGGTGAACACAACAGACAAATCAACACAGGGATTGGCTGGGATACTCACAAGACACAGGTGGAGAAAACTAGACTAATCACAAAGTTAGACAAGACAGGTACAGAACTACAGGGGCAGACAGGAATGCACAAAACAATACTACAAAATAAAAGGTACACAAGTTAAAGTTGAAACTCAAACTGAAACTAAGACACAAGGAAAACACAATACTTCAAAATCACTAAACAACTAAAACTAAAACCAAGAACAGGGGTCCACACAAAAAAACAGTACAACACATGTCACAGACCGTGACACACCCCCTGGTTCCCTGAAGTGTTTTCTCTATGGAGAATAACATTGGGTTACTTACAATCGTCTCATAAACTGTCTGCGACATTGTCAGGGAGGTGTCTCTGTATCGTTTACTATAGTCAGTCAGTCAGTCGTCTGTTTCTAGCTCAAATGTATAACTAATTTGGCGGCAGTCACATTAGCGATTTCTCACAGTCATTTGATTCCATTCGGTTATTTTTGGAATACAGTGCTTATTTGATGTGAAGTAAAGTCTATGGGAATTCAGAATTGGGGGGGGGGGGGGAACGACCCAGGTAGGATGTGTAAATGACTTCTATACCAGTGGTTCCCAAATGTTTTCATGTCAAGGATGCCCAAATTGACACTAATTAGCCCGTGGACCCCAATTTGAAGAGATATGCAAGGGACCTCCATAAGAGAAGATTTTTACGGCTCTAGCAGTGATTCTCAACCTATTTAGTTTCAAGGACCCCCAGTTTGACATGCATTAATCTACGGACCCCCAATTTAATGGCATTTCTATCTCTGAGACCCCCAATTTATATTGTAAAGTCAATGTTAATTTAACTGAGAGTGTACACATGGAACCAAATGGACCCGTTATGGTCCATTTGGTTCCATTTGTACACTCAGAGTTACAGACCCATAGGGGTCCATTTGGTTCCAAACTATAATTTAGCTAAGGACCCCCTGGAACTCCCCTCAAGGACCCGGACCTCCTTTGGGAACCACTGCTCTATAATCCCCCCCCCCTCTCCCTCTCCCTCTCCCCCTCCCTCCCTCTCTCTCTCTCTCTCTCCCCCCCCCCCCCCCTCCCTCCCTCCCTCTCTCTCTCTCTCTCTCTCTCTCTCTCTCTCTCTCTCTCTCTCTCTCTCTCTCGTGTGTGTGTGTTTTAGCCTCACCTCATGCGATCAACCTTGCCTGAGCCCTCCAGTGTGACTGTTTGACTGCTGAATCAATGGCTGAATAACTTCATGAAACCACACACCACTAGAAGTGATGAGCACTTTTCACCAGCCCCTAGCCAACCACTTAACATTTTTCATTTAGCACTCCTGTATTGGGAGTTTACTTTTATTGATCCTATATAAACAATTTAATATAGCTATAGTTTTTGTGTGTGTGTGACTGTGTGTGTGTGTGTGTGTGTGTGTGTGTGTGTGTGTGTGTGTGTGTGCGTGCGTGCGTGCGTGCGCAATATCTGTTGTATAACTATTTTGTACCCGTCTCTCTGTGTCCCGTTTATGCCATTTGTTTGTCTATGTCCAAGCCAGTCTTTGATGTATTTGCAGTTAACTATTTTAAACCTACAGTATATGGATCTTTTATTTTAATAGTGAGCGTGAGCGTGCGCGCGCGCACACACACACACACACACACACACACACACACACAAAAACTATAGCTATATTAAATTGTTTATATAGGATCAATAAAAGTAAACTCCAAAAACCAGCCGTGCAACAATGAGGTGATGAACAAACGAAGCGTGGCGGGAAATCTGCGTTCTAGGCAACCGAGTGAGAAACTGTCGACTAGGTGTTCTTCTCTCGCAATTTGCGGTGTTGCAAGTTTCATAATCAGCTGGTAAAAAGAAAACAAGAAAATACACATTCATTGAGATGAATGTGGGGTTCCTAATATGAAAAAAAGAACCACTGCTCTATACACATGACTCACCTTTCGTCTGTCCTTCACTTTCTTTCTCTACCTGGCACGCACGCACGCCACGCACACACACACACACACACACACACACACACACACACACACACACACACACACACACACACACACACACACACACACACACACACACACACACACACACACACACACACACAATTACTCACTCACAGGGGGGCTTCACTTTCCTCCTCTACGTTGATACACACACACACACACACACACACACACACACACACACACACACACACACACACACACACACACACACACACACACTATTATTCTATTCACTCACAGAGGGGGCACCACGCGGGCACACCATCCAATCACTCTGGGGTCGTGGGGGGAGGGGTGGTGGTGGTGGGGGCGTTGGGAGAGCGACCCAGCAGAGCCAGCGGAAGAGCCCGGACTAGATATACCTCGTCAGACCTCGACACTCCCGACAGGTCAGCTGGAATAAAGTGCAGAAAGTTGAACATGGGTCTGCGGGACCGTGATAGATTCGGAGGAGCGTGCCTGGCAGCCACTCCTCTGTACACCACCAGCATGCAGCCTGGCCCAGCCAGCGTTGCCATGCTGGCTTATATTTCCCGCAACTTTTGGCAACTCTGTGGCTGCCACATGATGTCATTAGTTTGTTTAACTGCTGTAAAACAAAACAAAGTCCATAGACTATTCTGCGACATGACGTGACGTTTAGTGCCCTAAACAAACTTTTGTATTTATGGTATTTCTTGGATTTGTTTGCTTTAATAGCTAAACATGAGATATCTTGTGGTTGGCATAGACTTGGTCAAATGTTTTAAAGTATTTAAAATTAATAAATATATATATAAAAAAAACTATCTTTTGAAATACCGGCCGTGACGCTATAAAACTTTGTCCGTGACCCACAAATGGGTCCCGACCCAGTGTTTGGGAAAGATTTGCACACATTTTCACGATTTTTAAAAAATAGCAGGTCTACAAGCTCGAGCTTGTGTATCTGCTATTTTTCAATGCGCTAAACTTTACAATAATACAATACCATTAAGCATTAAGTCTGTTCTTTAGAAGTGTAGTCTATACATTAGACTGAGAGAGGCTCTTAGTAAGCGGCTCATTTTGTTTTGTATTCTCAATACACTCCCATAAAATTCCATTAAGCCTGTACATAAGACGTAAAAGGCTTTCTGTGCTCTGAGGCCCATTCAGGAACAAAGGGCTCTACCATATATTATTTCCGTGCACTTGCTGTATATCAGTGAAACTCTGCAATGACAAAAATCAAAGCCAACTGTTTTTTTCCCCCCAACAAAATGTAATCTGCAAGCATTTGACACAAATTTTTGAACAGTGTTGTATATCAAGATGTGTGTCCACACAATTTCCACAATTTCAATGCACTACCCAGTTAATATTAAAAATCTAATACTGATCAACATTAGACCAGCGTTGAATAACTGTAATCCTGACCTTAGAAAACCTTTTCATTGTGTACGTAAGTGAAAGAACTGCTGTTGGTCTTTTGTTGTTGACAAAGATTCACACCACATTGAGTCAATAGATTTTATTTTAATCCAAAGTACAAAATAATTAGTAGTACCCTAATATTTACCCTATTAACCTAAACACTAAACCTAGCCCTAACCCATGGCTGCATCGTTGTGTGCGGACAGGAAATGTGTCAGAGAAACATACAATGGTAATTTTTCATCTCTGGGATTGGGTTGGAAATTGGAATAATAATAATGAACTTCTGCCCGCCAGATTCTGCAATGAACAGTCAGAGCCTCCACAAAATTGGTTTAATCATGGTCAGGATATGTGTGTCCACTTTGCTGTCTTTTCTTTATTATTTCTCTTCCTCCTCTACGCCCCCCTATCTCTTTCGCTCTGTCTGTCTGTCCACCGTTTCATCATTCTCTCTGGTTGTGCATTAGCATAATGCTGCCATTGCCTGCCAGTAAAGAAAAAGCACATCCTGCCCACTCTTCCCTCGGGTGCACTGTGTGCCAGCCATGGATTATAAACTAATGTATGTAAACCCACCACAATGTTCACAACCCTGGCTCCCACCAGTGCACCACACAACCTTGACGACTGTGGCTCCTTACTGAATACAAAACTAATAGAATACGCAGATCACTCAGTTCAGGTGCTGGGTTGCAAAGTGACATCAGAAAAAAGAAGGATAAAGCTGCACACTCATGTGCTCCAATTCTGTAATTTAATACATGTATTGACTACGTTTAGAGCCAATTAAGGCTCTTCATATATTGGCTCGAAACATTGTTAATTCATTGACATTGGAGCAGATGAGTGTGCAGGTTTATTTCTTACTTATTTTCCTTGGAGCATATAGCAGCCATGGATGTGATAAATGCTAATATAAATGCACCTCATCGTTGACAACCCCACAGCACCATGGGATGCAATGTGGCCATGGAAGTATTTATATAAATGTATGTAAACCCAGCACAACTTTGACAATCCAGGGTACATGGAATACAGCCTGTGTGGACTACATAACAATGAAGAGGGGGGGGAACTTTTGACAAGTTAACTTTGTCAGATGCATTTAAAAACACATTCCACACACGATCTAGCAATCTATACGCAATGTCTCTGTCTGCTTACTTAGCGTTGCATCACACTCATTTGGATGTTTGTGAGCTTGTCATAATACCAAGACGGACCGGCAAAACCAGTAGACATTTAGGGCTCCATTTTCATCACCGCTAAACCCCTTATAGTACAGCAGATAATAGGAACGATCTTTCACTTGGTGATACAAGCGTGAAATTTGGCATGAACATGCCTCTGGGTCACTTCTTTAACTTTTTTAACCGAGCCAACGAAAAATCCAATATGGCGGTCATTTTTCAAGATGGCCGCCAAATAAAAAAGGCCTTTTGTGGCGGTTCTGGACAACCATGGGTGCGGCCGACTCGAGACGGGGCACTGCACTCCCTGTGGGTGTGTGGAACGTGTGTGTCGAATTTGAAGTCGGTGGGGCTGTACATTTAGGGCTCCATTTTCATCACCGCTAAACCCCTTATAGTACAGCAGATAATAGGAACGATCTTTCACTTGGTGATACAAGCGTGAAATTTGGCATGAACATGCCTCTGGGTCACCTCTTTAACTTTTTTTACCGAGCCAATGAAAAATCCAATATTTGCGGTCATTCTTCAAGATGGCCGCCAAATAAAAAAGGCCTTTTGTGGCGGTTCTGGACAACCATGGGTGCGGCCGACTCGAGACCGGGCACTCACTGCACTCCCTGTGGGTGTGTGGAATGTGTGTGTCGAATTTGATAAATAGCAGGTCTACAAGCTCGAGCTTGTGTATCTGCTATTTTTCAATGCGCTAAACTTTACAATAATACAATACCATTAAGCATTAAGTCTGTTCTTTAGAAGTGTAGTCTATACATTAGAGAGAGGCTCTTAGTAAGTGGCACATCGCGATGCATTGTGAGCTGGACAAAGAGGGACGATGTGTTGTATAGTCGTTGCAATGGAGCTCCTGAATTTGTGGGAAAAGATCAGACTTTCAGGCATAGGCTATTTGAAATGTGTGACTCTATCACACATCACACATTTTACAGGAATACAAATAAAGAAGAAAAAGCAGGAATCAGAAAAAAAAAAAAAAACGATTCAGAATGTTTTAAGGATGTTCCGGCTGGATGCTTAATAGCACATCCTCTGCCAATGTCATCCAACAGCTGAAAATCTACGGCTTGTTAGGGAACTGTTTAATTCAGGATGAGACAGAGACAGTAACCTCACCTGTTAGTCATGTCTTCCTCGCTAGTAGCTGCACGTTGCTCGTCATTGTACAAAACCGTTGTCGGACCAACCAAGGTGGTGTGACTTAAATCTTTGAAAGTCCTTCTCCAATTGCCTCCTGTTGTCGACCATGATGGGGTTTTGTCTTTCTCAACAATCCTGCCATGGCGCCCATCCATGTAGAATCACCAATTAGCCAAGCTTTAGTTTGGCAGCGTTTTATGTTCCTCTGTAATGAGTGTGTTGTGTTTCACGGAGCTAGGGGAAACTTTGACGCAGAATAACAAAAAGGAGGCATTGTGTTACCAACAGACTCTCTGACTGAAGAAGACCACAAGGATGCTTTCTCTCATTTAGAAACATACAAATATACACTTCTATAATAGGAAATCATAGAGGCAAAACACATAGGGTGAGGGCACTGAGGGGTCTCTCTCTCTCCCTCTCTCCCTCCCTCCCTCCCTCCACACTTCCCAGGAGCCAGTAGCAGCTTTGGCATGACAGTAACCGAGGCAGAGTAGTGTAGAAGGCAGCCAACCTGAGGATTGTCATTTTGTTTTTGTTTATTTGTTTGTGTTCCAGCCTCATTCTCATTCTGATGGACGGAACAGTTTGGAACTTTTGGGGTTTTGGTTTTTCATGCTTTACATATCTCACCTCGACCTCCTATCCGATTTTTATTTCCTTGTAAACTTGTGGGCGAATATTGACAACTGCTCCTGTCTTGGTTTTGGGTCAAAGTGCAACAATATATATATGAATATCAATTGTATAGTATCAGATTTATTTTAAAGCGCCAGGAATTTCTTATACAGTATTTCAGTTATTTGTCATACTGTATATGTGCCCTGTGCACATTAGTTAAGGACCAGTGCCCTATATTTTTATTTGTGTTTTATTATATATATATTTTGGTCAATATGTATACACTATTATCAACATGATTTTGTAAAAAAAACGGTCAGGAAGAAATTCGCCTTTAACCCTTTAAGACCCGGATATATTTCTACTAGGACTTATCAAAGGAAATTATGTAAAAACACATTTATAATAATTATTCAAATAATAATAATAAATTAATAATTTACATTTGGGGGATATCTTTCACAATAATACATAAAACATGTTCTCGACATTCTAATGATCACAAGAAATATATATATTACATGCATTTTACTTACTTTTATCAGGGTTAAAGGTTAAAGGTTAATTTTGATATGTCCAGAGATTTTGAAGTTGTGTGAATTTCTGCCTCTGTGGGGGGTATTTATATGCAAATATCATGACCAATGTCATTGCAAGACTAAACAATGAACATCAATGATGATGTTTAGGTGGGAAAAAAACAGGAAAAAATATATATTATTAACTAGAAAAAGTGCCCTTCTGGGCACAGGTCTCCACCAGGATAGGAATGTAGGACATTGCAGCTTGCCTTCATCTGGTGGTTGGATAAAAGGGCAACAACAGTAAATAAAAACACTTTTCGGCCAGTTATAGCGCCACCTTGTGTGTGTCCGTGAGCAGCTAATCTCGGCCACCGTTAACCCGGTCGATGGCAAATTTTGCACACACACTCCCTGGATGCCAACGATGAACCTCTGCCCCAAACTTTCCAGAACGGCCTGTTATAGCGCCACCAGGAGGCCGCTTTGTGCAAAACAAGTTTTTGCACAGTACACCTACAGATTTTGTCCAAACATCGCGCAAATTGGTACACAGTCTCTCTAGAGCCATTCAACGAAACCAGTCTTTCACATTTCTCAGACTCCATCCTGATTGGTTAAGATTGGCTTCCAAAGTTCACAGGAGTGCTCAGTTTCAAACAAAATGCTGCAAATCATGAACACATCGCGTGATTTCCGTGAAATTGTGCACGCACATTCCCACTAGGCCGAGGACGAAATGCCACATGAACAATTTTAACTCAGCCTCAAGGTGGCGCTATAACTGGCCGAAAACGGTTTTTACCTCTAACTGCACGGATCTGTGGATAATTTACTTTTGTTGCCCTTTTATCCAACCACCAGATGAAGGCAAGCTGCAATGTCCTATCCTGGTGGAGACCTGTGCCCAGAAGGGCACTTTTTCTAGTTATTAATTATAATGAGTCCAGGATTGTAGCATTACGTAATTGTGGGAGAGTGCAAGGTGATGATGGCACAGCACATTGTCAGTCTTAAATATCCTGGCTGTAAACAAGTACTTGAGCTTAGCTCCAGTTACCCTGGGTAAACATAGTACCTTTCCTTTTTCCATCTCTCATCCTTGCCCCTTCTTGCTACTTTCTCCGCCTCATCCCCATCCCCTTTTATTTTCCACTTCTTCCCGGCGTATCTGTTTTCTCCTGTCTCTCCGAAGACCATTAATTTTAACCGGCATTTGATTTCTTCTCAATTCCTTGTCAGAGACTGACTGGGGCCAGTGAGGTGACCTCACCTTACCTTACCTTGTATTTTAGTTTTAGTCATAGTCTCTTTCACTTAGTTTTTGTTACATTTTAGTCACCTGGAATGTATTAGTGTTAGTCTAGTTTTAGTCGACTAAATGTCATACGATTTTAGTCGACTAAATCTACAGGTGATTTAGTCGACTAAAATGTGTTTTGGTGGGCCTTGATGCCGTCATACTGGCTTTATACTTGCTGAATATAGCAGATCTACAAGCTCACAACACATCGCGCTGCGACGCGTTGTGAGCTTGTAGCGTTTCAGCATGCAACAAAGTGTAAAATGACTTGTCTTTTACTTATACTGGATCTCTTGTCCACTAGTCCCTTCCTAACATTTTTGTCTAGTTTTTATCTGTTGACGAAATTGTCAACATATTTAGTCTTATAGTCATCATAGCTTAGTTTCATTTAGTTAGACGAAAATGTGCTGGCGGTTTGAGGGCATTCAATACTTAGGTGGCCCAACCATCGTACCAGTAGCTGGTGCTGGGTGACCGTGGCCTCAATTCATTCCTGCTGGTCTTTGTGAGTATTTTGGATTGAGGCACTATACACAATCACGGCATGTAATTACCAGGATGTGCTGAAGGCGCACGCACGCACGCACACACACACGCACGCACACACGCACGCACAATATTGGCACACACGTTTAAACAGTCAGCGTACATGCATTGCAGTTTGTAGCATTAGTATCCATGTGTCCCCTATTCATCTGTCCCTTGCAGTGTTGTTTTCGTCGACTAAAACCAAGACCAAAAATGTTTGTCGACTACCTTTTTTCACTGACGAAAACTACATGGAAACTAAATGAAAACTAAGCTATGATGACTAAGACTAAGACTAAATATGTTGACAATTTCAACAGATAAAAACTAGACTAAAATGTTAGGAAGGGACTAGTGGACAAGAGATCCAGTATAAGTTAAAGACAAGTCATTTATTTACACTTGGTTGTATGCTGAAAATAGCAGATCTACAAGCTTGAGCATACAGTATCAGCAAGTATAAAATCAGCCATTATGACGGCATCAAGGCCCACCAAAACACATTTTAGTCGACTAAATCACCTGTAGATTTTAGTCTACTACAATTGTATGACATTTAGTCGACTAAAACTAGACTAACACTAATACATTCCAGGTGACTAAAATGTGACTAAAACTATAAACTATTCAAGAGACTATGACTAAAACTAAAATAAAAATTTGCTGCAAAAAACAACACTGGTCCCTTGTATCATCCATTATCCATTCGAGAAGCCGATGGGTTTAGTTTTCCAATCAGGGAACCAGGGACCGACACAGACAGACTCAACATGACTTCACATAATTGCATAAAGTGCCAGATGAGAACATTTTATACTACTCAACAATTTACAATTTACAATTTAGGCATTTAGCAGACGCTCTTAATCCAGAGCGACTTACATTAAGCAAGAACAAAAAGCATGGGAATACATCACATAAAAGCATTTATCATGAAACATGCGTAAGCTAAGAAAGTAACAGTGGAATATCTATATAATGAAACTATACATATATACTACTATGCTATACATATGTACTATGGCGTGCTATGACTATATACAATGCAATTATTGTGCTGTCTACATACTGTAACATGCTATAAGTCTGTATCAAATGCTATCTAAGTCTACGGAAATGCTATCTAAGGGGGTAGGGTAAGTGCTATGGGCCATGATGGAGTCTGAAAAGGTGGGTTATCAGACTACGGCGGAAGATTGGGAGTGATGCTGCAGTTCTGACTGCAATGGGAAGTGCATTCCACAGTTTTGGAGCCAGAAGGGAGAAGTTTTTGGGACGTGTGGAGCGCTGTCCCAGTGTTTTTAGTGAGGGTACTTCCAGCTTCCCTGCGTTGGCTGATCTGAGTGCGCGGGAGGGTTTGTAGGGTTCAATCATACTTGCAAGATATGGGCGAACCATGCCTTTGGTTGCTTTGAATGCCAGCATCAGAGTTTTATATTCTGTGCGGGCAGCGACTCAAGGATATATGAAACACTGGACGATAAAAGCAATAGACTTCATTGCTGCCACATGGCGTCACGAGTCGGGGGGCCTGTGGACTTTTTGAGGCGTACTGATTTTTGGGGGAGCATGAATAGACTTGGCTGCCACATGGCGTCATGTCTGAAAGCCAGATGTTGGAGGCGCTTGCGCCCCTCAAAAAAAGCAGGGGGCACTGTTTTTCCCCTTTCTTTGCCGACGGTTTCCCAGATTACAACAGCAGTGACATTAGACTAGGGTCGCAGTCCTACAGAAAGCCCCTTCTTCCTCACAGAGAAAGATGACACATGCCGATGCCATATACCTCGGTTCCTCAATAATTTAATGCAGGCATTCTAGTACAGTGGTTCCTAAACTGGGTTTTTCAAAACATTTTAAAGTCAATGAAAACCAATGATTTTCTTTTCAGTAATTTCATGGAAATGTCAACGAAGAAACTCAGTGAATTAGAAAAAAAAAAGTTTAAGTAGCCTACTAAAATAGCTGATCTACAAGCTCACAATGTGGCGTGAAGCAACAGGTTGTGAGCTTGTAGATCTGCTATTTTCACTTGTCTGCATGGGTCCCGGGGAGACATCAAATGTCTCTTCTGGGACCCGAGCTCCAATAGATCTGCATGGTGACAGAACTTGACAGAATCCATGGGCTACTTAGGAATTGTAATATAGTTTTCGAAGACACATTTATGTATACCCGCTTAATAGCTCATTATGAATGTCAGCACGGAAAGGATTACAAAGCTTAATGACTAGCATGTACAAGCACTGTAAAGCATATCGTGGAAATAATTGTAGAGCTGTGCACTCATTGATTTAACGATGTTGTGATCAGTTCAACGCAAGTTCAGTAGGTGAGACCCACCCTCTTATTTACCCCGGGCGGCCACTCCACGTCCTTATCACCTTATCAAATGAACTTGGCTTGTCTTTTTTGCATTGTTTCGTCCATCACACTATATATGAAATATCATAGACATAGAATATTATAGACTGTGTTGCCATGGAAATGCAGCCCTGTGCCTGAAATGTGAATGCACATGTGTGTGTGTGTGTGTGTGTGTGTGTGTGTGTGTGTTAGCAGTTGTTGTCGATCGCCTCGGGGGTGTTTTGGCTACGTCTAGCTACTTCAGCTACATCCGGGATAGCGCCTGGTGTGTCGCTAAATGTGCTCCGTTGCTGCAAATCGCTGGGCGCTCTGATTTAATGGTCCCAAATAAATACCCCCGGGCGTTCGTTAATAACGCCTCTAGATCTCTTCATCCAAAAATAGCACATTAAAACATGTCACTCTGCAGCGTGTTGTTGTGAGCTTGTAGCTCTTCTATTTTCAAATGATTTTCATACATTGTGAAACCTGAAATGGGACTTTCTGCATAATGACAACTGTTACTCTATGTAACCTATATATAGTTACTTTAAGTACAATTTGATGCCAATACTTTTGTACTTTTTCACTCGAGTAAAATGTGAATACAGAACTTTCATTTCTATATTTTGTGGCATTGGTACTTTTACTAACGTTACAAAATGTGAGTACTTCTTCCACCACTGCCCTTCATGCATTTTACACAAATCATAGCTCTGTAAAGCTCTGTGAGTCCTAGAGGCCAATGCGGTGGAGAAATGATCCGGTACCAACACACAACATTATGCAGATGAACTTGCCACGAACACTCTTTAATCCAGGATGAATGTAGCTGTCGTTGGAACAAACAACGCCACATATGGACAATTCATGATGGCACGGGAGCTGCTCTCTCACTCTCAGGCTCATTTTTACCGCGTTAAAATTGCTTGATGATCCTTGCGGAGGGTAAATGGCTGTTTAAGCGCTTGGCCTGAGGAGTGAGCAAGCATCACACCCCGGGCTTCTGGTGGATATGGCAGTTTAACGTCTTCGTTTTAGCAATTTCATGCACGGCACACAATTTCCACACGGTCGCTCGGAGCCGTGACAAACGGCAAAATCAACAGGCTATGACATTTTCCCCTCACGTCAGTGAAGCGGAATGCCAAATATCGTCTCTGAAAAGATCAAGTTTACTTGTACAGTATCTACTGTATATATATATAATGTCTGTCTGTCTGTCTGTCTGTCTGTCTGTCTGTCTGTCTGTCTGTCTGTCTGTCTGTCTGTCTGTTTGTCTGTCTGTCTGTCTGTCTGTCTGTCTATCTATCGGGGGGCACACTCCAGACGATCCACTTACTTACACCTTTATGGACGTCGTCGGTAAAAACCCGTCACGCGTTAACAGCAGAGGTTAAATAAGACAGCGTGATGCTGATGGATGGAAGGAGCTAAATGAAATCTCTGTGTCGCAGAGAGACGGAGGCACCTGGCTAACTGACATGCAGCTCGGGAACATCTCCGGATCGTCCGTAACCCAAAACGCATTACGGAGCCGTCAGGTTGAGTGACGCCATCCCCCCGCCATCTCCCCCCCCCCCCCCCCCCTTAACACACACAAACACACACACATGCACACACACGCATCAATTTCATCTTCCGGGAGCTCTGCAGGTGCAGAATGGTTGCCCCATTTTGCTCCCGCCTATACTGAAATGACAAGCACTAGAATATCAAACGTCAATTAGAGAGGAGATAGGCGAGGCTTGGCGAGTGGCCATTTATTCCCATCAATTTGATAGATAGACGGCAGCATAAAAAAATGTCACAGAGGGTCACTTTGAGGAGGTGTATATATATGGCCGCCCTGCCATTTAAAGCGTACAAGGCAGGGGTGTGGAAACTTTCTTCAAAGATTTTCTTTTGTTAGGATGTTTACACATTTATTTTAATTTAAAGATCTCTGTGAGCCTGAAAGTGCTTTATTGTATTTGTGCAACATGGACATTATTTTTGAACAGATGTTTAATCGAGATATATAAAAATATCAATATATATCGTATTGTGGCCTCTGTATCGTGATACATTATCTATCGTGAGACTGCAAGCAATATCCACCATTAACATAAAAGGCGTTGTTTGTGAGTGTGCACGTTGTCTGCGCACATGCATTCATAATACACATGTGAATTATAGTAACACAGAGGAAAATGTGTGCGGTGTGAAAATGTTAAGTGTGTCGTACAGTGTGTGTCCACCAAAGTGTTTGTTCCCGGCTGAAAGGTCAGTTTTGGGGCCAAATCACAGACACATGGAGAGCTCACTCTCATCCTTCATTCTGAAGAAGACTTAGTCGAGTGTGAGGAGCCTGAGGACTTATTTTAGATTTTCCTGATTCTCTTCTCACCCATGCTTGTGGCCTCTCTCTCTCTCTCTCTCTCTCTCTCTCTCTCTCTCTCTCTCTCTCTCTCTCTCTCTCTCTCTCTCTCTCTCTCTCTCTCTCTCTCTCTCTCTCTCTCTCTCTCTCTCTCTCTCTCTCTCTCTCTCTCTCTCTCTCTCTCTCTCTCTCTCTCTCTCTCTCTCTCTCTCTCTCTCTCTCTCTCTCTCTCTCTCTCTGCCAGTGTGTCTGTCCGTCTGTCCCTCTCTCTCTGCCGGTTGAGAGTAAGCTCGGGCATTGATCCCGCTCTGACAATAGCGATTCACAATTCAATAGCAACACATCAGGATTGGCACGGTGTTAATTGGAACATCGAGTGACCCACTGCCACTGCTTATTGCTTATTCGCACGACAAAGTTCTAAACAGAGCTGTTTGCGCTTAGTTAACATTCTGAAGTCCACTGGTCTTGGGACCCACTGCCCTTTCCCATTCATATCGATTAACCACTTAAACCCTCCATTCTCAGCAAAACGGACATGGGTTACAGGGTGTTTTTGTCTACGCCTAATCTCTTCATGTCGAAGAGATGGTTACAGGGCTCACAACGTGTCGCAGTGTTGTGCAGCTTGTAGATCGGCTTTTAGATATGCTATTGTAGAGACATGGTATATTTGGGGTGAATTTCCCCCCAGGGAATTGGGAGGAGAATAATAATTGACATCCCTAAATGGTGGCGTTCAAATGGTTAAAACATGATGATATATGAATGCCAAATGTACAATGATGAAATGTCCTATTTCGGGCCAAAACAGCACAAAATGGCATATATCCTGTCCAGCATCGGCCCTCTGGTTGGGCCTTATGTGAAACAGTCTGTCTTCCATCATGTTGCTTCATCCATAGACCTATGTCTATCTGATGGGGCACATAACCTTCTGAAATAGTTGAAGTTCTACAGGCTTTTCACTTTTCGCCCGACTTTAACAGTATATCTTGACATTGCCATCGGTGTATGAATGTGTGTGTGAATGGGTGAATGTAATGCACAATCTCTTTAAAGCGCCTTGGATAAAGGCGCTATATAAAAGCACCATTTACCAGAGCACCATTTACCAGTGCTCCCAATGATTGACTGAAGAGGACTATTTCAACCACTTAAACCCCATCACCCCAACTTCACAGAAAAGAGCAGATTTCAGCGAAGATATAGTGTACAGTAGAGTGAAAACCTGGACGACTGTTGTTGCGAACGCAGTGATTGCGAACGCAATGAGCACTAACTATGAGACCCTGCAGATCATGTCTGTGTGTGTGTCTGTCTGTCTGTGTGTCTGTCTGTCCCGCTGTGACACCACCCGCCCGCCACCAGAGGGCGCAGCTGTAGCACACACACACACACACAGTAGAAAACTTTAAAAAAATACTAACTAAAAAGAAAGAAAAAAGTACGTAATTTATTCTAATTGTTGTTATTGCAATTTACGAGCTGCGTTCGGTTCCCGCGTTTGCGCGTCTTACTTGTCTATAGACTATGTGCCTTATGGATTCACACGCATGCTCTCAAGAATAGGGATGGAGGTCGTTCATTTTAATTGCTAACGAGCGACCAGGCTTTTGGGGCGGCTGTGGCTCAGGAGGTAGAGCGTTGACGGCTTCACATCCCATTATAGGAATGAATGGACCATTGTAAGCGCTTTAAGTAAGCACGTAGTGCATAGAAAAGCGCTATACAATGCAATCCATTATTATTGACTAGCTTTATCGAGCCCAATATCGAGCATGTTCTATTATTTTGTGGAAAGACGGGAGACGTCAATAAATTCTGAACAGAAGTTGTATCTTTTAAGGCCTTCAAATACAGTACTTTTCTAACAGACGGAAGGCAATTGAGCATTTAAATTTTGGAAAATAATTTTGAAGAAAGTGTTACCTGGTTAAAGGAGAATTCCATACTAAAAGGCTTTCTTACCTTTCTTTGTAGTTGTTACGTCCCCATCAAAGAGGTCCAGGTGTTATTTTCTGCAAAAGCTCCTTATTGGCTATTTCCCCTACCATAAGCCCTAAATGAATTGCATTGCATTGAATGGGATGTATGGGGTGTTGTGCTAATTCACTTATTTCCATCGAAATAAGTAGTAAACTGTGCCGCTTGGGTTATTATTTACATTATGAAGAGAGGATATATACAAAAAATATATAATTTTGAGCGATGGAAATAAGCGAATTAGCACAACACCCCATACATCCCATTCAATTCAATGCAATTCATTTAGGGCTTATGGTAGGGGAAATAGCCAATAAGGAGCTTTTGCACAAAATAACACCTGGACCTCTTTGATGGGGACGTAACAACTACAAAGAAAGGTAAGAAAGCCTTTTAGTATGGAATTCTCCTTTAATGTGTGTGTACCATCACTTTAAAAGCGTAATTTAGTTTACCCGGGCAGCGCTGTTTGGCAGGTATCAATACACCTTCAGGCCGACATATTTTCACATATTCGCCTCTTGTCTTGATTGTTTAAACATGACGTCATGGGCCGCTATGTTCGATAACAGCTGGGCTTGATAAGCCCAAAGTTTATTTTATTCCTTAATATTTATAAGCTTTTATTTTATTCCCCTCCATCCACGATTTGATTCAACTTTTGATGTTAAGGTCACGATTCGATTCAATACGATTTTCGATATTATATTTAAAAACCTCCTATTTTCAGCACAGAGCTCTCATGTATGATCATTAATTTAGGCTAATGTTTTGATTTGTAATAAGTCTGCAATAACTCAGTTTTATTTGAATAATAACAAATGAGAATAGCATCAACAATATAAACTTTGGGTTTTATGTCCTCACATCATTTTGAGATGTTTCTTTAAGATGATGAGATAGATGACATTATTGTTAAGCTCTACTCTAATAACTAAATAAAATAAAAATAAATAATAGGGCTGGGACGTGATTAAAAATCTTAATCTAATTAGAGGCCTTATAATCAATTAATCACAGGCTAGCGGCTGGGCGCTAGCCACTAGATTCTGGGTGCTAGCCACTAGATGTTGTTTATGCCTCTTGTTTTTGAGGGGCGCTAGCTGGTAACTCCTATACTAGCCAGGGCTGGACTGGGGCAAAAATTCGGCCTGGTCATTTTCACGTGAATTTGGCCCAGACCGGCCCACCACAACCAGCGTGCAGAAACTCTACCGCCCGCTCCGTCGAGGCACATACAAACAAACAAGCCCCTAATACCACCACTTTTACAGAACAACATAAATGATACAAACCAACACACAACTACACAACCCTTTGTAGAGGATTTATTTGTCACTCACTGATACAGGTACAGTGAAATTATCATGATGGCACTGGCAGAATGGCAGCACGCCCGGACCTTTCCTGGTGGCCTGCCGCCTATTGGCCGACCTGCCTGTCCAAAAAATATATAATTTATCATGGCGGCCCCCTACGGTCGCGGCCCACCGGGAATTTGCGGTACATCCTGTGGTCAGTCCAGCCCTGATACTAGCCATGGTTCACAATTCACATGGCTTGTTCACAATCATGTTTCAGGACTAATATTAGCCCCACTAAAGGAGCTCACTCCGGTGCTCGAATGTAGCAGCTTCAGCGAGAGGTTCCATGGGCTGGACTGGCGTTAGCCTCCACGCTGTCTGCCCTCATGTCTCGCACTGAACACAGCTTCGCGCTGCGGTCCTCGTCGTGATGCGATACATGTCGAAGCAGCCATAGCGTGGAGGTCAGCGCCAGTCCAGCAGTCCGGCAAAGACGGCACCTTAATGCAGTCTGCTGCTTAGCACGCACAACAACACACATCCCCGAGCTGGTGTCACACTGGGACAGTATCAGTGGCCTCTAGCCCACTGAGATCTGAGACCAGATATTCTACCAATGTCTTCTAAATCCTGACAGTTTTCAGTGGTTCTCATATACTATGTCATGCCAAAGTCCCCGGAAATTATGTGAAATTGGCCGCCGTCTCCCATCTGAAAATATGTTGTTCCCGGGACCCCCCCTCCGTGAAGCAAAGATGAACACATTTGCTGTTAAATAATATATAAAATGTTCACACGTTCTCATGATTTTTAACAATAGCAGATCTACAAGCTTGTAGCGTGGCACGAAGTGGCGCGCGATGAGCTTGTAGAACTGCTATTTTTCAACAGCTGAAGTTTAAAATAATGCTTTTAAAAGTGGTAAAAAGCTATGGTGACACTAGCCTGAGCTAACGTATTAGGTTTCTGGTCTAGAGGGGCGGGTCGCGGCTGAGATTTGCGCACGCCCTGATTGGATCTCATCGATCTGTCCGTCACCCCCGGCCCCTCCTCTCCCCCCTAGTGCAGCGCTACGTCACATCATTTGGAGCGACGCCCACCCGGAAGGGTTGACTCCCAATTTTAGACCAGAGCGGCCAATGCGTTCCTCCAGGCTTTCAATTTTTGCACCAACAAAAATGAAAGCCTGGTACCGAGGCTATGGTGACACAGACGCGTTCCAGGTCCTGATGGGCTAGATCATGAAGCAGGCAAAATGCTATTAGACAAAACCTTGAGGCGACACTTCATCAGATGCACCCTCAACACCTCACAAGACCTTTAATAGAGATTGGTTTATGCATTTATGAGGATTTACTGGACGGGGGAAGATATTTCCGTCAGGCGATGTGATAACAAGTCCTGAGGGAGCGTGCGTGCGTGCCTGCGTGCATGCGGATGTGGATGTGGGTGTGTGCGGGTGCGTGTGTGTTCCCGTCATCATCCTTAAAAATGTTAGGGCCTGGTTGCCTGAACGTGACAAGCATCTTTAGGAGCATTTTCTTCAAGGGTACCCACATACCGTATGGGCCTTTGCAAGAGTGAGTGAGTGCAGTCCGTGTCCTCTCCTGGCCGAGCTGCCCATTTATTTAACCTTTATTTAACCAGTATAAACACATTGAGACTGCGTCTCTTTTTCAAGTTGGAACTGGCCAAGCGGCAGACACTTCAAAGCTACATCGTATGTGAAGTTATCCAACAGCCAATAATAAATCCATGACAATTCCTCCAGAAACCCATACAATATATACGACAATACTCCAAAATGGTACACTGACAATAAGCAGGTACAAGAAATTTTGCACACAAATTACATTATGGACGGGAACCAAAAAATTTATATAAAAATATGGCCATATGTGAAGGCTAGTACACATCCGAACATGCACAGGTGTTGGACTGTACATTTAAGATGATCCTTTTGAAACTTCTCAAGGGAACTTTCAAGGCCAATTTTAGTCTGGCTTGCAGGTCATTGCACGACCAGGGGCAAAAGAAAGCGAAACACTTTTGACCCCCTCAGAAGGCTGGTACTATACACACCATAGCCAGACCATTTTTTACCAAATAAATTTTGGAGGAAATCACCTCCAAAGGTGAATAAGGGTGCAAATCACCAAGAATGGCTTTGTAAATGAAAATATACCAACGATGCAGCCTGTGCGAAGTCAATGAGAACCAACCAAATGCAGCATACAACGAACAATGATGTGTTCTGAAAGGTGAGTTAAATCTGTGTCATCTGCTGGGCACTCTAGCGCTTTTAAAGGTAAGTTAGTTATGAATCTCAGTGCAGCATTATGGTAGGGCTTTTTAGAGTAAAATCTGCGTCATCTGCTGGGCACTCTAGCGCTTTTATTCTGCAAAAAAACAACAACAAAAAACGGCGCACTGGAATTGTTAACACCTCACATGGATCTCATGGTGTGTGCTCTCTGCTAGCTCACCTCCAGACAACATACAGTAACAGTACATACGTTATACGTATAGTCTATACCGTACCAGCATTTCACCGACCCGGTTCTCTGCTCCCGACATTCCATTATGGAGTCCCCGTCCCCCCAACACCTCCAAGTGGCTGTGTTGGCGTTGCCAACAGTAAACAGCACCCCCCCCCCCCTCCCCCAGTGGCTCTGTGACAGACAATAAACAGAGGCCACCCTAACGCTTACCAATTATACCGCTTCCATTTGTTGACTCAGAGTTGCCACTTTGAAGTGCATTATTGAAGGAACTGTGTTTCTCTCTGTGTGTGTGTGTGTGTGTGTGTGTGTGTGTGTGTGTGTGTGTGTGTGTGTGTGTGTGTGTGTGTGTGTTTGTCACTGTGTGTGTGTGTGTGTGTGTGTGTGTGTGTGTGTGTGTGTGTGTGTGTGTGTGTGTGTGTGTGTGTGTGTGTGTGTGTGTGTGTGGCGTGTGTGTGTGTGTGTGTGTGTGTGTGTGTGTGTGTGTGTGTGTGTGTGTGTTTGTCACTGTGTGTGTGTGTGTGTGTGTGTGTGTGTGTGTGTGTGTGTGTGTGTGTGTGTGTTTGTCACTGTGTGTGTGCGTGTGTGTGTGTGTGTGTTTGTCACTGTGTGTGTGTGTGTGTGTGTGTGTGTGTGTGTGTGTGTGTGCGCGTGTGTGCGTGCGTGCGTGTGCATGCGGGTGCGTGCGTGCGTGCGTGTGCATGCGGGTGCATGTGTGCGTGTGTATGTGCGGGCGCGGGTGTGTGCATACAGGGCACTTTCCAGAGGTCATTTGTGGTGCTAACACAATGTATCTTCTCAGCAACTGAAAGGTCAAGGATAGATGATTTGCTCGTCTGTGTGTGTGTGCGAGAGAGAGATAGAGAGAGAGAGAGAGAGAGAGAGAGAGAGAGAGAGAGAGAGAGAGCGGGTATAGAATGTGTCAACTGTCAAGGCCACAGCTTTTGTAATAAAGGGCTGGTGTGCAGCAATGCTGCAGCAATCTCCGTCTTTGTCACATTAAAAGTAAATAAGACTAATAGCACGGTGCAGAGAACTGGAGGGCTTCACCGCACCATGATTCAAGGGGTGTGTGTGTGTGTGTGTGTGTGTGTGTGTGTGTGTGTGCGTGTGTGTGTGTGTGTGCACGTGCGTGTGTGCGTGCGTGCGTGCGTGCGTGCGTGCGTGTGTGTGTGTGTGCGTGCGAGCGCTACCAAGCTACATGCGGTAACAATTTAGAGAGCAGCTGAAAGCTGCATCATTCTGAAAGTAATGAAGCTATTATCCACAACTTTCGCACCAAAAAATAAATAAATTGGCAAATAAACAGTTTAACCAGCCAGTTACACATATATCTTAACTTTCATTGCTCTTACAGTCCCCGACGTCAAGCATTTTTTATAACTGCACACCTGCCTAATCTAGTTGAATACCTCTGCTGTAGCACACGCAGAGGCACCATGTAAATACTGGATGTAGATGTGTTGTATTTAGTTTTTGAGGGGCGCCAGCCCACACAAAGCCCCAACCAACACAAAGCCCTGCTTTGTGTGTCTGTGTGTACCCCATAGCGATGATTTGATTGGCTTATTAAACAGTGAAGATAAAAATCACACTTGTGTGAAGTGAGGGGCGCTCGTGTCATCATACATCACCATACGTCATCATCATGCATCACATTCCGTGCTCAGCCAATCAAATCATCACAATCACTTTTGGCGTCACTTTTTATCCTCAATATGTACTTTGTTCAGCCAATCAAATCATCTCTATGGGGTCAATCATCGTGTTAGTGTCTACCCAAACAGACAAAGCTGGGCATAGGAGGGGCTACTGCCCCTCAAAAGGTGATTGGCCGGAATGTAATGATGTATATGGCAGGGGTGCCCAAAAGGTAGATCGCGATCATTAGATCACAAATGCCGTGCAAGTAGATCACATGGCATGCCCCTAAAACATATATAGGCCTAATACAAAAAATGGCATCACTTGAATTAAGGTAACTTGATTGATTGACATAAAAAATGGCCTGTGAACCCACAATGCAATATGTTGCATTGTGGGTTGTTGTCGCGCACAAAGACCAGTAGCATTAACCAGTAGTTATACAAAAAAGCTAATTCCATTGTTCCCTCTATTTTGCATTCCAAGTCTGTTTGTCTTATATTTATGATATGTAACGCCAGCACCACTATTCCAAAGGCCCTCAGGTAACTTATTTAACTATTTTCATTTTCATTTTGAAAGTATAGCTCTCAAGTCAAAACAGTCTGGGCACCCCTGATGTATGATGATATAGTCTATGATGATGATATTTCTTTGTTTGATCTCCTTTGATCTATGCCTTTTCTTCATCCTTTCTTACTTATACGGAAAATAACAATGGGAACGATGCACAAAAACTAATTTCACCCACTTCATTACTTCTGTGAACCTAGTGATGTGCTTTATGTACAGATGATTCTGATGGACTACTGTATGTAGTATGAAAAGCTACCGCACAACCTTGGCAAAGACCCCGACAATTTATCCCTGATGTTAAATCCTGCATTCCGCCTGCTGCAATAAATTTAGCTTATTTATATTATATAATTTATTTGTTATGAACTTGAGTTAGTCATGTATGTACTGTATTTTACCGGAAGGTCTAATTCAGGGGTGTCGAACTCAACTTGGGGCGAGGGCCGCATTGGTCAAAAGGTCACTTGATGGGGGCCACAACCAGTTGCGGACACACGCTCAATGTTTCAGTCAGTCACTGCTATAATATCTATCTATCTATCTATCTATCTATCTATCTATCTATCTATCTATCTATCTATCTATCTATTTATCTATCTATCACTCTAATTGGTCAAGCTGGAACTCTTCATGAGATGTATAGTTGCACAGCAAGACACAAGCGTGTTACACTGATACACTTCCGCTCATTAAGGAGCATACTGTTTGAGCGTGTCGCGGGATGGAACAAGGTACTGTACTTGTTGTTTAACTAATGTAATATGTGAATACGTCACTTCAGGTTTCTTGTCTTCTTCATGTTTATATGTTGACTGATGTCTTGATTCTATTCCAGTTGTGTTCTGTTTGTCGGCCAATATGGACTTCCTCATTCCCTTTGTGTGCAGCCAGCGAGGTGTGTTTTGTTTTGCATTTATCTGTAAGTTTACGTCATGTCGTGTTTATGCTGTTTGTTCCATTTGCTTATGTGTATGTATTTATGCTTAATTTCATGCAGTTTTACGTTTGAGATTGTTTGCAAATGAGAGCGCAAATAAAAGCCACCAGTACACGGGACAAGCTGTGTCATTCTTGCACCAAAGGCATTGATAGTGCAACTCTATGTAGACTCATTAGAAGGAAACAAACAAGCAGGATGCATGAGAGAGAGAGAGAGAGAGAGAGAGAGAGAGAGAATCTCCGCACCTGCAGGTGATGCGAGGTTACACACAGGACAGACTACCGATGCATGTGTAGCATTGCACCGAAGCGGGGATTGAACCCGGGCCTCCCACTCGCCAGATCAACGCACAACCTGTCGTGCCAATAGGGCTGAGCCCGATTGGCAGGGTCGTTGTGGACTGGGTCCCTTGGCTGGGGGCTACACATGCATGCATTATACTGTACATTACATTTCTTGTGTTTTTATGTGTGTCCAAACTAGAGTGTCCAAACTAGAAATGTCCTTGAGAACTGGAGACATTACCCCCCCTCCCCTTCGCGACATCTCAAGTCATCTCAAGCACACGCACGTGCACACGTACATGCACATGCGCACACACCACACACACACACACACACAGAGATACAGACTGCATAAACAAAACACCTCCTTGGCTTCTTAGATGTTTTCCTCCCTTAAAAGATTTAAAGTGCATATAGTGCTGTTATTTCCGCACCAAGGGCAGTGTCTCTGTTTGCAATTTGCTGAGCATTTTCAAAAGGCTTGTTTTATTGAACCTCGCGCCATGCACGCACAACATTTGCCATTACTTTGATTGTTTGACCACACATCAACCTTGCAAATCCTTGGCGTCATTACTTCGGAAATGTTTGCACACACATCAACTTATAGCAGATCCTTTGCTAGAGTGTCCAAGCTGCATATCTCTCTCTCTCTCTCCTCTCTCTCTCTCTCTCTCTGTCCAGGCATCACGTCTTGCTGCATCACGCAGTATGTGGTGTTGTTTAAATGCAGAGGGCCTGGAGCCAAAGCATATAATGGTGGCGTTGCCCGCTAAGGCGCTAACAGAGGGAAACATGCAGCAAGAGAGGATGCAAAACACAGCCGGAGATCATAATATTTAATATAATAATAATCATAATAACTGCACTCTGTCGAGTACCAAATAATAAAACAACAAATACATCTTTAAAGAAATCCGACGTCAATATACATTATAATACAATTGTTTTGTTTAAAACAGGTTTTGTTTTACTTAAATCTTTTTAAAATAATATAAGTAACTTCTGAAAACCTCCTGGACGAAATAATGACATTCTGTTGATGGTTAAAAGGAATCTTTTTAGTTGTTGACGTAATTAAGATAACTTTGAAGTTGGGAGGGGACTATAGTACACAAAGCTATGTATGACCTATAGTTGTGTGTATCTCGCTAGTTTCAGATGAAACATACATACTCCCCCAAACCATTTAACGTTCTCTAGGAAAATTACATATCCAAAAAGAAAATACGATATGGTCGATGATGACGTAATTACAATATGTTTCAATATTGTTTGGGTAACAGGTAACGTATGTATGTATACATGTATGTATGTAAGAAAGTACTGTGGTCGGCTGGACGTATGTGTATGGTATGCGTGGTATACTGGATTTGAACAGACGTACGTACAGTACGTGCGTACGCACATTTGCACGCACACACACACTTGGTGCAAGTTAGATTAGATTAGACAGCATTTAATGTTTGTGTTTGGACAAAAACGACACTATAGCTGAATATATATATATAAGAGGGGCTAAAAATCCCTGCACTTGGCTGCCATATGACGTAATCTTCAAACGCCATGCATTGGAGGGGCTAGCAGCCTTCAAAAACAAAATATAAAAACTATAATTCCATCCATCCATCTCCGCCTGTGCCTTGTTTTCTCACGCTGCATGTCTCTCAATTCAATTTAAAAAGGCTTTATTGGCATAAATATGTTCCACATTGCCAAAGCACATACAAAAGTCAACATTGCGCACACAGAGACAACAATTCTCTGCGCACACAGAGACAACAAACATCCCAACAATAATGAACAACTAGCAATACAGTAACAATGAAAATAAATTAACAAACTGAAACATAACAGCAACAGTCTCTCTCTCTCTCTCTCTCTCTCTCTCTCTCTCTGTTCCGGGCAACAGCACATTTCTCATCTTCCCCCTGGAAGCACCATATGCTGTGGCTGGCCCCTCAGAATTTAAACAAGGCTGCGCGATGCACTGGGATATTAGTCAGGCTGGCCATAGACCGCCAAGATAGATGAGAACAAGACGAATAAAATGGAGAGAGAGAGAGGCTGGGACACAGCAATACCTGTGTTTACTAGGTTGATATGTGCATGTGGGAACGTGTGCGGTTTACCGAACTGAGACCAGATTCTACAAAATGTCTTCTATAAATCATGACAGTTTTCGGAAAAACCTATGTTTCTATATCAGTCGTTCTCAAACTATTTCATGTCAAGGACCCCAAAAAATATATGTAATTGGCCGCTGACCCCCATCTGAAAATATGTTGTTCCAGGGGACCCCTGCAGGACCCCGTGGGTATACTGATGCCTGCCCAGATTTCAATTCAAGGCCTGGTAAATCAGGTCCATTTCCAGCATGGGTTATTACTAGACACCGATCTGTTCGAGAACTAAACGAAGGAAGTTGGGAATGCATGCCCCACCCGGTTATAGCCTGAAGAACGAAAAAAGTCCATTGTGGGTGTATGGGATTTTTTCTCTAAAGTTTAACACGGGTGAAATTCACCCAAACACCTGCCTGTAGAAAAGAAAAAAACAGGGATGTGATGTCTATGATGTCACTTAGCATCGTGAAGGTGTAAAGGCACACCCACCTCACACATCAACAACATTATGAACATTTCAAAAATATAATCATCAGGGTGAAAATCACCCGTGTTTAGTCTTCTAGGGTTAAAAGCATTGGTGGAAAAAAGTATCAATACTGCAATGTTGTTGCGAGCGAAGTGAGCACTAACTATAGAAGCTGGCCAAAACTGAAATTGTGTGTGTGTGTGTGTGTGTGTGTGTGTGTGTGTGTGTGTGTGTGTGTGTGTGTGTGTCAGACTGCCACAACAGCTTCGTTCGCTTCCCGCTTTTATGTGTCTTACTTGTATATATTGCAAGTAAAAGTCAGGAATTCAAAATTTACTTGAGTATAAAAGGACAACAATGTTGCTATCAAACTGTTCTTAATGTACCAAAAGAAGAAAGTACTTGCAGCCTTGCAGAATGTTTAAAATCATATTTTGAGAACTGTAGATCTACAAGCTCACAATGCTTCGCGCCACATTGCGAGCTTGCAGATCGTCTATTTTCAAATGGCCGAAAAATATAGGACTGAAGTGAATAATGTATGCTTTGCAATAATTGTTGTAATATCCAACAGGCTGTGTACTGATGCTGTGTACTGATAACAGGTACTTGTACGTGAATATGCAATGTACTTATATATATGTATAGTGCACTGTCTGAACTGTAACATTCCCTAGGTCTGTTAGGGGCACGCTGAAGGCCGCGTGCTGCAGGCAGTGATTGTGATGTCTAGTGACGTCAGTAGGACACGAAGTATCCAAGCATATATATGATCCTGTATGACAATAAACCTTGTGATTGTATTGATGTGACCCAAGTCTCCGTGTCATGTTAATCTCTCTCCCGGAGCAGGCCTGCCCGTATGTCCGTCTGTCCGAACCATGGAAATGTCAACCGGGTCGTCACACACCAGAACCAGACGAGGGTCCGAGTACTTAGATAAGAATCAAGAGCTATTAATCATAACAATAATAATCAAAATCTACAAAGTAACTATAGAAACTAAAGGTTCAAAATAAATGTAGTGGAGTAAAACAGTACAATATTTGCCTCTGAGATGTAGTGGAGTAGAAGTAAAAGTACATTTTGAAATACTCCAGCAAAGTAAAAAAAAAAAGTACAATACTTTCCACCACTGCTTAAAAGACAAATTGTCTCGTACAAAGTGGTGAGTATCTGTATCGGGCTGAATGCACCACATTGGAGCACTGCATCAATAGGAGGCCCTGGCCCCCTGGATAACAGATCTCTGTGTTCGCCGATTGCTTGTCAAGATGTGGACCCGAGTTCAGATGAACGAGGACCAAAAAAACGGTCCCGATGAATCCAGCAGCTCGAGATAGAACCAATCCATTGGCCAATCACATGAGGTGAAACCCAATCTCAAAGGGACACAAACAGGCAGAATGATGACATTCATCACAGGTTAGCAGATAACATTGTGTTTTTGTCCCTATGTGATATACAGTCGCTCTGATATATATATATATATATATATATATATATATATATATATATATATATACACATATATATATATACACACATATAAACAACCAATAACCAACTCACTAAGCCTCTCAGCCATTATAAAATAAAAAAACGGTAGCCTGAGACCTCTTGTGGCTTATTGCTTTAATGAGACCTCTCTGTATGCTCAACCAAAGTGAATTCCAACATCTGTTATTACCTCCTAGACCTAGAAGACCATGATGATCCAGCCCTCACAGTCTCACACATCATCATCATCATACTATAATAATGTCTGTCTGAATGTCTGAATGTGTGTGTGTGTGTGTGTGTGTGTGTGTGTGTGTGTGTGTGTGTGTGTCAGAAACACTTCCATAGCTCCTCACTGCCTGCACCAATCACTCCCACTTTTCACACAGGCATTGACCATAATAATATGGAGGTCCTTTTTTCCCTTTTTTTCGATTTGACACATTCATGATTAATAATTAATTTATTAGTGCATTCAAATTACCCATCCACTTACATGGGAAAAGGTACACAAGCCGTCGGAGCTACAGTCACAACACTTTGAGGGGAGGTTCATAATAATTATTAAAATTAATGTAATTAATTACATCAGTCGGCCTCATGGTGGCGCTATAACAGCCCACTTTACATTTTGCCTTATAACTCTTGAACCGTAGGTCGTAAAATCAAAATGTCACTTTCCCTGGATTCCTTGGGTCATGACGCATCCATCGGCTGTAATCCAAAGTTAGTGGGAGGGGACTGTATTACAAAAAAATGACACAAATCACAAGTCCAATCCACCCCAAATTTCATTCACATGTCGTGGAGAGCCCAAAGCAATTACATTTACAAACGTTTGTTGCAAAAGCATGCTTTTGGGGAGATAAAGCATGCGTTCCGGCGATAACAGCTAATCTACAACCTCACAACATCACAGGTCGCCAAAGCCATGAGTTTTCTCAAGCCAGAGCTCAGAATTGGGCACATTTTGGACGCAAATGCACCTACGTACAACTTAATCTGTGCGACTCACAAAATAAATTTGGGAGTATCTGTGCGACTGTCCATAGTTTCTGTGGTGCATGTCAAACTGGGGGCCTTGGCCGGCCCTTCATACTTTACAAATGGGGGTCTGTGGGCTAATAAATGTTGCGGTCCTTGCCATGAACATATTTCCCTACCATGCATTTGTATGAATACTTTCATGTTATAGTGCTGTTTTTATTCAATATATATATATATATATATTATATTATACAAGTTAAAATGAGCGGCAATTAAAGATATTTATGGGGGGGGCAATATCTCACAACAGGCAAGGACTAGTAATAATAATTGTAATAATAATAATGGATGGCATTTTTATAGCTCTTTTCTATGCGAGTGCTTACTCAAAGAGCTTGCCATTCATTAATACATTGGCAGGTGAAGCGGCGAACAGTCACTTCACCCATTCAACAACAGCCAGCGTACTCACTTCCCACATTCATGGTAGCAAGCTACGTTGCGAGGCACCGACCGACTCATTGGAGGCAATGTGGGGTTCAGTGCCTTGCCCAAGGACACTTCAACATGTGGACACGAGCCGGGATTCGAGCCGCCGACCCACGGATCATTGGACGACCTGCTCTACCTCCTGTGCCACAGCCGCCACAAGCATACACACCCTTAGGCCCTCATTTATCAATTGAGTGTCAAATCTGCCACAGATTCGAGTGCAGGTTTCGTAGTACACCCACGTCGCCACGGCATTTATAAACGCCTCTCCCTCGTTTTTGCGACATGAATACATGCAATACGTCCTGGAAACCCTGGTTACATGGGGAAAAAAAGGTTCTCCCGTGCCTTGCTGCCCGCCTCACCCCCCTCTCCGACTCTCATACACACACACACACACACACACACACACACACACGCACGCACACGCAACTTGCAATCCCAACTAGTGTGTTGTTAAATAAATAAAGAACGAACACCTGCATGAATTAAATAAAGTTGTAGGCCTACCCTGTCTGTTTCCCTCTCACCTCGCTTGCCTTGCTGTCATGTCCACGCACGCACGCACCTACATGACACATTGACATCGCATCGCCATGAATGGAATACGTTTGGCTGTCCTATATTAATTTTAATCATGCGTGCACAGTGCACGGCGAAGGCGTTAAGACTGCTGTGATAAGTCCTGTGGGTGAGTGATATGCCTGCATGAGAGATAGGCTATCATGTCGTCAAGGCAGTCATAATCAACGTTTATGTAGTGATTTGATCATTGATGAACGAATCATAAACATAATGCATGAATTAAGGCTTGCCACTTGCATTTGTGCTGGTATGTGTTGGCGACGCCCGCCGCGGTCCCGTCCTCCCGACCCCCGAAAATGATCTAGCTTTTATCTGAACTGTCAAAGCACTTATTTAAATGTTGAATGATTAAGCCCCTTACGCCTATAGCCTGCATGCTACAATTGCAAATAGGCAAGCTGTATGCTTGTCATTGTCACTTGGAAATAAAGGCGTGCAGTCCATTTATGCCTTTTTTTAATAATATCACAGTGATGTATCACCGCATGCATGCGCTCCCAAATCATCTCACAAGTGCGCTCGCATAACAAGGCCAGTAAAGCACTGTTTGATTATAGCACAAACTAATACATTGTAAACATGTAAACATTGTAAACATGTTATTGTAAACATGTTATATTGTTTTTAATTGCGCGGTTTTAATTACTTGTAAAGTTGTAAATCTCTCTTTTTTTTTTTTACATGTATATACACATACCGTTTTATATTAACATTTTAGGAGTGAAAACATATGTTTAGATGCCTGTGACAGCGTGTCAGCAGTTCAGACAATGCTGCTCCGCTTGTGTAGGCTACGACAGAAAAACAGCCGAGGACAAAGCGTACGACAGCTCCCGACCAGACGTGACTTTTTGTCCTACTCAAGTTCAATTTCAAGCTTTGTCGGAAATGGTAAATGCCGAAAATGTCGGTAATTTCGGCGTGCACCCATAATTTGCCGTACGCACGGTTGATAAATGAGGGCCCGCCCCTAATGCATAGGCGTACGCACGGCCACACACACTCCACTATACTTTCCTTTGTGTATCAAAAGTATGTGTGTGTATCGCACAAAGCAAGGAGCCGATTTGCATAATGTTTCACACCCACTCCATTGGTTTCCTTTAACTTATTCCAGAGATGGAGCCAAGTCAGCACATCAGGCACACAATGTTCACCTCACGCTGGTGACAAAGCCAAACGTCGCCGTCCTCTGTGGAGCCCTGAGACAGACGTGACTTAGAATGAACATGGCCTCATATTGATCACATGCAGCGGAGAGTCCTTTCAGGAGACCTGGCACATCCATTACATCTTCCACCATAAAACACAGAGGAGACTGTCTTGCATCCATTCCAATGCATTATGCATGGCGCATTCTTTTAACAACCGTCTGAGAAACTTCGCTCGCACGGGAGTGAGTGAGACAATTGCCTCGGTTACTTTGAGGACGTTAAACTTTCAATGGCACGACTGAACACTGAGACGAACCCGCATCTGCATAATGCTCTTCACCTTGCATTCAGGATTTCCATATGTAAGTTGAGGGCGGAAAATGAAGAAAAACAAAAGTGTACGCTGTGTGGAAGGAAACTGGTAAATGTGCCACAAAGATAAATATATCCCACTAGACTACACTGTCTGTAGCCAGGACCAATCTTAAAGCACATCTCTGTTGATTGAGTAAAGCGTTAATGACAATAATTGCCGGATCGAAGAGATAAAAAAGCAGTGTTTTTCTTTTTCTTCTGGTACATCAATCTGTCTGCAATTAAATGCCAATTTGCCAACAACTGATTAATGTGAAACTCTATCGGCGGGTCACAGACACTGCAAATGACAAATGTAGGGCGGGGCACGGTGACTGCGGCTATATACAGTACATCCACTAATCAAAACGGACTAGTCAATTAACACGCGTATACACAGCAGCGCACAGGCACATTATTAAGTGAGAAGACGAGTGTCCCTCCAACTTTTATCTGGCTTCTGTCCCGGGTCAGGGGATATTAATAAAACCTGGGAATAAATTTCTTACCAAGAATTTTCTTCACCAATGTGTTTGTAAAGGTGTCTACTAACATAATCCCACATTGGTTTATATTCAACCACCCTAGGGGACAGCTGCTGAAAGTGGGGGTATCATACAACCATTATAAGGCACCATGTTCTAGATTTCATTATGCTTTAAGTAGCATGTGACGTGTCAAACTAGGGGGTTTTCATCATTCTGAATCCATTCCAAGCATTAGTTTTGCACGGAAAACACTCCTTGGGCTAAAAATGGCCATAGGCACTTGCCCAAACACATTGGTGAAGAATATTCTTGGTAAGAAATGTATTCCCAGATTTGACTGGTAATACTGATAATATTCCCCGACTGCAATCCATTGCTCTTCTCCTGGCCTGTATACGTGCATTTATTATGTATGTTCATTTGATTATTTATAGGCCATGTGTGTGTGTGTGTGTGTGTGTGTGTGTGTGTGTGTGTGTGCTTCGTCGTGCACTCAAAAGGCAGGTTTTGAAGTCATTAGCAGATGGCGTCGTTCTTCGAGGTAAATTGCCAAGGTTAATGATGGAGACAAATGAGTTGGATTGACGTGCAATTAGACTGACGGATGGAATGGGCTATATGCACACACGCCATTTTATAAAGAACTTGGGGCCCGATGAAGACTGTGTTACATTCTGGGAAAACAGAGTCAGGGAGCTGCTATTGTGTGTGTTGTTGGCTCACTGGAAACACTCTGCTACACCAGTGGGTCTCAAAGTGTCCTTGAGTGGGTTCCAAATTGCCCCATACGGATGTGTAACTCTGCTCAGGTCCTTAAAAAAGTTTGAGAACTTTTGGATGGAACACTAAATGGATGGAACAGATCGAGGCTTCAATAGTATCTATCAGTAATACAACACCTGTGAAGGAAGTATCCCGGAACCAGGAAGAGTTATTCTGTGTGCATTTAGCCCATTGCGGAGTGAGTGAGTGAGTGAGTGAGTGAGTGAGTGAGTGAGTGAGAGAGAGAGAGAGAGAGAGAGACAGTCAGTCAGTCAGTCAGTCAGTCAGTCAGTCAGTCTCTCCGTCCGTCTCTCTCTCTGTCTGTCTCTCCGTCTCTCGCTCTCTCGCTCTCTCGCTCTCTCTCTCACACACACGCACACACGCACACCATCTGAGGGATGCATTTACAAAGTATGACACCCTGATATCCATTCCATTATCTCCAAGTGTCTATTCTGAAAGGATCCGAACATGAGAGAATACAGTTTAGGTACCACAGCATTGACATGTTTACTAGGGAGGGGAATCGATTCATTCATTGATTATTGATACGCTTTTATAACCTTTTTTTTTTAGATCCGATAATCTTAATTTCCCTCAATGTCTAACATAAAAATCTACATACAGAAATAATGCACAAGGCATATTATATTCCTTAATCAAATGTTGATTTGACTGAGGGCCAGGCAATTTTGTTTGTATTAGGAACAAATTGAAATGCAAAGTGCACTGCCTGCCGTGCAACTATTAACATCCCTAATGTTTACATAATGATTCAAACAAGCTATACATTTGCTGTGGCTCTCAGCCGTATCTTACGCGTCGAGACCACTCACAAAGAAAGGTATTTAGTCTCAACTCCTGCACTTCTGTTATCAACTCAATGTATTACTGTAGGTTTCAGTGGCCCCAAAGCATATGGTTTTCAACCAGTGGTCCGGGGACCACCAGTGGTCCTTGGGGGGGTCCCAGATGGTCCCCAGCTAAATGATGGAGAGTAACCAAATTAACCCTATTACTGATGAGAGTGTAAAATGAAACCAAATAGACCCTTTATATGGGTCCATTTTATGCTCTCAAGAGTTCAATTTTTGAGTGATGCACCATTCCTTTACGGAGTTATGTGTGTGGGTGCCTGGGTGGGTGGCTGGGTGACAGCATGGTTGTTTTTCACCACCTGTGCGCAACCTAACACACACACAAACACACATTAACTGTATATATGGTGATTTCGGGTGTGCCCGTACAGTATAGTGACAGTCATTTCTCAACCGGTTTGGACGCGGGGCGGCTCGCCGGAATCGGGCCGGCACCCTGGGTGCGTTCCTGTGGGTCTGGAACTCCGCCCCGGAGACCCCCACACGGAGTTGCACCACTCACTTCACACGGGTGTGATTTTGTTAAACATCTGCATTACTTAATTTACGAGAAGTCTACACAATTAGAGAATGCAGAAGATGTTATTTTCATCAACGGTTGCCTGTCTATAACCACATCAATACAGCATGGAATTGAGGACAAAATTGTATCCAACTGGGTCTGGCTAAATCTCATCAAATGGTGGTCCGTGGCTCAAATGCCAAATGAATAATGGGCCTTGCTATGAAAAGGGTTTAAAACTGATATAGAGCAAAGTTAGCCATGTACAGCAGTTTTGACGAGCCCCGTCTCTGTCAATTCACGTTCAGTCCGAGTACAGAGAGATGAAGAAGTTTGATTGTCTTGTTCTCTTTAAAGCATAGTAGGCCTATTAGTAACATTAGTTGGAAATGCCTACCTTTGCAACAGTTTGCAATAACAATGAGGCCAAACAGCATTGCCTCAGCGACATTTCATCTTCTTATCCCAGGTTTATAAAAAAAAACAGACTGGAAAGCAACCAATACCTGTCCAAAGACAGAACCAACCAGTACGGGATGGAGTTGACCTCTATACTGTTTTATAAGACCACTATTGATTGCATCCAGACAGAAAGGTGAGATTATTAACAGGGCTTCCCTTTTTGTTGTCATCTTCCTCATTTCTGCTTTCAGTGCAGGCTACAAGTACTGCATCACTTGGACGGTTTCACAGAGTAGGAATTTATTGTCTCATCGTGTGTTTACAAGCCCAGTCCCACATGGACCTATAAAGCCCACACTGAAGCCCGGACGGGTCAAAGTCAGCAATTTTGTAAGTAAAATAGAGGTCGGCAAAATGTCATGTTTTTTGCCAACCCCACAGCTCTCCTATTAGTCTCAACTCCCAAGCAATAAATGCAGTTACTCCCCAACAACCAAGGTCGTCACACTTTGTCCTTTACAACTTTTAGACAGATTTGATGTACAATAATTAATTTGGGAAGGGACGAGGCCAGGGAAAGTGCATGTGCATGTCTCCGGTGCATGGTCCCTGGTTGAAAATATAAATAAAATCCGAGGCCAACAGATTGCCAGCAATCGCCACCCCAGCCCCCGATGACGCGCTTTGACTGGGCCGCGGTATTCCGTGCCAGAAAAATAAATGGGACATAAATTAATCTCAGCCGGGCGGGACTAGAGGAGTTTTTGCACAATGTGCATATTGTGCGCACAGACGCATGAGACACGCAGCGCTGCAGAAACTATCCTGCATAGAGAAACTGCAGAGAGAAACCTGTAAAACAGGCGCAGCAGTCTCTGTACCTTCATGTAGCATGCAGTCAAGACACTATTAGTGTGAATGGTTAGAATCACATAAAAACTAAAAGAAAACATTGGGACTGTATACATTCACTTCGGGACGGTTCAAATTGTATTTTGGGACGGTTCTGGGACGTTGGTGAAAAAAGTTAGTCTGGAGCCCTGACACACACAAACACACACACACACACACACACGTGTGTGCGTGCACGAAAACACAATCTCCGCCTCGCGCAAACCCGTCGGAAATCATAACATCAGAATATTAATGTCTGCCGGCAGTAATTTACACAGCTGCACATCCCCTAAATCACTGCTGAAGGTTAGAGCAGGCATTCATCTGGTGCAATCAATATCTTTGTATTTAGTATAGTGCTCTTAAAGGCCAACTGTTGCCTTGTGGGGAAAATGTCAACGAGCGTTTCCCAATAATGTCTTCCAGTGCTCCATTTGGATCACTGAAATTATTTGTCAGAGGGAGACGCATTTCACTTACGCGCATATGATGAATGGACATGTCAAAATAAGAGAATGGATCATCAGGACAGGCTTTTACTATAATTATTAACATCAAGTTGCATTCATTTTTCAGAACACATTGGATGCAGCATGCATGAGACAGGAGCCAGTGGCCATGAGGTGTTCAGAAGACGTGCTGAGACTTTGGATAATTAGTTGATGCCGTTGTCAGACGGATGGCTTGACAAGAATGATTTTCATTCCATTAATGTGCTCGTGTTTTTTTTCAGAAAATGGGACACTTCATTTTGCTTCATTTAACACATTTAAACCGGAGTCCCGATTCTGAAAACACCTTCAAAATCTTGACCTTATAAGTTTAACAACGTGTGAAGTGAGGGGCGCTCTTATTATCGTACATCGTGACGTAAATTCTCCATTCATTGTCAATGGGAATTTGACATTTGTGTAAGACAAAAACAGTGATTTACTCATTCACATATGACGTAAATTCTCCATTCTCCATCGAATTTAATGTCTGTGTAAGACACAAATCTACTGAATAGCTGAATATAAGAGGGTCTATTATATGTTGAGTGCATGCATTGATGGTTACAGTTTTATAATCAGTTTAATCCATTTGGATTTGGGGAGAAATTGTTTCATAAGGGGCTGGTATGAAGTACGTGATATGTTCAGTTCACTAGTCTACACTCTACTCTACACCTGCCTTCATTTAATCTGATTGTGATTGTGGCAGGCACTTAACAAGCGATCGTTAACTGTGTCTAACAAGCGATCGTTAACTGTGTCTGAGTGGCAGAGAAGAGTGGCTTTGCTCAACTTTATTTATACTTATATTCTCCACTCTGATGAAGGTACATGTTCGATATATCATGCAGCCTTACTTATTAGCCTATATTTTAGCTATTAAAAAAAAATCACCAGTTTGACACCCCTGGTAGCGTAACTGTTTCTAAACTACCGGTAACACTAACCACATTAGTCGGCTCTCAGCAGCTTATATTGGCAGCCTCTGTTGATGGTGATTGTGGAGCACCTGGGCTGATTGGAATCAGGCCCACCTGTGCTGGCTGCTGGCTGAGGAAGACACCCGGCCCTTGCCCTATGATGTCATGCAGGGGAGGGACTAAGAACGTGAGGAGCTTGTGGCACAACAAACATAATGTTATACTGTATCATTGACCTAAATGGCGTTATATGCAACAATGGCTGCGGTTACATGAGGGCTTTTTCATTCAGAATGAAAAGTTCAGAATTAATTAATTCAGAAGTAAGTTTTTTGCTGAGTGTTTACATTGAAAATGGTCATTCCGAATGAGTGTTTACATGGACAATACTTTTAAATCCCATTATTTCATTCCACATCAGGTTTGGGGCTGGGAAGGCTTCTGATTGGATAGGGGGCGGGCGGATATGTTTACGTCCAGTGGTGGAAAGTAAATAAGTACATTTACTTTAGTACTCTACTATTTTTTTTTTAGGTATTTCTGCTTTACTTGAGTATTTCCAATTTCCAATACTTCTACTCCACTACATTTCAGGTAAAACAAAATAATAATAAAAAAACACTTTTATGCCATATTACTTTATATTTGATGTATCCTGTAGCCTATGAGAAATGGCTCTCAGAGATGTGAAATTAAACATGTCTAGTTTCTTATAATTAATTGCAAAACAAGAGCATAATATAGCCATACCAATTACATGGAAACAAGCATGCACAGAAAGACCAGAATTAACTTAAATCCGAATGAGTGTTTACATGAGTCCACAATTGTTTCAATAGGATTTAAAAATGGAATAAACCGGTCAGTTACATCAGATCTAAGTTTAAATCAGATTGGCCATCTTCCGGTATGAGACGGTGCTGATCAGTCGCACGTGTGCTCAGCTCCTCAAGTCTGAAATAAACTATGAAATAACAACACCTTTCAAGTTTAAAATGCTAAGAAAAGATGCTGCAACTCTACAATAGTCAAAGGTAGCCTACTTATAATGCCGCCGAAAAAGCAACCCACGAATAAATTCGACCTTAGGAGTGGAAGTACGCTCTTGCCTGTGAACAGCGAGCTGTTTGACACAAACCCTGGTGCTTTGTTTATTTCACCAAGTCCAAGTTCAAGTGCAAAGACTGCCGGTGGTGACGAGGATATATTCAGCAGCGAACTATCAAACATGAGCGACAACGTGAGCTCGGGAGACATTATCAGAGCTATAAATGAGATGAAAACGGAATTCTCTTCTAAGTTTGAAAGTATCCTGTCTGCGGTGAATAACGTCCAGATCGAAGTGAAAGAATGCGCAGAGCGCGTCACCCAAGCTGAAGGCCGCATTTCTGGTGTAGACTAGGATAACATCACAACCATGCAGGCTACCGTCGCCGAGCTGCAGATAAAAGTCTTAACACTCTCTTCAAAATTGGTTGAATTAGAGGGTCGTAGCAGGAAAAATAATTTGAGATTAATAAATTTACCAGAGGGGGCAGAGGCCGCGGACCCCTGCTCATTTCTGTACTACAGACTGTTTCACCTCTTCTGACGACTTCCGCCGTCGCTGAAGTTTGGTTTGATTGTATCTTACTCGACAGGACTTGTGCCACTGTGCCCTGTTGGTCATCAATGTGGCTTCTATGCCATTCCCTTCATCCAGCCTAGCCCTTCTGATTGGGGCTGGGTGAAAGAAGAATTGGGATGGCAGCCACTGTGGACCACCCTTCCAGAAGCCTCACAGAGCTGCTATGAACTGATACATTGTGGTTGCAAGAAAGGGTGCACGAAGCGATGCAAGTGCAAAAAGTCTGCCCTTTGTTCATTCTCAGGAGACTGTTAGGCCTCTCTAATAATGTAATTGCATGGTAGACACTCTTTACTGCAAATAGGATATGTTAAGAAGAGATGTCCAATGCTCAATCCAAATGAACACAAATGGTTGAAAATCCGATTTTTGTGTCTGTGTTTATGTGAGGTGTTTGTGTGACCTAATGACCCATGAAACCCAATTGACATATCTTCTACTGTTAATTTAACCTATTAAAGCAATTTGATGATGACTAGTGGGTCCCAGAACCCTTCTTATTGATATACTGTCTTTGTGCCTGCAAAAAAGGGAAAAATGCATGTTTTTGACAACCCAATATGTGTACAGCCTCTAACGAGTTACAGACATCAACTCAGAAGTGGTTCCACGTCTGAAAACAAACTTCATAGTATATAGAAACACTGTAGAAAGTTTCATGCTTTAGTCATAAAATGCACAATAGGTTTGGTTAACTGCCGTACTACAACAACACTATGGGGATTAAGCCACGATTTGTACTGCATTCACAAAGCTGCATGGTTCTTGCCCAAAACTGCATGAAATTGGCATATATTTGGCATGTCTGTATAGGGGAGGCTTGTAGCTACCCCTGCAGCCCATTTCCATTCACATATATTGAAGTGACAGGTCAAGGGGTCATTCGGAAAATGTTTTTTCCCCTCACGAAATGTTATTTTAACTTGAATCATTACGTATTGACCGCCCTTCCCGACATGGGAGCATGACATGGTTGGTCTCATTGGAAACCTGAGGTTGTCTAGAATAAAATGGTATGTTTACTTTTGGGCTATCTGGGCTATTGAGCGTGCCACAGTCTCTAAAAGGCGGGCTCGTAGGCGTTCCTGTCAGTAATCCAGCAGCACTTGTATGACTCATAAAACAGTGAAAAAAACACCAAAGGGACCATTTTTGTTCTTGGGATCATCAAAATTATTATTTTAGAGGTCCTAAGGATGAATAAAAACCAGACTAGAAAAAGAAATAATGGGGGTGCGCGTGGACCCCTCCTAGGGCTTCTACTATATGTCTTGTATTTTAAAATGGAAAAAAACCAATAAAAATATATATAAAGAAAAAAGATTGGCCATTTTCATTCAGATTTAAGTTTTTGTAGGTGTTTACATGACAACTTTTAATAGGATTTAACTTTTATTCTGAATGAAAAGGGGATTTAACGGTCCATGTAAACGTAGCCAATGATAGTATGATAAAAAAAAAAGGTTAGGCTTATGTCTTTTTCAGAAATTACTATTTTGGATGTGTAAAACTTGTGGTTAAACATGCAGAGTGACGCATTAGTTTATGGGTAACACCATCTTCTGATAATAATAATCCTGTAGCGCGTCACTGTGTAGCGTTTTGTTTCATTAGCGCGATCGTGACCAAATAGGCTGCAGCTGTTGTTGCTGCTGCTCGCTGAGCACACATGAATGTTAAAGATACAAATTATTGGACAGTGATGTCACTGTTAAGCTACGCAACACGGAAGAGTGTACACATGGAACCAAATGGACGTTCCATTTGTATTTTGTACACTCTCAGAGTGAAATTAACATAGTTTTTACAATAATTATATTTTGGGGATCTCAGAGATAGAAATGCCATTAAATGGGCGTCCGTAGACTAATGCATATCAAACTGGGGGTCCTTGACATTAATTGGGTTGAGAATCACTGCTAGAGCCGTACAAATCTTCTCTTATGGGGAGGTCTCTGGCATAGCTTTTCATATGGGGGTCCGCGGGATAATTAGTGTCAATTTGGGGGTCCTTGACATGAAAAGGTTTGGAAACCACTGCTGTACATTAATACTGTATACTACTGTCCGTGTACATTGTGTGCATGTTAAAATGCAGGGGATGCAGTATAGCTGCTCTTGTTTCCAATGCATGGCACCTATAGCTGTCAAAAACCCATCATTCAATGTGACTCCCATCAGTCAAGTGTCAACTCGATGATGCTGAGAGCTGTGCCTCGGCCGCGTCGCATTCGCCCCAAACCCACAGTGGTGGAACAAGTACTTATATGTTTTGCTTAAGTAAAAGTATAAATAATGCAATATAGAAATGCTTTGTTACAAGTAAAGTCCGGAATTCAAAATGTACAGAAGTATTGGTGTCAAAATGTACTTAAAGTATCAAAAGTATAAAGTACTCATTGTGCGGCTGAAATATATAGCAAGCACTCAGTTGAATAATTCCACGTAATGGTATAATGGGTGCACGGTTCAGGAAAATATACACTGTGAGAATAAATACCAGCACTCACGTGAAACACACACAGGCGCATATAATGATTGTCGTTGAGTAATTGCTAGTGACGTTAATGCACGCACACACGTGAAACACACACGTGTCGTGAAACACACACACACACACACACACACACACACACACACACACACACACACACACACACACACAGGCGTATACATTCTCTAGCGGGTGACATTAATGGCATATAATGACATGATGCATAATGGCTTTACAGTGCACTTTGTCGTCGTCACTTGAATGGTTGTCTGTCAACTCACATCAACAGTGAAGTTGTTGACATGTATAACTGTCGCCAGAAGGGACGGGTGTGTGTGTGTGTGTGTGTGTGTGTGTGTGTGTGTGTGTGTGGGTGTGTGTGTGTGGGTGTGGGTGTGCGTGTGCGTGTGTGCGGTCCGGGGAAGGTTGTAGCATCACTGAGGCCTCAAGGATATGTATAGCCTACAGCGCTAACTGTGTGTGTACTGTGTACAGGTACTGTACCATACACAATGTGTCAGGGGTGTGCATACATAGACACCAATAAGGGCCTCTCTCGGCCCCACCCTTCTCCCTTTGTTTATATTGTGTTTAGTTTCCAAGATGGCCGCAACACCAGGAGGGGGTGGGGCGGAGGTGAGCGGGCGGGGTCGACCCTATGCCCTTACTAGGCTGCATTCAAGACACTTGCCTTGTGTCTGACACCTGACTTGTGTCTGAACACAGCTTTGATGGATGTGTTCTGCCCCATCAAACAAAATGTTTGGTCAAACCATATGGGCTTCCATTGGAAATGCATTGGAGCGGCCATTAAACACAGACACAAGACAGTTAGTTAATTCAATCTTTGTTTTGTACAGTGTACACTACAGTATGTGGCCCATGGTGATCAATCATCGATCAATTCTGGATTAAAAGTATCTAATATATTATGTTTGCCCCAAATAAATCTCACACACTATTAAAGGAGAATTCCATGCTAGAAGGCTTTCTTACCTTTATTTGTAGTTATGTCCCCACCAAAGAGGTCCAGGTGTTATTTTACAAAAGTGCATTATTGGCTATTTCCCCTACCGTAAGCCCTCAATGCGGGTTGGGTTTTTGTGCTAATTTGCTTATTTCCATTTTAATAAGTAGTAAAGTGTGCCGCTTTGGATACTATTTACATTATTGATTTGATTTGAGCGATGGAAATAAGCGAATTAGCACAACACCCCATAGCCCCCTTGGCTTCAATGCAATTCAATGCAATTCATTGAGGGCTTATGGTAGGGGAAATAGCAAATAATGCGCTTTTGCACAAGATAACACCTGGACCTCTTTGGTGGGGACGTAACAACTACAAATAAAGGTAAGAAATTCTTCTAGTGTGGAATTCTTCCATGTGCCGCACAAAGGTGCCTTTTTTGCGCCCTTCAAAAATGTCTGTGCACGCCACAGTGACGCGGCTGACGCCACTGTCAAAAATGCATACAGCACATCTATGAGAACATACAGTTTTGTACCTTTTTTAAGCACTTTCCCCACCCAGCAAAATAGTTAATACAGTTTTTCTTTTCTCAATCTTTCTGCTCCTATAGTAAAATATTGTCCGTATCCTGTTCTTGTTATCTCTACTGCAATCTCTACGGATGTGCTTTGTGGTCATTTCCATGGCATACACACAGTTAAATCCTGAGCAAGGGTGCCACATACAAACACATTCCGTTGAGTTATCATGTAAACAAAGCATTTTAAAGTGCAAGGTTTACATATTGATTCCATAAAGGGAACATATTGGCTTGAATAAGGACAGTCAGTGAACTGTGCACTGTGACTTCTGCCTCTTCAGATGCTGTACAGTAACTACTGCAGTGGGGGTAATAATAATAAAAATAATACGCACAGCTCACCCTGAAGTAAACACAATGAAAGTCTCGTATCCCAGGGGAGCTCACATGCATTTACAGTAATCCCATGCACCAACGTGTATTGTGATGCATTTGCATTAATTACTCGTGGTTATGGGAGAATCCTTTGGTCCTTTGTGGTAAAGCAAACAAAGGCCTGTATGTTGGTGTATATGCAGTGCACCACCATGCTGTTACAAACATGGGACTGTTCAGAATTAAAGCAGGAGTGTTGCTCTTATACCTTAAAGCTCCTGAAAAATATATCAAGGCCTTTAGCAGCAAGGCTAAAGGTACTTTCAGATGGGCAGCGATGAATGCGCCATTAGTAATTCATTTTCAATGAGACCTTTTTTTGTATGTGCATGCAGAAGTCGAGTGGCGACCACACAAACGTATTTACGTGTGGGCAGAAATTGCCACGGCGCGTGCTCATTTCGTGCACGTGCCCGTAAGGAACTAGATCTGGACTGTGATTGTGTTGAGCTTTTGTTTACGCTTGCGTTGTCGCGCCCGTCATGAGCAGAGCTGTCGCTGCTGATCCAGGCGACAATATCTGTGTTAATCGATGCCCGTCTGAAAGTACTGTAAGAGTCTATACAGTCCTGCGAGAGGCTGTGCTGGTGCTACTGCTAACACTGAGGCAGACCAAAAGTTTTCAACTGTACCATCTTTAATCCCCCACACAGTAGGCTACCCTCACTGGCCATCAAAGTTAGTTAATATCTCCCGCTTCGAATGCTGTCAATGCATTGAAAGGGACACAATCATATTTAATCAGGGCCGTGGCTCAGCGGTCCAGGCACCAGTTGGCTGGTAATCCAGTCTTGCAGTGTGCCACGGGTTCGACTGCCGATCCCGACAGCCTTTACTGCATGTCACCGACCCCCCCCCCCCCCCCCCCCCCCATCTCTCAAAAATACAAAAATAAATCACATTTAATCAGAGCATTGAATACTCTCAGTAGCCGTCCAAGAACTCAGTAGCATTCTGTGCGTTGATCACGGATACTGTTTTGACAGCGACAACACACGTTGTCAACTGACTTACAGGGCCGGTTAACCCATTCTGGGCGGGAGCCTCTTTTGGTGTTTTAAGTAGTATGATATACTTTAGCTATTGAGAAATAGCAGATCTACAAGCTCATGACGTCGAAATAAAAAGAAATCTTCTAAATCCTGAGAGTTTGGTGGTGCTCAATATTTCATGTCAGGACCCCAACAAGTATATGTAATATTCCTCCGACCCTAGCCTGGGCACCATTTCATTTCGGGTACTGTATATGATCCGGTTGGGAGCGGAGGATATCGTTACGTCATGTTGTATTGTTTTGTAGTCAACAGGCAGGAACAATCAAACAGAACTTCCTTTTCCCTCAAACCGATTTTTCTCAATAAAAGCTGCAGGCTACGAGAGCTTTTATTGTTATTCTTCCAGTTTGAGAGAAAAGTAAGTTCTGTTTGATTGTTCCTGCCTGTCGACTACAAAACAATACTACAACATGACGTACACACGGCACACGGCACTTTTGGAACAGAGACCAGGCTTTCCTCCGAGGTGGAAAGCTAATGGTGGGCGAGGTTACGACAGTGGCAGCGGTGGCCGAGTGGATTGCGGAGCGGGCTAGATATCGGAAGGTCGCCAGTTCGAATCAGCGGTCCGACACGTTAAAATTACCACCGTTGAAGTGCCCTTGGACAAGGCATTGAACCACTACCATGAAATGCTCCATGTGGGCCTGGCTGTAAACAAGTATCTGATGCTTAGTCCAGTTACCCTTGGTAAACTTGATTTACCAGAACGCATTTCTTCTTCTTCTCCCCATCTGAAAATATGTTGTTCCAGGGACCTCCCCAGAAGCAAAGATTTGAGTTAAAATGTTCACTCTGTAATATATTCAAAGATTTGAGGCACATTTTCAAGTTTTTTTTAAAATAGCAGACCTACAAGTTCATAGCGCAGCACTCGCGCCGCGCTATGAACTTGTAGATCTATTTGTCAATAGCTACAATATAACAATGCTTTAAAACACCAAAAGGGGTTCCTGCCCAAAATGGGTTAATATACCACTTCTGAACATCTAGGAATGTCTGCCTCGGAGTAGGTTTACAAACCTTAACAAATCTTACAATAGCACTGGGAATATTGCTGTACACTCCCTCCGTGCTTGCGTTTGTCCCTAATGATCTGTTGCCGAGTCCCTTGCGAGCCAGCTTTATTAGATCATTTCTCAGCTGTCCCAGAGGAGATTCAGCACAGTCTGGTGGGATCACTTCACTTCACTCCGGCAAGTCATTGGAGAGTCAATCTCACGCGTTGCACATCGGCCTTATCAAAGCTGCTTCAATCTAAGCCATCGAAGAGATAAACACAGCCGTGCTTCTGTCTTAAGATATAGAGGTCATGGAAAGTCCACACAGTGTTTCTCAGTGACGCCGTGCACACACCACACAACTTTGCTGTGTGCTCATAATGCATCTCCTAACCAAGTTTTTTTTTCCGAACGTAAAAACAATATATATAACGAATATAATTTCTTTAAGAAGCGGCGTGCAATAAGCCGCGTCACCAGAAGTTTCCCCCGTTGCTGATAGGCTGCTTCCTCACATGTAGGCGAGCATTGCTGTTATGATAGGTTGGAGATATCTCTCACTGCACCTTGTTGTGCTGAGGGGCAGAAACGGGTCAGCCCGCGACACGTTGCTACATCCGCTATAGGTGAGGCAGGAGTGTAAACACCTTGAGATTAGAGCTCAATGTGTAAACATTAAACACTTGCGCATGCAAAGTGGGATACGGGCACAGTTTCACATACTTAAATCACCCGTGCACAACTGCACACACACACACACACACACACACACAAACACACACACACAGACACACACACGTACGCGCGCGCACACACACACACACACACACACACTTCATTTCATGCTCAAGGGTATTCTGCTGCATGTCTGATAAATGACTACTACTGTACATACTTTAAATGTAAAATATTTCCTTATGAGTGTTTACCTTGTCTCTTTCGCCGGCCTCCTTTTAATCTTGAGCGTATTAGCTCAATAACATGTTATTAATTGGATTATTAGTTTTAAGCACAGTCCTTGGAACGTTCTTTAGTGGTAAACAACCGTGTTTATTTCATGCTCAAGGCTATTTTACCTAACCTAACCTAAACCTAGTTTTAACCAGCCACGTAAGTCCCCTAACGTCATATCAGTTTTAACCGGCCACGCATTCCCCTGACCTCATATCAGTGGCCACGTAAGCTCCCTGACCTCATATCAGTTTTAACCGGCCACGTAAGTCCCCTGACCTCATATCAGTTTTAACCGGCCACGTAAGTCCCCTGACCTCTTATCAGTTTTAACCGTCTACGTAAGTCACCTGACCTCGTATCAGTTTTAACCGGCTACGTAAGTCACCTGACCTCGTATCAGTTTTAACCGGCCACGTAAGTCCCCTGACCTCGTATCAGTTTTAACCAGCCACGTAAGTCCCCTGACCTCATATCAGTTTTAACCAGCCACGTAAGTCCCCTGACCTCATATCAGTTTTAACCAGCCACGTAAGTCCCCTGACCCCATATCAGTTTTAACCGGCCACGTAGTCAGTTGACAACGCGCGTCGTCGCTGCACTGTGATCAACCGCGCAGAATGCAGCCTGCTGAGATCTATTAAGTCAGTATAGACGCATATCATCATCATCATCATCACCTTTATTTAAACTCGGAAATACAGTTGAGGGCACGCCCTCATTTTCAATGTAGCCGAGGTTACAATTCATAAATACAGTCAAAACAATACATCAACACAACACAATGCAGAACAATCAGTAAAATAAATCAATTGAAGCAGGACCAATCACGGTGAAAAATGTTCTGGAGCATTCCTTAGAACTGACCGAAGGATGGCAGGGAGCTCAGTTTTAAGGAGTTTTGAAGTTCATTCCACGAGGTTGGGCCATTGACAGAAAGTCTTGCCCAACTCTGTTTGAGCCTGAGGAACCTTGAGCCTTAAAAAATCACTAGATATACTGGAGCATGGAATAAATAAGACACAACGTTTCGGCCGTGAACGGCCTTCATCAGGTGAAGGCCGTTCACGGCCGAAACGTTGTGTCTTATTTATAATAAAAAGCAAACACCTTGGAGCAAACCTGTGTGCGGACTCTCCTCTCTTCGCCATTTCAATTAGATTAGCCTATACATCTTTACATAATGATCGCGGATGGAAATGTTCATGACCATGACGTTGGTGGTTGGTGCATTCTCAGCTTGCATATTTCACATACCTTATGCTAAGCCTTGGACACCACTAACTCCATTACAAGATTATCCTTTGTGATCCCCACTCCACGTGCAGGTTTACTATATGTCTGCTCCCGCACGATTCATTCCATCACATCATGAGAGCTCAAGCACCATGCTGAGGTTAATGTGCTTATAGAAGAATTCCCCTGGATTAAGTCAAACACAGTCCTATATAGGCCTCATTCACATACAAGACACACGCAAGAGACACCATGTGTCCTGTGTCTTCTGTGTGTTGCACGGCTCGCAATGCATTTCCAATGAGAGTCACATGGTTTGATTACACAATCTTGTCGCATTGGCTGTCTTCTGCCGTGAGTTATAGAAATGCTGCATTTGCAAGGAAAATATTATTTTCGAGGCGTAATTAAAATTATTTTCAAAGTGTCCCTTGAATTAGTTGTGAAGGTCATTGGTTCGATACATGAGAATGCATCAGTAGAGTAGAAACCAACAGTAGACCGCCACATTCCTTTCCATGCCCATTTGTTGTAATGCCACATTGGGTTTGTACAATGTGTGTAATGGTCATACGTCCTTAAAATTCTTCACCAAATTTACATGCCTATCTATGTGTAAAAATATACCGTCCTTAATGCTAGATATACTGTTTCTTCATGGTATGAATTAACAACAAATGGAAGCACTGTTAAGGCAATAACTCAATTAGACCAGGAAAGCATCCGTGTCATTTTAGGTTTGAGCTAAAAAGCATTATTTTATAATTTGTATGCTTTTCAAAAATAGTAGATATACAAGCTACCACTTCGTGCCACGCTACGAGCTTGTAGATCTGCTTTAAATCATGAAAATGTGTGCAAATCTTTGAATGGTATTTTAAATGCAAGAATATACTATATTATTTTAAAGCGAATATGTTTTTACTCAAATCCTTGTGTCTGGGGGTCTCTGGAACAACATCTTTTGGGGGGCCTTGAACATTTTGGGGGACATGAAAATAGTTTGAGCACCACTGACACTGAACTGATTTAGAAGACATCCGTAGAGTTGGCCTCAGGTCTTATTCGGAGAGAATAAGACGAGACGGTTATTTTACGAGACAGTTATTTGATTTGATTTAATTTTATCCAAGTAAGACCTGAGGCCAACTCTACGAATGTCTTCTAAATCAGTTTAGTGTCAGTGGTGCTCAAACTCTTTTCATGTCAAGAGAAGAGAAGAGTCCACAGGTTGATCACTGATCTACAATCGCTGTCCCCGGTGCTGATGTCAGGAGTTATGTATTATGTTGCATCCAAGAACACTGGAGCTGTCTATGGTGCTGAAGTCAGCCGCTTTTCCCCTTGGTGGCTCTTAGAAGACAGTGAGACTACAATATATAATAATATTGATACAGGGTAGCAAGGAAAACAATCTCCATTCATACATCCTTCCATCCATTAATTTGACTGTTTCATAATTATATTATATTATATTCCCATATTATACAGGTCCGTCTCAATGAATTAGAATATTGTGTAAAAGTTAATTTTCTTCCGTAATATAATTAAAAAAGTGAAACTTTCATGAATTCAAATTTATTGTGCATAAAGTGAAGTATTTAAAACCTTTTTTTTGTTTTAATCTTGATGATTATGGCGTACAGCTCATGCAAATCTAAAAATCCAATCTCAATGAATTAGATTTTTTTTAAACGAGAAATGTCAACCATCTAAAAAGTATATTAATGTATGCAGTTAATACTTGGTCTGGGCTACTTTTGAACAAATAATTTCATCAATGGGGCGTGGCATGGAGGTGATCAGCCTGCGGCACACTGTTGAGGTGGTATGGAAGCCAAGGTTTGCTTTGATAACAGCCATTAGTGTACTTCGACACTAACTCTGGGGGAGCCTGGGATCGAACTTGGAACCTTGTGGTTCCCATGAGTTACCCCTTGAAGTGGGAACCACCGCTTATACCCCTGAGCCACCGCTGTCGTCTTCTTCTCATGTATTAGTGTCCTCAAAAGGTTGTGTCACATGGCTAAATGCACATGTTGTGTTTATTCATGTTCAACATTAGACTAGTAGCCAACTGCAGATACTTTTATTTTTCTTAGGACGTGACAGAACTCTAAGAGAAGAGAACAAAAAACTGAATATCTCATCATATCTCTTGGGGACTGGCTGTCACCATTTACCATTTAAGAAGAAAGCTTAGATGTACAAGCAACACATTCATTCATTCATAAGCGGTTCAGATGTCACTACTAAGCTGCTTCTGTTCCTGACTGGGTTGGCTGAAAATGCCACCTACAGTCAACACATGCTACGATCCAATCTGGTAGGCTGCCGAAGGCGAGAAAACAGCAAATCACTATCATCAACACCAACCATACATGCACAGATGTTTACTTTCAAAATGTCAAGAAGCAATGGGAGGCGTGGAAATGATTCGTAACAGCTCAGATTGTGTTTGGATGAAGACGATGCAAAGAGTGACATGTCTCTATCACTCCATGTCACCTGGAATGGAGCCTGTGCATCATCCAAGCTGTACTGACGAGATTGATAAATCTGGCAACACCTGCCTGCGCTTCAAAACCACATGCATCAACAATCAGTCACGCACACTGTCTGTCTCTCAATCTGTGTTCAACCACTATTCTCTCTCTCTCTCTCTCTCTCTCTCTCTCTCCCCCTTGAAGTCCAACTATGCTCTCCCCTGACACACCTCCTTCTCCCGCTCAGCTCGTCTCCCAGTGAGTATTGTGTGTGTTTCTAATATTAGCTGTGCCACTAATTAACAGCATTGAAAGCAGATGGCTTTGCTACACAAACAAATTAAATCACCCATCGCTAGCAGTGGCACGTACAGCAAAACACATTCCAGAATGAATGGGAGCTAAAACTCTCTTGTCTTGCGCCGGATAATGCTGACAATGACAATGCTGTTCCTATACCCCCCCCCCCCACACACACACACACACACACACACACACACACACACACATATATAGGCCTATAGGAGCTCCTTCTGACGTACCCAAAAGGCTTACTGTTTTAAAGCCATTCGATTCATGTCACACTCCTTGTAAACACGAGGCACTCATTCACCAGTGGGATGCTCATGCATGCCTCAGGTACTCTGTGTGTCTGTATTAGACATGGTTGAACTGTGTGTGTGTGTGTGTGTGTGTGTGTGTGTGTGTGTGTGTGTGTGTGTGTGTGTGTGTGTGTGTGTGTGTGTGTGTGTGTGTGTGTGTGTGTGTGTGTGTGCAGCTCATGCATCATGTGCTCTGTGTGTCTGTATTAGACATGGTTGAACTAAGTGTGTGTGTGTGTGTGTGTGTGTGTGTGTGTGTGTGTGTGTGTGTGTGTGTGTGTGTGTGTGTGTGTGTGTGTGCAGCTCATGCATCATGTGCTCTGTGTGTCTGTATTAGACATGGTTGAACTAAGTGTGTGTGTGTGTGTGTGTGTGTGTGTGTGTGTGTGTGTGTGTGTGTGTGTGTGTGTGTGTGTGTTTGCAGCTCATGCATCATGTGCTCTGTGTGTCTGTATTAGACATGGTTGAACTGAACAGAGGGGAAGCAACACATCCAACCAGACAGGGGGCTGACAGGGGGCTGAACTTTTGGCACAAGCTACTCTTCTGCTCTTCTTTCTGACACTTGGATGTATATCTCTCTGTCCGTACCTGGCTCTAAAGCCCAAACAACACACTACTCGCAACTCCTTGCAACATGCAACTACTGTACTATAGTCGCAACCATTATCCCCCAATGGCAGTTGCGAGGAGTTGCATTGGTGTGGTTCGGAATTTAGAAAAAGGATCGCTGACCCTGTACACTCAAGACACGCTCTGTATATGCAGTACATAATTAATTCTGTTGATCTGACCTCATCAAACCCTGCACTCGAAGACACAGCGCTCCATATATGGCCAGTACTTCCATATGTTGATCTGATCAAACCCCTAGATCTCCATATATGGAGCTGGCCTGTTCTGATATCACAATGATGTTCTGACATCACATCATGATGACTCGACCAGCTAAATAGCTATCCAGGGTTTGATGATGTCAGTGTCGTGATCTTCATATATATGGACAAGACTCATCAAATTTGAGGTCCGGGGCTAGGTTAGGCTAAACTTCCACTCGCTCGAGCCATTGAGTTATAATTGTACTTCCGGCAGTCTTCCGGGTGCTTCAAAACGCCACTGAGCAACTTCTATTGAAATGAATAGCAGGGGCGGGGCTAACGCTCCGGTTCGGTCTCTATCATTTTATTACTCTATGGTGATTTCACCCAACACCCAAAGGACTGTCCCCCCAGTGGCCTCACCACCACCAGCTTAGTAAGTTAATAGTCTACTGTAGCAGTCTAAGCCAAGGAGGATGTTACAATTTAATTCACAATCAAGCATCCTGCCCTGCACCGAATATCATATGATAGAACAGCAGGATATAATCTGTCCATCCATCTATCCATGAGCAACATAAAAATGAATTGATTATCTATCTATATTGATGACTATCTATCTATCTATCAGCATAAAAAATTGGTTATATAGATTATATAAAACAAATATATCCTGATGAATATCAATATTTTGATAATTGCTGAAAATGTATTGTGATATAATATTTTGCCATATTGCCTACTGTAGTACCCTACCTCATATCACTTTATTAAAGAAAAATCACACCTGTGTGAAGTGAGGGGCACACTTATCATCATACATCATAATGAATCATCTCACACTGCAGGCCAATCAGAATTGGTTAGCTGATTTGCATATGACGTACATTTTCCTTTCAATGTCAATGGCGTTTAATGTTCATATTATTTAGCGAAATTTTGACCAAATTTCTCTGTTCATTGTCTGGCAAATATGGAGACGTGTGGGGACAAGATTTAGCAGACATTTGACCTGAATTCAGCTTTCATTGTCAATGTCAAATCTTGAGATGTGTGGGGACTAAAGCTGTATATACATACAAAAACACATTATTTGCTAACTTTTCATCGTACTTTTCATGTATTGTGTATTTCATTTTTCACAGGCATGAGAACATCAACATGCCCCCTAAAATCTGGACGGATTATTTTCAAATGGCAAGAGGATTTTCCTATAGAGGATACTGGACTATCTTTCTATGTTATTTTGCCCTTGAAAAACACATTTTAACTTTTAATCGCAGTGGACCGTTCTTTAGTTCTTCAGTCGTGTTTTGCAGCTTGAGAAATGCAGTTTTAATTGCACTGGACTAGTTCCGTTGTGTTCTGCACTTGAGAAACCACATGAACACTAGCGTCACTATGCTGTGCATATAGGCAGACCTTTTGTGAAAATAGACATTCAGCAGAAATGACAGGTCTACAAGCATGCACATACTGTAGTACAAGCTTGTAGATTCTAAAATACGTTTTGTATAGAGGGGGGGGGGGGGGGGTCAAATGTCCCCGATCAACAAAGTATATAGGATGTTGTTAGTTAATAAACACAGAATAAACTAATAAAGAAACCATTCAAAATGTTTGCTTTGGTGGTGATACAATGTATTCAGAGTCATTGCAGTCAGAGTAGTCTCGCGTTACCAGACTGTTGCCTCCGCGATTTCCAAACGCTTCATCATACAGTACAGTCTGGGCCAACGGAAGAGGTCTCTTGAGTATGGGATACAGCGGAAGTGGAGCCTCCTCGCCACTTCCGTTTCGTCTTTACAGTCGCGCACATTTATCCTAATAAAAATAGAAAACATTTAAGCATAATAGCTTGTTGCTTAGCAGAAAATAAAATAAAAATATATATTTTCGTGAACGAAAGTGGCAGCTTCCGTTACTCAGCTCATGGGGGCTATAGGTCCAGACTCTATATAGCATTCGGAGATTGTGGAATAGTTGTCTGGTTACGCGAGACTACAGGCAGAGTGACGGAGTTGGAATAGGACTATGCATCTGGAGCCCTAAGCACAGGCTCCATAGGAGCTTTATATTGGGCCAGAGCTTCCAGGCAAGCTTCCCACAAGTGCCACTTAACTGCCTTCTTCAAGTTCATGATGTAATGGAAGCTGCAACAGCTGCAGACCTATAAGCAATAAATTGACAATAAAAGCCACACACCTCTATAGCACCTGCTCATGAACTGTGGGTGTTCACCTTTGCCTGTGTGGTGGCGGCATTTATTAACCTGACGCTGCCAGATGAGGGCGGTATTGGGTAACCATGTTCCCCAACACAGCAGTCATCTGGGATCTCTCAGGCAGTTGAGCTGACAAAAATCCGTTCCGTACCGGACCAATCAGCGTGAGCTAAGGGCGGGACATGGGCGAAACCGGATGTGAAGCTATATAGACACGTCAATATGATTGGTTTTGTTTGCACGCCCACACGGTGATAGACAGACGGTCCCATCCAATCAACTACCAAGTATCTTGAAAAAAAGGAACAGCCCCGTCATCGAATTTGCTTCCGCGATCCCAGATCCCAATAAGCTGTGAAACAAATTTGTGTAGCAAGCTTCTTGGATCTGGCAGCGTCAGGTTAGGCATTTATAGCCTGCCAACTATGTGTATCGCCGTGTCTGTTTTCTTATTATTCAACCTTGTTGGATATACTAAATGTGTTTACTGCAACCGCTCACACCAAAGTGCTACTTTGACTTGAGTTGACTTGACAGCTGTTTTCTCCACAGCTGACTCCCCCACAGTGTTGATTTTGTCGAAAAATGTTCATCGACTACCTTTTTTCACTGGAGAAAACGGAATTCAAAGAAAATAAAAACTAAGCTATGATGACTAAAACTAAGACTAAATACCTGTATATTGGCAATTTTGTAAAATAAAAAAAAGGAAATATACTAAAATGTCAGGGAGGGACTGGAGATTAGATCCAGTAGAACAAAAAAAATCATTGTTTGCTTGGTTGCATGCTGAAAATAGCAAATCTACAAGCACAACGCGTTGTGCTGTGACGCGTTGTGAGCTTAGTAGATCTAATTTCAGTGTAAAATCGACCATTACGACATCATCAAGGCTCAAGATGCCATGTTGAAGACATTCTGAACTGAAGCTCGTGCTATTGAAACGATCGATTATGTATCCGAAATCCCGCCATTTAACATGCATCTTAATGGGTGAGAAGGACAGCTTGCCATCACAGAGTGGAGTGGGTGCATGGGGCTTAGCGAAGGGCTAATTTTCCCTGGAGCACACACTTCACATGCTTGGTGCATGTGAAGTGGAGACAGCGAGTTGGCTTGTTAAACTACGGGGCCACGCATTTCACCATGGGGCTATAAATTAGCACAGAGGATATTGCCATGCATGAGTTGTTTTAGTGAAGCACCAACCTTTCTGTTTCCATTATAATGAATCCTCTAATGCCGGGACCATATGAGCGGCCATATGAGCATGCCTCTTCTGATTATTATTTTAGACAAGCAGGAACCAATCTCGACAGTTTACAAGAGTAGATTACACTGCACTGCTCAAGTCCTCATCTTTAATACAATTTGTGGGCCAATGTGTATCGCTTCCATTTTCAATTAAAGTTAAGTTCTGGTCAAGTGGATAGTCTGGATATTTCTGACAAACACTATTTGTCAGATTTTCAAGACTGACTTCCCGCATCGTCCATATATGGGCATATCGTTCAAGTGTCTTGCTCAGGAACATAACACATACATGGGGCCAGGAATGGAACCTGCATGGGACCCTAGCTGTTTCCAAGGCAGCCTCTTTATCCGTTCCAACTTGGATCAATCGATCCAGACGGAACACAAAGTGGGCAGCGGTACCCTCCAGACAGAACCCAACGTGACGCAGGAACTGCACGGTCGGTGCAGACAAACCAAAATCAGAGGGAACTGTGAGGAGTGATGAGAGAAATGGACCAGGGATAAAACCTTGTCATGCAGAGGCACCTCGCTGCGTGTGCACTGAGCAGTGCTGGAAAGTAGCTACGTAGATTTACTTTAGTACTGTACTTAAGTACAATTTTGAGGTATTTGGACTTTACTTGAGAATTTCCACTTTTACTTTTACTCCACTACAACTCAGAGTCAAATATTGGCAAATATTATTATTTCAAAAACTATTATTTTGATTATTATTACAAAACATACACACATTTCGGCCATTTGAAAATAGACGATCTAGAAGCGCACAATGCGACACATTGTGAACTTGAAGATCAAGCTTGTAGATCTGCTATTTTCAAAAGATTATTATACATTTGAAAACTTGAAGTGAGACATTCTGCACAATGAGTACTTTAAGTGCATTTTGAAGCCAATACTTTTACTCAAGCACATGTTGAATTCCGGACTTTCACTTGTAGTTCTACATTGCAGTATCGATACTTTTACTTCGGTAAAACATGTAAGTATGTTTTCCACCACTGTTGCTGAGCTACAGTAAGCTTCTGGCATTAAGACAGCCGCTATTTGAAACCTTGGATAAGAGAGGAGGGGAGAGTTGGGAGAAAAAAAAGGCAATGACAGTGTTTGATTTCTCCTGCAGGTTAACACCTTCATCCTCCTTAGATTCCATATCACCTCTCCTCGTGACACTCCATCCATCCATCAATCCATCTTCAACCGCTTATCCGTAGTCGGGTCGCGGGGGCAACAGCTCCACCAGAGTGCTCCAGGCTTCCCTCTCCAGAGCAACAACTTCCTCCTGGGGGATTACGAGACGAGGCCAGTGAGTCGATGTGTTTCCTCCAACTGCGCCTTGGTCTGCCCCACGGTCTCCACCCAGTGGGACGCCCGAGAGGCATCCTAACCAGATGCCCGAATCACCTAAACTGGCTCCTTTCCAGGCGAAGGAGCAGCGGCTCCTTCGGCTCTGAGTCTCTCTCGTGTGACTGAACTTCTCACCCTATCTCTAAGGGAGATGCCAGCCACCCGTCGAAGAAAGCTCATTTTGGGCACTTGTATTCGCTTACTTATTCTCGTGACACCCAAACCATATATTAAATTTGTATTATTTCAGACATACTACATACATGAAAGCAATAGAATACACCTGCACACAGTGTATCATTTGATATCATTGAAAATGCGCTAGGACGTGTACACACGTCCTCTGGATCAAGGTTCACTTTTTTTGTCATTTCACATATAAAACGAAAATCGTACTCAGGACCGTGCCGAAAGTGTATATTTAAAACCTATTAAAAAAAGCATAAAATCCCTAAGTGCAGTGCATTAAAACTGAGCAGCATATTAAAAAAATAATAAAAAACAGCTAAAGTGCATGCATTTTACTTGACTTAAGAGTTCAGTAGCCTGACAGTCCCCGGATAGAAGCTGCGTTTGAGCCTTTCAGTCCTGGCTTTGATGGACTCCCCTCCTACCCGAGGGGAGCGGGTGCATGGGCTGGGTCGGGTCCTCCATAATGCTGGGTGAGTGGGTTCCTCCATAATGCGAGCCGCAGTGCTCCTGCACCTGCTGGTGTAGATGTCCTCGATGGACGGGAGACTGCTGTGGGTGAATCTTCTGGGTGTTTTTCGCACCCTCTGCAGTGCCTTCTTGTCAGCAGCAGAGCAGTTCCCATACCAGGTGGTGATGGAGAATGTCTTCGGTTGGATTGCTTATGACGTGCCCGCACGTCGTACAGTCTGAATTAAAGCCAAACAATGGCACAGACTGGTCTGTGTGCATGATTATGGACAATGGGAAGCTCATTTAGTTGGGTGCACTGTGCTGTGTAGTTTCCCCATCGCATAGAATGAAGATGTCATTAGCCTGCTTAACCCCGGCAGCAAATTGTTTTAAATCCAGCCTGTGTGTTACAAGCATTATGCAAAGCAGCTCTGGGTGTGAGCCGGGCCATTACTTAAAGTATGAAGGCTGCACTCTGCAATTAATTTGAGATCATTGTTCACGGAGAACAGAAGAAAAGCTCATTTATGTTTGATTTACACGTCACATCTATTTCACACTTACATGACTAAACATGATGGGAAAAAAAATACTCTCTGAGTTCTTCAAAATTAATTATGCTCTCTGGGATTTGGACCATCTCCATCATTCCTCTTCATGTCTATTATGGCAGTGAGTCCATTTACTGTATATTCTAAAACAGATCTTTTTGAGGACATATCAAATAGGATAAAATTCTCTAGATATATCCTCAGAAGACAGAGAGAGTTTTGGTGCAGATAGTGTACAAGCAAAAGGGAAATGTTGACGGAGTAAAATAAAATGGTTAGATACAAACACTACAGAGATGAATTGATGGCTTGATAAACTCTGAAAGGACAACGTCCAGGCTTCAGAACCCATGTTTATTGGTGCGGTTGGTATTCTTTTCGCCTTTATTTTATATTATGTTATGGAGGGACAGACAGTAGGCTGACAGGAAATGGGGAGAGAGATGGGGGGAAGACATGCAGTAAAGGCCGTCGGGATCGGGAGTCGAACCCGCGGCACACTGCCAGACTGGATTACCAGCCAAGGTGCCTGGACCACTGAGCCATGGCCCAGGCCATGTTATTCTAAGAACAATCTGTCATTTAACATTGGACAAAAAATTCAAATAAATTCTGTGTGATGTTTGCATGTTCAACCTGTGTCCCCTAGGGTAGGTACCCTCACAGAGAACATGCAGTAATCCTGGTCTCTATACTGCCTGGCCAGCAGGCATGCATGATGGATGGGAAAGGAACTTGTCGGTATCGCGTGTTGCCGTGTTCCTTCCACGCGCTACGTCCAACTGGGGAAACTCCCCCTTGTCAGGTGAAAAGTAGCAGCCTGGACTCCTCAAGCATAGAAGGAAGCATGAGGTCAGTCGGTTGGCGCCCAGGATTACATTAGATAATTGACACTGGGTGAAAATAAATGGGTTGCAAAAATAGTGGGATAAAAAATGGAGGAGGAGGAGAGATTGTGCTAAAATTGGATCAGTGGATGCTTCTCATCATAAGCCAATAAAGGAGGCCAGTGCAGCGCTGATGTAGCCTTTGCTATTAACAACACCACGCCATCCATCTTAACCTCCAGGCCTCCGCTTAGATTCCCCTCATCAACCATCCACGTGCCCTTTACTTAGGTGTGTTTGCCGCCTGTCAAACCAAGGTGCCAAAGCCATGACTCTTCTCCCTTCGGCCAGGTCGACAATTAATTTGGCTGAATGCCGCTGCAGCGATACCCAGCGGTGGAAAGTAACTAAGTACATTTACTCAAGTACCGTACTTAAGTATAATTTTGAGGTATTTTGCACCAACATCTAAGGCCTCACTCACACCTTCACAATTAATCTGAGTTCCCAGAAGTTTTATTTTTCGCCACTAGGCGGGCGAGAAAGACTTCTGGGAAAAAAGGACCGTATCCATGTGAGGGAAGTACGTTGCGCTCAGAATCTGAGCGGACACTCCCCTTTCCGGTCTGAAGCACTGTGCATACCATGAAAATAGTCAGAAGGGAATCCAATTCCAAATTGAATTGTAGTAGGCCACCACCGCTCAAGGAGGAATTGTTTCCCTTCCGTCTTATTTAGATGTAGCGCCCACTCCATGTGGAACCCGCCCCTGTCTTTTGATTCGCATTTCATTTGAAACGCAACGCACTGGGCCACGCCCCTGCTGCACAGGATCCCCGAACAGTTTCGACACTGATGAAGCACTCGCAGGGGGAATGTTGCTCTCAGTGTAATCATGTGTCTTTGAGAGCCACTCAAGTGCATTCGTGTGCCAGGGTGATGCAATTGCCCCCAGCAATAACAACATATCTTCTGGCTCAGCGCCTGAGCCACAGGTCCTAAATATGAAACTCCACATGTGGTTAGGTGGCGTGTGTAATTCCTAAATTGAATGTCATCTTGTTTTGTAGGAAGTCAGGATTATGTAAGGGATAATGTATGGCTGAGTGGTCACTGTTGACAGATAAATCACAGACAGGGTCGCTTATATATATAAACTATGACCACTCAGCCATACATTATCTCGCTTGTTACACGGCTACTTAATACATAAATTTATAAATTGACCCAAAACTCAACAAAACAAGGTATTTCCTTGCTTACGATAATGAAAGGATTCCATAAGTGTCGCGCTGGCCGGCGTCTGCCCATCTGCAGCAAAACAAGGAAGTGTGCTGATCAAATAGAATCAATTTTCGGGTACTGTATCGTCTATTTCTGTAATGCAGGAATACAGAGAAAATAAAGTTATGCATTGGTGAATAACTTTGCAAGAGCAGTGGAAACAGTGGATCAATTATTTCTTCTCTACAATACCAGTAAAGAAGACTCGTTGGATTTAATCATTATCAACCTAATCACAAATGTAATTGATTATTAAATAATTCCAGAGCCAAGCTCGACGACAGGTGGCATTCAGATATGTCAGTCTTTAGATAAATTAATTCAGTCACTGATTATTATGCTGATTCCCCTGCTTGCCATGAGGATCGACGTTCCGATTAATTTGACTTACTTCAGTAAGTTCATGGTCTTTTTTTTGGGTTGTTGTTTTCCTTTTTAAGTTATTGGTTTCCATGTAGGTCTGTGTTTCTTCTCAGTCAGTGATTTATGGAGGAGAGGATAGCCTTGTGCTTCTTTGGGGGGGTTTTAGGGTGCATGCAGAAACTTTGTCATACTAAATGTAAGCAAGAATAGTGTGGCTATTGATGTTCAAACGTATGAATCATCACTTTGTTTATTTATTCAACCCATTTAGACCTGAGACCAGATTCTACTACTTATGACAGATTCATGAAAAACCTACTGTATGTTTCTATGTCAGTGGTGCTCAAAGGACCCCAAATATTATACAGTATGTAATCGGCCGTCTTGGCCGCCGACGCCCATCTGAAAATATGGTGTTCCAGGGACTCCCCAGAAGCAAAGATGTGAGTTGAAAATGTTTGCTCTGAAAGAATATATTCAAAGATTAACCATTTCATTTTATAGCATTGTGAGCTTGTAGATAGGCTATTTTCAAAAACTTCTACTTCAAATTAATTTACTGCTTGCACATTTCCTCATAATTGTCCGTAACAAACGTGCACGTGCTGTTGGCCTGTTGTGTCACCCCCCCCCCCCCCCCCCCCACTGTAGAGCGTGTGCATGTGCACATCTTGTTACCGGGGCGGAATGGGGGGTTTTCCAAATCACCCAAATCACTGAGTGCTTCCTTTAATCTTCCCAGACTCGCTGAAGACTGCCGTAGTTAGGCCCCTACTCAAGAAACACAATCTTGATCCCTCTGTTTTGGGTAACTATCGACCCATTTCAAATCTACCCTTTCTGGGCAAGGTTTTAGAAAAATGCATCTCTCATCAATTGGATGTATTTCTACAGAACAATAATGTGCACAACAAATTCCAATCTGGCTTCAGGAAAAATCACAGCACAGAAACAGCACTTGTAAAAGTAATGAATGATCTTAGGGTGTCTGCTGACATGTATCCGTTCTCTTACTTCTAGATTTAACGGCTGCATTTGACACGATTGATCATTCAATTTTAATACAGAGTCTGGAGCACTGGATAGGCCTGTCTGGTACGGCCCTGTCCTGGTTCTCCTCCTACCTATCAAACAGAAGTTACTTTGTCAATCTAGCCGAGTTTGACTCAGACAAACACGACATCAGTTCTGGTGTTCCACAGGGCTCGATTCTTGGTCCTCTGCTGTTCTCCTTGTACATTCTGCCATTGGGTGAACTCATTACCAATCACAGAGTCAATTTTCATTTCTATGCTGATGATACCCAACTATATCTTTCTGTGGCCCCAGATGATCCCTGTGCTTTAGACCCGCTGTTGACCTGTCTGTCTAGCATCAAATGTTGGATGAGTGAGAACTTTCTCAAGCTAAATGAGGATAAGACAGAAGTTCTCATAATCGGTTCTAGCGAGCAGAAATAATCAATAATAAGCAGACTTGGCAACCTGACTGTAGAAAGTAACAGTACAGTAAAGAACCTGGGGGTTATTATTGATTCTGAATTGAATTTTAATTCACACATTAATCATGTTACCAAGATTGCCTTTTTTCACCTTAGAAATATTGCACGAATCAGAGCCTATTTGTCCTTGGACGATGCAAAAACGCTAATCCACGCCTTTGTTTTTTCTCGGCTTGATTACTGCAATGCACTCTTTTCAGGACTGCCTAAGAAAACGACTGACAGATTACAACTTGTCCAAAATGCAGCAGCTAGAGTTTTAACTAGAACTAAGATGAGAGAACATATTACTCCAGTTTTGGCATCACTGCATTGGCTTCCGGTTGTTTTTAGGATTGATTTTAAAATGATTTTACTTGTCTATAAAGCTCTCAATGGTCTCGCACCGCCGTACCTCCGTGACTGCCTACCTAGATATGTCCCTAACCGCCCCCTCAGGTCCTCCAATGCTGGCCTACTTGAAGTGCCTAAAAGAATGTGCACAAAAAAATATGGTGAGGCAGCTTTTTGCTTCTACGGCCCAACAGCCTGGAATAAACTTCCATTCGAGCTCAGACATGCACCCTCTGTAGACATTTTTAAATCTCAACTCAAGACTCACCTCTTTACTTTTGCTTTTAGTTGAGTTTTACTATGCACGTTCCTACCCTGCCCTGACTGATTGCTGCATGTGGTGTTTTTATTTGTTTTTATTTATTTTATGTTCTTATATTCAATTTTGTTCTTTGTTCTATCATTTTAACTACTTGTGTTTTATTGTATTATATTTTTGTGTCCTGCCCTGTGAAGCACTTTGAGCTGCATTTATGTATGAAAGGTGCTATACAAATAAAGTTTATTATTATTATTATTATTATTATTATTATTATTATTTAATACTATAAATAATGTTTTTCTTTAATAAACAAAATCTTACCCATTTATTAACCTTTCCATGGCAGGTCTAATCTAATGTTTAAGTAATACAATAATTAAATCAACATCCCCCCCAGTGACTTTACTCATAAAGGACTCGGTGACTTTAGGTGCCAATGTGATAGTTGAATTAACATAAAGTACAGGACAGACACTTTTTTTAATATTTTTTATACCACGATTTTGCAACCCACTTTTTTCACCCAGTGTCAATTATCTAATGTAATCCTGGGCGCTACACTTCCTCTGCCAACCTGGGGGGGCAGGAGACTGACCTCATGCTTCCTTCTATACATGAGGAGTCCAAGCTGCTTCTTTTCACCTGACTAGGGGGGAGTTTCACCAGCCGGACGTAGCGCGCGGAAGGGACACGTTATTTCAACTAGTTCCTTTCCCCTCCATCAGGCGTAGTTTAGAGACCAGGGTTACTCCGTGTTTTTTGTGAGGGTACATACCCTAGGGGACACGGGGAGAACATGCAAACTCCACACAGAAAGGCCCTTTCGCCAACCCCGCCTCGGGTATGGGCACTGATGACCGGAGGAGAGAGCACGCCACCAGCACCCACAGCGTCCCCATCGGGAATCGAACCCAGGACCTTCTAGTTGTGAGGCGACAGCACTACAGATTGTGCCCCTACGGTGACACTTCTGACAGCATTGGTGATGGAGCTCTCTTTTCCCGGCCCTCCCCACCTCCTCACTCAAATATAAGTGAGAGACATCTTATATTTCATTAAACATGCTCATTGAAATCTCAACCACAAGAGACACTTGTGGAAACATCATTGGAGTGTGACGGTTGCGTTGCAAAATGCAATCATTGCAGGGCAGGGTACAATTTGTATAATAAAATAAAACACGAGGGAGACACTTGACCCCTACATCTTTGTATATTTTTTATTTAACCAGTAAAAACACATTGAGACTGCGTCTCAATGTGGGAACTGGCCAAGCGGCATAAATACAATTACACTTCAATACAACATTGTATGTCACAACAGAAAATAAAACATCCATGCTACACCTTAAAGTACCTATGAAATAAATGCAACAAATCACCAAAGTGCAAATCCTTTAGTGGCCGGGCAAATACACTGTAAATAAAGACAGACTGCTTTCTCACTTCTCCTCTTGAGCCTCACATGTTCAATTGCATTTAATTGCAGTTAATTTTCTGTTCATCATATCCTCATTTCATACTCCACATTCCCATATGTCAGTATTACAATATATTCTCCATAACCTGTTATTATTCTCTGTATTTTCTGTCAGTCCAAATGGTCATTATCAAACACTGTTTGCTAACCATGCCGGCTAAGTTAGCAATCAGTTGATCTTGACTAGTGCTACAGTTTGATATTCATATTCATTCATTTCATTTCACAAATGGGACAGAGCCATTGATTGTTCAAACAAACCTTTATTCCTTTCAACGTCAAACAGTTTAAGTAATATGTATCATCATTATTGGCAAACACACAATACTTACACCATCCTCATTTCCTGTTCAGGGTTTCAGAAAAGAGTCTGGAGAATAATGTAGAAAGGGAGTCTACCAACGCGCCTCAAGCCTGAAACGGCTGATCCGGTGCTTCACAGGTGCAGGGACATCAAAGTTGCATAAGGAGAAGAGACTGGAGCAGCACGCACATTTAGAGCCTTTTATTTAGGTGCTGAGTAAGTCGTTTTGTATAGGCTACTCAGCACCTAAATAAAAGGCTCTAAATGTCCGTCTAAATGCTCCAGTCTTTTATTTAGGTGCTGAGTATACAAAACGACGTTTTGTATACTCAGCACCTAAATAAAAGGCTCTAAATGTCCGTCTAAAATGCTCCAGTCTTTTATTTAGGTGCTGAGTATACAAAACGACGTTTTGTATACTCAGCACCTAAATAAAAGGCTCTAAATGTCCGTGCTGCTCCAGTATCTTCTCCTTAGGCCTATGCATCTGGAGAATAATGTATTCTCAAATTAATTTACTGCTTGCACATTTCCTCATAATTGTCCGTAACAAACGTGCACGTGCTGTTGGCCTGTTGTGTCGTCGTCGTAGAGCGCGTGCATGTGCACATCTTGTTACCGGGGCGGAATGGGGTTTTTTCCAAATCACTGAGTGCTTCCTTGTATCATCATTATTGGCAAATACACAATACTTACACCATCCTCATTTCCTGTTCAGGGTTTCAGAAAAGAGTCGCCGCTTCTTCTTCTTCTTCTTTGTTTGGTTTCCGGCAGGCTGTACACTGGTGAGTGTAATGCTGCCCTCCTCAGGCGATGGGTACGCTACCCCTACACTTTGTAATAAAGAGTCACCACTGAACCCACTGCTCCTTTTATAGACCGATTCCGTAGCGGGTCTCATGGTCGCAGCCTACGTATTTCCTGTAGGCGGACTCGACGTAGCTGCGGGGTTTAAACCCTCACCAGGCGCACCTCTTCCACTACAGTGAACGGCAGATCGAGTGACTGATGTTAGTTTGCCTCAAACTTTACTCCTTTACCTGCTTTTTTACTAACACTAACATTACAAAGATGCCCAGAACAGATGAACCTGTGTAGTTTATGGCTGCTCCAACAGTAGTGGCAACATAAAAATAAAAATAAAACGGAATGTCTAATATCCACCGCGGTGGCGGAGACCAGAGCCATTGAGTATGGTTGAGATGAAGCAGTGAAAGATACATAACGCCAGTCTTACCCAATACCAAATATTTCTGTTTTATTAACACAAGGCTGCTGTACTTTATACCTCATACTTTAAATGCTTAGTATGAAGTATAAAATACAGCAGCCTTGTGTTCATAAAACAGAAAGATTGGGTATTGGGTAAGACTGAAATTATGTATCTTTCAGGACCTTTCACTGCTTTGTCTCAACCATTACTCAATGGCTCTGGTCTCAGCCACCACGGTGGATATTTTGACATTCCGTATTTTTTTTTTTTTTTATGTTGCCACTACTGTTGGAGCAGCCATAAACTACACAGGTTCATCTCGATGTTCTGGACATCTTTGTAATGTTAGTGTTAGTAAAAAAAGCAGGTAAAAGAGTAAAGTTTGAGGCAAACTAACATCAGTCACTCTGCCGTTCACTGTAGTGGAAGAGATGCGCCTGGTGAGGGTTTAAACCCCGCAGCTACGTCGAGTCCGCCTACAGGAAATACGTAGGCTGCGACCATGAAACCGCTACGGAATCGTGGGTTGCACCATTTTACAGGGCTGCATGTTTCTGTCAATGCCTACTATTTAGTATGATTGAAAATAGATGGGTCGTTTAAAACCATGGTTGTCAATTACTTTATGATTGACAATGATTCTGTAAAGGTTGGGAAATGTTCACTAGCTATGTAGGTGAATACTTTGTGGGAACCTGTCTCTAGACAGATGGTTGGGGCCACTAGATAGAGGTCAAAAAGGACATTTCATACAGTATACATCCATGGTGTTTATAAATTATTGTGTGTGGTTTCATTCATAGTTTTTCACTGTGGGTTAAGAGCCCTTGTGAACATCAGTTGGAGAGTTGTCTAACCTGCATCAGATGAAGATTGTTTAGGAGTTTATTTATCATTTATTTGTGGTGGTACTTATGTGTAGGTCGCGTTTTCCATTCGGACAGAGAGCAGGGCTGTAAAAGGCAATCAAGTCTAGATCGGCATGGACTCGCTCTTGAGGGCTTTATAAGCCCCTAGCTTCCACTCAAGGCTGCTTGGTTTCAGACGGCACTTAATATGTCGCAGCCTCGCATGAACGCACATACCGAGTGCAAGTCTGTAGGGAGAGTGGTGGCGAGGAGGCGGTTTCAAAAAGGGCCTCAGTCAGGCATGGAGAGAGAAGGGGCACCACGCTTTAAGCTCTGCCTAGTGTTGGTGTGCTTGAATTGAAGCAATGTAAGTTAGGAAATTACATTATTTTTGGAAACTTTTTGAGAAAAACAACCTTTGGCAACAATTGAGATTTTTGGTATGTCATTTTTCTGTGCACCTAGCCCTCATCAAAAGGACCTATTTACATACACAATGTACAAAATATAAACAGAAATAACAAATATATAGGCATGAACAAAGGCTAGTACATAAGGACTGTACATCTAAGATGATCCTTTTGAAACTTCTCAATGGAACTTTCAAAGCCAATTTTAGTCTGGACTGTAGGTCGTTTCACGACCAGGGGGGGGCGAAGAAGGCCAGACATTCATTACCCACCTCGGATTTGAATGCTGGTACTTTATACACACCATAGCCAAGCATAATTTTGACCTGAGGTTTAGAACATTTTGGAACCAAATCGAATTTGGAGGAAATTTAAGGCGGCAGATCACCAAGAATGGCTTTATAAATGAAAATATACCAATGTTGCAGCCTGCGAGATGAGAATGAGAACCAACCAACTGCAGCATTATAATGTGTAGTGATGTGTTCTGAAAGGTGAGTTAGTTATGCATCTCAGTGCAGCATATGGTAGGCCTACAGGGGATCCAGTTTGGCCACGGTTGGAGGAGCACGCAAACCTATATACATGGTATCACCATTTGCTGAACAAGCAAAACAATTAAGCCTTCAATCGGTAGAAGAAGCCCAAAGTGAATATAAGCTTTTTGCACAAGGAACTAATATGACATTTGAAATTGACGTAGGTGTTTATCCAACGAAAAACCAAGGTATTTGTATAGCACTCCACCCACTCGATGGGAGTTAATTCCATGCATGGAGAGTGGAGATGGTCACTGGAGCTGAAATAGCTTGTGAACAACATAATAGCTTTAGTTTTATTGCTGTTTAACAATAATTAGCTCTGTATTAATTCACGCTGCAGGGAGATTAAATCAAAGGCCAAATGTGCCACAGCACGCAGTATGTTTTCGTATGATACATTATGACAAGTGGAGTGCTGTGCTGGAAGGCTCGGCTCTATAGCAACAGGACACCACGTCGACCCTGTTATGATTCTGGCAGTGTGATAAGTGGCTCAGAGAGGCCGGATGCGGAGCAGTTTAATCCCGGGCGCTCCCTGAGTCAGTGTCGAAGTGTCCTCGAGCAAGACGCTGAACCCCTAATTCAGGGGTGGGCAACTGGCGGCCCGCTTCACTTAATGTGGCCCTGCAGGTTAATGTCAAAATACTGATATATAACATTGGTTTCAGTTGTTACAATTCCACAATATGCAAACATGACCCGCTTTAATTAAGTATAGTATGTATAATTATAATTAAAGTATAATTAAAGTCATTTGAAATTACATGAAAAATTCTCATTTTCAGGATTCCAATTCAAAAATATCAAAAAACAATTCAAGATTTCAATTTGAATATAAATAGCGGCGCGACGCATTTTGAGCTTGTAGATCGGCTATTTTTGCTATGACAGTAATATATGGCCCTAGGGAGTGAGTGTGGAAATATAGTGGCCCTCTCCATCGTCAAAGTTGCCCACATGCCCTAATTGCTCCCAATGTGCAGGTTGGTGCCTTGAATGGTTTCCTCCGCCATCGGTGTATGTGTGTGAATGGGTGAACGTGATGCACGTGATGCACATTCTATGTAAAGCACTATATAAATGCTTTCCAATTACCGTTTAATACATCACTCAAACTTTAAGTTATTTTTTTGCTACTAAATGTACTATCTGACCTTCACGTCAACCATGTTTTTCGATAAGCACTTTTTGATAAGCACATGCAGTCTCCCATGGGATGCACTTGTATGGCACATTTCACTGTATGTTGAAATAGGTCATGGATAGTACACTTTAATACTTAAAAAACTTGTAATAGCTGATCTTTGACCATAATATAGTTCACAGCAAGAGCCATTTATGCATGCATTAATTCCAACTAGCAACAGTTCAGAGACATGCTGCGGTTGCTACCAACCCCCCCCCCCCCCCTCCCCTCCCCCCCCTCCCCCCCTCTCTCTCTCTCTCTGAGATTTCTTCATGAACTCAATGATGAAATGCCCTTTTCAAATCCCAGGAGAAAGGGATGACTTATCGTTTGAGTTCAATTTCATATTTCTTATATATTATATTTATTTTTTATTTTTTTGGAAAAAGCTGAATTTCACTGGCAGATACGACTGGCTTTCATCATCTATCCTCTTATTTGCCAGGGATTATCTGCATGCCGGCAGACATCGTTGACGTGACAGAAATACATTTCACAAGTGGGCCGATATATGCTTGCAAAGGGATTCAAGTGTTCATACACTATCTATGGCAAGCATGGATTTACAGATTAGTAGAGCATGCGGGCAATATATCAATGAATCAATATTATGCAGTGGTGGAAAGTACTGTACCCATAAGTACAATTTGAAGTACTTTTACTTTACGTACTGTAGTATTTCAGTACTTTTACTTCTACTCCACTACATCTCAGAGGAAAATATTATACTTTTACTCCACTACAATTATATGGCAACTTGAGTCACTATAGTTACTTTGCTGATTTTGATTATTATTCCAAAACACACTAACTTCAGCCCTATATACTCTACCTAATATATTGCAGATCAACAAGCCCACAATGTGTCGCATCCATTGTACAGTAGGTCCTTAGTCCTTACCGTCCTTGTAGGTCGGCTATTTTCAGAAGATGTTGGAACAAGATATTGAACTTGTGAAATGGGACATTCTGCACAATGACTCCTTTTACTCTTCGTACTTTAAGTATATTGATACCAATACCTTTACTCAAGTAAATTTAGAATTCCAGACTTTTACTTACAGTATAGCCTACAGTATTTCTACATTAGTAGCAGTGTTGCTACTTGCTACCTTTGCTTTCCAATTTCCACCACTGATAACATGTGGGTGAGCGCACAGGCTCATAATCTTCACCTCTGCTTTATTGTGGTCATCCTCTTCTGGTCTGTTCATAACAAGACAAATAAATGCCAGCACATGCATGCTCCTGAGCACACTGACTGCACACCCACACACTTGAATGAGCACGTGCACACACACACACACACACACACACACACACACACACACACACACACACACACACACACACACACACACACACACACACACACACACACACACACACACACACACACACACACACACACACACACACACGCCTTTCTTCTTTCATCTACACCGTCACCATCGGGAGTATTATATGACAGGCAAGCACTTATGGCATCGACAGTGTGATCACCCACCAATTATCAGTGACATTTTTTGCCGACGATCCTCAGGCCGGCTGGATTGTTGGAGAGCCCCTCCGACAATAGAACAGAGACGACCTAAACGCAGACCGAGGTCCGTCGTACCATCGAGCAAAGGTGAATATAAGCCCACACTGCATTTCAATCCTGCTGGCAAACATAAGATCCATGTGTGAAAAAAACAAAAAAAACAGTAGTGACCACGAAGGCTCAGGAGGTAGAGCGGCCGCTTGGGAACCGTAAGGTTCTCAGTTCGATCCCGGGCTCCCCCAGAGTTATAGTGTCGAAGTGTCCTTGAGCAAGACACCAAAACCCTAATTGCTCCCGATGAGTAGGTTGGTGTCTTGCATCACAACCCCTCCAGAGCTCTGAGGTCGGCTGACCAGTCACTGCTGACTGTGTCAACAACACGAAACCTCAGAACTTGGCTTTCAATGTTACTTGATTTTATATGCTATATGTTTTTGAGTGGTGCAACCACTCCTACAACCAGGAATGTCCGGGTGTGTGTATCATGTATCCGTCATGAGCACGAGTGGTGTGCGCATGCGTGAAACCAGCAATGGCCAGCAATGTCCGTGTGGGGTAATGCTGCGTGCGTGCATTTATTAATACCAGTAGGGGGTGCCAGAAACAGAGAGAGGGGTAGTGCTGAGAGAGAGAGAGAGAGAGAGAGGAATTGCACCACTCGGTTCACACAGGTGTGATTTTTTTTCTATGCTCTGCTTGATGTATTTGTATTCTGCTTTATTTATTTGTTGTGAAGCACTTTGGTCAACCTTGGTTGTGTTATAATGTGCTATATAAATAAAGGCTGATTTGATTTGATTTGCATGCATGGTTTCCTCCGCCATTGGTGTATGAATGTGTGTGTAAAGCACAGTCTCTGTGAAGTGCCTTGGATATATGCGCTACATAAATGCACCATTTCTACCATTTATCTCCATTCTCTTTGCATGAGTTATATGCAGCCTGGAAACGATGCATTGTTGTGCAATGTGCATCTGATGTATTGGCAGTGAGCAGTAAGCTGTGTGCAAATGCAATGAGTTTGAAAGTTTTTTTTAATTTCACAATAACAAACGTTTATAAACACCTGTCCCTTCAACTGATCCACTTTGAGACTTTCACAAGCATACTATAATGCCCACGAAGACACCTCTAATGGTATTCACTACACGCCAGCAATGTTATGTACATTGTACAAACACCATGCAGATCATGAATAAACCTGTACATCTTTGCCCTGCCGCTTCGCATTGACAAATCACCCGCCTTGTAAACATCGTCAACAGATGGCAGAATCGCTCGAGCAAGGGCTCACGTGTTTCTTCTGGGAGGTGTGTATAGCGACCGTTGGAGCTGTGTGGGGCATTACGATGCTAAGTGATGCACGGCCCTCTTCTCTGCAACCACATACAGCAACATACATCATAGTGATCCCCACACAAACTCACACATACACACACACACGCACGGGCGCATGAGGGCAGGAGTGGCTCAGGCGTAGAGTGGCCAGTAGAGCAGCCGGATTTGATCCCGGGCTCCCCCAGAGTTAGTGTTGAAGTGCAGACTTATTTATTGAACCTCATGCCACGTAAACGCACAACATTTGCCATTACTTGTGCCATTAGCAAAGCTATCCGAACGTGGCTTAGTAATAAAATTAACAAAACAAACTATGTAATGACCTCATCAGAGGCAGCAGCGGGAATTTAACGAACCAACGAGGCTACAGTTCTACCGAGGAAAGGCATTTAGCTGCTTTACAGAGTCTGAGTCTGAGTCAGATAGTGAGTGAGTGTGTGCGTGCGCGTGTGCGTACGTGCGTGCGTGTGCGTACACGTGGGGGAAAAGGGAGACTGAGTCCGGTGCTGAGGGGATCTACAGTATTTTCATTATCTCAGTCGATTCATTTGAGTGATCTGTGTCAGTCAACAACAATGTGGGAACAATCAACAGGGGACATAATATAATTATGAGTCCACTGTTACCTTAATCCACTCTTGTTTCCCAGTTAAGCTCCGTATATAGGATAGGGACTTGAGACAACACATCCGCAACACATCCAACATTTACAGTAAAACAAATACACTGTTTTGTTTTCCATTTTAAAATACATGCATAGATGGCTGCATAAGCAAGCGATACAAAACAACACAAATCTTCCCACCCACCCCAAGTTACCATCTCTTATTCAATCCAACCAACTCCTCATTGTTTTGTCCTTTTGTTCACTGCTGTGTTTTTTGGCTGGAGCACAACTGCAGGGCCAGCCCTCTGAAAACAAATGTCTCTGTCTCTGAGTCACAGAGGCTCTATTCCAGATCTCTTCCCTGCCCTGAGCTTTAACTAACATCACCCCTCTATCCTCCCTTGAACCACTAGCTCAACTCAGTCCACCATGCTCCTGCTCCAAGGAGCGAGGAGTGACGATGATAAGTTATATATCGTTGCTTTTCGGGAGGAATATTAACTCCATTGGACCCTCAAACTGCCTCAAAACTCCACCACCTCTCCCCCTCTCATGCAAGTAATTGAGCGTGTGTGCGTGCGTGCGTGAAGACAGTCTGCAGCTTCACTATCTCTTCAAGTTTCAATTCTCTTGATTTGATAAATACCTATGCAATGAATTGTAGCACCCTCTCATGATAGTCACATACCGGTACGTACACATCAGCACAATAAGATAGTGTGCAATACTGTATGTTTGTGTGTTGTCTATAATGGCCTTTATGCATTATTTTGTGGGCGCGGGGCCCGACGGAACGGTAGTCATCGTATCGTTATCATCCATAGAAGAAGGAGTACTTAATATAATACACATATTGCCCGCATACAAGCGATTTGCAGAAACAAAGGAACACATCAAATATATAGCTTTATTGTACACAAGGTGCATGTGACAAAAACGCAGAACACAGTCTCTTGTGGAAAGCAAGAACTTACCAGCAGATATGAAATGTGAGTGCAGTAATGCATTAATGATGGTGCTGATGTGCAGCAGCAATGGAGTACATTCATAGTACGTAAGTTGGGCTCGTCACCGCTAAACCCCTTATCCCTAAACTTCTTTGCCTTTTTTTACTATTTTGCTAAACATTTAAAATGTTAAAATAGTTAAAATGGCCAGTCTACAAGCTCACAACATGTCAATGTAGATTGGCTAGTTGAACTATTCAAAAATGTTTTTCAAAATAGTAAAAATAAAGGCAAAGAAGTTTAGGGATAAGGGGTTTAGTGGTGACGAAAATGGAGCCCATAGTATCCATTGATTCATTCTTGCTGTAGACTGGCCCTCAGCGTCAGCATTACTATGCATGTACAAATTGCTCAGCCAGACCCCATGTCTCACTGCTGTATAGTTTCTCAGGGCTTTATCTGTATTTCCCTATTCTTTGCATTGATTTTTTTTAATACAAAATTAAAGGATTAGGATTTTGTCTTATTCTTTCCCTTCTTTTTTGAAGGAAAACACTTCCGCACACCTAGAAGTCAGGCGTCTGCACAGCTGCGTAGGCCAGTGGACATCAATGAATGCCTGAAGAAGGTCCGGAGGGACCGAAACGTTGCATTAAAAAGAAAAATACTCTTGTAGTGAGCAAATATACAGTGTGCGGTGCATTCTATTCCTATTCATTTTTAATGTTGGCAGCCAAGTCTATGGGATCTAATGTTTGTTTCGAGCACTTCGTGAATCGTTTGCCAACCAAGCCTAAGGACTTTGTTTATAGCACTTTAGAGAGCACTTTAGAGCCAGTCAAGTCTATGGACTTTAATGTTTTTAGGGCACTAAATGACGGTGTAAGACTTGCATCTTACTTCATGACCGATATGTGTGATTGTTTTTTACTACAGCTCAGATCCTATTCACAAAATGTGGATTACAATTTGCAGTTGCTATGGCAATGCATGTTTGATGGCTGGTATAAGGTGCTTCTTCGCAATGTAATGCACTTGAGATGAATGTGCACAGCACAGATCCTTCACCAGCCTCTCCAATATGGCTCTTTCTAGAATCAATGTGGCCGATACCCATCAACTGGATAAGGTCACCATCATGATGACTACATCAAGCAGGGAGATGCTGCTGTAATCCCAGCGCTCAATTAACCATGATAAAACCGTCAGAGCGGATTCTCTCCAGCGCACATGCAGCCACTCACAGAGGCTTCATTAGCATACGCTGACACTTTCAACGGCACAGCTGGATCCCGAGAGAGAGAGAGAGAGAGAGAGAGAGAGAGACAGAGCGAGAAAGAGAGAGAGAGTGCATGTTTCAGGTTTAAGTTATTTTGAGACAGGAGAGGCCTACTTTTTTCAAAGGAATTAACAAAGTAGAAGGGAAATCTTTTTATTTATATATATATATATATTTTAGGGGGGAGGCTGAACAGGAGGATAATTGGGTTTTTCCTCTGCATGAATTACCGTTCTTGTCTTTGAGTGGGTGTGAGAAGGAAGGTGAGGGGGCTGCCGTTCATGGGATTGCGCCCGATTGTCACTCTGCATGATGTCAGAGTGTTCGCGCCTCCCTAGTCCCCAGTTAGTTAGTTAACTCTAGTCCCTATACCTGCCTATTGCTTATCAATGAAAATGCAATACTAGGTGCATCAGTCACTTCCTGTGTAAAAAAATCTTCACCACTTACACCCTAAATACTTGAGACCATGCAGAGTCCCCCAGCGGATCATATACGAGTGGTTTTCAACCCGTTTCATATCTTAGATTGATTATTTATTCGCCATTTGAGCCACGGATCACCATTTGATGAGATTTAGGGCTCCATTTTCGTCACCGCTAAACCCCTTATCCCTAAACTTCTTTGCCTTTTTTTTTTTACTATTTTGAAAAACATTTTTGAATAGTTCAATCTACATTGACACGTTGTGAGCTTGTCGACTGGACATTTTAACTATTCAAAAATGTTTAGCAAAATAGCAAAAAAAAAAAGGCAAAGAAGTTTAGGGATAAGGGGACGAAAATGGAGCCCCTAGCCTATCAGACACAAAGCATAGAATAGTGTCTTGTCGTTGGATAAGATTGTGTCCACAATTCAATGCTGTATTGATGTTGGTACTAAAGGAGAGATGACAGGCAAACGATCAAAATAACAATACATTCAATTATTCTCGAATTTTGTAGACTTATTGAACAATAATATAACTCTTGAGAGCGTAAAATGAAACCGAATGGAGCCGTAAGGGTCCATTTGCTTTCATTTTACGCTCGCAAGAGTTATGGTCCATTTGGTTACGAACTCTCCATCATTTAGCTGGGGACCACCTGGAATTCCCTGGGTTAGGTTAGGGTTTTGGGTAGGGTGTCGGACTCATGACTATAGGACTGTCTGTTGGTATGTCTAACCAAACACATGCGCTCGTTGAAACGCAACCTTTTGCAATAGCTGAGCACCAATATGTCTTCACTCGTATGTTTGCCCTCCTTTCCTTGGATTCCATCCCAGGGCTAACGATTCATCGACTGGCGCTGCAACTGTATGTGCACATGGTCGTCTGAAAACTCCTTGAGCTACAGTCTGCTAAATGAGTTCTCGATTTCAATCAGTGACCCTATTGTATGAAGGTCTCTGGCGTGGGTGATTGTCCAAGAACTGGCAGTTGAAGTTCCTGCATCAAACACAATACAGAGCTGATTGACAATCAGTTGTTGTCAGAGGGGGATTTTCCAGTAAGATGTTATAAGCTCAGTTTTCCAACCTTGCCACACTAACTCCACTCTTCAGCAGTTGTGCTTGTTCCACGTTGTCGTAGTGCCTGAAGTTCCTGCATCAAACACAATACAGAGCTGATTGACAATCAGTCGACCATAATAATAATAATATATACGATTTATATAGCGCTTTTCTAGGTACCCAAAGTCGCTTTACAGAAAGTGCAGACATATTTATTAGAAAACAAATTAAAAGGTTTAAAAGGTTAAAAACTAGAAATAAAAATCAAAAGAGGGGCAAACAAGAGTGTGTGTGTGTGTATGTGTGTGTGTGGGGGGGGTTATGTAGGGAAAGCCAGTTTGAAAAGGTGGGTTTTGAGTGTGCTTTTGAACATTTCGAAGGCGGGGGCAGCTCTGATGTGGGTTGGGAGTGAGTTCCAAAGAGAAGGGGCAGCCACTGCGAAGGCCCTGTCTCCCCATGTCCGTTTGTTGGATCTGTGGGGTTCCAGTTGGTTGGCAGTGCTTGACCTGAGGGAGCGGGACGGGACATGGCGGTTGATGAGTTCAGAGAGGTAGAGGGGGGCCTGGTTGTTGAGGGTTGTGTAGGTGATGGTGAGTATTTTTAATTAAATTCTGGACTTGACTGGGAGCCAGTGGAGTTCGCGGAGGATGGGTGTGATGTGTTCCCTGGATCTGGTTCTGGAGAGTAGGCGGGCGGCGGAATTTTGAACATATTCTAGTTTTTTTGAGGACCTTGGTGGTGACGCCATACAGGAGGCTATTGCAGTAGTCGAGTCTGGATGTGATGAAGGCATGAATGAGTGTTTCAGCGGCCGTGTGGGATAGCATGGGACGAAGGCGGGCAATGTTACGGAGGTGGAAAAAGGCGGTTTTGGTGATCTGGTTGACATGGGGCTGGAAGGAGAGGGTGGGGTCAAGGATGACACCAAGGTTGCGGACTCGGGTGGAGGGGGTGACAGTGGAGCCATCAATGGTGAGGGAGAAGTCATGGGAGGAGCGGGTGAGTGAGTCAGGGCCAATGATGAGGATTTCAGATTGATTGCAGTTGAGTTTTAGGAAGTTTGTTTGCATCCATGTTTTGATGTCAGTCAGGCAGGAGGTGAGAGTGGAGTGGGTGATGGTTTTGGCGGGGAGATACAGTTGAGTGTCATCGGCATAACAGTGGAAGCGGAGACCATGAGTGCGGAGTATCTGGCCAAGGGGGAGCATGTAGAAGAGAAGGGGACCAAGTACTGAACCTTGGGGAACGCCGTGGGTGACAGGTGACGTGAGTGATTGGCAGTTATTGATGGAAATAAAATGCTGTCTGTCAGTGAGATATGATTGGAACCAGGAGAGGGCAGTGCCAGTGATTCCAACGGTGGATTTGAGGCGTGAGATGAGTATGGAGTGGTGAATGGTGTCGAAGGCGGCACTGAGGTCAAGGAGGATGAGGATGTTGAGTGAACCGGTGTCAGCAGATAGCAGGAGATCATTGGTGACTCTGAGGAGGGCAGTTTCAGTGCTGTGTTTGTTTCCAGGTATGCAGTGATTTGGTTTGTGACGACTCGTTCCAGAATTTTTGACAGAAATGGGAGGTTTGAGATGGGCCGATAGTTATTGGGGGAGTCAGGGTCGAGGCCGGGTTTTTTTAGGATCGGTGTGATGGAGGCAAGTTTTAGGGAAGGGGGAACGAAACCAGAGGAAAAGGAGGAGTTTATTGTTTTAGTGATGAGTGGTGAGAGAGTGGGGATACAGTCCTTGAGGAGGTAGGTGGGGGGTTAGGAAGTTATTGCATTTTTCAGTGGTGAAGGAGTGGGAAATGGTGTCCATGGGTTTGAGTAGTTTATTGTGGAGAAAAGTACTCTGGGGTTGCCACTGCCTGACTGAATTATTCCAGAGTAGTGAGAGGTGCGGGTGGAGTTGATGTCCTAATAGAGCTGCATATGCTGTTTATGCATGTCAGAGTGAACATAGAGCACCAAAGTCCTGACATCACTGTCGGTAGAGGGCGTCAGTCCCCAGGTTCATGTATTTTTTTATTTGCATTATAATCCCCATAGGGGGATCTTAGATCTCTTCATATAAGAACTGCGTTTGAAAAATAAACCGATCCCGGCCTTTTCATTCATATGGATATGAAGCATCGACTGAAGGTGGAAATGCACAAAATATACCCAAAGAGTAACAAAATAAGCGTTAGAAACGAGTCAAATAACCCAGAGACTACATTTCCGGGTTGGCTGCATCTGCCTGTCGCACAACATAAACTGAATGTTAATTACGTTTATTTGTATTTTTATTGTATTGATATTTAATGTTTCGTGGTTAGTACGAGTTTAGTCACCACCAGCTGAGCTTATGTCAGCGAGGAATCTCAGGATGGCAATGTGTTGACGGCTGGGCGTGACGTATATTAGCAGCGACATTGCCTTCATATGTAGTTTCAAGGCTTTTGCGGCCACATTAATTCAATTTTCTCCAGAAACTGTCTGTATCAAATATTAATGAACATCATTAACGACACACAGCCACCCCCCTGACCGAAAGGCTGAGATGATCGGTTTATTTTTCAAACACAGTTCTTATATGAAGCGATCTAAAATCCCCCTAAGGCGATTTCAATGCAACTAAAGAAATACATGAACCTGGGGACTGACGCCCTCTACTGAAAGTGACGTCAGACTTTGGTGCTCTATGATCACAATGCATCCCATCATTGGAACAGTCTCCCTACAGAAATAAGAGTGACCTTGAAATTTAACCAAACCAAATGTGTAATCATGAGTAAGATCGAGAGACCTCCAACTATTTGACCTTCAAATTTAAACAAACCAAATGTGTAATCATGAGTAATTATCAGCTCCATTTGTCAATGGTGTCACTTTTTTACATTTCACTGTAATTGTTCTGTCTATACAGATTAAAGTTTGCTTCTGGGACGGACGGAAAGTTTGCTTCTGGGACGGACGGAAAGTTTGCTTCTGGGGCAGGCAGGCAGGCAGACAGACAATGTCCAAGTGCCTTCCTCTCATTGAGACCTTGCTTGGCTGAGTTAACCCATGAGCCTTCCTTTAGCACAGGAACACCTGTTGACAGAGGTGGATGTTCTGGTAAGATCATCCACAGAAAGCAGGTTTCATAGCATTTAGCCTAAGGCCAACACTCTTCAGTAGTTGTTGGGCTTGTTCCACATTGTCAGAGTGCAGGCTGATGTCGTCTGCAAAGTCAATGTCTGTCAGGGCTACTGGGGGTACTGTCTCGACCTCCTTGGAGTTAGAGTGGAGCAAAGATCCTGCTCTCGTCCACTGATAGCCTTACTGTCCATGCAAGTGCCTTCCTCTTTGAGACCTTGCTCGGCTGAATTGACCCATGAGCCTAGTTACTTACCTTTACTTATTTTAGCACAGCGTCTACTGTTGTCAGAGGGGGATTTTCCAGTAAGATGTTATAAGCTCAGTTTTCTTGGTATTTAGCCTAAGGCCAACCTTGCCACACTAACTCCACTCTTCAGCAGTTGTGCTTGTTCCACGTTGTCGTAGTGCCATCTGCATAGTCCAGGTCTGTCAGGACTACTGGGGGTGTCGTCTCGACCTCCTTGGAGTTAGAGTGAAGCAAAGATCCTCGTCCACCGATGGCCTTCTTGAGTGCTAAACCAGGACTATGATGAAGAGGAAGGGTTCTTGCATTGCCCCAAGGAAGTCAAACTCCTCATTTTTGCCATCTCGGGCACCACCTTGGCCCTTGTTCCTACATACATGGTCTGTCGCCCAGAGTAAGTTAGGAGGGACACCGCAGGCTTCAAGGATCTCCACCATCGTGTCTCTGTGAATCAAGTCAAATGGATCTTTGAAGTGGAAGTACAGTACAGCAGTCAGGCTATCCTGGGCTATTCCTCCCTCTCGAACACCATTTTGGTTCTCCCTCAGGTGAGGGTCAATGGCATGCCAAATCCTGTTCAGTATCATCCGTTTGTAAACAGAGCTAAGGGTTGCTTCACTGCTTTTTGCAGATGATGGATTGTGCAGTCCAAGTAGGGAAGGTGAAGACGTTTAAGTGAACCGATGGATTGTGCAGTCCAAGTAGGTTAAGTGCTGTTTAACTATGGAATAACAAGAAATGGTGAATGCAATAGCATGAGAACCCTGTCTGCTTTGTGCAGAGCATTGAGGGACCAACAAAATAATTCCACACTGGCTCCATGTCATTGTCATTGACTATGTCCTCAGGCACACAATAGATACCATCTCCTCCAAAGGTCTCACAATAGGCAGAAGATCTGGTCGTCAAAGTCAGATGTGGTTGACCGACCTCGACTATGTGGACGACATTGCACTGATTGCTGAACACATATCCTCTGCTCAAGGGCTGTTATCACTATGAAGAGACTGATGTCACAGCTGTCTATGGAATGGATGGTTGGGTGATCAAAGAAATGGAGGAATTCAAATATATTGGATCATATGTAGTCAGTAGCAGAAAGGACTTCCTGACAAGGAAAGGACAGGCCTGGGGTGCTTGTAATAAGCTACATCGTATATGGCAGTCAGACATCTCAAGAGCTACCAATATCGACCTGTTCAAAGCCTGTGTGGAAAGCATCCTTCTTTATGGTGCCGAAACATGGACAATGAATAAGGAGTTTTGGGATGGTCTTGAAGGAACATACAAAACCTCTCATGGAAGGACCATCCCACTAAAGCTCAGATTTATGGAGGCAACCTTCCTCCCATCGCAGTTGTAGTAGCACAAAGAAGACTGTTTTGCTGGACAATGCCAGAGCAAAAGGAAGCAGCTTGTGTCGCAGATCGAGGGCTCTATCTCTGGGTCTTGTTCACAAGTGAGGGCAGGACTGGAAATTAGATTAGCCGGTGAATCGGAGCAGCAGGGGCGGTATTGCAGTCACTGTACCGCACTGTTGTGACAAAAAGAGCAATCTACTCTCACCTATGGTCATGCAGTGTGGGTCATGACTTACTTAAGACTTAAGGCCTATTCATAGTCTGGATTTTCGGTGGTAAGGTGACCACCGCTCCGGTGGTGAGCTGACCACCGGAGCTGAAATAACGTTGAGCGGTGGTGAGTAAAAACTGAGAGAAGGGCTGGAGCGGTGGCGGTGGTTTGCTCTTCACCGCGGCTCGAGACGTCATGTTGTAGTTCGGTGGTCACCCCACCACCGTAAATCCAGACTATGTATGAGCCTTTAGTTCCTCCCGTTCCTATTGGAACATTGGCCGATGAGTCCCCACCATTTGCTCCGGTCTCTGGCGACCCTTCTTGCTCTGCGCCAGCTGACACTCATCTGGCTTAGGTCTTCCTTGGCCATCTGTCTCCACGTCTTCTTTGGCCTCCCTCTCTTCCTCTTTCCACCTTCTGGCATCCAGTCCATTGCCACACTTGCTGGTCTCGTCGTGCCCAGCCATTCTCCTTCTTTCAGTGACGATGTCAGACAGTGGTGCTACACCTGCCCTTCTCATCACCTCCTCGTTGGGGATGTGGTCTCTCCATGAGATCCTCAGGATGGATCCGAGGCAACGTCGGTGGAAGGCATCCAACTTGTTGGTGATGCTGGCTGTCTTCATCCACGACTCACAGGCGTAGGTCGCTGTTGGGATGACAACTGCCCTACAGTATAGAGGCATAGCTTGGTAGGTGTAGTGATGGCTTTAGTCAACCAAATGTTGCGGAGCCGTTGAAACACTACTGCAGCTTTGCCAATTGTGATTTTGACGTCTTTCTACACGTCTCCTGTACTTGAGATGTTACTTCCAAGTTGTCAATGTACTCAGTCATGTTGGCCTAGGGCGAGTGGTGGAAGGTGTTTGTCTTGGTATTTTCTTGGCTTATCAGTAAAGCAACCTTTTCTCCATGCTCATGTAGATTGTTGGTCATCTCTTGGAGTGCATGCTGGGTATGACTTCTTCTTTCGTGTAAAGTCAGGTCCAACTCTGTGTCGTGAAGCCATGCCCGCATCTCTGGTCCCAGGTCAAAGAGGGTGGTCTGTATAAGGGGTAGGTGTTGATATGGTCGGCGGTCTGCTCAGGGTCACCGCACTGTCCACCAATCCCCACTTCTGCATTGAAGCGCCCAACCTCAGTTCGTAAGCGGTTCAATGTAGTCCATTGCTGGTGAGATAGGTCATCTCCTCCTACAGCGCCATCTCCTGGTTCCCAGATGTAGCGATGCATGCAGGAGGGCCCGGCTGACTCCCACACTGGAGATGTCCTCAGAGGTGGAGTTGAGCATCTCTTGTGCTGCCTTGTTGTAGAAGTGGTGGGACTTGAGTCTGCTTGGAGGCGCTGGAGTTGTTGTGGTGTGGATTTGCCAGTCATGCTTTTGAGCTTTACTGGTCAGGACGAGGGTGGCAGCCTCCCGTCGGAGGCTGGCCGGTGCGATTCCCGCAAGGACTGGCAAGAGGAACACAGGGGTGGGCTTCAGGCATACCGTTATGATTCAGAGGGTGTTGTTAATTGCCACTTCAACCTTTCTCGCATGAGGGATTCTGCTCCATACTGGGGCGCAGTAATCCGCTGCAGAGAAGACCAGAGCTAAATTCCAATACCCAAAATCTCGGACACTCGCTCACTCCCACTCGGGGTCATTCCAGCGTGACCCGGAAATGGTTAACGTTCCGATTGTTAAAGCGCTCCATCGAGGAGGAGAGGAGAGTCGAGTGGAGGAGCCGAGTGAGCTCTCCGAGACCGCATAGAGCGAGTGTACATCAGGTGCAGGCTCGGTGGGGTATTTTGTCTCCTCGCAGCGGATTTCCGCATCACGTGTACATGTTTTTTTTCCTTCTCCAGTGACATAAGTCCGCCTCCTCCACATGTGGCACAGAAAACACTGATGAAACCCGATACTGTGCACCCCCCCCCCCCCCCCCCCCCCCATCCACTAGCTGCCGGCCGGCTGACTGGCTGAAGTTGCCGACCCAACGGCCAACACACACATGCACGCACTGTTCAACTGTTTGTTGAAGAGACACATTTTCGCTGAATGAATAGAGCTTCAGAATGATAAAGTAGCCTATCTAGCCTACTTATGTGAAAGTGAAAGGACCACAACAAGCCACTGGCTTTATTGCGTTGTGTGATATAAGCATAATAAAAGTAGGATATATAAATTAGGCCGGCTATATTGTGCGCACCTCAAAAGCTATAGTTAATTTATCTCTTTGCATGCCTGAATGCACAGACTGCTATGAATGACGGTGACAAAAATGAAAAATGTATTTATTTATATGTGGACTTATTTGCAAAGACCGCGGAGGAGGACTGACTGTCGGAGGAGGGGGGGGGGGATGATTTATACGTGTGCGCATCCTGGCGCTTATTCACTATTTCAGGAATAAATAGCCTTGCCTTGCACATGTTACCAATACATACACATTGGCCTCGGACCCTCGGTTACATGTACAAAATGATGAATTGTCTATTCTGCACTGTACGGCTCTGTTCGGACTTCGGAGTTCCAGTGATCCAGCTGTGTGACACCACTTTTGCTTTGGCAACGTATGTTTTCCCATGCCAATAAAGCCCTTTGAATTGAATTGAATTGATACACGTCATTAGTGATCGCGGATTGTGCCGTCGCTTTGAAATGACAGCGTAGTACATTCCGATTCCAGAGGAAAATTCGACCACCACTCTGTCCTAGCATAGAATCCTCCTCCTCTCCTCCTCGCTGGGGGCGGAGCCGAGGAGCGAGTGGAGGACGCGAGGAGAGTGAGCGAGTGTGAAAGTTGCAGTATTGGAATTTAGCTAAAGGGTTGGGTGGATACACGCAGCATCTTAGCAGAGTAGGAATTATACTGAGCCTGGGTCAAGTCTGCGTGGCTGGCATGTCCCTTGGGGTGAGAAGTTCATTAGAGTACTCCGAGTAGAGTCGCTGCTTCCTCACTTGGCTCTCTGGTGGAGCTGTTGCCCCCACGACCTGACTACGGAGAAGCAGTTGAAGATGGATGGACGGACCTTTGTGGCGGTACGTGTCAGTCTGATGCCTCGGTAGTTCCAGAGGTCTCCAGGCACCAGGATGACGTTCGGTCAAGATCAGTTCTTTAAGACCATCGGGGGAATGCCATCCAGCCCATCATTTTTGCCCTCTCACTGTGGATTCCGTCCTGGCCAAGCTCACTGGCTGGTCGATGTGCAGGTTCTGGAGGGATGCTGGTATATTTTCCTCATATATCAATCTTCTTTTATGAGCCGTCCAAGTAGCATGACTGTGCGGTTCTTCATTAGCAATAGTGGTTAGGAGTCACAATCTGCAGCATCATCTTCTGTTGAAGTAGTACGTGTTCTGGCACTTAATATATATAACCTATAGGCTATGTAACCTTGAGAGAAAGAAAGATGCTCATTATTAGCAAGTTGTTAAATTGTTACTTTAAATTGTTCTGGATTAAGGGCATCTGTTAAATGTCTAAATTGTACATCATTGATAAAATAAAAAATATACACACACCTTGCTGTGTGTGTATATATTTAATATTATTGAATCAACAATGTACAATTTAGGCATTTAACAGATGCCCTTAATCCAAATAGTATAGGTTATATAGTTACCTTGCTATGATGGGACTGGGAAATAAAATGCAAATCGTAGATTGTCTTGAAGAAATTAAATTTGTCAATTGTTTCATTGAATGAAACACGCACGCACGCGTGCATTAACATCCACACCACCACAACGTCCTAATAGCTATGTAGGTTAATACGGTACGGTAATATCTGTTAATTTATGTCACTGGAAGAGTGACACAAATTCAACGTTTGCCACCTGAAAAGTACTACGAAAAGAGGTTAATCAAACAGAAACGACAACATTTGGCCAACCTGGCGGGAAGGAAAGTACAAGATAGGGAAAACATTTGGCCAACCTGGCGGGAAGGAAACAACCTTGGGAAGGAAACAAGATATTCAACAGTTGGTACTTTGAAGAGATGTGAAGAGATGAAATCTGAAACCTGAAACTAGAGAAGAGAGAAACTAGACTAAAGACCTTGGTACGGGAGGCCGGGTAGCAGAACACAATGGACGGGGGTCGCACGAGGGACCACTGGGTACGACACGGTTCCTGCACAACCCAGTTCCTGCACGACCCGCCTGCCCATTATGCCCGATATCCCAGATTCAACCCATACCCCGGGGAGAACTACACTATAACTGACGTAGATCCAGCGTCGTCCAGCTCGTAGATTTAACGTTGTCAACGTCGGGCCCCAAATTCAACATGCTCGTAGATTACACGTCGCGTCGGGCCAATCAAAAACAGATTCAACACACACACGGCAAACACATGCGTGCACACACAGACAAAGGCAACCCCCCCCAACACACACACACACACACACCCCCACACCCCCCCTTAGGCCCATCACAATTACTACATAAGTATTTGTTATAATCGCAATACTTTTGGGATAATAGTCATAATCGCTCCCATGTTAGAAAGTAGTGGAAGTAGCAGATCTAGGAGCTCAAAACTGTTTTGATCTCGTAGATCTGCTACTTTCACAATTTATGTTTTTTTTTTTTTGTAATTTAAATAATTTATTAATACTTGTGACGGGCCTAATGTACCTCAATGTACCCAGGCTCCAGGGGTACATTTGGGGATTCCAGACAACATGGCGCGCCCACTATATCGTTGCCCGGGCGAGGAGACCCTCGACCCTACCCCCGACGTCCCAAGATCACTGTCCTGGCGGGGAGACTCTCAATCCAGCCCCCGGTGTTCCCAAGGAGCATTCCAGACATCAAGGGCAGCAGGCATCATATCCTTTAAAAAGAAAGAAAAAAGTGTTTAAGTGTTGAGAAAAGAAAAAAAAGATAAGGGGAGAAATGACTCCTCATGTCCCCCATATATGGGGACCAAGTTGGCGGAGGGTGTGTGTAGAGCCAAGATCACATTAAATAATTGACACAGGGGTGAAAAATGAGTTACAAAATCGTGGGATAAAAAAGATTATATAAAAGAAAAAAAGACACACCCGTCGGCCACCAGCCTACTTGAGAACGATGCAACTTGGGAACCTAATAATAACCGTTGTCAACTTGTCATAGCACCCGTTTTAACTGTCTGTCTGTGTCCCTTTCTGTATGTCTGCCTGTGTGTGAAGAGTGCAAACAGACTGTGAAAAGTGGACTGGTTAAGTAATCAATTGGCAGGTGTGGGGTTGCCATGGCAATCAATTGGCTGAGGCAGAGGCTGGAAATTGCACAAGTGAGGGGATTTAGGCTGATTAGGCCCACTGGCAGAGCCTGACCAGGTGTGCTATGACAAGTTGAAAATAGCCGATCTACAATCTCACAACAGCTCGCAGTGCAAGGTATTGCCACTGCAATGCTGTAGCTACAAAAAATACAATCTTTCAGCAATGATGAATACTATTTAAAAGTATTTATAAGCAGTGTTGGAATAAATACTCTCATTTCTGACAAATTTCAAATTTCTTTATTTTCAACCAAGGTTCATGTTTTAGGTTGTGATTAGAGAAAGTAAATGATGAGTGTTCATTTGTTTATTTTCATTTGCTGCTTTCTTTCGTTTTAGCGATTTTAGCTATTTTTGAAAGGGGGTGGGGGCATTCGAACATGGGGCTAAATACTTTTCTTTTACAAAATGTTATGACGATTTATTTAATAATATTTACTATAGCCCTACTAGACCCCAGGAAGGGGATGCCATACTGTGTGTCATAGGCTCAATATGTCAGTTTGTCACCTAACCCTTGACATTCAACAGATCCTGTGATCTTTTGTGGTCAGATGTAATTTTATGGGGTCTAGTAGGACTATAGTTAAATTAAAACATATTTAGCCCCATGTTTGAATATAAAGTACCAAAAGTAGAAAGTAGTCCTTTTGCAGAATGTCCCATTACAAGTTTTCAAATGTGAGCTTGTAGATCGGCTACTTTTGTATACATTTATACAGGACAGAAGTGGTTAGTGCATGTTTTAAAATATATATATATTTTTTAAATCTGCAAAGTAACTAGTAACTAATGTTTTCAAATAAATGTAGTGGAGGTAAAATTATAATATTTGGATCCGAGATGTATCGTAGAAGTAGCAGTAAAACCCAGGAAAACGTTCAAGTGCAAATACATCAAAATTGTAAGAGGGAGTGCCACAATTTTTGTCATGTTTCTATGAGGTGACAGTACTTCATTAGACACCCTGGAGTCGTTTTTATGTGCAATGGTGTATTAACTTTGTATTTAGGGTTTCTTCCTGGAGGATGAACCCTTGACAGTCAAACGAGCCAATGAAATAAACAGTAATATAGTGACATCACACCATCACACATTTATCATACAAATACAGCTGTGAGTGCGGCTTCAGTTCAGGTGGATCACCACCCATCAGGCAAACCAGGCATACTTAATGAACTGATGGCCGTGCCCACATAAAAACAACATTTTAACAAATACTGTACAAGTTATACCTCCTTATATAACAATAAGACCTGATGATCATGTTTTATGGTAGACAAAAAAATCACGGCACTCCATCTTTAAGGAATGACCTAAGTACTCAAACTTAAAAAATACAAATAAAATAAAAAGTATGTAATTTATTCTAATTGTTGTTATTTCAATTTACGAGCTGCGTTCGCTTAACACTGTAATAACATTGTAATAGCACACTCACCGGTCTGCCGGGTCCAAAGACCGGGGAGAGGCAGGGAGCCAAATCTGTACCTCTCCCCCACTGCCGTTCTGAGGAGAGTTCCAGACAAGGGCAGCAGGCATAATTTTCCTTTAAAAATAAACCAAAAAAAGGATTAGACCCGAGGACAATTTATTCTACAAATGCCTTCTAAATCCTGACAGTTCTCTGAAAATGTCTTTTTATTTTTTTCTATGTCAGTGGTTTTTAAACATTTTCATGTCAAGGACCCCCAAAAATATATGAAATTGACGGCCGACCCCCATCTTAAAATATGCTGTTCCAGGGACCTCCCCAGAAGCAAAGATTTGAGTTAAAAACGTTCGCAATGAGAGAATATATTCAAAGATTTGTGCCACATTTTCACAATTTTTCAAAAATAGCTATAGCTATATGTAACCCTAGTTACGAACTAGTAATAGAGAACAGGTAGGAGTGATCAACAGAGTGTTTGTCTATACCTGGACTAGCATCAGAAGCACTCTAAGTTTTTTAAGAGCCAGTGCAATGCGCATCAATGACACAGACAACAATGAACTGAATTTGTTATGTGGACAATTATTATTGCCAATTATGCACATAGAAAATATTAACAACTGCAGTATATGAAAAATAATAAACAAAAAGAAAAGCCGGCAAAATATGAAACCCTATAGTTCCCAAAGTTTTGGTTTGTTCGTTGGGGCCCTTTACTCTGTATTGATAGTGTTCTGATTGGTCCTACCACACGATCAGTGAGGGAGGGGAGAACACCACCAGCATCCAGACTCGGATCTGTAGCTCGCCACCCAGTATGCACTGGGAATCGTTGCTGTTGGAGACTATGGAGTCTCACATGCACCTGGGTCCATTATAGCCCTACAAGCAGAACCCAATGCTACTGAAGTTTCTGACATTTTTTAGACCCAGAGCATTGGGTCCTATTCCACCTCCACCCTGCCACCGGGTACACACACATAAATACACGTAAACAACTTTGAAAACATCCTTCTGCGCTCTTTGAGGACTTTTTTTCCGTTTGAGGGCTTCTGAATGTGTGAACTTTAAGTACCTATAAATACCGCTGCGAATATCTCCTGTGGCGCGGAAGACGTTAAGTATTTTGTTTGACCGATTTGGTCGCTTTGATTCTTCTTTTCCTTCTTTGTTTATTGACACCTCATTGTACCGCCTATCCTGCTAGCTAGTGGCGCTATAGCTATGACAGAGCAGATCAGAGGCAGGAACGTAGCCGGCACAAGCCAACCGCACATCGGGAGGCGGTACAATAAACGGTAATAAACAAGAAGAATCAAAGCGACCAAATCGGTCAAACAAAAAATAAAAATACTTAACGGCTTCCGCGCCACAGGAGATATTCGCAGCGGTATGTATAGGTACTTATAGTTCACAGATTCAGAAGCCCTCAAAGGAAAACAGGCCGTCAAACGGCGCAGATGTTACCGAGCATATTTATGTCCGCGTTCCAACATTCCCATACGAAAACATAGATACGTACAGGAACCCTACATAAAGTGACATCCAAATTTCAGAAAAGCTTTATGGAGGGTTCCGAGAGGGGCTAGGTCCATTAGTGAATGGGAAGGGATGCGTTGTCCTCTTCTCCACGTGACACTGGGAGGCATACTATCATCCGACATACTATTGCTCCGAGGTGCTCTGCGGGTCGGGAGAGGGTTGCGGTTAGGTTTAGGTGTCTGCCCCGGGGGAGGTTAGGGTTAGGGTGAGGGAGGAGGTAGGTTGTCGTTCGGACCAATGCTCCGTCGGATGAAAGTACTGCACTCGTGACACTCCAGGGGATGAGGATGGGAATATGAATCACCCAATCTATAAAAACCTGACCTATAGTAGATCAGACAAGATCCAATGGCATGTGTTATTCACACACAACCATGTTTTTATATTCCCATGAATTAGTATAATCACTTTTTTAACTTGCATTAATTAACTTAATCATGTTCTCATCTTTCATTTTCATGTATGTCAAATACATTGAAAACATTCAAAATGTTCAAAGCGCTTATTTTCTTTTACAGTTTAAATTATTCAATAAACCGTTTTCTTTCTTTACAACAAATAAAAATACATGAAATGCTCCTTTAATCATCACAAATGAAATGAGGTTGTGCAATTTACCTCATGCACTCTCAATAACCTACAGGGTGTTTTGTGCTGTAACTTGGAGGTATGTATGGCTCAAACATGCCTAGTTATCTCTCCCTGGCTAGCAACAGGTGAGAGATGCACTAAAAATGTACCTTCAATTACTAATAACACAAAATACTCATGTACATAAATTATATATCCTTCAGTAACAACAAAATAAATTTCAGATTGTTTCAACATGTAACATGTACACTACACACAATGACTAGTTGGCACCTTGTGGCTAAACTAACCATCCACTGTTATACATTCTCACTCACCGCTGATCAATGAATGATCTGGCTCAGACTGCAATCACCTGGCTGGTCGGTGATTGGCAACATTCGGTCAATGCTGCTCTACAAAAGTTAAAATGACACAATATACAGATCAAAAGCTGTCCAACAACATTTAGAATGTGGAATGTTGGTTTGGAAGATTATTCTGTAATCTTACCAAGAGGATTGCAAAGGATTCTCTCTCTGTGTTTGTGTACTACAGCATAGGAAGAACCACCATGTGGATTAAGTACTGACAGCAAGTAGCATCACTGGTAGGCTGGACATAAAATCTTACAGGCTCACTGATTGGCCAACTAGGGTGGCAGTCACAGAGCCAGGTCATTTTAACCTTTTGTGAAATATGCTAGACACCCTGGTTTGTATGTTTTGTCCTTTCATGTATATAGCTTGTTTTTCATTTTAAACAGACTTGCAGAGCAACATTTTATGTAATTGTATAACTTAAATGTGTGTTATTTCAAAGCATTTTAGATTGTTTCTAACACTTTTAAATCAACTGAAAATGAACTTATTTATTCATCCATCCCATTAATTATTTTAAATACAGGCTGCTGAAAACCACTAGGCTAAATGAGCCAACACCTGCAAACACTCACCTGAGTTTGATAGGCTGCAGAGTGGACAGTGAGGACTTCTGTTTCCAGTACTGCAGATTATTGTAGAAGCTTTTTTTGTTTTTCACCAGCCTTGTAAAAAACACTGACGAGTCTAGTCTACTCAATGTCCATGTCAATTAAATGTTACATTACGAGTTATTCATTAAAACAAACGGCTTGTTGTAACAAACACTAGGAGGCAACGTGTTGGGTGTTGGCGTGTGTGTGGTTACTTTTTTTTTACCAGAAGGTGCGGTGGTGCGACCTGATCAGGACTTAAATTGCATGCACATGCGCATCCCGTGCACCACAGCTCAAGGAAAACCCCGTATGCACCCTTTTTGTATATGTATGCATATACACTATAGCCTATAGTGCTATGTCTACATAAAATCATATGTAAATTAGATACTACTTTGAACTACACTTTGAACTATAATTGTCTGAATTGTGCTATATAAAAATAAAGCTTGATTGACTTTTATTGGCACAATAAAGCCCTTGTACAGTACTGTTGAAGTCCTCATCTGCGTTTGGGTCCAATTCCTCACTCACCTTATTATACGTGTCATGTTACTGTATTAAACTGTATCAAAAGGAATTAATTTAAACGATGCCTGAAAGCAGCAAGTAGGCGAGATCGACACCCATTATTACGCTAACTATTCAAAGTCCCAAAAGAAAATGACAGGTTCAAAAGCCTAGGTGTGGAAGAAAACGTGATTGATTGTCTTGCAGCAATAATACGAAAAACACTATCTGGTTTAATTATGATTTAGAAACAAGTGTTAATTTCTTCTCAAATTGCAGAGCTTGAAGTCAGTGAGTGGACGGTCAGTGGCTCAGGGGTAGAGTGTCAGGGAGAACGGCCGGATGGCAACCGTGAAGTTCCCGGGCTCTCCCAGAGTTATAGTGTCGAAGACTCTTTGACACTATGGCACATTAGAAGACCACTATACAGCTAGTAGTAGTGTAGTAGTGTAGTAGCTAGTACTAGTGTCTCACACTACAGAACACACCCTTGTGTCCAGAAAAACAAGGCCTAATCATGTCACCATGACCCTCATCATAGAACAACAGCATCATAGCCTATACTGTATGTAGCCTAACACAGTGCTGCTATTCCAAAGCCACCTCAGGTACATTTTCTTTCAGCAATGGTATAATAATATTTGTGGGTGCATGGGTAGATCTTGTTGAGCCGGTCATTTTGAAAGTAGGCCTGCCGAGTATATTAATAACAGTGGTAGGCCTATGTGACTGCATGTGCAGGGGCAGGCTGATCTATTGACATATTAGATCATAGTCATACATGGGCAACTGGCCCCCACTTTCACTTAATGTGGCCCTCAGGTTAATGTCAGAATACTGATATAATATTGGTTTCAGCTGTTAATTCCACAACATGCAAACATGACCCGCTGTTATTATTTCAGTCTAAATTAGTAGCTCATTGCTAATTAAAGGCATTTGAAATGACATAAAAATTCATTTTCAGGATTCCAATAAAAAAATCACACCCGTGTTAACCGAGTGGTGCAACTCCCCCCCCCCCCCCCCCTCCTCCTCCTCCTCCTCCTCCTCCTCCTCCTCTCTCTCTCTCTCTCTCTCTCTCTCTCTCTCTCTCTCTCTCTCTCTCTCTCTCTCTCTCTCTCTCTCTCTCTCTCATTAGCAGGCAACAGCGCCCCTACTGGTACTCATTATATGATGCTCATAGATACGTGAACATCACATACATAGGTGTCACATACGTAGGTGTACACGGACATTGCTGGTTGTAGGAGTGGTTGCACCACTCAAAAATAATTCAAGATTTAAATTCGAATATAGCAAAAATAGCAGATCTACAGCTTGTAGATCTACTGTGTGTGTGTGTGTGTGTGTGTGTGTGTGTGTGTGTGTGTGTGTGTGTCTATGTGCGCACTTTACGTCAAGTCGCAAAAGTCATATTAAGCCAACATGCTCTAAAAGCTTTCATGGTCCCCATGAAGGACATACTGTTATCAATGTCTTCTGGGACTCTATTATCAGCAGTGGTGGAAAAAGTATGCACATGTTTTACTTCAAGTAAAAGTATCAATGCTGCAATGTAGAGATATACTTAAGTACATTCAGCTCTGCCAGCAGGAACTATTTTTGTAAACATTGCCCTGTAAACGTTACAGTCGAAAATGTGTTTCATGACCGACGAACCGATGTTAATTTGACGATATACCATCGTCCACACAGTGCTCACACTAGTGGATCCACTTAAGTTTTAATTGTCAAACATAAAGTGTAATAGCATTGCCTGCTGCGATTGGCTGTGCAGTAATTGCCAGACAAACAATATATTAGCCTGTTTAGTGTAACAGTAGAACATTACATTTATAGCCTGCCCTACCGGTACTAAACTTTGATCTTAAATGCACATTCATAGCTAGCTTGCTGCTGTTTTGCTTGTATTGATTTGAAATGTCTTCTCTCTTCTTCTTTTTGAAGGCTCCCTTAAAGATTTTAATTTCTGTTCTCAGCCTCTCAATTATATATTTTCTTTTCCTCCAACAATCAGCAAATCATTTTGCGTCACCATTTTGATGGTTGCTAACCTTTTTCCCCATAAGTCATTAGTCAAGTCATTATGAATATGAATAGAGTCTGATTTAATTCACTTTTCAAATCGATTATAAAAGCCTGCACATCTCCCCTACCGTTTCCCTTTATAGATTTCTCAGCCACACACTGACACCAAATCATTTCTGCAAGATAATTCATGTGGGAGGAAGTCATGCAGTCAGAGGCCTTTGTGAGGGTGAAGTTTGAAAGCTCAAATGGTCATGATTATGCAAGGCCAGGCAAGTGTGTATAGGCCTATAGCATATTGGAATAGCAAGGCAATATGTAATGTAAATGTACTTACGCTAAATATTCTCAACACCTATACACTAGACTAGATCAGACATTTATTTGGGGCCTATACCATTCAGTGCTTTATTCAGACTATAATTCCCATACTGCTTTGGTGCACTGCTCCTCCTTGTGTATAGTGGGAGGGCTGTCTTACTGAGACAACATGTAGTCCAGGAAGTAAGTGAGCCCAGTGTCCATGACATCAGAGACACTGGGCTCACTGCTAAAATCTAAAATATCTAAAACCACATATTACACACACAAAGACCCCCAGGAAAGTGTTCTAATTCTTCTAAACGACATTAACATATATTTTTTTGCAAAAAGGGTGAAGTGTCCCTTTAAGGCCAATGAACACATAGCCTATACAGTACATATTTAATACACAGTATTGCCTACTGTACATATCTACTGTAGTCCTTCATTGAAGTGAATAACACTAAATTGGTGCAAGGTGACATTTTGTCACCTGTGGCACATTGGAGGGCGGCCAGCAACAGAGGGGAATATAACACATAATGGAAAGAGATTGTCTGAGACCCGAAGTTAATAGGATGGCCTCAAGTTAACATTTCTTTTGTCTTAATTAAAATGTTAATTAAAATTTCCCCGAAGCCAAGGAGCCTGCAGTCCAAGTCTCTCTTTTTAGGTCACTCATCTTCATGTATTTATTGGACACGGAAAATGCCACAGAGTAGAAAAAACAGGCAAACTTTGAAATTGATTTTTAGATATTTTTTTATTTGCCAATTAATTTGTCAATCATACTTCTTTCATTGAGGAGTGAGATTGCTAATTGCAATTATAGACATGTTCCAAACTGACCAGACCTAGCTGTTTCATCTCATCACATGGAAACTTTGACAAAATACAATCAATAATGGCTAGACACTTGCTTGCTCACTCACACGTGCGCGAGACAGACACACACATAGTCTCTCTCTCTCTCTCTCTCTCTCTCTCTCTCTCTCTCTCTCTCTGAGTCATTCATCATTGAGTCGGCCAGTACTGGCAATAATATTACATTTTGTCCATCATGACACTTGAAGGTTGAACCAATTCATTTATGTGATTTGCACATTGCTAATCTCTGCAGCAGACAGCTTTATAAGTCCTATTTCAAGGCTGCACTCATCCTAAAAGTTAACAGTGTGGGGCATTGGAGCTAAATGGCTTCATAATACAGACCGTAACTCACTCTGTGTGAGGATGTGATTGAGCTGCATGGTGACGATACATTACTGTCCCTTTGGGCAGGAATTACTGGACCTGTCCCCCGTCCTGCCATCTATTCCAACTGAAGAGCCAGACGCTGGCTGTGTTTACATGGACAATATTAATTCTGGAGGTGTTAATTCATCCTTTGTCAGCCTTCTGATTGGTCCCTGACTGACTAACAAGCAGGCTCTTTTTGCCTTGTTCCGCCCTGGTTCCGCCTTGTTTATGTTGAATTTGCTAAAACATATTTTTTGGAAAAAACTAAAAAACAAACATGATATCCCCTGTCACCATGCTGCCTGCAACTGTGATGTTCCTTTTTACTGACACAAAGTTTAAAATAACAATTGAGTGCACAGAATATCAATACGAAGAAACTGAAAAACATGTTATTTCAATGGTAGTGGATGGAGAGATGATTTTTGTCCAACCACGAAACTGCAACCAATGGGTGCGAAGAGGGGCACAACCACGGGCGGGACTTCACAAAGGGTGAATTGGCACTACGTGACAAATTCAAATCAGCAAATTGAACAATGACACCGTGCTGTTTTTAAATACTTAATGTAGGTTTAGTTTGCTTGTCCCCCAGTACATATACTTGTTTTTGTTTGTTTGCTTTTTGGTATGCAACGCCGCTATACTGTGAGCTCAGTGTGCTGTTTACACTTCACATGACAGTGAATAAATGCTCCTGTGGTTAGATTTATGATCCGGTGGAGCGGAATCTCCAGCCGCAGGCTCGGAATATATATGAGCCAGCAGCTTAAACCGTGCTGCGTTTTGTATCGGGGTGGTGGTATACGTGCTTCTGGCGAGACGGTTTCGTTTTGAAAATACTTCTGGGAATCACAGTAATATACCAGATAACATAATATTACCACTACCCTACCACTGCTGTTGCCAAAAACAAAAGACTGAAATAAGCATGTCCTGACCAAGTCTGCAAATAGCAGATATCTACAAGCCCACGCTGCGTCTCATCATCATCATGAGCTACAGTACGTCAAGAGTTATTTGACAGATGTAAAAATATAGATCTGATGTGGTTAAGTGATGCAGAGCGACTGAAATGGATTTTCGAACGGAAGATATTTGCATTAGCAGAATATTATAGAGAAAGCTTTGAACATACGAACAAAGAAAACGTATATGTGATGTTTTTTTTAGTTTTTTTTTATGTTTTTGTTTATTTCCGTTCTGTTTTTGTTTTTATCAAATACTTTGTGTATAGCTTCTGTGTGGGAAGTGAACGTGATATTGTTTATTTATGTTATGCACACAAAAAACATGCACACAAATGCACACAAAAAACAATCAATAATGGCTAGACACTTGCTTGCTCACTCACACGTGCGCGTGGTACGCACGCACACGCACACACACACACACACACACACACACACACACACACACACACACACAGACTCTCTCTCTCTCTGAGTCATTCATCATTGAGTCGGCAAGTACTGGCAATAATATTTAATGTTGTCTATCATGACACTTGAAGGTTGAACCAATTCAATTATGTGATTTGCACATTGCTAAGCTCTGCAGCAGTCAGCTTTATAAGTCTTATTTCCTATCAGGTATTATGTGTCAGCTATATATGTTATTATTTGTTAGCTAGTATCGGCAGATTTATTCATGCAGTGATTTCATCTTCCACGTTTCTTTGCAGCCCGAGATGGGACGACTGACAGTTGCCTCATTTCCACATTTTGTCGTTTTGTGGCAACACACCTTCCTCCGGCCTTACACGCACGCACGCAAGGAGCAGCTGAAAAGAACACCGGCATAAGCTTGTCCCCCCCCCCCCCCCAATGTACCTAGTCGTATATGCCAATAGATTTTTCCTCACACACATTGTGTTATATCCTACAGACTCACCTGCCAGTGAGGAGCCCCCTTGCACAGGGAGGACGTATAGAGCCTTGGTTCTACTACTCCTGTCCACCACACACACTGCCTGCTGAATGACCGGTGTTGCCCTAAAGCAACCGCATAGACTGCTTATGCCAGTGGCCGGCGCTGATGGTGGATGTGAACCCACAACCTCTGCAGCGGTACGTGGTCAGGCACGTACTTTATACCACTGTAAATTCAGTCAATTATCTTGATCTTTAATCCTGTGATCAACACACCCACTCACTCACTCACTCACTCACTCACTCACTCACTCACTCACTCATCAATGCTGCAATCACTGTTCGACACCGGGCTCCACATTGTTGTATCCTCCTCCTCCTCTGTTATTATTTCCTAATTCACACTGCATAATTGTTAACCCCAAGCTCATTCACCAATGGCGATTGATTCTCTCGTTTGCAGCTGTACTTAAATTTGGCAGATATACAGTATGGCAATATAGGGTTTCCTTCCGGGGACCGTCCATAACTCCAACATCCCATTACTCCGACTCTGCGGCTTTGCGTGCGGTTAGGGTTCAGGGACAGGGTTAGTAATGCGGTGCGTCGGGACCAACGCGCCATCGGAATAATACACCGTCGGAAAACAATGACACGTACGGCACCTTCCTTCCCACAGGTTTCTTGGTTTCTAAAATCCCTAGCCTGGGAGGCATACCATTTTTGGGGTTTATGATCCGGTCGGGAGCCGGATGGTAACTTACGTCATGTTGTAGTCACTGGTTTGTAGTCATCAGGATGGCGACTTACGTCATGTTCTAGTGACTGGTTTGTAGTCATCAGGATGGTGACTTACGTCATGTTGTAGTCACTGGTTTGTAGTCATCAGGATGGTAACTTACGTCATGTTGTAGTCACTGGTTTGTAGTCATCAGGATGGTGACTTACGTCATGTTGTAGTCACTGGTTTGTAGTCATCAGGATGGTGACTTACGTCATGTTGTAGTCACTGGTTTGTAGTCATCAGGATGGTAACTTACGTCATGTTCTAGTGACTGGTTTGTAGTCATCAGGATGGTGACTTACGTCATGTTGTAGTCACTGGTTTGTAGTCATCAGGATGGTAACTTACGTCATGTTGTAGTCACTGGTTTGTAGTCATCAGGATGGTGACTTACGTCATGTTGTAGTCACTGGTTTGTAGTCATCAGGCAGGAAACCACAAACCGGAATCAGTATTACCCAAAATTCCCCGTGATCAAGGGATCATGGTTTTATAGGGCCAACCCAATGAAAGCCTTCATGCGGCGTCTGAATCCGACACGTTTCTTCAAGTAATAATGTATAATTTGTTTGATATATCCATGTTTTATTCCAACTCGTAGCAGCTGGCGAGATGGGATTTAGATTTTACTATCTGGTCTAGACCGGATCACACAGGCGATTTAGAAACACAAGGTTATTCAATGCCATGGCCCAGAGGGTTGCTTATTTGGCATTAACAGCTGCACTTTAACTTTCATTTGAGGTTTTCTCCAGGAATAAAACACTCACGCATGTAAAACAAAAAAGGCAGAGTACGTTAGAGTGAAGGACCTCTGAAAGCTCTTATAAAGAGTCGTATATCAATGCCAGTTTCAATTGATTGCAGATAAATAATGCAGGATGCGTGCCGTGCATCCACGCACACACGCACGCACCCAAACAGACAGTCTGGGAAAAGTTTACTGCCCTTGAATTGCTTTGCGTTTGTTAAAGTGGGTGAGTTAAATGTGTTGTTGACATTTCAGCAGCCCGGCAGTGCTCTGCACCACCACCACCACCGTCTCCGGTGGACTCGAGTACTCAACTCCAGTATGTTGGGGGTTATGGATACTCCTGGTCCCATCCGTTTCTGATTTGACTTTGGAAGGGACCTCAGTGTATTGTGATTTGTCAAGTATTGAGAAATGTTCAACCGACCTTGTACGGTGAACTCTGGAACTGCACCTGTCTCCGTAACTCTTGTAGATGAGGACCTAGTCACTCTGGCCTTGATCTGCCGTGTTTGTTTTGTCGGTTTGATGAACATTTTCTCTGAACCTAGGCCATTTTCGAGTGATCACATTTTGTACCATACTCGCTCTCCACAGAGATCATTACCGAGAATTATGTCGACACCATCAACCGGCAACTCTGAACGCACCCCCATGTGAACCTCTCCACTCACCAAATCTGAAACGAGAGACATTTTATGCACTGGAACAGGAAAAACACACATGCCCATTCCCTGAATTAAAATAGTCTCCCCTGTGTCTGTTTCAGATGAAAAAGGTAATATAGAGGCCTGCACAAATGAATCAAGTGTACCACAGTCTCGCAGTACCTTTACTGGCACTCTTTTGTCACGTCATTTGACCGCCAAGAACCCCTCCGAAATGAATGGTAGATACCCATCCATCCGTGGCTGCAATAGCAAACCCTGCTGTGGCAACGCAACTGGCCTAAGTGAATTGGCTGGTCTAACCTGTGAACTGGAAGAAGTCTCTTTAGATCTGACAACATATGGTATGAAACATTTAAACAAGTACCACAAAGTGTCACAGCATTCAAGTTTCCATTGTCCATTACCTTTGCAGTAGTGACATACCTCAACTGAGCTGTCCTGCCTGCCCGGTTTCCCCCCATGGTCAGCGTTGTGGCCATGGAACTCAGAAACGACTGTTACATGAGAAAATGTATCTCTGTAACCTTTGTGTACACTTTTGCTATTTGTGAATCAAAATGTACTCGTCAGCCAAGACTGCTGCCTCACCTGGAGTCTTTACTTTGTTCTCTGTGATGTATGTGGAAACATTAAATGGTACAGTTCTTGAACTGCTCCAGGACCACCAGGTTAAACAGTTGATCGAAATCATCAACCTCAGATGAACACCAACGAGAAAACTGTGTAGTTAGATCTCGCACAAATTCCACATGAGACTAGTCTGGAACTCACCTATGCTTTTTATGGCATAGGCAGCTACCGGCAGGATCTGCCGGGAGAAACTATGTGCAGCTGCGCGACATGAGACTAATTACTTGACAGAGAGAGAGAGAGGAGTGTGTGTGTGTGTACATGTGTGCGTGTGTGTGTCAATTTAACAAAGGTGCAGACGATCAGAAATCAGCAGAGTGAGCGATGTTTGCGCTACTCTATGCCGAATTGAAGTGGACTCGGACCCAGACTTTTTTCTTCTCCCTGGAAATAAAAACGCCTGGGTTTCCGAGGCTAACATGAGACTGACCATCACGTTTCCTCCAGGTATGGAAATGCAGTATATCTTTAACACTAGTAAAATCAGACACAAGTAGCATGTGCTTAAATTCACATTTAGATTTTTTTTCAGATGTCAAAAAATTCTGAGATGATGGAATGGTGATGGATGATGATGGTCATGGAAGGGGAACCTTCTGAAAGCTTCATGGGCAAAGATAATCAAGTTCAAAGTCTCAAAAGAAAATGTTGAAGTTTTTTGTATGGATGTGTGGAGAGTGCTGTGTGCGTGATTTATTAAATGGTGTAAGACATAACTAAGGTCGCATTCATACCAGAGAGCTTTGCTGCGATTAAAACGAATCCTGCTGCGCATTGTCAGAAAGTGCGCTTCGTTTGGCAGGTGTGAAGGCTCATTCGAATCCTAATGCGCAGCAAATAACCGCATTTTACTCCGTCCAAAAACGTGGGTTTCGCTTCGCTTCGAATCGCACTTGACTACGATTCGGTGCAGGTGTGAATGCAATCCGCAGTAAATAAAGGAAATGAAGCAAACATAATGTGGCGGGTGAGGAGCTGAACACAGTTGGAGACGGTTAAGGCATATTTTACGCAGCGCAAAGATGTCCCGTTACTGTGGATAGACGTGGTCGAATAAGGAGACTGAAGCCCTGATCGAAATGAGGACGTGTACATTAATCAATTGCTTAAGAAAACACATAAAAACACTGCAGTGTATTATAGCCTACATAATATTCTGTCTGTCTGTCTGTCTGTGCGTGCCGTAAACATGGAGTGCTGTCACTGTGTGGGACTGGGGAGTTATATCAGTGCGCTCATGCAGCGCTGTGCCTCCATGCCCAAAAGAACAGTGTGTGGCGGCTGCGTGCGTAGAGAGAGAGAGAGAGGGGGGGGGGGGGGGGGGTCCCAGACGGCACGACACATGCACGTTATGAGTGTAATTTTATCACCATAGATTTCACTGTGTAGGCTATAGTTTATGAATGGAACACATTGATAAAGGTCCCCTCTGCTGCGTTTCCAATTGCTGCGAATGACAGTGTGAAGGCAAACCCCAGCCAATTAAAAATGCAATAATCCCAATTCCCCGCCCATACGGATCTGAGTCTACCGAAGTATTAGGTGAGAATGTGACCTTAGACAAAAGGTTGGTTAGGCCCTTTTTACTTGGGCTAGGTGGCAACCAAAGCAGGTCCCGCTTGCAGGGAGGACAGAGAGAGACTGAGCTGCAGCCAGGAGAGCTCCCTATATACTGCCCTAAGCTCCACCCACCTCAGGTGAGCACAATTGGGCTGACGGCGTGCTCCACTCTGCCATCACAGAGGCTGCCTGCCGGCTAGCCTACAGTGAGGCAGAGGGGGCAGGGCCGTCACAGTGTACTTACGTGGCCCTGTTAAGAATGAGGTTAGGGTATAGAGTTAGGGTTACATTAGGTTAGGATTAGTAATAGGGTTAGTAGTCGGACAATGCGACCAAAGCGACGTCGGACAATGGCTGACAACAACGTGTAGGAAATGTCCATATGCTGGGTTCATCCCTCATTTCCAAATGTTGTCGTTTTGTGGCAACACACCTTCCTCCGGCCTTGATCCACACACGCACGCGCGCGCACACACACACACACACACACACACACACACACACACACACCTGGGCAGAGTTGTGCATCTCATCAAATTGCTCTGCTGTAAACACCCTGTCTGAGATTCTCTCACAATCAACGTAGCCCAGACAAATCGCAATCTGAATTCCAAAGTGTGTCCTGTTTTCCATCCTCCCATTTCACCCCTCAGTGAGATAGATGCATGGTGAGTAGTGACAGGGACAGCTATCCCCAACCCTGAGCAAAACGGGTTCCTATTTTTGAGGTTGTTTACGCCGACAAAGGCTGAATGCCAAAATCAACATGCAGACTTGCAGAGCCCGTGGTAATATCAATTTGTCAGGGTGCAACGCTACACGTTACGCATGGCAGGAAACTCTGTCCAAACGGTTGGATTTGATTCAAATCTGATTCTACGGATAGAAAAGATGCCTGCTGCTTATTTAGTGCAGAATATAAATGTGGCTCTATAATAACCCAGGATATGTGATTTTCTTTTGAGCAGAAAAGTAGAACAATAGTCTCATTGGAAAGTGTCGTATCTAGGAATCAATAATTCTAGGCAATAACCCATGTTCTTGTGCAAATGTACAGTTTACAAAAGTAAACTGTTGTAGGGCCTATTCTGTCTGTCTTAATTATCTGCAGTCACTCTGTCTATACAAGGCCTGCCTTTGTCATTCAAAAGCAGGGTGTCGAGATGGTTTGTTTACGGTTGTATGTTCCTGCTGCAATTTGTGTAACAATAGAATTGGTGTTGGCATAATTATGGTTGATCAATGGGTCTTCAGAGGAACAGTGAACACGCCTACATTCTCACCTTAGTTTGAGAAACTGTACTTAATACCTGTACTCTGAGTGTAACTGGGTTAGTCAGTCGAGGCTGGTCAGTGGTCACGACTTGTGGCCAGCTGGCTCTGGCTCCTGTGTGAGCTTATGCTATGCTTTGCTGCTGCGCTGTGGACTCTGAATAAACAACATCTTGGAACATCATCTCGTCTGTTTGCCGTGCACATTTCTCTCCTGTATGGTATCAAATATACCACAAAAGCTTGTCAGTTGTGCTCCCAGCCAGACAGATGGATTCCTGTGGCATTTGGATTTTCATCAGTGAAAATGTTTTATTTAAATATTAATCTGATATCATCATTTTTATTATTATACAAACTGTTGCAATGATCCAGTACAGAAAGCCTCACACGGTACCAAAGGAAAGAGAATTACAACACAAACTGTTGCAATGATCCAGTAAAGAAAGCCTCACACGGTACCAAAGGAAAGAGAATTACAAGTCATCAAATATTATGACAGATCAACAAACACATAGGACTGCTTTGAGATGAAATGTCATTGGAAAAAAAACAACTAAAGAAAACATCAATTGTGGCACCAAAAAATAATCGAATGCTGCATTGGCATTTCTTTTTAAATAATATCCCCTGGATGGAAATAATGACAATATAGTTCATTTTAAGGTGTTTGCCCATCCTTTTGTTTGGTTCTGTTCTAAAGAATTTAATAACATTTCAGTCAGTGTTGTCCTCAGAGGACAAGAGATCCACATTTTATTGAGGATTTTTATTTTATTATCATTTTATTTCCCCATCCATTTTCGTAGAAGTTAATTTCAGAGATGAAAAGTCGCTTTGGAGATGGTTTCACTGAAATGAAAACATGGCATCATGTTTAGTACAAATACAGATACATCACTGGCCTCTGGCTTTTTTTTTTTGGGATAAAAAAAAATCATGCTCATAATTTCATTTACAAGTTGTACAGTTGCTTTCCTCTTCATACCGCAACGGGGCAAACACACAAGGCATTCATTTGAACTTTGCCCACATTTGTAACCGTTTAAAGGATGACTCACTTTTCAACCTATCCTCATATAATAGAGCGCCGACGTCCTGACGTCACTCGCTCGTCCCATCGATTCTCCTGGTTCACAGAAGTAATTTCTCTATGGAGAATAACATGGGGTCATCTGAAAATCGTTTCATATAAGCATCGTCAGGTAGGTGTCTCTGTATCATTTGCGACAGTCAGTCACTCATGATAGTCTGCTTCTAGCGAAAATGTAACTGTAATGTAATGTAAAAATTCAGTAGCAGTAACAATAGCGATTTCTCTCAGTCAGTTGATTCTACATATCCATATGAGTGAAACGGTCGGGATGACAAGTTTATTTTTCAAACACAGTTCTTATATGAGGCAATCTAAAATCCCCCTATGGAGATTACAATGCAATTAAAAAGTACATGAACCCGTGGATTTGCGCGCTCTACCAATTTTGACAACAGACTTCGGTGCTCTATTGGTCCTCACTAATGTTCATGGTGAAATTGCAAAAGTAAGAAAAAGTCCACTCGGTCTCTGTCTCATAGGAGGGCTGTGGGCAGTTCGGAAACCCGTCTTCCAATGACATCGTCGTCATAGTTAGGCAGATATTCCAATTTGTATTATCGCTAGAACGACAGCTTAATTCCATTATCGCATTGTAACCTTTCCGGAATAGAATGCAGTTTATATTACGATTCCTCATCGATGATGTCACGGAAGACGGGTTTCTGAACTGCCCACAGCCCTCCTATGAGACACAGACAGAGTAGGAAAAAACATCATAAACATAAAAAGGTGTGTTCAGACTTGGATGGTTAGAGCGGCGCGATTACATACAAAGTCAATGCAAAGACGAGAATTGCGCGGGACGGACCGAGGCGAATATATACAGTATATATTCAGGTCTGAACGCAGCTTTAGTGAGGACCAATTATGAAGATTGGTTCAAAAGTGGTCCTTTAATAATTGGGAACTTGGCGTCATTATCCAGATCTCAATCGGCAAGGTCTTCCAAATAACATAAATCCGGATGCTTTTAAATTATGCGTCTCGTCCCTGAAACATATAATAGCAGTCATTGTCCGATCGCAGAACACTAGTAACTTTAACTGCAGGGATAAGACAGGGTTGCTGCCTATATCAGCCTGCACACATCTTGGACCCAGGTACGGAGTTGATGGTCTCTAGCTTGATTCCCACAAGCATGACATTCTCTGTAGCAGCCGTCATGCCTATATGCCCATTTCACACCTAGACTGGCTCCAGCCCTGTTCTGGCGATTCAGGTCTGGTGACTCTGCTACGGCGGTGTCAGTTTGCACCGGAAATCGGATGCAGCGGCTGATTGGCCATCAGCGCCGTCACTCGATGACGTCAAACAACAAACATGGCTGCCCCCACTGCGGTCGTAACTTGCGACCGTACCGATCTGCCGCTTTGGCAACGCCCATCCCAGAAACGGCTGCCGAGGGAAAAGCTGTCAGTCTGAATAATGAAGTGAAACGAAATTAAAATTCAGGCTGAGTGTCAGACTAATTCACACCATGTGGCAAGCGGTGATGCTAGTACACAGCGCTAAATGCAATAACTGGGGCGTGTCCGAGGCTACGAGTGACACCCGCCACCGTGCGTATAAGCGTGTGTGTCAGCGGACAGTATGAAGTAGCGCAGTTTTAAATCAAAGATTTAGCAGCTGTAAATTGGAAAGGAATCGATATTAGTATCATGACCTGTTCATCGACAAATTCATACGTGTTTACACACACGCTGCGAGAGACCTGCAAGACAGGGGGGGGGGGGGCTATGATTGGTTGGATCGGATGCATGTGCATTAGTGTGCACTAGCGTAAATTGAGCGTTGTTACTGCTTTTTTTGCTGCTTTTAGGCCTCAGACCTGGTGTGAATTGACTGTTATACTGCTGAATCAACAAGTCCCTTATAGTGCCTCCATATAGTGAAGGACGGAAATAAATCTCGGAAATATTAATTTGCTTTGTCTTTGAAGCCAAATGGAAGCTTGACGGGATTACTGGCTTTTGAAAGCACACACACAGTGTTGTAATAATCATAATGTGTGTCAATTGCAATCGCTCTCATCCAAGAAGTGACGTTGCTGCATTATGCTGGCATAATCATGTGTATCTATTAATGTTTGCCTGTTTGAATATACATAATGTGGGGCGTCAACTGATAACATCAAAGGGCAAGGAATGATGATACCAGTCATTAATATACTGTGTATATACCATTATATCTATGAATTGTTTCTCTCTTTGGTTGCATGATACTTATGTTGGATACTATGTGGTGTATAGATACCCTTTGAACCGTTTCATAAACAAGTGTATAAAACGATGTATATGATGTATAGAACACAATTTACCATCTGATGAAAATATCATTAAGGTGAACATATATTCACAATTTCCACAGTGAATAGGAACTGAAACATGTGGGAAAAGTGAAGCAACGAGATGGACTGTTTAGTTCATATATATTATCTTAGTATTTTTAGTTAAATGTTGCAATGAGAATCCAAACACCTTGGCCTGTGTTTGGGTCAGATTGTCAAAGCGTTTTGTTTATAAATGCTGTGGATGGATCCAAAATACACTGCGATGAGCTCTCTATGTAATGTTAGAAAAATAAAACTAATATATATTCTGGGTTGCATTGTACCTCACTTCCCCATGCAAACTATAGCCTATAGTCCTAATCCAGCCTGATTCACTATGCTCGGTGAAGTGAGAAAAATACATCCACACAATGTTAGTGAATCAGGCTGGATCCCATGCTACTGTACATCCAAACTCAGTGGTGGAAAGTAACTAAGTACATTTACTTAAGTTCTGTACTTAAGTACAATCTTTTGGTATTTGTACTTTACTCGAGTAATTCCAATTTCCAATACTTTTACTTCCACTCCACTAGATCTCGGATCCAAATGTTGTACTTTTACTCCACTACATTTATTTGAAAACTTTAGCAGATTTTCCAGTATTATTACAAAACCACTTCAGCCCAATACAGTACACATCATGTAAAGTTTGCATTCCAGACTTTTACCTGTAACAGAGTGGTTCTATATTGCAAGTAAAAAATGTGAGTACTTTTTCCACCACTGCCATTGAGACGTTTAAACCCTGCTGTAGTTGCAGGACACTATAGGGTACCCTTTCCTTGAATGAGCAGTAAATCCGTAAATCGTTAAGCACGTCGCACACCCGCCTTTGCACAATGACTACGATGCATATTATTATTTATTGCGGACAAATCAAAAACAAAACAAACAAACAAAACAATCAAATGGATATATTGCGTCCATTCTGAGATCGCTATGATCAAGAAGATGTTTTGCTATAATACTTAAGCCACGTTAAGAAGAAGACCACTGCGATCGATACTAAACAGCGACTGACATACTGTAGGGTAAGTGTGTGCTATTAGTTTTCCCTTTTTTTCTCTTTCCTCAATCCACAGGTGGTAGGCTGGTAGGCTACACAGCCTCAAAACACACACAACAACATTACAGACCGGTGTGCAAGCTCCTGAAGTCCAGGTTTGTATTTAAATGATATACATTAGTGTTCATTTCGTCAGGACTCTCATTTATAAGCAAATGAACACATATGGCACAATAGGGGAAATCGAGTCGGGTGCATGTGTTTGGTCCGACGTACTAACAGTCTGACAGGCATTAGTCTGACACCCTACCCCAAACCCTAACCTAACCCTAACGTCACAGGGAAGCCACGGGTGAGTCTTAACCGACCACGCATGTCTGGAGCGACGGGGGAGTCTTAACCGACCGCGCATGTGTCGGACTGTTGCATGTTGGGCTGTTAGTACGTCCGACCAACGCATGTGCCCGATCGGGTCATGGGGTCATTCCTCCACAAGCAAAGTCCAACAGTGTCCTCTCTTCCACACCAGGAATGCTGTAACAATGAGAATGTGCTGCTGGGCGCGAGGAGCTGGGAGGTGAGGATCAACTGTGCTGTCCACTCGGTGCAAAAAAACAGAGAGAGAGAGAGAGAGAGAGAGACAGAGAGAGAGAGAGAGAGAGAGAGAGAGAGATGTGGAGTGGGCACATCAAGCCAGTTCTTGAAAACATAACAATGCATCCTTTGCGAAACCACAAGCCAGGAGAAGAAGTGCCAGTCCAAAGTTGAATGATGTTCTCGTTGTACCTGCAAAGAGAAAGTGCAGACAGTGAAAAATACAAATACTTGTGTTTGTTTTATTAGCCCGACACCCTACCCAAAACCCAAACCCTTAGTTAGTTTTAACCTGCCACGCATGTCAGGAGCCACGGGTTAGTTTTAACCTGCCACACATGTCAGGAGCTACGGGTGAGTTTTAACCTGCCACACATGTAAGTGGGACACGGTGAGTTTTAACCTGCCACTCATGTCGGGGGAACACGGTGAGTTTTAACCTGCCACACATGCCGGGGGACACAGGTGAGTTTTAACCTGCCACACATGCCGGGGGACACGGGTGAGTTTTAACCTGCCACACATGCCGGGGGACACGGGTGAGTTTTAACCTGCCACATATGTCGGGGGGGGACACAGGTGAGTTTTAACCTGCCGCACATGCCGGGGGACACGGGTGAGTTTTAACCTGCCACATATGTCGGGAGGACACAGGTGAGTTTTAACCGGCCACACATGCGTCAGGAGCGACTGTTGTCGGACTAATGCCTGTCGGACTGTTAGTATGTCTAACCAACATGCCAGTTGACTGGGCTGTCTCTGTGATAGACTGGCTTGCCACCCTACTTGCCAACTGGCTCAATGCCTGCGGTTGGCTGCCTGTCAAAGCAATGACTGGCTGTGTGTCACTGACAAGCTGAGCGGCTAACTGTCTGGCTGCTTAGCTGACTTAAATGACTGGCCTAGTGGCTGACATCCTGGCTGGCTGTTTTTACTCCATGGAAGGGGAACGTGTGATGACGCAGGCAGGGGAACATGATAATGATATAGTACTTTATTGTCAGTTCACACTGAAATTTGTCTTGCGACCCAGCAGCCAAGTATGCAGAACACATACACATTTGACATAACACAAAGAACAAGACAATTTACATACATAAAGACAAGAGCAATATCCACCGAACAAATGTTCAGTTGTTGCAGCAGTTGTAACTTTAGGGGCTGCAGACAAACATCCATACCAGGTGGTACTACAGTACTGAAGAACACTCCTAATAACAGAAGTGAAAAACAAAAGAATAATCCGTCTACTAGCACCGAAGGATCTTAGATGGCGATGGAAGTAGATTATTTGCTTTGTTTTCTTACACACTGAATCAATCTGATCGTTCCATGACAATAGATGGTCTATTACTACTCCTAGGTATTTGTACGAACATACTTGGTTGATCGGTTCACCATGAATAGTAATGGGGATCTGTGTATCTCTGGTGGTGTACCAAAAACAATCTCTTCTGTCTTTTTTGTGTTAATGATGAGAGCGTTGTTATCACTCCATTCAACCAACTTATTTCCTCTGTGTTGGTGCAGTCCAGGATCACTGGAACTATCTAGGAGAGAAATCAAAACTGTATCATCTGAGTATTTTAGAATGTATTGGTCTGGTGTGTCAGTGCGACATTCAGACAGGCATTCCTCAATACGACAGCTGTCAGTATAAAGGGTGAAAAGTACAGCTGAGCTTACACACCCCTGGGGAGCACCAACATTAGTAGTTAATGCTGTGGAGAGGGTTGTGTTCACTTTCACCCTCTGTACTCTGTTAGTAAGAAAAGAAGCATAGGCCTACCAGTGAATTAAGTATGGATTCAGCTCCAACCATACCATTTTTGACACTATAGTATATCAGACTGTATTGTATTGAAAGCTGAAGAAAAGTCTAAGAATAGCACCCTCGCATGATTCTTATTTGACTTATCTAGGTGTTTTGTAACTAAGTGGACCAGTGTCTGTATACCGCAACCCTTTTCATAGGCAAACTGACACTGGTTTAGGTCTCCAAGCACGACTGCTGGTGCGTCCGGGTACTGCAGTTGGAGCTCATGCACACAGTCAGCAATGGTCTTTGCTGCTTGTTGTGCAGCTCTTCCTGGCCCTTTTGGGGGCACATAACCCATTCTGACCTGAGATCAGATTCATACGAGGTTTCCACTGGACACACACTGGTCTGTTTAACCCATTCTGACCTGAGATCAGATTCTAAAAATGTTCTTTGATTTTTCAAAAATAGCAGACCTACAAGCTCGTAGCTTGTAGGTCTGGTTATGCAATCAGGGTCCATGGCAGTGATGCAGTGATGGTATACAGACAGATCTGTTTTTATTTGTGCATGCGTGAGTTGGCCTCGCCTTGTTGATGGTGGTGGTGGTGGGGGTGGGGGGTGGGGGTAAGCGCAGCTGACACAGCACTGCAGAGCAGCAGTGGACCGCTCCCTCCTTGTTTACAGATGCAGAGGTGCAGAAAAAAAACACTTTAATTTCAAGCAAGCCTGTTGAGCTCATTTTTGTTCATCAGCCTCAAACTCGACACTCTCTCTCTCTCTCTCTCTCTCTCTCTCTCCGTGACAAAGGAACTCTGTCGACCCTCTCGGACGCTTTGGGAAATCACTGAGGGCAGCCTCAGTGGGCACGGTGGAGGCATTTATCAGTGTCAAGGCGGGCCACGCGCAGAGCACTCGCTGCGACGCAGTTGTCAGCATAATTTGGCTGCCTCATAATTTATTCTGCAGCCCCCTGGGTATTATCCAACTTTTTTTGTCTCTATTCAGCAGCAAGTAATATCTCTCCGGCTCCGTCTTTGGATTTGGGGCTATCTTTTGCGAAGCACATACAGCTTTGTTGCACGTCTGAATCCGACTGACCTCTAGGGAAATGACTGGCTGATGTGCACACGGGGAGAAGCGGGGCTGTGTTCTTTTGGTAATCAGACAAAAAAAAACAAATACAAAAACAAACAGAGGACCCTGGGATTCACAGCGTTTATTATCTCCGCCAGTCTGGAACGGCCCCTGGGTGGGGATTAACTTTTATCCCCCGTCTGTGAGCTGCTAATCTCAGACACTGCTGGACCAATCGGCTTGAATCCTTGCACGCACACTCCCAGTGTCTTCTTGGAGATATTAATGATGTGCTTTTGGAAGTGACGCTCAGAATCTAATAGTGGATTGTTTCTCAGCTGTGATCAGTTAGGCCCGAGGGTGAATAAATCACATCATTTATCTTTGAGCCACAACGCTCAGACTAAAGCCCACTACATACTTCCAACCGACCTCCAATGTCTGTTTGGCTATAGACCCTAGTCTATATTACATTATGTGCATGCATAAAGTAAGTGTCAAAGTGGGTTTAACACCATTGGCTTCTGTGATTTGGTCAGACGTCGGTGAGACCTTCAAGGTGGGCGTGATATTATATATGTTTTTGTTACTTACCACATTCTGCTCAAGGCAAAATTCTGGCAGCAGTGAGAGCAGTCGATAGTTTTGAAGGGAGGTTGGCTGACGAGGTCAGAGACTGTTCAGATTTATAGCTTGCTACGATTTCTTTGGCAATTGATAACATATCGTGCTACCTATCCCTCTGAAAGGGAAAACAACTTCACACAGGGTCAACGTGTTTACTCAAATCTCAGGCCATTCGCAACCTAAAATAACATAACTCCTTGTCTTTATATATTTTATTATGATTTCATAAACATACATTTAAACACAATGAGCTTAGCTCTTTTAGATCGGGTTAGTTGTTAGCCCTTGTTCAGGCCTTTGATTAGTTAGTAGCCTTTTGATTAGACTTTCGATTAGCTTTAGATTAGGTAAAAAACCTGCATGTTGAGACAGAATATACAATACATTTGTCAGTTAACAGGTTTACAGCACAACACAATGATAGCATTATTCATAGTATAGCATGAATTCATATTTACCATTGGTCAATGTGAGGCTGCGTTTGGTCGCCGTGCAGTGTAATACAGGGCTGGTTCATCGTGCACGATGTACACGAGGTTGTGGATTCATCTTGGTTGTTTTGAATCACGCTAGGTGATTTAAACCCTCTGTTCTGCCTTGGAGCATCAGCCTTTCCTGTGATTGGCCGTTTGTGCCAGGCCCTCAGTCATTGGTCAGCTTAAAGCTTTCCCCATGTGCTGATTGTGTGCCCACCAGGAAGTCTTGGGCTGTGGAACCAAGGACTGTCTAAAGAGGACAAGAAGCGAAGACCGTACGGGCGCTCACATGGTGCTCCATGGAAGGAAAGAAACATGCGCAGTTGCAGACCAAGGAAGCTGAACGCGGAAGTGTTGGCTGCATAAAGCCCATTGCGCATGTTTCTTTCCTTCCATGGATCACCATGTGAGCAACATGGAGGCGCCCTTACGGTCTTCGCTTCCTGTCCTCTTTATACAGTCCTTGTGTGGAACCAGGAAGTGAATCCAGCACATGTGCCTTCATGTGCTGGCTATGTGGAGACAGTGAAGATGTGCCCTTATCAGATCCCCTGCTGTGTCAGCCTGTTTTAGAGAAAGCTGGTATTTATGGCTGGTGTCCTGTTTCACACCTCTTTGTCTTTCCTCTGGTCACTGCCAGGGTTTGCTCTGGGGTCAGAGGCCCTGTGACAATTTTGTACTGAGACATTATTTAATCCCAATAATAACGCTGAGCGTCATACTCAGCGCCACAGGCACTAATCATAAGCCAACAGGAGGTCTGACACCAATTTGTCACAAGAGCGACAGAACCAGATGAGATGGTGCCACACATTGCTAACACTATCACAAACCCTAACCTCACAGGAAGCCAAGGGTGATTTTTAACCCGCAGCACGGGTGAGTCTTGACCACAGGTCTGCACAGGTCTGACTAACAGGATGTCTGACTTATTATGGGATGACACCTCCTCCATTAAAACCAAAATATATTCATTGTTAGTCTCTGTACTACTGTCACGGTCCTGTCAGTGTCTGTATAAACCAGTAAGACGCCCTGAGGGCAATCACATCCGCCTGGGTGACGGCAGACTGCTGGGCGAGTGCTGCATGCATGGGGCGTCAGATCAACATATGGAATGAATTCTGTAGGCGCAAGACATTCCCGGGGGGGGGGGGGGGGGGGGGGGTCCCCAGCCAAAAATGTTGAGAACCCATGGCTAACTCTCCATTATTGATTGCGAACGCAGTGAGCCACTTACTATGAGACCCTGCTGATCATGTCTGTGTGTGTGTCCCGCTGTGACACCACCCGCCCGCCACCAGAGGGCGCAGCTGTAGCACACACACACACACACAGGGCGCAGCTGTAGCACACACACACACACACACACACAAACACACACACACACACACACACACACACACACACACACACAACCACACACACACGAGCTGCGTTCGCTTCCCGCGTTTGCGCGTCTTACTTGTTAATAGAACACATCATAAGAGCTTGTGCCCTTATCAGCCAGATGCTAAAAATAATAATAATAATAAACCTAACCTTAATACGAATATGTAAACACTTCACCATGCCAGCCTGCTTCCAATGCTATTCTCACGAAGACACTTCCATGCCAGAGAACCATGCACAGGACACTGAAATATCTACTTCCTTCTTTCTCAACTAGAGCGGTGCCTGTGGGGCCTCTACAGTGGTTCCTGTTGGGCACTGGCCTACTTGGAACGATGCACGTTGGAAATGCATGCCCCACCCAGATATTATGAGTTGGAGCCTCTACAGCGCTGCCCGTTGGGCACTGGCCTACTTGAAACAATGAACATTGAAAATATATAGAGTTCTTTGTCAAATAAGGCATGCCCAAATATGGAGTCTATGCAGACGTCAGAAGGATGTCAGAACAGGCCAGCTCCATATATGTACCCTAGTGGGTAGAGCCCGGGCAGAATTTAAGGCTTTAAGGCTTTTTAAGGCGGTTCTGGACAACCATGGGTCCGACCGACTCGACACCAGGCACTGCACACCCTGCAGTGGTGTGGCACACGTGTGTCGAATTTGAAGTCGGTGGAGCGAACGGTTCTCAAGTTACGTGGATTATACACAGACAGACGTACTGACAGACAAACAGACAGACAGAGACTTGGCACATTTATAGATAGACAGATAGATATATATCCAATTCAACGCATGTGCATTATAAAGGACCGTGAGAATAAATTCCAGCACTCACGTTGTATCCTTTTAGGATTCTTGTTTTATTTTTCGGCAGTGTGGCCTTCTTCAACTCTAAAGATTTAGAGTTGAAGAAGGCCACACGGCCGAAACGTCCATCTGTCTGTTGTCTGCTGGGGGAAATCGAAAAATAAAACAAGAATCCTAAAAGGACACAATGTGAGTACTGGTATTTATTCTCACAGTATATCTTCCAGAACCGTGCACCCGTTACACCATTACGTGGAATTATTCAACTGAGTGCTTGCTCTCGCTTTCTTCTTTAAGTTACATTATAAAGGACCGGCACAGATGACCCTATGTCAAACATCAAAAGGCATGAATGCAGTATGAAGCAGGCCCTACTAAGTTACCATAATGGACATAATATGTCCATTATATGAGCATTTGTGCCTGTCGTAGACATGCGCAGAGCAAGTTCAGTCAGGGAACCTCAGTGCAGTTGCTGCCGGCCGTTAATTGGGCCGCCTCAACATCACGCTCTCATTCACATGATTCACTCAGCCAATCACACTCACTCCATCTTCATACCGGCTACTTTAACCAGAGGTTTGCATTCCTCTGCCTCCTTGCTTGCTTGCTGCTGCTGTATCAGCGTGCCGCTATATACAAACCTGCTGCTCACCCACCTCCACCCCAGCTACCACCTGTCGTTTTGGATCTACTGTTTAGGTACGGGGGATTCAGAGTCCCTATGGCCGGGACTGATGCGCTTGATCTGAGTCCCTAAAAAGCAGGTCCAATACATCGCCAAACCATAATAAATGTATTGCTCATCTTGTATTCAATAAATATATATTCCATCCATTCTTGAGTTGTCCTGACTGAGGAGTGGAGTATAGTATTGGAAATTGGAAATACTCCAGTAAAGTAAAAAAGTACCTCAAAATGTTACTTAAGTACAGCACTTGAGTAAATGTACTTAGTTACTTTATACCACTTCAAAGAACCGGTATCCTTCCCTAGTTATAACTCCAACTATCAAAGAACCAGCATCCACTCCTATAGTTATGACTCCAACAGAACTATCAGACAGAAGTAAAGAACCAGTATATCCACTCCTAGTTATGACTCCAACTATCGGGAGCGTACCTGAGCTTGGGTTGTGTTGATCCGTCTTCGAGGACGTGTGGGAGGTGGAGGTGGACTCCACCCTCTGGTCAGAATTTGTGCTGTCCTGTCCAAAGGGCGAGGCGGACTTCCTGGGCTTCTTGTCTGTCAGGTGGAGCGGGGAGCTCTTCTTGGCGGTGGGCGCGTTGACCTTCAGCCAGGCCTGGGCCTTGTACTCGGCGATCTCTCCGTAGTTGGCGCGCGTCACCCGGCACTCGTAGAGGCCCTCGTCGCTTTTTCCGACCCTGGAGAGCTGCAGCTTGTGGGAAATGTCGTTGCCTTGCACCTTTACGGTCTGACGGAGACACATTCGGATGGGGGGGAACAAACAACATCGTTGTCAAATGTTTTAATGATCGGTGCACCCTGGCGGTTCACACACAGACAGAGTTAACTCTGGTAGGGAATGTTGATTATAGCATGTGAATTGTTTAAATTGTAACTGTCTACATTAGGTAGCGATACCTGTACAATGTTCTTTTTGAACAATAATCCATTCACATGGATTGATATAGTGACAGCTAGTGCTAGCTGAAAAATATTCAGCTATATAAATTCAAAACTATTTGTTAGAAAAATAAATAAAAAAACATTTTAAATTAGACCATACAGTATAATGTTTAGGATTAAGGCTAACCCTGACCCTAGCTGTTTATGGGCTGAACTTACACTTATTTTTGTCCCCTCGTCATCGTAAGGATCTGGCTCTTGTATCATTTCCATCTGAGAATATGGAGAGAGAGAGAGAGAGAGAGAGGGGGGGGGGGGGGGGTGTTATAGAGACATTACAGTAGTAGCCTAGTCTGGTACAGCTTTCAAAGAGTGTCATTTCAAGACAACAGACATTTTCAAGAACCAGTTTTGTTTTCGTCAAGCCTGACGATGACAGAATTATTTTGTTAACGCCCCTGTTTTCAGGACGAAGACTTGACCGTGACGTCAACGCCCTGTTTTTCTTTTGTTTGTTTTTAGGGCACACACACAGATGTGGTCAGATGTGTGTGTGTGTGTGTGTGTGTGTGTGTGTGTGTGTGTGTGTGTGTGTGTGTGTGTGTGTGTGTGTGTGTGTGTGTGAACGAACGCAACAAAAGCTGATTCTGAAAACTCATGCGGTTTTATTTTTAATAAAAAAATGTCAACATTGTCTTGTTTTGACTAATTTGTGTAGAAAGAAGATCTGGTAGGTATGCTTACGCCAACCGAATCACTTCTGTTTTCACGTGACGCGGTACTACGATCCGATTGGTCCAACTCTAACTGCAACAACCTGGAACAGCGCACTTCATCCTCCGTTCTAAAAGTATCGTAAGCCTACAAACTTATGACTGTTTGCCGTGGGTGTCTGTGTCGGGTACTGCTCGACTGCAGATGGATTGGGTGCTCTCAGCTTACAACACAGGCAGCCAGCGTGCTTCCTTGTTTACAAATGAAACCGGAAACGGAAGACCACATTGCAGCTTCAGTGTCTCTCCAAACAAAATAGTACCTTTTAGTGGAGGATATTAAGTCAATATATCATGAGAATCGTTCACTTTATGGTACAAGCACCAAAATTGGCACACGAGTGCTTCGGAACCTACTCTCTCAGAAAAGTACGTTGTCCACTTGAAAAAACAAAATGGACACCATTTTTCAAGATGGCCGCCAAATGAAAAAGGCCTTTTGTGGCGGTTCTGGACAACCGTGGGTCCGACCGGGCACTGCACTCCCTGTGGGTGTGTGGAACGTGTGTGTCGAATCGGTGGGGCGAATGGTTCTCGAGTTACGTGGATTACAGAGAACAAAGAATACATCACAAAAAAGCATATCATAAAACATGCGTAAGAAAGTAACAGTGGAATATCTATATTATGAGACTATACATATAAACTATATATATATACTACTATGCTATACATTATGTACTATGGCGTGCTATGACTATATACAATGCAATTATAGTGCCGTCTACATAACATGCTATAAGTCTGTATCAGATGCTATCTAAGTCTACAGAAATGCTATCTAAGGGGGTAGGGTAAGTGCTATGGGCCATGATGGAGTCTAAAAAGGTGGGTTTTCAGACTACGGCGGAAGATTGGGAGTGATGCTGCAGTTCTGACTGCAATGGGAAGTGCATTCCACAGTTTTGGAGCCAGAAGGGAGAAGAGTTTGGGACGTGTGGAGCGTTGTCCCGGCGTTTTTAGTGAGGGTACTTCCAGCTTCCCTGCGTTGGCTGATCTGAGTGCGCGGGAGGGTTTGTAGGGTTCAATCATACTTGCAAGATATGGGGGAGCCATACCTTTGGTTGCCTTGAATGCCAGCATCAGAGTTTTGTATTCTGTGCGGGCAGCGACCGGGAGCCAGTGGAGGGAGCGGAGCAGGGGGGAGACATGTGAGAATTTTGGCTGGTTGAAGACCAAGCGAGCTGCGGCATTTTGGATCAGCTGGAGATACTGTAGTGTACTGTACAGTACCGTGTGTGTGTGTGTGTGTGTGTGTGTGTGTGTGTGTGTGTGTGTGTGTGTGTGTGTGTGTGTGTGTGTGTGTGTGTGTGTGTGTGTGTGCACGTGCAGGGAAAAGGGGAGGGGTCGGTTAATGTGGAAATTGTAATGTAATTTGTGTCACAGTGAAATGTTGTGCAATAACAGTATGTCATACAAAAGCAATATTTGTACAGTAAATATGACATGGATGCAATGTAGTGCAGATGGATTTCTGTGGCATGCATCATTTTTTGTGCATAGAGTGCTAACGGAGTGATTTGGTAGGAGAAGTCGGACGGATAAACGGACATATTGCTTTGCATCCCCTATAGTAGTAGGATCTAGGATGAGCATCAAAACTATATATTTTAAATACTTTTCATTAGCACATGCTTGAATTTTACATTCCATGGGGCTGGACCACACATGGACCCCATTTGGTTTTGTTTTCTGCATCTTCCTCTGTGACCTGCCACCTTCATGTCATCTCTCACAGCATCCTTAAACATCGTCTTTGGCCATCCTCTTACCTGGCAGCTACATCTTCAGCATCCTTCTCCCAATGTACCCTCATCCCTCCTTTCCACATGTCTAAACCATCTCAACGTCACCTCTCTTGCTTTATACCCAAACCTTCTAACCTGGGCTGATCCTCTAATTCAGTAATTTCTGATAATGTCCTTCCTTTTCACTCCTAATGAGAACCATAGCATCCTTAATTCTGCCACCTCCAGCTGTGCCTCCTTTTCATCAGTGCCACCGTTTCCAACCGTACGGCATGGCTGGTCTCACTACCATCGTATACATGTTCCCTCTCACTGGTAGCCTTCTGTCACAAATAACTCCTGACACATACTATGTCCCATATTCTCAATACATTGGCTTCTCTCGCTAGAACATTTCCATCTCTATACTCACCTTAACCTGTTACACTACTGTCTACTGTCTGGTCAATTGGTACAAATAATTTTCTCCCTCCCTCACCATCTCTCTTTGCACTTACTGTACATTTCATATACTTTATCTTAGCCCTGACCACTTCTTAGCCCACACCACCTGACATCATATCTCTCTCTTCTTACCCATCTTCTAAAAAAAAAACCAATGGGCATTGCCCATTGACATATATTCAAGTCTGTGTGTGTCTGTACATCTGTAATCCACATAACCCGAGAACCGTTCGCCCCACCGACTTCACAATTCGACACACACGTTCCACACACCCACAGGGAGTGCAGTGCCCGGTCTCGAGTCGGTCGGACCCACGGTTGTCCAGAACCGCCACAAAAGGCCCTTTTCATTTGGCGGCCATCTTGAAAAATGGTGGCCATTTAGTTTTTTCAAGTGGACAACGTACTTTTCTGAGAGAGTAGGTTCTGAAGCACTTGTGTACCAAATTTGGTGCTTGTACCATAAAGTGAACGATCCTTTCATTAATATCCTCCACTATTTATAAATATACGTTAAAACACGAAAATAAAACCGCATGAGTTTTCCTGATGTCATAAACTGTCAGAATCAGCTTTTGTTGCGTTCGTTCATGTACTAAAAGAGTGACTTTGAGAGCTGTTTCCCCGCTACAATGTAAGTCAATGGGCTCATTGGGCTGGTATTTTTATAAAGTTATTTTCTATAAAACTGCACAATGGAGCGAAATAACTCCTGGACTGGACTAGTTTGACCATAATAAGGTAAGAAAACAACCCAAACCTCCAAAAAAGTGGTCTTACCCTTTAACATTGTTAATGGGAACATAACAAAAATGCCCCCCTCTGACTCAGCAGAAATGAGGGAGATAATGTATACTATATACTCAAGTTGAGTAATTGTCTATATTGAGAGGGTTGTGTAACTCAACCCTCTCAATATAGACAATTACGGGTTTTCACAATGCCACTCTTATAGTCTGATTCCGCAAGAGCTATATAGATTACAGAGAACGTAGCAGCCACTTGAAGAAAACAGGTCGAAACTGGAGAGTGCTTTGACAAAATGCTTGAAGCGCACACAGCCACGCACGCACGCACACGCACACGCGCACGCGCACACGCACACGCACACGCGCACGCACACGCACACGCACACGCGCACACGCACACGCACACGCACACGCACACGCACACACACACACACACAGCTTATGTGATGGCATATTTTTGGCACAGGCGACAAACACTCAACATAGAGCCTTCGTCATGGCCTGGACATTGATTTTTTTGAGGATCTAATTTGTTTATCCCACAAGGGAGGTCAAATGGACCCATGCCCATAGAAACTATATATAAAAAAATGTCTGCTGAATCATACAGAACTGAAGCAAAGCAGGAGCCATGAAGCAGAACAGGCTCTTGTGCACTGGCCTGGCTGTGCGATTATACGATAAGCAGTAAGTACCTACAGGGAAGATAAACACTCCATGGCTGCACGGGAAGCCGTGCGGAGAAAGGGTACAGAGCGTATACAACCACTTGTGAACAACACAACAGCCACAGTGCAGAGCAATCTTTCAAAGTTATTCCCTCAGAGAGGCCTGCATTTACACCGCAGGGCGTTCAGCGGAAAGGTGATTAATGAGCAGAATTAAGGAGCAATAGGGTACGAAGGCATTTACATCTTCACCATTTCTTCATACTAGGACATGCCTTTCTCTATTGTGTCAGAGCCAGGGGTCATCACCATGCTGGGTTGTGGACATTTCTGTCGAAATGCCATTTTTTTACACAAAATGAGTGGACAATAACTACTACCAGAAACACATAAAGTGCTAGCCCTGAATGACCAGGTCTGTAACTGTAACTCTGAGAGTGTACAAATGGTTCCATGTGTACACTCTCAGAGTTAAGGGGGTCCTTCAAAATAAAACATTTGAGAACCACTAGTACTATAGTTGGACTCCTATACTGTATATGTCCCATAGTGTTCAGTCAGTGTCGTATTCTGAAGAAAACCTGGAGACTGACATTCAGTGATTGGAAATAACATTATAATTATGTGTTAAAAAATTAAATCAAACATTTACTGCGACAAGACCAAGTCTTTGCATTCCTTGCATACACATTTTGTCTGTGTATGGACATCAGTTGATGAGCCCTGCAGGGTCAAAGGGTGTCAAGGTGTCATTCATTGTTCCAACAGCTCAGCACAGATCAGCCCACACAGCAACGGTGGTGCGTGAGCGTGACGGCTGCATTAGTTTCGTGCACGATGTCTGATGAAGGAATAAGGCGTGTGCGGATGAAAGACACTCTAGTTGCACTCTAGTTCTAACACAGAGCTGGTGTCTGGATTAGTGGATTCATAATAATAATACACTTTATTTGTATAGCTGAGCACCTTTCATGACATAAAAATCCAAAATGTATAGGGCATAAAAGATAAGAAAAAGAAAATTTTAAAATAAGAAAGAATTAATTAAGGCAGCTGCAGTTTGATGTCCTCTGTTTCTGTGTGCCCTTGAGAAGCAAAGTTTGTAAGTAAATAATGTTTCTAAGGCCAGTTATGTAAATGTATGTGATTTTGGAGAACATAATGTATGTTTATTTACTGGTTTGAGTGGTTCATTTGGTCAATGAGTGTTGATAAGCCATGCTTTCTGGTATCTGATGTGTTTGTGATGTGAGTATACAGATCCATGCCTACAGATAACTGATCCACTGTTTGGTCACTTGCTGTTTAGTTAATTCCTGTGATTTATCTATCGTTATATATTATCATTCTTGTTGTCATTTCAGTTTCATTACTTTAGTGAACTCATAATAATGCTAATTTGCTTGATTATGCAAGTTGTGTACAATTATGTGGAATTTACACATGGTATTTTCCTTTCTTTTCATAGTTTCAATAGCTTCTATTAAAGATGTGTCAAGTTCAGCTCCTGTCTTGGCTGCTTCTTAGTGTTTAGCTCGCTGCATACTTAGCCACATAAGCAAACATGTGGTGAGGACAGAAGAAACACAGAGGTGTTAAAAGGTCAACTAAAAAGCAAGAGTGAAGAGAAGAGAGAAGAGAAGCTTTAAAGACTTCTACAGAGGATCTAAGGCTTAAGCTGTGGGTTTATAAGAACACTTGAATTAATCTCAGCTCCATGTGCATACTTTAATTGCTCTGATTAAAATGGCCAAATGTATTTGGCAGATGCACAATCATTTTTCTCATACTTTATAGGTCATTGTGTGGTTGGTATTGCAATCACTTGTTTACTGAAAGAAAGCTTTATTCCCCTTGCTCGCCTGGTAGGCTATCCATTTTTGATTGATTGGTTCTTGTTTTGTATTTCATCATTTCACTGAGATGTATTTATGGCAAACAGCTGCACAATCACTCTCCAATCAAAATGCTTGTGTGTCCCTGTGGGTGGCTTGATGCTAGATGTGAGATTGCGTACACTACAGTATACTCATTCTTTTTTTGTTCAGTGAGTGTTGAAAGCAACCATACAGGGCCACAGTGCAGATTCTTCCCTGGTGTGGTTATGCACCTCCTTTCACTGTGAACATAGATACTCCGTGCATAGATGTGCCACGCAATGGTAGGACTGAGGCCTAAGGCCTCAGGCGTGCCATACCGGCCTGACTGGTCAATAACATAATGCTGAATTAACTGTTCTGTTAACTGTTCTGATTGTCTTTCACTGGGAAGCATGCATCTCTGGTTCTGACCTTTGGTGGTGAATGCGAAGGCTGTGTAAAGTGTTGGTATCAATAACGCCTGCTGAGACACACATTCATGGTAAGAAGAGACTTCAAGAGTCTGTGGTTTATCTGGCGAGATGTTTAATTAACACTCCACAGAGTACAGAGAAAGGCTCTGGATGGTGTGACTGTGACATGTTCAGACTAGCTGTGGCATTATGTTAAAGCAGAAGAGAAAATCAAACGATAATGTGATCCAAAAGGTGCTTTTGGAGCACTTTTTTCGACCCCTGGGTGTCATGGGCATGTCAGGTCCTGGCATGTTACTGATCAAGATATACTGGCCATGATACTGACATGTAGTTGTGTAAAGTAACTATAAGTTCATGTACTGTACTCAAGTACTGTACGTTTTTGAGGTATTATTACATGACTTGAGTATTTCCAATTGTCAGTATACTGTGTACTAATGTATTCTATGGTAGGCTATCCATTTTTGATTGATTGGTTCTTGTTTTGTATTTCATCATTTCACTGAGATGTATTTATGGCAAACAGCTGCACGATCACTCTCCAATCAAAATGCTTGTGTGTCCCTGTGGGTGGCTTGATGCTAGATGTGAGATTGCGTACACTACAGTATACTCATTCTTTTTTTGTTCAGTGAGTGTTGAAAGCAACCATACAGGGCCACAGTGCAGATTCTTCCCTGGTGTGGTTATGCACCTCCTTTCACTGTGAACATAGATACTCCGTGCATAGATGTGCCACGCAATGGTAGGACTGAGGCCTAAGGCCTCAGGCGTGACTGGTCAATAACATAATGCTGAATTAACTAGCTTGTATTGGTTATATATATATATACACACACACACACACACACACACACACACACACACACACACACACACACACACACACACACTGAACTATTAACATCCCTACATCCAATGCATCTCTGATATCAAAGACTGGATGACCAACAATGTTTACAGCGAAACAAAACAGAGATTATCTAAGTAGGTCCCAAGGCTTTAAGGAACCCAATTTCTGCTTGCTATTTCTCCCCTGTCAGTAAAACCCTGTGAACATGCCTAAAACTTCTGTTTTGGTCTGTTTTTAGATGCTGAGCCTAACTTTCAGAAGCACACCACACCAGTAACATCCACAAGACTGCATTTTAAGACTGTACTCACTTTATGCCTGATGCTTCCTGAGACAGTCAGATTCTGAAAAGATGGCTCATGCTTTTATTTCTAGCTAGACTAGATTATTGTTATTGTCATTCTCTTCCGCTGGATAAACTCCAGCTTGCTCAGGAAACCAAAAAGTATGCAATTCTATCTTCTCTTCACTAGATCCCACTCAGCAAGCCAAATGATGTCATGATGACGTCCTCCGGTGACGTTCAGGACTAGGCCAGATCCCAGCCCATTATGGGGATGATCTTTACGTCATTTCCAGGACGTCTTCACCAGTTGAAATAATATAGCTTATTCTGGGCCAGATCTGACTAGTTATGATATGACTTAAGTTGATCTGGCCTCGATCGGACTCTCTCTGATCCATCCAGGGACGTCCGTTTTAGTGGGCAGAATTCATGTTGGTTGAAATCAGGCGATATTCTGGGCCAGATCTGACTAGTCTTGGTTTGACTTGATCTGGCCCCAATAGAGACGTCACTAATTTGTCCAGGTCCAGACCGTGCTTGCTGGGCAGTGAAGCAAATCATTGATTATAACTAAGTGCTTCCTATTATGCGTTTATTTTAATCTAAGCAACTTAGTTCATTCCTATTTGTGTCATGCTCACTGGATATGCACCAACCTTGCAGATCCCTAAGATCATCAGATACAGGTCTCCTCCCTAAATAGAATTAATTCTAAAGAGTTATAATAATTATACAAAATACCTTTCAATATTTGTCGCACAAAGAAGTATTATAATTGAGCTTATGTGGTATAAAAACACATTTTTATAGCGGCCTCCCCTTAAAAAAGGAAGGCTTTTCAGTCACTATGAAAACCATAAAAGAGAGGATGTTACAGTATGTACAGTATTAGTGCAGTGCCATCAATCATCCTGCACTGTACAAATGCAATCAGGGTAATTGTGACATAATGCATTTCCAATATCCTGGCCTTTATCATGGAACATATATTAGACATTTATAGACTACTTGGGGGTTTGCTGTGCTGCGTCTGGCAATGTTATCTGTGATTAAAATAGCTTTTACTTCTCACTCAAAGAAACCACAGCTACAAAGGCCCCTTTGTACTTAGTTACTTTCCACCACTGTAAAGACAGCTAAAGCCTTTAATTGTGCCGAAAAAAGGGGGAAAAGAAGACAAAGGAAAACAGAGTAAATTGTACTTCTCTCATCAAGTCAAGTGTCAACGAGAGTGACTTTCTTTTTAATCATACACACTTCTGAATGTTCCCCTCTGTAAAGGTTAATTTGGAGTTGCTGACAGTTCGGCAAAAGTTTCCATTGACAACAACAAAAACAACTAGATCCCTATTACTTTGCCATTTATACATTTCATTTTTATTTATTTTTTAACGCATGAGCAACCTTCCGGGCTAAGATAGGAACATTGTGCTCGGGACTGTCTCAATTTCAATCTCGTCTCTCTTTATTGCAAAGTCCTGGCGCCCTGCCACGCTGCCACTCTTCATGCAATCCTCAAATGGGCTTCTTGTAAAATATGTCCCACGGTTATGGACCATAAATCCCCCCCCCCCCCCCCCCACACACACACACACACACACACACACACACACACACACACACACACACACACACACACACACACACACACACACACTAAATAACTCTTACATGAAGGTTGGAGTATTAAACTATCCACTCATGTTGTTCTGATTGTCTTTCACTGGGAAGCATGCATCTCTGGTTCTGACCTTTGGTGGTGAATGCGAAGGCTGTGTAAAATGTTGGTATCAATAACGCCTGCTGAGACACACATTCATGGTAAGAAGAGACTTCAAGAGTCTGTGGTTTATCTGGCGAGATGTTTAATTAACACTCCACAGAGTACAGAGAAAGGCTCTGGATGGTGTGACTGTGACATGTTCAGACTAGCTGTGGCATTATGTTAAAGCAGAAGAGAAAATCAATAATGTGCTCCAAAAGGTGCTTTTGGAGCACAGTCTTTGACTTTTTTCGACCCCTGGGTGTCATGGGCATGTCAGGTCCTGGCATGTTACTGATCAAGATATACTGGCCATGATACTGACATGTAGTTGTGTAAAGTAACTATAAGTTCATGTACTGTACTCAAGTACTGTACGTTTTTGAGGTATTATTACATGACTTGAGTATTTCCAATTGTCAGTATACTTTTACTTCTACTCCACTACATCTCAGAGGCAAATATTGTACTTTTATTCCACTACAATTATTTGAAAACTTTAGTTACTAGTTACTTTGTAGATTTGTAAACTATCAAGATTTTTATACATTTGAAAACTTGAAATATGGGATATTCTGCATGAGTACTTTTACTTTTGTACTTTAAGTACATTTTTATGCCAATACGTTTGTAATTTTACTCAAGTACATTTTGAATTCCGGACTTTTACTTGTAACGGAGTAGTTCTACATTGCAGTATCGATACCTTTACCTAAGTAAAACATTTGAGAACTTTTTCCACCACTGCTGAGTCCTGACATGATACTGATACTACTACATGATACTGTAAATGTATACTCTGCAACACTAGTATTTCGGCTCCACTTGTTTATTGCTATTCGTTCAATGTTTCAATCCTGCTGGATCTTCATCGGGACCATGATGCTCTGATGATGATGTCAGTATCATGTGACAGGGTTGTGTCAGGCCCTGTCACATCATCAGACCCCCCTCACGGACCTGGGTCACAGGGCCTGACATCACTGCGACAGGCCTGGTGACGTGACATGGACAATATGGTAACGTGACGGGGTCCACGCAATGCTATCATCGTAATGTGCATTACATTGCATTGCAGCATTTCTTCAGCATGTTGTGAGCTTTTAGATCTGCTATTTCAATGAATCCCCAGAATAAGGAGGGGTCAAGTGTTCATAACACTATGTATGTACATTCATAACATTGATTTAGCAGCATGTCAATGGCATACACAGGGGTCACCATCATGCCATCTTGTGGTGGACATTTTCTCAAAATTAAATGTTTTGCCACGGACATACAATATAAGCGGGCAATAGTATTACCAGAAACCATATGGCAGGGAATGGGGAAGGCATTTTATGTAGCAGCAACACCTTGGTGTGCGAGAGCAGCAGCACCAGGGCGCATATTGTGCATCATCAAAGTGAAGATGAAAAGGCAAGAGCTTCATCCCTCAGATTTGTCTTTTTCTTTTTTTAGAGCGGACGTACAGTAGAATACGCACATCGACGAGCTGGGCTAAAGTCACTTCAGCAGATGATGCTACCACAGGTACAAAGAGACTTTCTTTATTGAGAAATCTGACAACGTTTCCATCTGTTTGATCTTCTTAATTGACCTGCTGAAGATCAAATAGATCGTAACGTTGTCAGATTTCTCAATAAAGAAAGTGTTTTTGAGGGTGTGCTGGCTCACAGAAATAGATAAAAAATAGACTCAAGTGACTACTGGCCAATCACAGCGCGCCTTTTCCGGGACTTATGTTACGCACGTGGAAGCTGCTCATTGAAGGCAAATGCTTTGCAAGGAATCTCGGGGAAAATTGTGCCTTCAATTGTGACACACGCCTCAGAGCCGGAAAGGGCATCTATACGTTCTATGTGTGGGCTCCATCCATCAAAGGTCATCTATACGTTCTATGTGTGGGCTCCATCCATCATCTGCTCTTTTTCTTTTTTACCCATAAAGATGACAGTAATGAAACACCTTCTTTGAAGCGTTCCTCCATAACATATTAGGAAGCTTGATCCGGTCTCCTCTCCCAGCATTCAAACATGAATCTGAATCACAATGCTTGTTATTTCAGGACCAAGGACAGTGCTGTTTATGTATACATTGTCGAAAAAGACTGGGTTTTGAAGCGGGAAGCCACGTGATTATATAAAAAAAGGTGATAAATAAGTTAAGAAGACGCAAATTAATTGACTTCAGAACACGGCTTCTAATGAATGAATACAAACAATGATCAGGAATGAAAACAAACAAGTACAAGGACAGCTGCAGCTCTACTGTGGAAAGGTAGATTAAAAGATTCAGTCATTGTGATTATTTATGATGATTTAGTCATTTACTTTTTTTGTTTAAAAAACAGTTCAATTGTAACTCCCAAACAAACTTTAATTGATGTATCTGTGGACTATTTTTCATAGCTATTATCATCAGATAATATCTCTGCTGTCGGGAATAAAAGTTTTTTCTGGAAATGAATAAAACCAATACTGCCTCATCAACGTTGGTGTTGTAACTTTATTGCCAATTACTTGCTAGCTGTTTTAGCGGACAGTTTTAGGGTCCAGTGGAGTTAAGGGGTTTTGTCCGAAACAACTTAATACTTTTCATTGGTTCAATATTGTTGAACGCACACACACAAACACATAAACACACACAAACTTGCCTGATGACCATAGACTGCAGTCACTGTTTAAAAATAAATCAGACCAGTCTGAAGTGAGTGGTGCAACAGGACCCCATGTTGGCACTCTAAACATAGGGACATAGGGACATTGCTGTGCCTTGGAGTGGTTGAACCACTCAAAAACCCAGTAAAGGCCTGGGCCATGGCTCAGTGGTCCAGGCACCTTGGCTGGTAATCCAGTCTGGCAGTGTGCCGCGGGTTCGACTCCCGATCCCGACGGCCTTTACTGCATGTCTTCCCCCCATCTCTCTCCCTATTTCCTGTCAGCTTACTGTCTCCATAAAATATTTAAAATAAAGGCGAAAGCCACAAAAAACATTTAAAAAAACAGTAAAAAGAGCATATTAAACTGCACAATCCACTCGGTCAAACAGGGAATACTGAACTTACAAAACTCACTTGATGAGTGATGATGTAACCGCGATCTCTCCCTTCTCTCGTTCAATCATGTTTTATTTCTGTCCCCCTCTCCCAACGACATACAGCTTGAGCTGCTCTCCATAGATTTCTTTACAAGCAGAAGGATAAATTATGCATTTGTATCATAGATGGCATAGCAGTCTGCTCTTGATGGTACCAGAATAAAGAAATATGCTGTATACGTAGCATACGGTAGATAGATGCACTAAAGAGAATGCCTATAGTGAAAGCGGAGTAGGGGAGGATTTCACTTGTCCAACATCCAGCAAAGGCAGCCAGCCTGCAGTGCAGGCTGCTTCAAACCTTTTGTCCCATTTTAGGATGAATTCATGGTCATGAATTGTACCATGATAAAGAATATAGAAAAGACTTGGTTTGACATTTGAACAGTTTTGCTCCCAGGGTCAGCAACATTGAAAAAGCTACTAACTGCACAGTGGCATGGGGGAACAACAAAAACAAACTGTTAAAAAATGGATTGTGTGCTTTTTAAAGTAAATTTTTTCCTGCCACTGTACAGCACACAATAAACAAACAACTGAATCTCAGGAGATAGACTCCATTCATCTCAGCGAAGAACATAAAAAACAAAGAAAGTGGCCATATTCAAATTAATCACTGAGATAATACTTACTGACAACTGCATGTCTGCTGCTGGCTTTAAGTGCATCGTGACTGCATGCAGCACTCACTGAACATTGAAAAAGTATTGCCACAAAGAAATGCCGAAAATCATTCACTGCAAGTTTGTAGATCGGATAAAAAGCCATGGTCACTCACTTTCAGCCCGTAAACAAACACAAACAAAGCTGATTGTGCCAATATAACAACGTCACAAAACCTGGTTGTATGCTTTTCCGTAAGTTAAGGCCCTACTTCCGCACTGTCGCACAAAATATAGTGAGCCGTTTATTCATAGTTCAAATGTTTTAAATAATAATGTAAAAGGTTACAACATACAAGGTTTCCTCCAACGACAATACTATATACTATTATGAGCAAACGTTCATAACAGGATGTATGATTGTGTGTACAATAGCAAGTTGTCTGCTTGTCTGCTACAGAAATGAGATGAGTGCTTTCTATTCAGCTGTGCCAAACTGCACTCATTATGGAACCCCATTTCAGTGCCGTGTTACATAAAGTGGGTACACTTTATTTAAAGTGTGTTCTTCTGCAGTGGATGGGAATTTACCTGGAACACACCAGCTACTCCCAGTGGCCAAATTACTTTCTTTGGATACTTTTGACTTTCACTCCACTACATTTCAAAGACAAATATGGGTGCTCTACTTTTGATTCTAGGAAGGGAGGGAAGTATATTTCAAATATAGTAAAAATAGAAGATCTACCAGCGCACTATTAACATTTTTAATTAGATTAATCACAGCTACAAAATATACCATGTTCTTCTGTATATTGTTGTTGGAATGGAAAGAGAAATGACAGAAGGTAAAACAGTCGCTTCACAAAGATGCAACATGCAGCTTAGAGCAGGCATCTCTTCCATGTTTTTAAACAGCTGGTGGATGGAAATGACGCGCACGCGTGGCTGCAACTTGATCCCAATCAGCCCAGCTGCTCCAGATCGTCATCAAGTCAATATATGCCAATATATGCTGCTGAGAACCGGCGACCAACATTTTACTTTGACTGCTGTGGTCAGTGTAATAGACCTTAAGCAGACTGCAGCCATATTTCCATTAACTATTTTATTGCCCGCTAGGTGGTAGCATAAGCACACCTAAGCCTGGCCAGCCATTGAGTCCCATTGTACGAGCCCCCGTTTTCATTTCCGGGTTGAGGTGGGGACTGTTGTTCTGAGGAGTGATCGTTAGCATTAGCGCACACCGTTTACCTCTCGTCAGAAACAGTTGCATGTCCGGAGCGGACAAAGTCACAAATTAAATCGGATGCGCGACGGCTCACCATGTGGACAGCGCTCGAAGCTTTAGAGATACAGGGCATTGAAAATCCTGCTTTTAATGGAGATAAATGGAGCCTGGATGTAAAAATATGAACATGCAGTACAAAAAGCTTGAATTATCCTCTTTCTATCTGGAAAGTGCTTGTTTAATAAAAATTCACCGTTATACAGTAGGCCCTACATGTTACTGTCTGTCAATAAATTCCTTGCAAGTGTTGGATTTTGGAAGTGTTACTTTACACCACTGGTTAATTGGCAGAGCAGCACAGAGTCATACAGAGATGATAAGATGCATAATGCCATTGAAACGGGTGAAAATAAATCAGATGCCTGTGAGATTATCGTGATATAAAGCCATGCGCGGTGGGAGCAGATACAGTATGAACCAGGAAATAAGCTATCCAGTGCCACCATTTTGGTTTCATGGGCCAATAACGGAGCGGCCAGCAGCTTCTGCTTACTTCTGCTGATAGGATATGTACAGTTTTGTGCAGTGGTAGAAAGTAACTATAAGTACATTTACTTAAAGAATAAAAATATGTTTTTCACACTTTTAGACCATATCCATGCGGTCATCGTATGAGCATACCTAACAATCCAAGCCAATTGTAATTACTTCCTTTGAACTAAAATGTGACACGCCGAGTGTTGCATGAATTAAAATTAAGCTTGATTTCAGTCACCTGTTTGATTCCCATAGCTGCACGTTCATCCAAACACAGCTGTTGTTGATTACAGAACTACTCAGTTTTTAATCTCATTCAAGATGACATCCAGACAGACTCGTTTTAAAATGAATCAGCATGCTAAAATATGTATCTGAAAACAATATTAGGCTATAGGATAGTAATAAGCTACACAGCAGCAAACTGGTAGAGCTGGCCAACTGTCTGACATGTATCAATCAATCAATCTTTATTTATATAGCACATTTTTCAGGCAGCAAGTGCAGTTCAAAGTGCTTTACAGTAAGAGCAAAAAAGAATAATAATAATAATAATAATATATATATATATATATATATATATATATATATATATATATATATATATATACATACATATACATACGCATAAATATAACAAAAAGAGCAAAAAAAAAAGAAGCATCAACTACATAGTAATAACAAACAGAAAAAAAAAACAATAATAAAAAGGAGAGACTAAAAACAGGAAAAGGACATGATCTAGGAGGTAAAAGCAATGCTAAAAAGGTGTGTTTTAAGATTTCGTTTAAAAATGTCCACAGATTCAGAGAACCGTAGATCCCTTGGCAGGCTGTTCCACAGCACAGGGGCGTAGTAGCTGAAGGCGGCTTCGCCAATTTTTGTTTTGTTTTTGGGGTCTCTGGTATCTCTAGGAGACCAGCACTGGATGATCTAAGTGGTCTGCCTGGCACATATTTTGGAAGCATTTCTGAAAAATAGATAGGTGCATTTCCATTTAGTGTTTTAAAAACAAGTAAAATAATTTTAAAATCTATTCTAAAATATATAGGCAACCAATGCAGGGACTTTAAAATTGGTGTAATGTGCGCTCTGCGTTTGGTCTTTGGCAGCACGCGGGCAGCTGCATTTTGGACCAGTTGTAACCAACCAATGGACTTTTTGGGTAAGCCAGACAGGAGAGCATTGCAGTAGTCAAGCCTGCTGGTGATGAAACAATGGATGAGCTTTTCGGTGTCATTTTGGGACAGGAATGGTCGGACTTTGGCAATGTTTCTCAGATGGTAAAATTATATTTTTGTGGTGTTTCTGATATGAGCCTCCATGTTCAGGTCACTGTCAAAAATAACACCAAGGTTTTTCACCTGGTCCTTGGTGTGAAGTGCTTTTACTTTAATGTATGCAGATAATTTATCCCTTTCGGCCTTTGCACAGACAAGGAGGATTTCGGTTTTACCTTCATTTAATTGCAGGAAAATTTCTGACATCCATGTTTTTATGTCAGTAATACAGTTTATGAGGGTGTCAATTTGGGTAAGGTCACCTGGGGATATGGAGATGTATAATTGGGTATCATCGGAATAGCTGTGGAAGTGTATATTGTGTTTTCTGATAACTGAGCAAAGTGGTAGCATGTAAAGGTTGAAGAGGATGGGGCCTAAAATAGAGCCCTGGGGGACACCGCACGTCAGCTCAACGATGTCGGAGGAGTATTCACCAAGTGTTACTCGGAAATCACGAGCAGTCAGGTAGGACCTGAACCACTCGAGAGCTGTTCCTGAGAGGCCAACACAGTTTTCGAGTCTGTCCAGAAGGATGTCGTAATCCACTGTGTCAAATGCTGCACTTAAGTCCAGAAGAACAAGAACGGAGATCTTTTTTGCATCAGTGTTTTTTCTTTTTTCATTTAGTACTTTTACTAGTGCTGTCTCTGTACTATGGTTTGCTCTGAAACCAGATTGGAAAATCTCTAGCATTTCATTGTCGTTTAAAAATGAGATTAATTGATTAAAAACGAGTTTTTCTAGGATCTTACTTAAAAACGGGAGGTTGGATATGGGCCGATAGTTGCTGGGAACCAGATAGTCCAGTGTTTTCTTTTTAAGGATAGGTTTTACTAAGGCACTTTTGAGTGACCCAGGAAAAATACCGGTAAGCAGGGATTTATTAATTAGTTCTAGTAACTCTAGTAACTCATCAGATGTAAACAAACAAACTCCATGTGTTGCGCGTGTAGCAGAGCTACCGTCCCATCGCCTGCAGTTTGTAGATCGGCTATTTTACACATTTGAAAACTTGTGAAATGGCTTTCTGCATAATGAGTAGACCTATAGTCTAATAAAACTCTGATCCTGGCCAAGAGAAAAAAGTCTGTGAGTGACTATTGTGATATTGTAAAGTTATTATAAAATGCTTTATAGTATTATGAATTATGTTTAAAAGCATTATGATGATAAGATATAATTGCACTGTGTTATAAGCCAATTGTAAAGCATTAAAGTATACTTGTAATGCACGATGGACATGGGATGCATATGTGTTACCTGATGAAGGCTGGATAGCAGAAACAAAAATACAATAAATACGTTAATATTTAGATGTGTGCGACCCACTACCGTGTTTTTAGCATGTGTTACCAAAATGTTCTCTCTAATTATTTCCTGTCCATCCAAAACATAAAGTGTGATTACATCAGCAAGCAATGAATCATCTGTGATTGCATTCACCTGTGTGATTCACACACACTGGATTCAGCTCTCTCAACATAACCAACCTGAAAAGGCTGGTCTCTGCTGTGCAGCATGCAGCTAATGTACTTGATTACGTGGCAAATGCGTATGACAATAGGTCTAATATGAATGTGTTCAAAGCGAGGTGTCAAGAGTATGATCACCACAGAAGAGATTAGATGCTCTTTTCAGTTCCATGACATAAAAAGGTGGAAAGCGTCCAGCACCGCGGCTTCGTCTTCAAACACAAAGAGAAGCATCTCAATGGGAAATGATCCAAGATCATACATAATCCTCTCTTTATCTCATTGAAAAATGACAGCCAGGAAATGGAGCGAGCGCCGTGGATGAGTTATACGATTCCGTGCGACAGCTGCGCCGATCGATAAAAGGATTATCGGCACACGAGTGGCACAAGTGTGTGTGTGTGTGCGTGTGTGTGTGTGTGTGTGTGTGCGTGCATCAGTGTGTGATCAGTGTCATAACTGTTCTGAGGCGACCATACATTATGGCCAATATCCGTCACGCTGCAGCCCGGCGAGTGGAGCCCCGAAGCAATTAAAGACACAATCAATGTGCTGAATCTAAACACAGTGACAGCTCTATTATCCTTGGATATATTGAGACACTGAACAGAGTTCTGCTTCCCAGCTTCTCTCTCTCTCTCTCTCTATGTCTCTCTCACTACCCCAGCTTCGAGTGCTATCAACCCATAATCACCAGTAGGTTACTCATAAAGACCATGCAATGGTCAACCTGGTTGATAACATTCAAATCTGCCTCTCTCTCTCTCTATCTCTCTCTCTCCCCCCCATGCACGCACGTACGTATCCACAGTCAACTGCATCCGTAGGACTGACAGCGCTTGAATGAAAGCAGAACTTGATCCATCTGGCCCTGGAGAATCCAAACTCACCATTCCATGCAGTAGCCTACCGATGTCCCCGGAATGAACGTTCCTAACATGTGCCATGCTGTACGAATGGTCTGGCAGGCTTAAGGCTCATACAGTCTGCATTTTCGGTGGTGAGGTGACCACTGAACTACAACAATGACGTCACGAGCCGCGGTGAAGAGCAAACCACCGCCACCACCCCAGCCCTTCTCTCTGTTTTTACTCACCACCGCTCAACGTTATTTCAGCTCCGGTGGTCACCTCACCACCGACAAACCAGACTATGAATAGGCCTTTAGAATATACTGTATTTCGAAGCATATTATAGAATTCGCAATAATGACCAGATTCACTTTATTTTCCATTCATACATTAAGCTGATACATTTGTTACAGATAGATATTTAAATTGTGCTCGGTCAGCTGTGGTAGTCTACAGTATATATCACAATATCAATTTGACGCCATGTTTTGGGTCAGACTCATATAGGCCTACGAATGTTTCATACAGTAAATGAGGCCCAGTGTTTCAATGTTGAGGGGAAACCATGCAGGCCCCCATAGCAGCTGGGAAACACTGAAGCCGCCCCATCCTACTGGCCAAAGCTGGAACTGCAGGCGGGCGAAGTACATGCATGAGCAAAAGACCGTGACTTCACCGTCCACTGGTAAATTGTGCATTTATATATACAGCGCCTTCATCCAAGGCGCTTTACAGAGATTGTGCATTACATTCACCCATCCACGCGCACATTCATACACTGATGCCGGTGGAACCCATGTATGCAAAGCACCAACCTGCACATCGGGAGCAATTAGGGGTTCAGAGACTTGCAAATGTGACTTCAAGAGACTATGACTAAAACTAAAATCAAAATTTGCTGCCAAAAACAACACGGCTTCATACACCACTGAGCAACTTCCACTGAAATGAATAGCTGCACGGGGGGCCGTGGCAGTCAGCCCTCTCGTTTATATACAACTCTATGGGGGAAACACACAGCTCATTCCAGTTGCCTTACGGGGCTTCTGTCTCTTCAGAAGAGTGCTAATTTTCCTCCATATGCAGAGAGGAGGTGTAATGGGGGAGGGGGATGGCCATGTCAGTCGAACAGGGTTGCGGCGTACTGTCATGAGACAAGGAATATACCGTAAGTGCACGATCACATCTGTAGCATATCGGCCCGGACGTTTATCTCACTTATATGTAACCTAGCAAATAGGGCACAGGACACAGACATATATTGGGGTTCTTTATTTCCCAAGAAGTTGGTGTTGGTGTATCTTATTTGTGTAAAGAATGCCACAGTTTGGCAAATATGGCATGCAAGCCTGTAACATAAAATCAATCTAAACAAAATACGGTAGTGGCTCTATCTAGATAAAACAAAGAGGAAAGATACCACAATGAAATGAGATATTCCATTTCAATTAAACAAAAATAAAATGACATTAATGGTGAGTTAAACCTAAAACTCACCACAAACAGTGTGAGGAACGGCCAACTCACACACTGAGCAAACATGGTCTCCCAAGCTTCACCCCTTTCCACTGAGAAACACATTACATTCACAACATTATCAGCAACCTCTATAGTGAGATCAACCTTACAATTTACTTAATGTAGAATTAGAAATAGAAATACAAAGAAGCAGTACTTACAGACAGTACAAAGACACAGAAACTCAACCAAGTTGAGTTACTAGTTACTAGTTCAGCTTTCACCTCTTGTTTACAATCTGCAACCATCAACAACATGTATTCTTAATCATCTGGAAATACACTCATACTATACTGCATCAAGAATGTGTTCACATGTGTTTCTGAAAATATACAATGAAAGTATTGCAGTTTTACCATTAAGATCTTCTCAAAGAAACCCCACAAACACAGGTTGCTTCTTATTATTCAAGACGTTTTTCAGTGTAACCCTTGACCCCCAGAACATGGCACTCCTAAAGTGCTGAGCCAGCCTGACGGCGTGCCGCGGGGATTGACTCCTCTGTATTCTGAATACCCACTATCTTCTCGGTCAATGAGGAACAAAAGGGTTTCACCTTGGGGAATAGCAGTATAGTCCAATGCATGTGAAGGAACGATTCAAAACAAAAGGGTTTCACCTTGGGGGAATAGCGGTATAGTCCAATTTGCATGTGAATTCAAACTGCAGTGCAACTCCAAAAGCCTGCTGGGAAGTGAACCGAACCTCTACACTGAGTATACTGCTGCAGTGGCCTATTGAATGCCAGAGAACGCTCCCTATAGCTTTTATGGGAATTCATCTGGCACTACAACATATCGATCCGTCTACTCGTCCACGTTTCCAATTCACTCGACTGTGTGTGAGACTCCGATGACTGTCCGTTTGGAGCGTGACAGTGAGTGACTGTGACCGGTGACCGATAAGATAATTCAATTTTTAACCTTTATCTATCCAAGGTGCATGGATTCACTTCACTCTGATAGCCATGCCCTGCTTCCCACACTGGCACAGTCACGCGTCGCACACATACATGCACGCACGTACACCCACACACGCGCACACACACACGTCCGCCACTAATGATGCGTAGCCTGCGACCTAGTTCAGACAGATACACTCGAGAGGTTAACATGTACTGTATGTGCAGCAAATATGTGGGCGATGAACCTGTTGTCACCCATATCAATATGAGACTACATGGAAATCCTGCACACTGTCTTCACTCACAGCAGTATAGTTTATTAGGCTACTACGTTTCGGTCTATTACGTCGAAGGTCGCAATAGACCGGAACGTTGTGGCATAAAGGCCTATTCATACTGCAGTTTTAGGTGATAAGGTGACCACCTAAACGGTGGTTATAGTAAAAACAGAGAGATGTGTTAGGAGCGGTGAGTCACTTATACCACTGCAGTGTGACGTCATGTTTTTAGGGTTTTTTTTAACGTTACTTTATCACCTAAAACTGAAGTATGTATGAATAGGCGCTAATACTGCTGGCTGTGTGCTCCGACGCCACGCCTGTCCTAGTACTGTATAGGTGTGCAAAATGACTTTTCTCTACAATTCTATCATTATAAAAAAAAGAAATTGAGGGAAAGGAGACAATTCTTGAAGTGTAGTATATGTATGAGAAGTATGTGTTTTCGCAATTTAGAACAAATTAGAACAAAACTAAATTAGCCCCAAAATGCTACGGTCAAAGACTATATAGCTCAAAACCTTATATATGGCCATGTGCCATTGGGTTAGATCATTGTTCGGCCGACCAATGGTGTAATTTCATCAGTCACTAAGTGACTGATGGATTGTGACGGAATTCATTGTGATGAATTGTAAGTGACTCTGAGACATTTTCCGTTCATAGGGCCTGAGGTTGAGGTCCAGCCAAGAGAGAGAACACATGCATGCAGCAGCCAACAAAGTTTTACACTGCATTGGCAGTATATATATACTGTATTCCTACAACACTTCTGATTCCCCAGCGTACCACTTGTAATCAGCTGCCAATCAGGTGAAGTGCCAGACCGGAGAATATTTTTCTTCTTTCTCTTTTCTTTTTTCTATAGTTCTTGTTTTCCCTCCAAGGACTTTGTTTGTCGCAAGAAAGCACCAAGAATGATGTTTTATTCTCTTTACTTCTAAACTTTGCAATTCCTACTGAGTTTTTCACACGTGTTTAACAGTGTCTCTTATTAGCCCAACCTTGACAGACTTATGTTAATGCTAATTTGACCACCTGCATACTTTACTAACTGGCTGACTGACTGCCTAACCTGAAATAGAGATGTTGTCATGTTAGACACTGACCCAATTAACTACCATCAGTACATTGGTGTGACACAGTTATATTCTCACTGCTGGTTTAAAAAATTGATGTCTTTCTGTGTGGAGTTTGCATGTTCTCCCCCTAGGGTATAGGTAATTTATGTAAAGAAGGACAACGATATGCACATCCCAGTTTCAGAATACGGTGCTGGACCCCAAATAAATGACTGAATGAAGAAAAAAGTGGAACGATATAGTTCTGCTCTCCGTCTCTTTTATTTCAACCTAAATACAACAATGTTTCGCCCCTCCGGGCTTTCTCTAATTATACCCTCATAAAAGAAACATGCAGTAATCCTGGTCTCTAAACTAGCTCCCCCTGGCCAGCCGGGGCGCCTGATGGAGGGGAAAGGAGCTGGTTGAAAGAACGTGTTCCTTCCATGCGCTACGTCCAACCACGGAAACTCCCCCCTGTCCAGTATAGGGGTGCCTGACTTCATTAGCAGTGGAGGATGCACTTGAAGAGGCAGGAGGCAAGAGGCAAAGACGAATGTGAACTTGTTCACCCACAGTAGTGCGTGCGCACGTATGTGTGTGTGTGTCCGTGCATGTTTACCATATTCACACAAACGTATAGTGGACCCCCCACCCATGCACGGACCACCACATGTGTTCATTGAAAACCATTACATCAATTACATCTGTGTCTGCGTGTAATGAGCACCAGGTCGATGGGAGCAGTTATCAGGGCCGTGCATTGTATCGACTGCTGATGCTATTATCTCAACGAGACTCCAGAGGCCAAAGCCGGGCCGGACCAAGAGAGAGAGAGAGAGAGAGAGAGAGAGAGAGAGAGAGAGAGAGAGAGAGAGAGAGAGAGCAGAGAGAGAGAGAGAGCTAGGGGGAGACAGAGAGATGCTGAGGTCACTCAGAGAACATGGCAGCCATGGATTTTCGCTTGCTGTTCCGCCCACTACATTTATAAACTCTGCTCGTTAAGGAGAGGTAGGCTAATGCATGATGCGGCACAACTGTGTTTTGGTCAAAGAGAGATGGCAGAGTTGTTTTTTATGGTGTAAGGTTTGGTTGTGAACTTGTGATCTGCCCGCAGGCCTTGGTCGGCTGCCAAGCCTGGCCCGGGAACGCCAACCCTCTGCACCGTGAACCACTTAAGCTTTTTATTCTGTGCCGCGATCTTTAAAGCCTCAAGCTTGAAGGTACATGGAAGAGCAGCATTTCTTTGTTTCATGTATTATTATAACATATTTTCTAAAACCAACAACAAAAATCTGAATAAAATAAATCTTTCTTTAACACAATCAGTTCAAAATAGAAGCTCTGGGGTGCCGGAAAGACATGGCCGCTTTTACTCTGAGCGGTAAGCTAATATGACTGAAGAGCGAAGTACGGTGGCCCAGAGGCCCACTGAAATAGACTGAAGAGCGAAGTACGGTGGCCGAGAGGCCCACTGAAATAGACTGAAGAGCGAAGCACGGTGGCCGAGAGGCCCACTGAAATAGACTGAAGAGCGAAGTACGGTGGCCGAGAGGCCCACTGAAATAGACTGAAGAGCGAAGTACGGTGGCCGAGAGGCCCACTGAAATAGCTAGCTGATGTTAAAACCTGGATGGACTCCAACTTCCTGAACCTCAACGAAAGCAAAACAGAAATAATAATTTTCGGCCACGACACTCCATCTTCCTCAACCCTGGGCCCTTTCAACCATAATAATAAAATTAAAATAATATTTGTTCTGCCGTCAAAAACCTACGTAGGTGTTACCTTTGATAAACAGATTAGTTCAGTGGTAAGAAGCATTTATTTCCAAATCAGACTCCTATCTAAAATCAAACCATATCTCCCTCCCAATTTCCCAAACAATTGGAAATGGCCATCCATGCATTTATCTCATGCACGGTTAGATTACTGCAATGCATTGTATGTCGGAATCACACAGTCTTCTCTTAGGCGCTTGCAGCTAGTTCAAAATGCAGCTGCTCGCCTCCTTACGTGCACCAGAAAACGCGACCACATCACCCCCATTTTAGCTAGATTGCACTGGCTCCCTGTTAAGTTTCAAATTGATTTTAAGATACTTTTATTGTGGCCCAGGCCGTAGCGTAACGGTCTGGGCACCGGACTGGTAATCCAGTCGCAGTGTGCCGCGGGTTCGACTCCCGGACCCGACACGGCCTTTACTGCATGTCATCCCCCCATCTCTCTCCCGTTTCCTGTCAGCCTACTGTCTGTCCCTTCAAAAATCAATAAAAGGCGTAAGCCGCAAAAAAATATCTTAAAAAAAAAAAAAAAGATACTTTTATTGTTTATAATGGGCTGGCCCCATCATACTTATCTGACCTCTTGGATGATTATACTCCAGCTAGACCTTTGAGGTCTGCCGGCCAGCTGCTTTTGACTGTTCCCCCAAGCAATTTAAGATCCAGAGTTAATCATGCCTTTGCTGTTGCAGCACCCATTCTCTGGAATAGCCTCCCTATTTATATTAAAAGTGCTCAGTCCATTGAACTATTTAAGTCTCTTCTTAAGACTCATCTCTTTTCTATGGCCTTTGATCCTTCCCGTTTTTTAATTTTTGTCATTTGAACTGTTTCATTTCTTGTTGTTCTCATCTGATGTTTTTGTATTTTGTATGCATAACTGTCTCTCGATTGTATTGTGTAAAGCACTTTGGTCAATCTTGATTGTTTTAAACGTGCTATATAAATAAAGTTTGATTTTATTTGAAAAATTAAAAAAAGGAAAGAAATCTGATTATTCTCCCCTCGCCTGGTATCATTGAGGATTCGCTAGGACATGTACACACGTCCAATGCACCCCTCGATTGGATTCCCTAGGATGTGTGGACACAAAATATATAGGCGCCACACAGTGGAATATCCTGGAATCCAGTGTTAAACTGACCTCCAATTTGAGGACATTTAAACAGAAGACTAAAAAATGGCTACTGGAAAAGGTTCCCCTATAAAGGGTCATCTTAGAGGGATGGATAGGGATGTACTTGTTGTGTTGTGTATGTAATGTATATGTACTGTTATGTATTTGTGATGTATTTTAAAGTATTGTTCTGTTCAGCGTGAGAGGACCTCAGTGGAAATAAGTCTTTGGACTTTACTGTGTAATCCTTGAATTGCTGATTATAATGTTGTATTATGATTGCTTTTCTAAATAAATCAAATCAAATCAAATCAAAAACCAAACAAAAGAAAAAATGTAACCCATTCTGGGCGGGAACCCCATGTGGTGTTTTAAGCATTATGTTATTCTTTAGCTATTGAAAAATAGCAGATCTACAAGCTCATAGCGCTGCACCGAGTGCCACGCTACGAGCTTGTAGGTCTGCTATATTTTTTTAATCGTGAAAATGTGGCACAGATCTTTGAATATATATTCTTTCAGAGTGAACATTTTTAACTCAAATCTTTGCTTCTGGAGGGTTCCAAGAACAGCTTATTTTCATGAGGTCGTACTGTATAGGCCTACTGTAGCTAGCTTCAAGTCACAGTGTCATCTCACGGTGATGCTTTTGGTTTTTACATTCGCTTCAGTCCATCTTTCTAGACTGTCACATTCGCTAGGTTTACAATTTCAAATATGCAAAGTAAGCTCTGTGTTCATCCAGACAAAAAAGTTCTGCAATTGATGTCATTAAGACTTGTTTCTACCTTGTCAGCTAAGCTATCCAACAATTTAAGCGTTTAGCAGACACTCATATCCAGAGGGAATTACCATATGCAAGGTAATCACATACATAGAATGCAGAGAGACTCAGTGCTGCAGTGCCTCAAAGCAATTAGGATCCTGCAGGTAAATTAATAATCTAGCATCTGTCTACTCTAAACACTATTGTTATCAAAATAGCAATGATGTGTACATTGAAACTATAACAGCGAAACAATGAACGTAGCATCAGTTAAAATAGCATATGCATTGTTATAGGATTTTGGTCAAGAAAACAAATCTATTTAACAAAAAAGCATGAAAAAGAGGGACCAAGATGCATGGGAGCCATATCTCGATCAATCGCTATAGCATCAATCGAGGCAGAAAGTGGCAGGAAGAGTGAATTCAGTCCTATAGGAGGCGATCCATTATGAGATTATCTTTTCTTTTTCTATAACAAGCTTGCTGAACGACTGTTGTAGTCCATTTCATCTCCACCTGGACCCGTTTGGGGCGAAGGAAAAATCAATATTCCATCTCCTTTCATCACTCAAAAAGTAGCGTTTCCCCCAAGTTTTCTTCTTCCTGCACGCCGTGTTCATTCATAAACCTGATTGTCCGGCTGCACTATGTACTCTATTGAGCTACGGGCAGCGACACATTTGGGACAGTCCAGCTATTTGCAAGATTAGCGAGAAGACAGACAGACAAACAGACAGACAGACAGACAGACAGACAGACAGACAGACAGACAGACAGACAGAGGCAGTGTCAAAGACACTGAACCCCTAAACTGCCCCTGATGACGAGAGTGGTAATTTAACTGAAGAGGATTGGGAATATGGATCTGCAGGGTCTCAGAGTCGAATTAATACCGCAGACTTTGCCGCGCACCAGCCTAATGTGCGGTGCAAAAAAAGATTAAAGTGCTTTCTAAAAGGATCAAAGCCGAGATACCCTGACACACATCATTAAGCTCTTTTGTTCTGAGATCTACACATAATCCCACAATAAATAGAATGATCACTTTGCAGGTTGTAAAGGTGTATCCCATAAATGGATCCGACGAAACCGTGGACTAGGTTGGATTAAGACTCAAGGCAGTCGAGCGCCGATTGGAAGTGAATCCACATTGTCAGCATTATGCAGGTGCATGGGGACTACAAGCTATGAAAGGGGATTACCAGGCATGTAACGATTTATCGCAAATCGATTCAAACTGGTGACTGGATGTCACGTGTTCTCTCACCCCAACCAATCAACCAACCAACCTACCAACCAACCAACACACACACTGACGGGAAATGCACGACTCCATAGTTAACTATGACCTTTGGTTGCAAAAAATACTCTGTTACAAGTGAATGTCCGGAATTTGGCATCAGAATGTACTTTAAAAGTACCAAAAGTAAAAGTATTCATTATGCAGAATGTGTTGTGCCACAAGCTCCTTACGTTCCTATAGTCCCTCCCCTGCACGACATCATGGGGCAAGGGCAGGGTGTCTCCGGGCTGCTCCTCAATCACCCAGGTGTGGCTGATTCCAATCAGCCCAGCTGCTCCTCAATCACCATCAACAGGTGTGGCTGATTCCAATCAGCCCAGCTGCTCCTCAATCACCATCAACAGAGGCTGCCAATATTAGCTGCTGAGAGCCTGCGCCCGACCCTTGGACGTAGTGTAACCGGCAGTTTAGAACAGTCTCTAGCGTGCTTTAAGTTTAGGTAGATATTCATATTGTAGATCTGCTATTGTTATACTAACTTTGTTCCTCTGTTATGTTCCAGGCTCCCTCCTCAAACACAGTGTCTCCCAGCTACACCGCTCCTTCCACCCTTCCCGCGGATTTCCCAAACCCTCACAAATTCCAGGATTCCCCTCTCGCTCCCAACAAACGTAAAGTTTTGTTTGATTAAATTCCTTTTTGCCAACTCCTGTCTCAGTGTCTTTGTCTTTGGGGTCCCTGGCACTTTTGGACTACTTAACACCGGTTGAACAGAATGTTTAAAGTTTTAAAATGTTTAACCAAAATCAGGGAAGGTGAGACAAGGCAAGTGAGCACTACAATGGAAGACAGTAAACACATTACCCTTACTTCAAAATCATATACAAGAACACGCTTCAAGACAGGTAACAACTATGATGGAAGGCATGAAACACATTAGCATTACTTCACAATATGGACCAAAAACACTACAAAAGTAACACAGAAAGCAGATCCTGACATTAACATTATCAAGGTTGCATTAAATTGGTAGGCTAAAACCCCTGCCCTTTAACCCGTCTGTGAAAACACTTCCCTCTATGGATGCTGCATTTTGTGTGGCTGAAAGAAATTCAAATGCCATCCCTTTCCTTTCCACACCATACACGAAGGCATGCAGCATTCAGGAGAATTGAATTGCCTTTTTCCGAATTATCCTGAACTTGAACGCAGCTTATTGCACTGAAGTAATTTGTCCTCTGTGTATGAAATCCAGCAGCATCTTCAATAGCTAACGAAAATAGCGGATCTACAAGATCCGCAAATTCTTTGGCCAAACATTTCCCTTTTAGGGAATTTCAGCCCCTGCCTCTCTTAAGTCTCTGCAGTCTTTGCCCAAAATTGATTTTGATATTTTCAAAATGTGCACCATAGGCTACATTTCCCCATAGGAAATGGATGTATTCACTTCAGTAGCTGGTATATTATGATAAAAATGCAATGTATCAGAGGAGGGATATGAAAAGGCTCTGAGGAGCAGCCATCATGGCTATATCACAGTGACTCATCTATCAGGATAATCTCAGCATGCGTGGCTTTGATGTGACTTTGATCCTCCCTGAATCCCAGATGATGCCAGGGTTGCAGGAGACGATCCCGTCTCCGTGCCCTCGTGTCATTATCAAAGGAGGCCATTTGAAATGCTTTGCGCTGTTATGTTGGAGATTCGAGTGGGGGAGCCGAGTTTGTTGGCACAAACACACTATATCGTTGAGAGCTTGCAGATCAGCGTGTTGAAAATAAATGAATACATAAGGCATACATAAGGCATGCACTTAGTTTTACTGTACAATTCTGAGCGGTTGGCAGGAACAAAAAGGATAATAAAAAATATAGTACAACATTAGAATAGCACAACAATGCTATATATATATATATATATATATATATATATGGCCTCTCTGCCATGCACCAGTGGTGCTTATAGAAGCCCTGCATGGCCGTGGCTTGTAAAGAAGATAGAAGGAAGTGCTCTCCTTCCATCGCTCAGCTACAGATATGCTGCATCACTGTTTAAACAAATAACGCACCTGTGATTGATGTACACTGATGTAGGGATTAGATTATAGTCCACTTGGTTCCATTACAGACCTTACAAATCCAATTACGAGCCCTGGTGGGCCCTGGACCAGACGTTGAATAGTGGTATAACAAGGTGTGATTATCTAATCACACCTCGTTATAGATTATTTTTTTGTTACACGACTTGGTTGAATGCTTGATTCTGATTGGTCAATCGCCAAATGTTATTTCTGGATAAATTCTCTATAACAGACCAATGTCTGCTGTTTCCAACATGTCATTTACAGCTAAACATTGTTCTCAAAAAAGTTTTTGAAAACATTTGAGCGAGAAATAGACAATACAGTAGGGGAGAGCCGCCAAGGATGTAACATTTTGCACGTTTCATTTCTTTACTCAGAGATCCGTTTATCTACACATGTAATATTTTCAGGCAACGTACCTACACATGTCTGCTACCATAAACCACTTCAAGTTATTTTTTTTATAAAACGGGTCGGGAGTTATTAAACCGAACGTGGACGCTGTTCCAGTGTTACAATTGCTGCGCATGTCGGATTAATTGTAACGGCATGCATGATAAATGTAACAACGCTAAAAAACATCATTAAACATATCGTTTTCAGCTTAAAGCAATTATATTTCATTGAAGCAACTCCTTAGCATTGTTTTCATACCATGGATGTGATAAGAAAATGTATCAAAAACAAGGGAAATATTAAATAGTATCGGGTGTACCAGTTTGGGCTTTTTCTTTTTTTTGGTCAGTTCAGTGGGGAAATACATTGATTAAACAAACGTTTGATTTATTGAGTTGTACAATGTTATACAACCCTACAATAATTTTAGAATACACTACACAATACAATACAATTTTAGAACATATAATATTGGCCAATATGTCAACTGTGTAAATATGACCTATAATGGTATTGAATGGAGCCGGCGTGTGTTACAATTGATCCACTTTTGTTTTCTTTGCCGTTGCTTACAGACCAGAATGAACGTGCATTCCGTCTAAACACAATGCAAACTAATGAAGAACATAAGCATGAAGACATCCATGTGGATTTTTATTCACCAACATCAAAGAAAAAAATTGTAGCACACATATACTCCAGGTGTAAAAATTTTGCTTTTTGAGAAAAATCAGTTTTTCGCCATTAGCTCCCCGTGGGATGAAGGTAAACACTTCAAACTTCCTGGGCATGTAGAGTACGTTGCTGTACACATACTGACGCGATGGTGTCATGGTGGCGTTGACCAATCAAGAGATAACGTCCATGTTACAACCGTGAAGCGTTACAACCTTGGCGGCTCTCCCCTACCCGAAAATGGATTATATTTGATCAAATCACTTCCTTAATTGTTTTCCGAAAGTGCTGCAGATGGGCAGACGCTTTACTTTCATTACCGTAAGCAAGGAAATACCTTGTTTTGTTGTGTTTTGGGTCAATTTATTAATTTCTGGATTAAGTAGCCGTTTACTAAGTAGTTTACTAGCATGGCTAAGGCCACATTCACACGTATCAAACACCAATCAAGCAAATGTTTGGCCGTTTGTTTTGTTTTTTTGGGCCAACACAATGCTTTTCCAATGGGAGTCCTCCCCCCATCAAACAAAAATGTTTGGTCAAACCATGTGACTCCCATTGGAAAAGCATTGTGGTCTGTGGTGGCCAAAAAAAAACGACAAAACATTTGCTTGATTGGTGTTTGATTGATACGTGTGAATTAGGCCTGAGTGGTCATTGTTAACCACCTCCACTTTGCGTTGGTGGTTAATCACCCTGTTGGTGATATATCTGTCAACAATGACCACTCGGCCATACATTATCCCTTACATATTATCTGATGTTCTGGTGTAGTAGCTAAGCTGACTGATCCTGCTCTATAATCATTAAGAGAGAATTAATTCTTAGCTGTCCGTCATTGATGAATGGACTCAAATGAATGGATAATGAGGATTAATGAATCCCAAGTCAGTGAGAATGTTCTCTGTGTAGCTTTTGTTTTACTTTCTTTCACAACGAGACCCGTTGTGATCTTGTAAAAAAGAGAAAATAAACAAGGTGCATACAGCCCTGGCTGACCCTAGTCAACGAAGTACGTGGTCCTTAAGTTGTTCAAGTACTGGACAATATCTTTTGGGAATGTCTGCTTTCTGTAGTCTGTCAGAGAGAGTGTGAGTGAATGGAGAGGGTATAGAAGACAATGTGACATATGATGTCACATGTGTGACCTTGCAGTAATTGGGTGGGACATATGAGAACGTTTGATTTGAAGGACGCCATTTGTTATCGTCCTCCGTCAAATTAGATATCATAGATGGGAAAACTGCCCCTTGGCAAAGGCAATATGCGGCAGACAGCTGAACAACAAACAAAATTACACCAATTTCCAGGTTCCACTGATGTGCAATATGAACAACATCCAAGTGAAAATAATTTAGTCCCTTGTTTACATGGTTTGTTGCACTCCCTCTGGTGTTGTGGGTGTGGACTTTGTTGACATTAAGGAAGTATTTAGACAGCTACTTTCAAAATGAACAGCTCAACAAGATCTATACCCACCCAAAAAATATGATCCCATTTCTGAAAATAGCACAAAAAAAGAATTATAATAATACCGGAGGGGGCTTTGAAATTGCGCTGGTGACAAACACTCTCGGAATGGGAAATAGAGGGGAAAATGGAATTGGTGCTGTTTTGTAATACTACTGAAGTTTGTGCGCAACACTCTTGAAAACAAAGTATTGCATTGTGCCTTTTTTAATTATATATTAAAAAAGGAATATATATATATATATATATATATATATATATATATATATATATAAGGGGTAAACCTTAGTTTCCAAGTCTGTTTGTTTGATGGTGTTGCTCTCCTACAAACCTCTGTTGAATAAACTTCAAGATTCTGACTTCCTCGCATTTGTGTCCTACTTGAAATACATCTTCTTGTAGGGCTATACATCTTACACAAATGACTGTGTGAGTCGCCACACCAACATAATTATTATCAAGTACGCTGACGACTCAATCATAGTCAGCTTGCTTGGTGATGTTGAAGTTGGCCACTGCCAAATACTTGAAGACTTCCTCTCTTGGTGTGGGGATGCTTTTCTCCAACTGAATGTCTCAAAAACCAAAGAGATTGTGTGTAGACTTCAGGAGATCCCCCCCAGTTCCCCAGAGCAGTGTTGTCCAAGGTGAGCAAGTTGACCACCTACAATTACTTGGGCACTACATTTGACAGCAAGCTGAAATTCGATGTAAACTGTGATTTGCTGTGTAAGAAAGACAACAACGCCTCTTTTGATACAGGAGGCTCGCCAAATTTCAGGTCGATAAATCTCTAATGAAACTGTTCTACAGTGCATTTATTGAGTCAATTATCTCCTTCTCCATCATTTGCTGGTACGGAAACCTGAACATAAAGGACAAAAACCACCTTGGTAGGATTGTGAGAACGGCCTCAAAGATAGCCAGAGTAAATTTCAGTAGCCTGGATCATGTCTTTAAAAACCAGGTGCTTAAGAAAGCCAAGTCCATTTGTACGGACAACTCCCATCGCCTCAGCTCTGAGTACAGGCCAAAAGTAACAGGTATAAATTATCCTTTGTGCCTGTGTGCCTGCGTGCCCACGAAGAAGAAGTATCTGTAAATCTGTGTTCCACCGAATGGGTCTAGAGAGGAAAAGCCAGGCTCTGCATTCAGCCAGGCTTTATGATCCTGGCTCGATAAATCCTTGACAGTTGACAGTTTGTGATGAAAACACACAAACAACGTGTCCAAACTGAAGGTTATATGCAATTATGCAGTCACTATAGCAGCAATTTCCTTGCATTTAAAACGCTGTAAACACATGCAGTCACAGACATGTGACATTCCAAACAACAAAGCCACACACAATTACCTATAGGCAATTAGTGGAACTGCCACAGACCAGCAGTAGCCTAAGGCAGAAGCAATTCATAATACAATGCTGTCCATGGTTGTGCCATGTATACAACAGTAATTTACAGTACATCCTTTCTATTGAGTGAGGTCGTATTGATAAGCCAAACACAGTTACAACTGTGGAGTTCTTTTAAGGATAATTTCAGCATCAGCAACATCTGGCAACCACAAATCACCATCCAACAGCCAGTGTGTGTGTGTGTGTGTGTGTGTGTGTGAGAGTGTCTGTGTGTTTGCGTGTGTGCGTGACAGCGTGCGTGCGCGCATGACATTCATGCATTGCTGCAAAAACATGGATTGCTGTGCTAAAAAAACACATCATGAGTAGAGTATTGAAGACGAGTGTGATCGATGCAGTCAGTGAAATACAATGAAATGGAGAACGGCTGTTGCATCATTCCCTTTGAAGACTGTGACAGGTATTGACATACTGTAGGCCTGTCACAAGTATTACTGTACATAATCGTCTAATCGCAATTATTTTTGTCAATATTGTCATAATCGTTTTCCATGACATGTTTCCATGTTGAAAAATAGCTGATCTACAAGCTTACAACGCGTGTTGTAAGCTTGTAGATCAGCTATTTCCGCTATTATTTATTACTTTATTTTTAAGTAGGATAAAAATAATGAATATGCCAGTCATTTCAGTTCTTTGTCAACCCAGTTAATTTTTTTGATTACCAGGCAAAAAGAAAAGTATTCTTTATTCACATGTTGCAATGTTCTATGCCAAAAACACAATTAAGTCGTTAATCATGATTATTTATGAACCATTTAATCGTCAACTTACGTGTAAATGTGTAATCGTGCATGGCGACCCTTTAATCGACATGAAGCAAAACAACACAACAAGGACACAGAGTGAAGTAGGCCAATATACCTCTTCTTCTGCGTCGAGCTCCTCCTCGCTGTCGATGGGCTCCGGTGCTTTGATGAACCACCACTGGATCTCCAGATACACCGATGACGTTCTGCTTTGGAAAGCGCACGCCATCTCAATGTTCTGGCCCTCCTTGGTCGTCAGATTGGCCGGGAGGTCTGTGAATCGCCCTGTGGGGTAGTGGGGTGGGGTCGGGTGGGGTGGGGAGATTGTGAGTGAGTGAGTGAGTGAGTGAGTGAGTGCGTGCGTGCGTGCGTGCGTGCCGCCGGTTGTTTGTTTAATTCCATTATGAATTACTCCCAGTGGTGGAAAAAGTACTCACACTTTTCACTTAAGTAAAAGTACCAATACTGTATCAGTAGCACTGCACAAGTATTGGCTTCAATATGTACTTACAGTAAAAGTACTCATTATCTACAAGTTCACAATGCGACGCATCGCGACACATTCAAATGGCCGAAATGGGTATAAGGTATAGTGGTTAATGTACGTCTTGCAATAATAATCAAAATCTACAAAGTAGAGTTAGAAGTTAGAAGTAAAAGTATTGGACATTGGAAATACTCAAGTAAAGTACAAATACCTCAACATTGTACAGTATAGGCCTATACTTAAGTAAATGTACTTTACTCCATCCATGGGTCACCTATCAACCCATGCATACCTGCTGTCTTTCTATTTGTTTGCTCAGAGTTCTTTACAAATGTACCATTTGGACAAATGTACTCGTATGTGGACAAACATATGGGTGGAAAAAGAATCAATGAATCTATCCCCATATTGAACAGCAAATTGTAGGCGACAGACATTTCACTACACGCACTGCGTTGCACGCATGCATGTTTATTTTCTTTCACTGCAGAATGCAGATCAGTCACTTATACAAAGTATTAGTAATTTTGGGTTTAATATCATTCACGGTTATGTGTTAAGTTATATACCTTCATGAAGATCACGAGTAAGACAGACAGACAGACATGCAGGCAGGCAGACAGGCAGGCAGGAAGGCAGGCAGACAGACAGACATTCTCAAAAAAAAGAAGGGATCAAAAAGACGATGTACAACATTTTGTGTAGAGAGATACAGCCTACTTATTAGTGGTTATATTAAGGGAGTCGCTGTCCATGGTGCTGAAAAGACAAGCGCTCTGCAAGGACGAGTCGACGACACGAGCCGAGTCACTTTGCAAGCTTTACAATTACAAGTATAGCCGATATAGCTTTGATATGCAGGCAGCCGAGCTCTTCAACAAGTCAGTCTTAATTCATGTATCCATAACTGATGCATTCCGTCAGTAATTAAGGATTAATCGATATACAGAATGACACTGAAATATCATCTCGATGTCAAACTGTCACATGCATGTTGACAGCATACCTATACAGTAAACCCTTTCATCATTTTAGTCACTGAGAATATAGGGGTGATTTTACACAAATGTGTTGCGCACTTTTAACACTTTCTGGACCATCTGCATGTGGCGGACGGAACAATTTTACACGGCAGCTTTTTTTGTGTTTCCCCCTTTCTTTTCTTTTTTCTCCATTGAATCCTTACCTTCGAGTGAGAATCCAGGCTGGACACAAAAACTGACCAAGAAAATAAATCCAACGGTATCATGACGACGAGAGGTCCACATCATTCCAGCGGACAAGGGGAAAGGAAATGTCACCTATACAGCCGAACGAAAAAATATAACCGCAACCCCTTTATAATTTCCACACCGAAACAAAATTGTATGGGCCAGCAGCAGCAGCGATCTTCAAACAGTTGCCGGTCCAGTAGTGTGTTTGAGCGCAGAATGCCAAACGGGCAACATGCTGTAGTAGACGAAAGATGGTCACTTGTAGCTCTCTTCAAGTTGTGCTGTTTCTTTTAACTCCTTATTTTTTTCCGTCTCCTGTGCCGCTGTGCGTCACGCCTGTGGACTGCACCGCTCCTCCGACAAGGTGTGTGAAGGATGTGGAATTGCAGCAGCCGTGTGTGAGTGTGTGTGTGTGTGTGTGTGTGTGTGTGTGTGTATGTGTGTGTGTGTGCTGTGCGCGCTGTGCGCGCGTCGTGGAGGAGAGGAGACGGTAGGCCTATACGGTTGGTAGCGTGGCGCTGGTTCTGGTTCTGTAATGGCGTGGCCGACGAGTCTATACTGTAGCTCGGACGATGCAGACAAGACTTACACCACTGCAAAAGTCATGCAGCTCTCTGAGCTCATGTTCACGTTAATGGTCTACTAGATTTAACTGCGACAGCGTTATTATAGCCCAATTGCCTAGCCTATATCCTACTAAAAGGTTAGCTCTGGTCCATAGCTGCTCTAATGCGTTACATCTAACATTAGAGCTATATGGTCCAGAGCTACTAAAAGGTGGTACTATATACTGTATAATGCTGTCTACGAGGCAAGCTATCACCAATTAATTTATCTTAAAATGTAGGCTTATCCCTGGTGCAAAACGGATTACTTGAAGTAATTCTCCTTGGAACACATTTAAGCCTTTACTTGTCAATCATAAACATTGCAATTATGCAAACAACATGCATGCATGCATGTGTCCAACCAAGCCTCTTGAGTGTGTCTTATATAGGCAGTCTGGAGATTTCCAGCGAGGCTTCCATATGACCAGCTGTCTAAAAGGATATAAAACAATGTGGTTTGCATTAAATGGGAGTACATGGGTGGAGGTGGTGTGTGTGTGTGTGTGTGTGTGTGTGTGTGTGTGTGTGTGTGTGTGTGTGTGTGTGTGTGTGTGTGTGTGTGTGTGTGTGTTACTCCCTCTCCTCCAGCACTGAGCCAATGGAGGAGGTCAATCTTCTGTGATGTCTTTTATATGTCTATTTAGTGACTCATAGGAATAGACTACGTGACAACCAGGAATAGTCTGGTGACCACCGGAGAGATGGGTGACAGCCGGAATGTAACCCGGGAGCCGTATGGGTTGGCGCCCCAGCCTGTGCCTTCCTTGAGGAAGAAGCCCAACAAACCCACGGTGAGGCCTTTAGAAGGGCCATTCAAGCCTCACGGCACCACCAAGAGCAAGGTGGAGTCTGTGGAACCATTGCGGCTCGAAAATCCACCATTCCTGAATAAAGTGCCTGGAGCTGGGAGTCTGGTGCAACGCACAGGGGCTGGACCTGGTGAGAGCAGGAGTGGACCTGGTGAGACGTTGGAGGGGCCCGGACAGGAGTTAACCCACAGAGCCTAGTCCTTCCACGCACCAGAATAGTACCTCCCAGTCCCGGCAGAGTAGTTCAGAAGGAAAGAAATGTGTGGCCCGGGTTTTTCCCTAATGGGACTGATCGAGGGTAGCTACAGGGACGTAAGTCAGGACTTGATCACCCCGGCTGGGTGACCTGAGTGAGGGGTATGATGTTGGGAGATCCGAAACCCTGATGACCTTGGAATATATCACTGAGGATACGTCCCAGGTGCATCCATGCGATGTATTTTTTTTTTTTTTATGCCAGTGCTATATGATGTCAGCACTATTACAGCCAACATTGCAGACAGAAACATTCTAGAAGCTTTTCCAAATAAGTAAATTTTGATACATTCATCCACACAAATCGCAGAAAACATGTTTTCAAGCTATAAACAACTCACTTGTGTGTTTGTGTGGAGATAATAACTGAAAGACAATAACTGAAATTCACTCATGTCACTCGAATAACCAGTTACTAATGTAACCTACATGACTGAATCACTAGTCACTTCAGTAATCTAAATAAACAGGTTGTTTTAACTCATATTTCTTCCATATTCAATTAAAGATCATCACATCAACTAAGCAAGCCTATATGCAACTTAAATCAAACTATTATAGCTAATTATAGCAGTTAAATGTGGCCTAGCAGCACAAAAACATAAATAACTTTTATAACAAATTTAAGCAACAAAATAAACTGCAATGCAGAAACAATTAACGCACCAGTGGCATTCCCCTTGATGGCTTGAGGTTTCGGTCTTCCCAGCTCCAATGTTTGCAGTTAGTCTTTCAGTTTGTTCTGCTTCTCTCCATGCAGTGTTCTCCACTGCTGCTGCTCTCATACTTAACTGAACAAACACTTCCTGTTTTCAGTGCCTCTCCCCAATCAGTGATTGTCACTAGGTGCTGACTCATGATCAGTGATGCCAATTAGGCCAATTTGGGGTTTTGACAGCACAATAAGGTCCCACTTAGTTCCATTTGTACACACTCAGAGTTTCACACCCGTGCAGGGCCATTTGGAACGCACTCAAGGACACTTTGAGGTCACATTCTCACCTAATACTTCGGTAGACTCTGTTGTAATATACCACATGCTGTGTACGGATACTTGGTACTTGTACGTGAATATGCAATGTACTTATATGTATGGTGCACTGCCTGAACTGTAACATACTTTAGGGCTGTGTTGGGGCACGCTGAAGGCCGCGTGCTGCAGGCAGTGATTGTGATGTCTAGTCAGTGACATGTCATTAGGACATGAAGTATCCAAGCTATATAAGATTCTGTATGTGTAATAAACTGTGTGAATGAATTAATGTGACCAAGTCTTCGTGTCATGTTAATCTCTTCTCCCGGGCCGGCCTGCCTGTCTGTCCGCCGCCGAACCATGGAAATATCAACCGGGTCGTCACACACCAGAACCAGAACCAGAACCAGACGAGGGTCCAATACTTAGAACACATAATCATAACAGACTCGAATGCGTATGGACGGGGAAATTGGGATTCTTGCATATTTAATTGGCTGCGGTTTGCCTTCACACTGTCATTCGCAGCAATTGGAAACGCAGCAGGGAGGACCTTTATCAATGTGTTCCATTCATAAACTAGCCTACACAGTGAAATCTATGGTATGGTGATAAAATTACACTCATAACGTGCATGTGTCGTGCCGTCTGGTACCCCCCCCTCTCTCTCTCTCTACGCACGCAGCCGCCACACACTGTTCTTTTGGGCATGGAGGCACAGCGCTGCATGAGCGCACTGATATAACTCCCCAGTCCCCACACAGTGACAGCACTCCATGTTTACAGCACGCACAGACAGACAGACAGACAGACAGACAGACAGACAGACAGACAGACAGACAGACAGACAGACAGACAGACAGACAGACAGAATATTCTGTAGGCTATAATAGGCTACACGGCAGTGTTTTTATGTGTTTTCTTAAGCAATTGATTAATGTACACGTCCTCATTTCGAGCAGGGCTTCAGTCTCCTCATTCGACCACGTCTATCCACAGTAACGGGACATCTTTGCGCTGCGTAAAATATGCCTTCTCCGTCTCCAACTGTGTTCAGCTCCTCACCCGCCACATTGTTTGCTTCATTTCCTTTATTTACTGCGGATTGCATTCACACCTGCACCAAATCGTAGTCAAGTGCGATTGGAAGCGAAGCGAAACCCCCATTTTTGGGCGGAGTAAAATGCGGTTCTTTGCTGCGCATTAGGATTCGAATGAGCTATATAGATATAAATTGGTATGACAAATACAAAATACCTACGCAGTACCTAATATAATTATCCTCTGAAGGCTTGTCTAAGAAAAGACAAAAACCTTTGCACAAAGAAAAAAGATGAATAGCTTTCAGTTGGTGTTATTGTATTTCTTCCCCAGTGTCTACCTCTTGGCAGAAGTATGCCCAAGCCCAACACAGCAACTTTGATGTTTCCACAGACCTAAAATGGAATTTTGTTTTTCTTTCAATGCTGTGCAGTAGGTGTTTGCCAGACAGCTTGTCCAACATGTGCGTTATTTGATGGAAGCTCATGGAATTTGGCACTTCATGATGTCATGTAATGTGGCTGAGATTGTTGATGCCATTTTCTGCAGGGCATGTCATAATAGACACACCGAAACAAACATTTGGCAAACATCCAACACAAATAGCCAGTCAGCAAGCTCACGTGTCGCAATTAAGGGGATGTGGTGTGAGTTCTCAGAATGGCTATTTTCAGGAAACTGATTTGGTGTGTAGAGGGACAACCCTAGTATTTAAGCGGTTAACTAACACTGGTTCCGAAACCTTTCAGCTCGTGACCCTAGGGTTTGTACCCTCACAAAAACATGCAGTAATCCTGGTCTCTAAACTGCCTCCCCCTGGCCAGCTGGGGCGGCTGATGGGGGAGGCGTACTATCATCCGACAGAGCATTGCTCCGAAGGAGCAATGCTCCGAGGTGCGCTGCGGGTCGGGAGAGGGTTGCGGTTAGGTTTAGGTGTCTGCCCCGGGGGAGGTTAGGGTTAGGGTGAGGGAGGAGGTAGGTTGTCGTTCGGACCAATGCTCCGTCGGACAAAAGGCATGCACTCGGCTGATGGAGGGGAAAGGAACTGGTTGGAATAACGTGTTTCAATTTGGAATTACTTCACACTCCCTTATCTGTATTACACTCTGACTTTTCTTCTTTACGCTCTGATGTCAATTACACATCACCTTGTTGTCCAAATACTGCACACAATGTTCAGTTGTTAGACACACTTCTCACAGAACATCTCAAAGCATCAACCTATACAACACACAAATATTAAAATCTCTAAACATTCAGGTCTTTTGAGCTGCTGTCTGGGACATTGTGAGCTGCTCAAGTGTGTGATTCTCCTTTCTCCTTTCCTGAATCCCATTGAGGAGTTTCTTTTCAGCGTGGAGGTATATGAACGGAACAGAGCCAGGTCCACTGCTCCAGGCCATGGAGGCTTGTAGCGAGTGTTGAGGCCTGTCAGGGCTATATATTAGCAGGCCAGTTTACAGTAATGGAATTTTTTACAGTAAAACATATAGTTATGGAATTGTGTTTATTTATTAACAAAAAATAGAATAAAAACTTGATCACAAAAAAGGATTTGTGTTCATTTAACCAATTACCAATTTAACCACACCTACATTGAGGTTGTGCACTGTGTGCAATTGCCAGATTTATAATAATACAATGTGTTGTTTTTAGTAAAAGCAAAGGCACATTTCTCTCCAAATCCCCATATGTGTATTTTCTCACTGTGTTTCCCTCTTTCTCTCTTGGTTTTCTGAAAGATACATAGCTTGTAGCTTATAATAACGGAAGAAGGCAGTCTAGTCTGTCGCTCTGTTCAAAATGTTGGTGTTTTTCCAGTCTCGGCATCCACAATAAATTATTGAAACCGGCAGCTACAGTGTGCGGCAGCTGCGGCTATTATACTCTTTTATTCTTTAGTGTTAAATCCGTTGGCCGGCACCTCGCAAGGACCGGTGACAACTGAGTTTATAATAACAATCACTTTAACAATTCAATAGTCACTTCAGTGAACTTACAGGGACGCATTCGCGGCTTGTGTGATGCGGTAATTTATATAATAATAACAATTACAGAATGCATGCCTAATTGTCTCCACCAGGCCGAAGGCATGGGGGGAGAGTATGTTTTGCACTCCGTCCGTCCGTGTGTCCGTCCGTCCGTCCGTCCGTATGTGTCCGTCCGTGTGTCCGTGAGCAGCTAATCTCGGCCACCGTTAACCCGGTCGATGCCAAATTTTGCACACACACTCCCTGGATGCCAACGATGCCCCAAACTTTCCAGAACGGCCTGTTATAGCGCCACCAGGAGGCCGCTTTGTGCAAAACAAGTTTTTGCACAGTACACCTACAGATTTTGTCCAAACATCACGCAAATTGGTACACAGTCTCTCTAGAGCCATTCAACGAAACCGGTCTTTCAGATTTCTCAGACTCCATCCTGATTGGTTAAGATTGGCTTCCAAAGTTCACAGGAGTGCTCAGTTTCAAACAAAATGCTGCAAATCATGAACACATCGCGTGATTTCCGTGAAATTGTGCACCCACATTCCCACTAGGCCGAGGACGAAATGCCACATGAACAATTTCAACTCAGCCTCAAGGTGGCGCTATAACTGGCCGAAAAGTGTTTTTACCTCTAACTGCACGGATCTGTGGATAACTTTGTATGCCAACTCCCTAGAGGCCAAGGAAAAACCTTTGCCTGGAATTTTTCACATCTGCTCTTTATAGCGCCACCAGGAGGCCGACATATGTAAAACACATTTTCTATTATTACTCCTTCAGATTTTATCCAAATTTCACGCAAATCGGTACACATGATCTCCATAGTCATGTGATCAAGACAGGTTTGTTTGATTTATCATATTTTCAGGAGTAGCCCGCTTTGTACAAATCGCCACAACTCTTCAACGCAGCGCCCCATTGCGATGAAACTGTGCACGCATATTCACACTAGGTTGAGGAAGAAATCCTGGTGGAGACCTGTGCCCAGAAGGGCACTTTTTCTAGTTAATGGTAATTTCCTGCCGGCACACATCAAGCCCACTGTGATTCGGCCAGAGGTGAGGGGAAGAAGTGATTTGCACCCAGACAAACTCAGCAGTATAACCCTAAGGTGTTGTTAGCCCACCGTGTGTGTGCTCAAAGAAATTAATTAACATAATGCAGGTTGGGATATGAGAGAAAAGGGCTAATGGAATCACATCTCGTTGAATGCACAAATAAGATTTCATTAAGTCCATGGCCTGTCAAGGAAAGCATCTTAGCAAACAACAGAAAGAGACAAAGAGAAGGAGAGGAAAACAGAATGCGTGTATACAGTAGCTTAGCAAGCAAGGACAGAAAAACAGAAAGCTACAGTCTACAGTATAAATGGTAAATTTATCCAAGGCGCTTTACATAGATTGTGTATTACATTCACCCATTTACACACACATTCATACACCAGAGGTTATCAAACAGTGAATTACAGCGGCACCTCTTGTTGGGAGGATGGTGTTGGCCCAAGGTCGAAAAACATGTTGTTTCACAGAGGGAAGCAGTCAATTCAAAACAATACTTTATCTCACGCAGGCTACACGGTGGGACAGCGTGACATGCACCTCACAGGGCATAACACCTAAAAACCAAAGGGCTCAGGACCATCACCCACAAAACAACAGAAAATACCTAACAATACTGTAGCAAGCAAGGATAGAAAAACTTAGAGAGTGTATGTTAGCAACCAAGGGCATAAAAACACAAATGTAGCTTTAAAGCAAGGACAGAATAAACAGCAAGAGTGTATCAGCAAACAAGGACAAAAAAATAATACATAAATCCATCTGATGGACACTTCCAGATACTTCCCACAATGCATTTTGCACAAGACACAGCAGCAGCAAGAGGAGAGCACTCATTATACGTTTCAAAATACTAAGTTGTTATTGTGTTACGGGATGTATAGTTTTAAATCTTATTTTTTCTTTTTTGGGGGGAGGGGGGCTATATATTATATAAAAGAAAAAAAATCAAAACCTGAGGGTCTGCGTGAAAATGTACTCTGAGGTTTTTGGATAATCCAGAGAGCCAGCAGCATGTCTTGCCCTGACTCGCCAGGAAAGAAACTCAAAGAAAGCAGCCTGTCCTCCTCAGCTTGTCCTTTTCAAATGTCCCACTTAATTGCTCCAACATCTCTAGAGTGGTTAAACATGATTGAGATGTGTTGTTGATATAATCTCCACACACTGTTTTCACACGTACCGTATAGACTAGAGGAGTATCATCAGAAAGTCTCTGTCAAGGGTCCGTACATGCTTTATGCACGGCATGACTTCAATAGTTATGCTATTTTCAGATTTTTTCATTTTTGAGTTTGGGTAGGATATCTGTAGGACAAACTATATTGTACTTCTGCTGTTAATCTGCCTAGTAGTCATAGTATCATACAGTACAAACATCAACAACTGTATGTTGACCCAACATTTGATTTCATCTGGTCACCAAACTGAACAACAATGTACAAATAATTTGACGAGCTGATCCTTTCCAGTACAAAATGGAACATGACTGACTGTCATGCTTAGCACGTAGTTTTAGGTCGCGTAATAAAAATTATATGCCAGATGATTTCGAAATTAAGCCATATATTATAGGTCCTCAACCGTGTCAAAACGGAGTTTGATCACGGCTGCACAGCACCCTGGGCCTTCAAATACCAATGCCCAATTTCAACTGAAATTATTCCATTATATTTTAATTGGGCCCCGAATTATCATGCCCCAGTTTCATTCCACTGAAGCATTTGCCGTTTTATGCCTATTAGGGCCTGTGTTGCTTCATTACCACAAGGTGAAACCTTGAACAATGAATGGATTTAGCTTCCACTGAGGTGCGACCATTAAAGCATGTTCTCTCATAATCGTAAACTGAGTCAGAAACCTGTACAGTTCTCTGTTAGCTTGTGGAGAGATGTTTTAGAATAGACCTAATTAAGCTCCTCTATGAGATGTCTTTCAGCTGTGCAAGACATGCAGATTCTGCGAGAGAACCAAGCGACCTGCAGTAGTAGCCTGGTAAACCATCCCGGTTGCGTGAATTCACGTCATGTCTGTGTCTTCTGTAGAGAAGACGCACACATGCACAGTTGCACGGTTGCACGCACGCACGCACGCATGCACGCCTCCATTAAGTCACAATGTCTAACCGGAATGAATGGAATTCATTTTGCAGTATAATCGAGTCCATATCCAATGGGCCGTCAAATGAAGGCCACGAGAGATTATTATAACATCTACATAATTATGCCCGTTCATTGTGTCAACTGTAATTTAATGAACAGGTAACAACCTCTGTAAATACTAGACCCCCTTCAAAAAGAACTTGTCGCTTCAGCTTGGCATGCAGAAAGACAAGTGTGCAGGGATTCAAAGCATAAGTGAACCTGCATATATAGCCTACTGTACGCACGCACGCACGCACACACACACACACACATTTTCAAAACTTTTAAAATGTTATATTCAGTGAGGGCACCATAACATTTTCATCCAAGGCACCACTGAATTATACATTAATGGGTTTACATATTTTAGTTTTTAAATATTTTCCCCTTTTAGTGGAAGATTTAAGGCACATTTGACTTCAAGTCATGATACAGAGAAACCCTTTGGCATGGAAGTACCTTAGGGTCATATGAAAAGATTTATCCAAAGAGACGAGCTGCATCACCCTTCATTACTGAAATATGCACGTTTTTCAAAATGGCCGCCGACAATGAACCACTATTACACCAGAGCCCATATCTTTGCTTTGGTTAGAGCTATAATAATAATATTGGTGTCAAAGTATACATTTTTAGGGTCAAGGAATCCAATTAAATAGATTTCAAGAATAAAAAACCCAATCGTTTTCTCGTTACCATGACAACAGGGGTAAAATATGCAAATTTAATTCAAAAGAACACGTTAACTTTACCCCCCCTCACCCTCTAAAGCTTTCATTTAGTTTCCTCTTTGGCATGGAAGTACCTTAGGGTCATAGGAAAAGATTTATACAAAGAGACAAGCTGCATCACCTTTCATTTGTGAAATATACACATTTTTCGAAATGGCAACCACCATTTACAGCAATACAGCATAGCCCGTATCTTTGCCTCTATTAAAGCTATAATAAAAAGATGTATGTCAAAGTGTACATTTTTGGGGTCAAGGAATCCAATAAAATCAATTTCAAGTCTAAAAACCCCAATAGTTTTCTCGTTACCATGACAACAGGGGTAAAATGTGCAAATTTTATTAAAAAAATATGTTTTAACAGGGTAGCTTTAACCCCCCTCACCCACTAAAACTTTCATTTAGTTTCCTCTTTGGCATGGAAGTACCTTAGGGTCATACAAAATATTTATCCAAAGAGACAAGCTGCATCACCTTTCATTTCTGAAATATACACGTTTTTCAAAATGGCCACCACCATTTACAGCAATACAGCATAGCCCATGTCTTTGTTTCTGTTGGAACTAAAATGATGAAATTGGTGTCAAAGTGTACATTTATGGGGTCAAGGAATCCAATTAAATAGGTTTCAAGAAAAAAATCCAATTAGTTTTTTCATTATCATGACAACAGGTGTAAAATATGATCATTTCATTAAAATAAACATGTTTTAACCAGGGGGGCAGTCAGCCAGATATTTCGTGAAGCCTCATTTGAAATCGGTAGTTCATATAATGGCCTGTTGTGGCGCTGGACTGGACCCAAAAAGCCCCATAGCTCCATAGAGGCCCATGTATTTTGGCCCAACTTCACCTAGACTGTATTACCTTAATAAACATGATCATGAATACTTTCTTCTTCCAGTCACTAGTTTAAAGTCTCATTTCTAATGTCATAATATTCTTTTTGGAAAATATCGTCCCATTAATTAAAAAAATGACCATAAAGTTGCGTATGTTCTGAGGGGCGTGGCTACCGTTACAGTCTATGATCGGGATTCCCCTCCCACTCAAGAGTCTTCTCCTCCCACTCGAGTCAAAATAAAAACCAACGGAGAAGAAGGGGGGAAGTCCCGCCTCGTTGTCTGGGCAGCCAATGACCAGCTGGTACAAAACGGAGCCAGCCAATGGCCAGCTGGTACCAAAAACGGATCTAGAAAGATGGCGACTTACATCAGGAATTAGCATAGTATTACAGGCTTCATTTTACGTTCATGTTAGACCCGGGGAACGCTTTGTCCATATTTTTTACAGTCTATGGTTTTAACAGGGTAACTTTCCACCCCCTCCCCACCCCCCTAAAACTTAGTTTTCCATTTGGCATGGAAGTAACATTGCAAAGAAATTATTCAAAGAGACAAAATGAGATCACTCTTCATTTCTGAAATATATTCCTTTTTTTAAATGTCCGCCGCCATTTACAGCAATACAACATAGCTCATATCATTCTGTTAGAGCTATAATATTGGTCTCAAAGGAATTCAATTGAGTAGTTTTCAATGCAAAAAATAAATACAAATAAAAATCACTAATTACCATGACAAATGGACAAATGTGCAAATTTCATTCAAAAACAGGGTAACTTACACCCTCCCACACTTTTATTTACTTTTACCTTTGGTATGGAAGTACCTTATAGGGCAATAAGAAAGACATTATTCAAAGAGATAAATAAGAACACTTGATTTCTGAAATATATGTGTTTAAAAATGGCCACCACCATTTGAAGTAATACAGCAGAAGCAAAGGTATGGGACCTTTGCTTCTGTTAAAGCTATAATGGTAAACTTCAGAGTGTACATAGGGTCAATACCATGACAATGGGGTTGCAAATCCTATTCACATAATGTATCTGCAGACAAGTATCGGCAGAGAGCCATGTATGCTCTGACATGCAGCATTCTCAAGGTGCCTTACATGGGGCCCTGTATGGGGCACCTGTTGTGGGGGATTCCGTCTTACTGGGGGTCTTCAATGCACGTGGGCAATGACAGACACTTGGGAGTGGCGTGTTTGGGAGGAACGGTCTCCCTGATCTGAACCCGAGTGGTGGCTTGTTATTGGACTTCTGTGCCAATCATGGGCTGACCATAACAGTTATGGTCAGTATATGTTATCCCAGGAGACTCGGGACAGCCAGTTAAGAAACTCCACAGTGGAAAAGCCCCAAAGGTTGGTGAGGTCCGTCGAGAAATGCTGAAGGCTCTGGGTGTTGAGGGGATTGGTTGACACTTGACACATATTTTCAACATAGGGACAGATAGGGTGAGAAGTTCAGTCATGTGAGAGAGACTCAGAGTAGAGTCGCTGCTTATTCGCTTGGAAAGGAGTCATCTTAGGTGGTTCGGGCATCTGGTTAGGATGCTTATCGGGCATATCCCTATAGGGAGGTCCTCGATGCACGTCCCACTGGGAGGAGAATCCTGGGAAGACCAAGGATGAGATGGAGGGATTACAACCATTCATTGGCCTTGGAACGCCTCTGGATCCCCCAGGGGGAAGTTACTAATGTTGCTCTGGAGAGGGAAGTCTGTAGCTCTGGTGGAGCTGTTGCCCCTGTGACCTGCATGACTAAGGATAAGCGGTTGAAGATGGATCTTTTCAATATTGCGTGGAAGTCTGGTACAGTGCCTAAAGAGTGGCAGACTGGGGTAGTTGTGCCATTCTTTAAGAAAGGGGACCAGAGGGTGTGTGCCAATTTTAGAGGTATCTCATTGCTCAGTCTCCCTGGTTTACACCAAGGTACTGGAAAGGAGGGTCCGGCTGATAGTCAAACCTCAGATTCAAGAGGAGCTAAGTGGATTCCGTCCTTGTCGTGGAATAACTGACCAGCTCTTCACTTTTGCACAGATCCTGGAAAAGGCCTGAGAGTATGTATATCCAGTCTACTTGTGTTTTGTGGATGCAGCGTGCAGGAATATGGGGTGAGGGGGTCCTTGTTGAGGGCCATTCAAACTCTGTACACCCAAAGCGAGAGCTGTGTCCGTGTGTTGGGCAGTAAGTCAGATTTGTTTGTGGTTGGGGTTGGCCTCCACCAGGGCTGCACATTGTCACCTATCCTGTTTGTGATATTCATGGAAGGATCTCGAGACGCAGTCGTGGAGGAGAGGGTATACGCTTCAGGGAGCTAAGGGTTGCTTCACTGCTTTTTGCAGATTATGTTGTCGAGTGTTTGGTGGCCATAGGAAGAGGATCAGCATCTCCAAATCTGAGGCCATGGTACTCAGCAGGAAACCGCTGTATTGTGCAATGCTGGGGGAAATTTAATGTCACCTTGTTGAGACTTATTTGATTAATTACATATGCATATTTTACCACAATTGTGATTGTAATGAGAAAAACATTGTTTTCTTTTAGCGGTGCTCCTATATGCACAGCTTTGTGTGTACGTGTGTGCATGAGCACGGAATGTGCTCAGCTGATTGGCTGATGATGTATAATGATATGAGTGGAAATTAGCAAAATTTTATAACAGAAGCAAAAATATTAGATCTGCTGTATTATTGTAAATGGTGGCGGCCATTTTGAAAATGTGTATATTTCGTAAATGAAGGATGATGCAACTCGTCTCTTTGGATAAATCTTTTCCAATTGCCCTAAGGCCCTTCCATGCCAAAGGGAAAACTAAATAAAAGTTTTAGGGGTGAGGGGTGGAAAGTTACCCTGTTAAAACGTATTTTACGATTTAAATTAGCATATTTGACCCCTATTGTCATGGTAACGAGAAAACTATTGGGTTTTTTATTCTTGAAATCCATTTAATTGGATTCCTTGACCCTAAAAATGTATACTTTGGCACCAATATTATTATTATAGCTCTAACAGAAGAAAAGATACGGGCTATGCTGTATTGCTGTAAATGGTGCTGGCCATTTTGAAAAAGGTGTATATTTCAGAAATGAAAGGTGATGCAGCTTGTCTCTTTGGATAAATCTTTTCCTATGACCCTAAGGTACTTCCATGCCAAAGAGGAAACTAAATGAAAGTTTTAGTGGATGAGGGGGGGTAAAGTTACCCTGTTAAAACGTATGTTTTCGAATGAAATGTGCATATTTGACCACCGTTGTCATGGTAACGAGAAAACTATTGGATTTTTTAGTCTTGAAATCTATTTAATTGGATTCCTTGACCCTAAAAATGTATACTTTGGCACCAATATTATTATTATAGCTCTAACAGAAGCAAAGATACGGGCTATGCTGTATTGCTGTAAATGGTGGCGGCCATTTTGAAAAAGGTGTATAATTCAGAAATGAAAGGTGATGCAGCTTGTCTCTTTGGATAAATCTTTTCCTATGACCCTAAGGTACTTCCATGCCAAAGCAGTTCTCTGTATCATGACTTGAAGTTAACGGCGAAAATTTCGGCCTTAAATCTTCCACTATTTAATACAGCATGTCACGAGGAAAACTTGAGAGAATGTATCCGTTTCCATTAGAACAGATTGAAGATAACTTCCACTAGAACCCCAGTATCCCTATTCTGCTGAGAACAATCACTACAAATAGCAGAGATGATGTATCTGTAGGTATAGGTAGATGTGTGTAGGATGATAAGAGTGGTCCTCACTTCACATGGGTGTGATATTTTTTTATTTTAGTTTTCGCCAGTGGAAAAAAGGTTTTTGTCATAGTTTTAGTCTGCAAAATGAACACTCCCTTTATGAATGAGGGTCACTTTCTGCTGTGTAGAGCCTGTCTGTCTGCTGCGTAGAGCCTGTCTGTCTGCTGTGTGGAGCCTGTCTGTCTGCTGTGTGGAGCCTGTCTGTCTGCTGCGTGGAGCCTGTCTGTCTGCTGCGTGGAGCCTGTCTGTCTGCTGCGTGGAGCCTGTCTGTCTGCTGCGTGGAGCCTGTCTGTCTGCTGCGTGGAGCCTGTCTGTCTGCTGCGTAGAGCCTGTCTGTCTGCTGCATAGAGCCTGTCTGTCTGCTGTGTAGAGCCTGTCTGTCTGCTGTGTTATATTAGGGGCATCAACAGACATCGACTTCCTTGATTAGCCCCAGCCCAACCAATCAGCTTTGTGGATTTGTCCAATCTGTGCATGCCGTGTGAGCCACTGAACCAATATAAGCCGTAGAGCACACACTAGGACTCTGCACTCTGTTACACAACAGGGCTTGAAGTATCATATTTAAACTCTCGAGGAGCTGATCTACTCGATGCTGCATTTGAACGGAAGGCCAAAGACAATTGGCCATGCTGCTGTGACTGTCACAGTTTGCAGGAAAGACTGAACCCAATTGCAGGGACAAAAGCAGAACAGGTTTCAAATTAACTTATTTATTAAGCCAAATAAGTTTACAAACAAAGTAGGGAATGCAAGAAGTAAAGTCCAAAGTCCAAAAACGTAAAGCTATACAAATCACAAATACCTCTTAGAAGCCCAAAATAACACACGAGGAGTCCAAGGCAGAACACAAGAACAAGGATGTATGTACTGACAGTGTGTTTGTGAAATGAGTCCAGTCTTATAGGGAGCATGGTGATTGCAGAAGTGTTCTCAGGTGTGGAATGGGCATGGCATTGTTGGGCTGAAGAGGGGGTGGAAAGTGGAAACAGGTGTGTGACAAGGACTGAGAGAGGGAATGGAGAATGGGAGTGGCTGATGTGGAGACATTGGCCCTCATTTATCAACCGTGCGTACGCCAAAATATGGGTGCACACCGAAATTACCGACATTTTCGACATTTACCATTTCCGGCAAAGCTTGAAATTGAACTTGAGTAGGACTAAAAGTCACATCTGGTCGGGAGCTGGCGTACGCTTTGTCCTTGGCTGTTTTTCTGTCGTAGAACAGCGGAGCAGCATTGTTTGACCAGCTGAGAGGCTGTCACAGGCATCTAAACATATGTTTTCACTCCTAAAATGTATAAAACTAATTTAATTTTGTAAAGGCATTTCATATGAAATTGGTAGGATATTTCCAAGTGGGCAAGCAATTAAAAACAATGTTGCAAGTCATATAAGCCATTTAAACAGTGTTTTGCATGAGCGCATACCGGTAGCCCCCCCTCCCCTCCTACAATATAGTTAACTTTCATGACATGGATCGAGAGGCATTTGCATAGCTGCAGCTGCCTATAGCTCTTATTTTCGCAGATAAGTAAGCCTGGGACCGAGGCTGCAGCCATGGTTCATGACTCTTGTATTGCCATGATAATCATCATGGCAGTCAAGTTTCAGGGCTACAGCTATAGTCAAGTCTACCAACCAACGGGTATGGCTACTGCAATCTACAGCCATGTCTTTCTCGCGTTATGTCTCGTCCTTTTAATTAAGGATAAACCCGACGCTTACGTCGCTCGAATGCCAAATGTGCCGTGCCGGCGTGCCAGCCAGCGCAAGTGCAGGGGAGTCGAGGGGTCTGCGTCGGTATAGGCTAACCCAGCCAGCCCACCAGTGCCATGTACATGAAGCTGGTTTAGCCAGCACATTCATATAATTGACACTGCCCAGCCACTGCAGCGACTCGCAAGGCAATCTAAATAGATTGTCATAAACGTGCATGGTCACGGTTTAGAGACAGACAGGACAGGAGGGAGGAGATGCACCTAAAACAGCAGTGTGTGTGCGCGCCTATTTAATTATTTAATTCATATGGTTCACATGGGTTCAGGTTTTCGTTCACTAATATATTATGCGTACGTCAAAGACGAGTGCTATGACAGCCTCTATGCGTTTGAAGCCCACGTGTGGCTCAAACCGCAGGTTTGTGGGAGCGTTCCAGAGGGGAGGAGCCACCACTATGCCTGTGCCTCGTCATGTATGTCCATGGGGGATACAACCACGTGACTTTACATCACAATAACACGTACAAGTTGAACACCGCCACAGCGGTCTGGTCTTCAATCAACAGCTTTGGCACACCTACACCACCTGCTTCGTCGTGTCACGCTGCCACCATCGTCGGGACAAAGATGTTTGTGTTTGGAGGGCGAGCGAGTAGTTTGGACTACAACGTCAGGGTATTTGACACAGACACCGAGTGCTGGCTTTCTCTCGGTGTCAAACACGTTTCGGGCAGAGAGCGTTCCCGTAAAGATTCTGCACAGTTTCCTCCAAATCAGCGCTGGGGCCATTCGACCTTTACCTACAACAGTACGTAGTTGGTGGCCAAAGCATTGGTCGTGGTCCTGCATACCTTGACCACACGGATCTGTGGAAATTCAACCCCGCAGAGACCTTCTCCTGGAAGAAGGTCGACCCCAAGGGGTTCCACCCCTCATACCCGTGTGGGTACAGGATGCGCTGTTGCATTCAGGGAGATCGTGTCGTCCTCTTTGGAGGGGAGAACACACCTGATGACCTGTACATCTTAGACTTTAGTCCTAGTCTGAAGCCGCTATGCAAGCTAGCAGTTAATCAGTACCACCTGGACCTGTCAGGACTCCCACACAACATCAGGTGTGAACTGGCAGCCATGACTAACAATAACAAATAAGGCCTATGCATTGTACGTGCGTCGTGTAAACCGGTGGCTGTGCGCACACACAGGTGGTCCCCCCCTCCCCTCTTTTCCTCTTTTCTTTTCTCTCTATTAATTTATTTACCTTTTTTATCTCCGTATTTTTTCTTCCCCCTCTCCTTTCTCTAGCACTGTCTCTGCATTGGGGAAGAGTGGGTGGGTACAGTGGGTGGAGGGGTGTCAAAAATGTAAAAAAAAATCCAATAAAAAAATATATATAAAAAAAACCAATAACAAATAAGACAGGGTCCAATAAGGGCGTGGCCTCGAGTGAATCTCAGACTTACTGTGACATCGGTCAGGGTTTCTCAGGGTCAGGTCACCCCCATAACTCAGAGAGTGTACAAATGGAACAAAATTGCTTCTATTTATACACAGAGACCTGTTATGGTCATGCAAGGGCTGGCTCACACACACACACACACACACACACACACACACACACACACACACACACACACACACACACACACACACACACACACACTTTTTCTCTTACCACAATTCTCCACACCCTTCTCCCTGTCACTTTACGACCAGCCATAAACCATGCGCAGACAGGGAGAAGTGTTGCCCTAGTCCCCTGCATGCACCAGGTGGGCTGCAGCAATCTCTGGGGGTCAGTCTACTCTAATTAATAGAGGGGATTATTGCCGGCTCCCCGGGCTGAGCTGAGGCCTCGCTGCCTTGGAATAGGGTCATTATTGGAGAGGTAATGAACAGGAGGAGTCGCTCATGCGATGATGTCTCTCTCTCTCTCTCTCTCTCTCTCTCTCTCTCTCTCAGCAAGTCGTGTCCTGGAGTGGGACAGTGATTTACAATTTAGGCATTTAGCAGACGCTCTTAATCCAGAGTGATTTACATTAAGCAATAACAAAAAGCATGGCATACATCACATATATAAAAAGTACTGTAGTTATCATGAAACATGCGTGAGCTAAGAACGTAACAGTGGAGTATCTATATCATGAAACTATATATGTAAACTATACATACTATACTATATTATATATTATACATGTGTACTATAAAGTGCTATGACTACATGAAATGCAATTCTAGTGCTGTCTACATAACATGCTATAAGCCTGTTTAAAATGCTATATAAGGGGCTTCTGATTTCCATGCTTGATGACTATACAAACCAGTGACTAGTGACTAGTTGCGAACGCAGTGATTGCGAACACAGTGATTGCGAATGCAGTGATTGCGAATGCACTGAGCACTAACTATGAGACCCTGCAGATCATGTCTGTCTTTCTGTGTGTCTGTCTGTCCCGCTGTGACACCACCCGCCCTCCACCAGAGGGCGCAGCTGTAGCACACACACACACACACACACACACACACACACACAGACACACACACACACACACACACACACACACACACACACTAATTGTTGTTATTGCAATTTACGAGCTGCGTTCGCTTCCCGCGTTTGCACGTCTTACTTGTTCTATAAAGAATCTAAGGCTCCATAAAGACACATCTGCAGGTGTATATATTTTCCACCTGCTGTGTGTATGCACACACACAGTGACTGATACGCACGCACACACGCACGCACGTCGCAAGCACGCACAAACACACTGACTGCGGGGCTCCACCGGGCACGTCAGCGTCGCGTCTCCGTCACCGCCAGGGAATGTTCCCTTTTAGCTGGCATGATAAGTGATGTCTCCTTCAATTGGCTCTTCTAGCCAGAGGACAGACATGAGTGACGTAAATAACAGCATCCAGATGCTGCAGGCTATAGAGTGACATGTTCAACATTCCATTTACCGCAGGGTGTGCGTGTGCGTGTGTGTATGTGCGTGCGTTAAGGCTGCACCACATATCTCAGTATTTATACCAAATGTGATATCAATACAATAATACGATATTAAATGGTGTATTTATATAGAGCCTTTATCCAAGGCGCTTTACATACCCACACCGCCCTGCCAATATTACCGTTAAAACGCAATTTTCTATATTTTAAGTGAGAACTAAACATTTTTCAAAATATTGCATAATTACACGTCACACACACACACACACACACACACACACACACACACACACACACACACACACACACACACACACACACACACACACACACACACACACACACCCCAACAGGAGCATGAAAAAATGGGAGGTATAAGATTAAATCTACCGCGATTAGCGACTGGACAGCGGGGGGGGGGGGGGGGGGGGGGTGCGTCTAACACATGATCTTTTCTTAGATTTGGACGGGATTATTTAGATCCGTTCTGAATCAATCAATCAATCAATGCTGGCCCACACAGACAGATTTCCTTTCTCGTTTAGAATGGAGATGAAATCAGTGCTGCATGTTGTCAACGGATGCATGCTAGAGCGTCCACTCTCTAATCTGTTTCATCCATTATTTTCTTGTCTAAAGCACACTTCTGTATTCACCTGTATGCTAATGTTCACGAGCACGCCACACAATTGATTCAACAAAAGGCTTTGATCTTTGATCTACTCAGTAAAACAAGAGAATACTGGCATAATTAAAAAGCAACGGAACATGGGGGGTGGCACTTCAGTTCTCTGACCGTGTGTGGAATGAGAATGGCCGCTCTCGACATAATAGGAGACTTATTAAAAATAACAGCAAGGGGGAAGTGGGTCACCCTTTCTGAAGGATAAAGCACGGGAATTAGAGGACATGTCAAAGTTGGTTCGGGGGAATAGAAGAGAAAGTGTAACTGTTTTAATACGCAAGGGCCTTGTTTGTTTGTTTGTTTGTTTGTTTATTAATAAAAGCAAAACACTGGCCAACAAGCTTTGATATGAGGCTATAGCCATGCACCATCTACAAAAGCCAGGTCAGGAGTATTATGGAGTACTCATGAGTAGCCTGGAGCTGAATGGCTCCCACGCCACTCTGGCAGCTATAGATATCGTCCCAAATAGAACAAACTATTGCTGTGAATGATGAGAACTATTTGCCTTGAAGCAGTATTCCCATCATTGGTGTGGATGAGGACTACTATGCCCTAAAGCCGTACGTACCGTATGCCATCAGCAAGCTGAGTCATCGTAGAACAGTCGCAGCAACCACAAATGCTCTTTACAAAATGCACACTTCCAGCTATATCCCAGATGTATCGTGTGGAGGCAAAGAGGCTCTATGACATACAGGAAAAACATTTGTGGGGGGGGGGGGGGGGGGGGGGGGGATAAGATCGGCAAGGGGCGCTACGTAGCCCTGCACTGCTGTGGGAGGGGGCCTGACCTGATGGGCAATGGTGGTCGCGTGCACGCATCATTGACAGGAGACTGCTGAGTGAGCGCTGGCACTTTGGCATGGGGGATCAACATGGAATGGATTCTGGCCATATAAGGAGCATGTCTTGAGTGTACAGGGTTTGATGAGGTCAGATCAACATAATAATGTCAGAACAGGTCAGCTCCATACGGTATATGGAGATCTAAGGGTGGTAGCGGGGACATTCTCTTGAGTGTACAGGGTTTGATGAGGGCCCAGGTAGGCCCAGGCCTTAATATTCGGGCCTGTTGAGAACTCTAGTTTTTGCCGGCTTCGGGCACGGCTCCACTAATAACTTTGGGGCAGGCCCGTCTAGAGTTTGAATGGACAGCTGGGCCCAGCCCGTCTAAAGTTTGAAATTTGAATGGACAGGTATCAGTCAAAAGGGAGACATCGAAGAGGAAGGATAGATGGGGAAGGATCAACAGTAATGTCAGAACAGGTTCTGACCTATATGGAGTTTGAGGTTTGAGGTCAGATGTAAAGTTGCTGCATCTAGCCTGGTTCCAGCCCTGAATCGCTACCATTAAAAAAATATCTCCTGGCGATTCAAGTCTGGTCTCAATTTCATTATAAGTAAGATATTCGCAAAGAATCGCTAGCCTATAGCAACCCAGTCAGCTCCGTTCTGGGAGATCAGCACAGCTGATTTTCATGTTTTGATTAGGTGTTCCACCATGCTCGTTTAAGCACGGCTAGATGGCTACTTCAACCAATCAGGTTGCTTCCTATAGAAATTACCTGTTGTATAATGCCAGTTATGCTTATGCCACTGCCCACTGTTGTACATGGTGTATGAATGGTGTCAAGGGCCGGAAATCTCCTCGAGGAATGTATAGCCGACATACAAGCTCAAAAAGTGCGCCTGAGAGAGAGAGAGAGAGAGAGAGAGAGAGAGAGAGATTACTTGTTCTGTTTTATGTTTATTTCTATGTGGGAGAATTAGCATTTTTGCTAAATCTGTTGTATTTACATTGCATCTATGTAATGTCCAATATGCGTTGTCCCATCTATGTATAGCCGACATACAAGCTCAAAAAGTGCGCCTGAGAGAGAGAGAGAGAGAGAGAGAGAGAGAGAGAGAGAGAGAGAGAGAGAGAGAGAAAGGGGGGGGGGGGTGAGAGTGCCTGGCCACACAATTTTCAAGGGCATCCCCGAACAATTAACTTGAGGTTTTGGCTACCTATTCTAGTATATTAGTCTTGGGGAGGACAGTCATTGATTTTGGATGTCAGCCACTCTCATTTTATGGAAAGTGCACTAAAATGGCAGAGAAACAAAAACAAATTGGATTTGCTGTGCTGTTATTTGTAATGTGAAATTAGATATGTGGCCATGTGTGACTGAGCAGAGCTGCAAGCAGAGAGAGAGAGAGAGAGAGAGAGAGAGAGAGAGGAGAGAGATAAACTAGAAGAAGTGCCCTTCTGGGCACAGGTCTCCACCAGGAGGATATAGGGTGAGCCAGATCACTCATAGCATCTCTGGGGATAGAATTCTGGATGAGCAGGACATTTGCAGCATTTTGTACGAAACGGGCCACTACTGAAAAATTTGGAAGGCAATCTTAGCCAATCAGTGTAGAAGAGTGTAGAGTGGATTGGCATGGATCGGGCCAACGGTGCCGGAGAACGTGAGCACACTCACATTGGTTTGTAGTTTTCCATGAGAAGAGGCACTATAGAGGTAGAGTCAGAGCAAGGAGAATTAGGAAACAACAGCTGAAATAGAACGCTATAAAGATGTAACAGAGACTGAGTATTTTTATATCACAGTATTGATACTATTAAGAAAAACATTATTGAGTACTTTGTCCGCCACTGTCCAATACCAATCCCAATGATGGATGGATAGGATATACAGTGTATAGGATGCACGATTAATCGGTAGCATAATCGGAATCGGCCATTGGCATAAAAATGCCATTTCGGTATCAAAACAGTCTCAAAATAATAAAGATTGTTTAATCGGTTTTCACCAGCAAAAAATAAATAAATAAATTCTATGTTGAATTTGTGTACTCATCTCATTCAGTAGTCATTCAGTTGTGAAAACAGACACTTAGAAAAGAGTATGCCATTTATTGATTGATTGAATACTTGATTGAACAGACTTTGGGCCAAGCCCACTAGGGCCTATAGGCTTGTTTCCATTGTGGTCCTCTGTATAATATCGGAATCAGTCATAATCGGTATCGGCAGATATGACCCTGTAAATAATCGGAGATCGGATATCGGTCATAATTTCATAATTGTGCACCCCTAGTGCATACCACTGCTGACTGCGACACTAGTATTACTAGCCCTATACACCATTACCATATGTAATCAAGCCTGTACAATTGTAGTTACCGTACAGCGTACATGGAAGATAAATTGTGTAATACTGTAATTTGGGACTTTGAGCGGTTTGCACACTTAGACACCTGTGGTGTTCCATGTGTAAAATGACTCGCCCACTTACCTACACAGCCACAACAACCATTATCCCCTCACTTGGGGCAATCTGATAAAAAAATTAAAACACAAAGTATTATCATTGATTCAGGAAAGTTACAAATGAGTCAGATTGACCTAGGAAGTTTGAAACAGATTTCAACACACAAACAAACTTTTGTTTTGTTTTGTGGATCTTAGTCGGTAGTAAGTTCTGAATGTGTCACTGATGTGGATGTTAATTTTGACAGACACACACACACATACACAGGTATGTGAAAAGGGTTTTGTGGGGGATAACAAATTCATCCAGGGAAAAGTAATGTTGGAAAGCGAGGCCTCCATAAATCAGCCGTAGCTGTCAACCTACGTGTCATTCGGTCGTGGCATAAGGAATGATTCAAGACCGTTCATTGGCAGCAGTTGAGCTGTCAATCTGGTCTGGTGGGGTGGCTGTGACAGCATTGTCACTGTAATGAAATGCTTTAATAACCTCCCCGACACACAGAAAGACCAGCGGGGTCGAGTATCTAATACCCAGTCAGTGGAGATTCACGATCAGCGATTCCATTGGAATCTTATCAAAAATGTATAACTGCAAATGGTAAGGAGGCTTTATTACTCTATTAATACTTTTGGTCAAAAGTAAGTGACATGCATGCACATCCAATCAGTATCAATATCTCAGATTGTTACAGTATAGCCAATTCCCACCTAACCAGTCACAACAATACAGTTGAAGTGCACTTAGATTTTGAATGTGAGAAAACAGAATGTGTCATTGTGAGAACAGTTCATTCAACTCTTATAAAAGGCTGATAAGGTTCGCATACAGGCTCTTACAGTAGCCTACAGTATATAGTGTGTTTCAATAGAGAACCATTAGTTGAGAGTTTGAGCATAATGCATTGTAAAAACACCACAGGAAATGACACAAAGCATACGGCCTATTTTTCTTTTTTTCCCCCAGCGAGAGCCCTAATACGACAGGTAACGGCTAATGCATGAGATTGGGAATTCTCTGAAAAGAAAACAATAAACGTCCACAGCCTGTTCCTAATAGTGTGGTACAATGCGTCAAAAAAACAGCTCCCGTAGGATTTTTGTGCTAAAATTGATTTTTTTTGCAGATCTTGGTAGTAGTCCAAACTATGAGAAAATGATGGGGTTCAAATTTTCCCGACCCCCACCCCGTTTCTGGGGGGGTCATCTATTTGGGACCTCCCAGAACAGTATGCCAGCCAGTTAATGTCCGATTTTCATTATATTAGAATGGTTTTGTATGTTTTAAAACATTCTGAGTTGATTTCTTAAACTTTGAAAGTGGTCAGAAGATTCTTTTTTGACTGTTGGTAGGGGTGTTTCCTCACCTGGGACATCCCGGACTGACCCCTGGGCCTATCCCAGTTCTCATTACATTCCTCGCTCTGCTCCTGCTCCAGAATATTGTCAAATTAGATCATAAATAGAGCATAAAAGTATTTGTAGCTTGGCTCTGATATAAAAAAATAGTAGTAGCCAATACCAGGGGTCTTCCACAGGGGGCAAATGACCCCTAGGGGGTCCTCAGAGTTACTACAGGGGCCCACCAAATCATTGTGGGATAGGAACTTAATTTTTTACATCAAAATGGTACAATTCGTGAGCAGTGCATTGATTTCAAAGACAAACTCCATGAACGTGACCCACAGATGGTAGCGACCTTTGATGAAATCCAATCCTGATATTCAGAAAATGTCAAACCACCCGAAGATGAAAAAGACATTGGCGAAACAGAGTGTTAATTGCGTTTCTCGGCATTGATTGAATACAATGGAGAATTCAACTCGCGGTTGCGGTGACTTTTCTTCTTCTCTTTCTTCTTTTTTTTTTATGTTTTTTTGTGGCTTTCGCCTTTATTTGATATTTTTTATGGAGGGACAGACAGTAGGCTGACAGGAAATGGGCAGAGAGAGATGGGGGGTCACTCCCACTGGACCGCGGTCCGCCTTTTGAGGACCACTGTCATATACTGTCTCTTTTTGTCTGTCCACGACAAAGACTCTCTTCACCAGGTGTAGTCTCTCACAGGCTGACAATCCTAGTATAGCCTGCACATCCCTGGGTACAATGATGAACGATAGCTTGTGCACTTTGTCTTTGTGCGTCACATTGACAATGCATTTTCCTTTCTTCGGTATGTCTGCACCTGCATAGGCTGTCACTTTCATGTTTGCTCTATGTATTTTTGGTCTGGGTCTTATTTTCATGAAATCAGTCTCTGACATCACATTCACATTTGCTCCAGTATCCAATTTAAATTGCAGATGTATGTCATTGACTTTCAGTGTAGTGATCCAATCCTTGTCTCCTTTTTCATCATCATTTACAGGCACAGCATCCACGTAGAACTCCTCTACTTCATCATCTACATCCACTTTGCCTTTCTGGTCTGGATCTTTACAGCAACGGGCATAATGGTTGTCTTTATTGCACTTATTGCACTTTTTTCCATATGCAGGACACTGCCTAGGTGGATGTTGTGTTCCACATCGAATACAAGATTTCTGATTGGCCATTCTGTTTCTCACTGCATCCACGTTGCAGCTAGCATCACTTAACAGCTCTTTAGCCTGTGTTCTCACAGTCTCTGCAGCTCTGCACAGTGCTAAGGCTTTCTCCAGGTCTAGATCTGCCTCTCTGAGCAGCCTCTCTCTCAGACCATTATCTGTGATGCCACACACAATCCTGTCTTTTATCAGTGATTCTGTCAATCCACCGAATTCACACGTCTTGCCTCTGTTTCTCAGCTCATTTACATACTGATCAATTGTTTCTCCCATTTTCTGCACACACGTGAAGAATCTGTGCCTTTCAAATGTCACATTGCGTTTTGGAATGCAATAAGCCTCAAACTTTTCCATTATTTTCGGGAGCTTCATTTTATCTGCCTCTGCAGCAAAGGTGAAGTTATTGTACACTTCCAGTGCTTCATCTCCCACGACATGTAAGAATACTGATGCTTGCATTTTAGCACTCTTTCCATCCCCTCCAATTGCAGCTAAATACAGTTCAAAACGCTGCTTGAATCTCTTCCAGTTTTCAGCCACGTTACCTGTTAGCTGAAGAGCTGCTGGTGGACGTAGAGCTTCCATTCTTACTTCGTTTACAGTTCTCAAAAGGTTAGAAACGATGTCGTCTTTTTCTGCCGGCTTATTGCGCAACTGACATTTCTTGCTTTCCTTTGTTCTCCGGAGATTCTTTCAAGTTCCAATTCTTTGCACCGTCCTCTTCCAAGCCAATTCTGACACCATGTAATCACTTGTATGTTGTGGGTAAGTTCAATAAGACAAGGTTCTTGAAAGAGTAGACGTTTATGTTCAGAATAATAATAATGTGGCAAGTTACAAATCAGGAGCACAACATGTTGGAGAAGGCAGAATGCTAGCACAGCACCCTGGGAAAGCTGTGTCTGTGTAGCCTCGGCCGGGAGGCGATCCCGGGTTCCACAATCCAATGGCACGTACGTTAACCAGTCGACTAAAGAGTCATGACACAATAGCCAAGTAGCAACGCAGCACCGTATAGCCTACAGTCCCCCCCCCCCCAACTGGAAGCGCGTCCACGTGCGCCAGCCAGGAGCCAGGCTCGACTGACTGGGGGGACCTCCGCCCCAGGGAGTGAGACTGTTTGGGCTGTCGACTACCCAGGTTAAGGTCTGTGCCGCCTGGGAACATACTTGTAGAGGTTACCCAAACAAACCGCTGCCACCAATGTAGCCTCGGCCGGGAGGCGAATCCGGGTTCCCCAATCCAATGGCACGTACGTTAACCAGTCGACTAAAGAGTCATGACACAATAGCCAAATATCAACGCAGCACCGTATAGCCTACAGTACATCTGTTCTAGGCATTACTAGTCAACTTATGGACTGAATCAAAACAGATCAACATCACACAGACATGACTAATCATGAAGCAAATACGATTTGCTCATATCATTACGTTCAACATATTCAACATATCTGCCTGGGTGACAGCAGACTGCAGGGCGAGCGCTGGTGCTTTGGCATGGGGGGTAAGATCTTAATCTGTTGAGAACTCTAGTTTTCGCCGGCTGCCGGGCACTAATAACTTTGGGGCAGGCCTGGCCGTCTAGACTTTAAATGGACATGTATCAGTCAAAAGGGAGACCTCGAGGAGGAAGGATGGTTGGGGAAGGATATGGAACAGGTCAGCTCCATATATGGAGATCTAAGGGTTTGAGGTTTGAGGTCAGATGTAGAGTTGCTGGCCAATATTGATGACATCAGGGATCTCCATATATGGGCTTAATATTGATGACATCATATGGGATCTCCGTCCCTGATGATGTCACGTGCTCCATCCCTAATGATGTCACGTGATGTCACGTGCCCGACCAACCAACCAACCAACAAACAAACACACACACACACTGACGGGAAATGCACAATTCCATAGTTAACTGCGACCTCCGGTCGCAAAAACAGTACTTTTTCATTATTTACATCTTGGTGCCAATTATTCAGGGACCAATTGCAATGTCCTCACGGCCCACCTGTGGGCCCCCGGGGGCCCGCTCACAGGTTCGCTGGTTGTATATATCACGTAGACTTGATGTGAGACGGTCTGCAGAACCTGCACTCATCAAAGATGAGAAGCATGCATAGCTTTGATATGATATGCACCACGTACCATCCTTAAGTTATTCCTTTTGATATTCACATTTCAGGATCTTCTCTCCAATTGCAAGCTCACACAGTAAGTTAGCACTTTCTCCTCTCTCCTCAAGTTTTATTTTTATTTTTTTTAAGTAAATTTTATTCAAAGAGTTTGACATCATATGCAGTTTTCACAGAAAGAGAATACGACTCTTAGTTTTTTACATTTTCTCCCACAACTCCTTTCCCAGTTCTCTCCACCCACCCACCATCTTTCCCCACGAGGCCAGACATACAAACAACATACAAACACAGGTATAAAAAACAATAATTTGAGTACAAAGCAATACACACAACATACAGTATATAAAACCAATAGGTAGATAAGATACTAAGACACAAAGAAAGGGATCACATGGTTATGGTTAATAAACAACTTCAATGGGGGTTAAGATTAACAATAATACAAACAGGTAAATACAAATAAAACAAAGTAATATTAAATAAAAATAATTATATATATATATATATATATATAAAAAGAAAAAGAAAGATATATATATATATATATATATACATATAAAGAGATAAAGCGCTTAATTGGCTCATTTCTCGACTCTCATGTGTAATGATTTCCGACATATTATGCTATATATATTGCACCAAGTAGAGATCCGCACACCAACACCATGTGTCTTCAGTCAGGTGAAAGTGATTCTAAACTGCTTACATATGATATTAAAGGTTGCCAATGGTTGTAAAATTTGTCAGAGGACCCTCGAATTGTGAATTTGATCTTTTCAAGTTTCAGAAAGGACATAACATCAATCAACCATGATTTAGCCGAGGGAGGGGACTCAGCCTTCCACTGTAAAAGTATCCTCCTGCGGGCGATTAATGAGGCGAAGGCAATAACATTAAGTTGCTTTCTGGGTAAAACTACATCCTCCTCCGGGATTCAAAAAATTGCAATTTGGGGGCAAGGCAAAATGGATGTCTCCAGCACTTCAGAAATTATGTCAAAGAAAGATTTCCAGAATGGTATCAATTTTGGGCAAGACCAGAACATGTGGGACAGATTCCCTGGTGATTGTGAACATCTATCGCAACTATCCGTCATGCCCGGCATAGGCGGCGGGTGCGTTTTACCTTTGGGTAGGCTATAGAATTGCGTTGGGGGGGACGGACTCTCGTGGCCGAGCGAAGTGAGGTCGCCGCCGCGGATTTATTTATTTCCCAGATGGTCTAAAAATGAGTTATTTAGCATACTTTTACCAATGAATTAGCCTATACAACGACTTTTGGACGTCTTTTTCTCAAGTCTCGAGTCAGTCAGTCAGTGTAGATTACCCGGCGGTGTTGCTGCCCCTCCGAGAGTCGCGGCTCATGGCTCTTGAAAGACGGCACAGAGACAGCAGTCACTCCGCTGAACGTGTCAGTGTTGCTGCAGTGGTGTGAACTGTGAACCGTGCGGACATTGACTGGTGGTGCTGAGTTCTGACAGCCACTCACTCTTGCTGTTTCCCAAAACAAACCAGCGCGCGCTACTATTTGCTACAAAGCGACTGGAAGGACGAGGTTTACAGACATACCAATAGTAGTCAATCATATGCTGATTAGGCCAGTTGCTGTATAGTGTATAGCCTATCCGATCAGCGATCACCAGGGGGCAGCGACAACACACACACACACACGCACACACAATAGCCTTCTATAATGCTGCGCACATATATTATATATATTAAAAAAAATACCCAGCATACTTTTTGGGAAGGCTAAGCCTTCCCTAGCCTTACGCACCCGCCGCCTATGATGCCCGGATATATTTTAGATAACCTTGCTTTACTGTAATGAGTTCTGTGGAGAACTTTAAACTGAATGAGGCTAAGCCTAGCACAGGAAGAGGAAGAATTAACCCTCTCCGTTGCCTGCTCCCACCACTCATCTGAAAATGCGATCTCCAATTTGGCCTCCCAGCCTGCCCTGATCTTATCCAAACCCGGGTCACTGCAGGGGATAGTCTCATAGAGACAAGAAACAACACCTCTAGCTAGGCTTGCTGCAGGCATAAAGACCTCCACACCCGACCGCATAGGTTCTCCTCAAGTTTATTAAGCAGCCACTACAAGAACACAACATTGCAGAAAACTACTGTGTACGTGACGTGAAGAAAACTCTTTCAACTGTGAACCGTCTCTGCGGCGATGCTTTGCTTTGCTTTCAGGCCTATAGGACAAAATCCTGCAGAGTAGAGAACAACTTAAATTTGAAAGTTACCATTTGCACGAGATACCTTGTAGTAAAATGAAAGACAGATCAGAACAACACCTTGAAGGGAGTTATTTGAGATCCCCCGAGGAAGTCACACTTCATAAGAAAATGCATCACTCTACAGTTCTTTTTTTCCTGCGAAAACTATATGGCTTTCAGCCAAATTAGGAGTTCTGTCACATGATCTGGTACAGTCCCCGCCAACAGTTTGTTAGATGACTTCAGCGGTACGTGCCCTTTCATATTTATATTAAATTACACTGCCGCCCAGTAAGGCCAAACCTCTCACCAATGCCTTAGCAAAAAATTCTGATCATATTTGTGCTTCAGCAGTGGGTTTAAATTCACTGTCCATCTCAGTATACCCGCAAGGAGTTCATGAAGACTTATTGTAGAGAGATTAAAAAATATAGAGTTTCTCATTTTCCAGCCTTATTGAAGCATATCGCAATACCCAAAGGCTCCTTTTTAATGTGGTCAGCTGTACCATGAGAGGCCCTCATGGCTTTTATTCCTGAAACTTCTCAAAGAGAAATGCAAAGAGTGTTTAAACTTATTTTTCCACAAGTAGTCAGGGGATATTAATAAAACATGGGAATACATTTCTTACCAAGAAATGTCTTCACCAATGTGTTTGTAAAGGTGTCTAACATATACCACATTGGTTTATATTCAACCACTCTAGGGGGATTATTTTTTTTACAGTTGCTGAAAGTTGGGGTACCATATAACCATTATAAGGCAAAATGTTCAAATTTCATTATGCTTTAAGTAGCATGTGACGTATCAAACTAGGGGGTTTTCATCATTCTGAATCCATTCCAAGCTTTGGTTTTGCACGAAAAACACTCCTTGGGCTAAAAATGGCCATAGCCGTCATCACAAATGTGATGTAGTCAGCACATTTGGGCAAATGTGGCTATGGCTATGGCCAAACTAGGGGGTCTATGGCCAAAACTACAGGTCAAACTAGGGGGTTTTCATGATTCTGAATAAAAGAATAGCAGACCTAGTGGCGCGCTATGAGCTTGTAGATGGGTTCCCGCCCAAAATGGGTTAAAGCATAATGAAATTTAGAACATTTTGTCATACAGTATATTGGCTGTTGATGGTATACCCCAAATTTCAGCAGCTGTAAAAAATTACCCTATAGGGTGGTTGAATATAAACCAATGTGGGATATGTTAGTAGACATGGTGAAGAAAATTCTTGGTAATACTGATAATATTCCCTGACTAAAGGGAATATCAGAATGTATCTGATCCTGTCTAACGCGGTATCAATTCACAAAGCAGCGATAGCCTCACTGCAATTAGTTTGAACCCATTTCTGAAGCCTTGCTGTCAGAAATGACAGTGGGCCAACTGCTCTGACATTCTCCCTATTTGGTTATTGGAGAGTTTTGACACATTCAGTAGAACTTAAAATCTCTATTTTGTCATCAATAACTAATTGTGTTTTATTGGCAATCTCTAAACCACCTTTAGTTGAGATTCCTTTCGTCAATGATCATTTTTTATTTTGAAAGAGCTCTATGCACATTTCTGCCAACAACAGAATTGGCAGAATCGCGGAAGGTTTCTAATATTTGGCAGTTCCGTTTTCATTTTTCACAAGATTGGTGGTTGCTGCAATTAGACTACAATACGTCAACATATGTTGTGCTACTATGACGAAAAAAATCACACTCCTCTGAATCCTTTTTATCATAAAGACCATGTATGATGATGAGGTCACCCACTTGATGTACGGAAGAAATGCCATCATAAAAAGTCAATGTACTTGGCCACACACATGGCCTCAACATGCGCAACACACACACACCCCTGTAGGCGTTGGAGGGGCTAGCGCCCCTCAAAAACACCCATAAAATGTAACAATGTGTATACGCCCAGTGTTGTTTGACGTGGCGAATGAGAAGGCCCGAAATACCTGCACGTGTGTCTTAAATAATACACTTAGTCCACCTATATTAATACACAGACTCTGTGTGTATTTGGGTGGGGTCCTATTTGTACAAAAATGTTCTGAAACAGAGGACAACAAGGATACTGGGGAGAAAGAGAGAGAGAGAGAGCAGCTGGAAGAAAGGCTCGGAAGAATCATCATGAATTCCATGAAAATTCCCTCTTTTCCTTCTCCCTGCAGGAAGGCCTGCTGTGCCTTTGACAGTGACCGGGTACAGAAACCACCTTGATCCAATATGTCTGACACACACCATAGACACTCCTTTGACAGACTCCCTCCCTCTGATGCAACCTTCCTACTGCTTGAGCGTGTTTACCATTCATTGTGATCTTGAACGTCCCAAAAAATAAATAAATACTGTACACACACACACACCAGTAATGCACGTCAACAAGATGGATACCAGAGGAGAGCGAGCCTTGAGTCTGTATGAATGTGCATGTGTGTGTGTGTGTGTGTGTGTGTGTGTGTGTGTGTGTGTGTGTGTGTGTGTGTGTGTGTGTGTGTGTGTGCGTGAGTGCGTGCGTGCATGGGTGCGTGCGTGCGTGGGTGCGTGCGTGCGTGTGACCATTGACCAAATACCTCCCTCCCCACCCAGCTTCACTTCGGGCCAGTTCATGTAGTTATAGGGCCCTATTTTCACTGATGCCTTATCCCTTTGGCTTAATTAAGCCTACACTTCTTCTTTGAAAAACATTTTAGAATACATTGACACGTTGTGAGCTTGAAGATCGGCTAATTGAACTATTTAAACATGTTTTTCAAAATAGTAAAAAACAAAAAGGTTTCAGGATAATAAGGCACCACCGGAAATAGGGCCCATAGACTCCAAGCCGGTGGATTTTAAACAGTGCGGGTAGTGGGCATGCAGGTACTTTAGCCCCCATATCACGACTACATGAGGGCTATACAGTACATGGAAGCCTTACCGTTGTTATAGACCCCATTACTGGTGTAGTCCTTGGTCTCGTCTTGACTTGGTCTTGGACCAATTAAGAGACTCGGCACAGGCCAGTTGAAAACAGTAGTTTTCGCCGGCTTCCGGGCTGCACTAATAACTTTGGGGTGGACCCGACTAGTGTTTAAATGGACGGATGGGGAAGGCTGACATATACTGTACAAATGTTTAAAACATTGTAGAAATGTTCATTTGCATTCTGCAGAAAATATTGTTAATTACAACCTCTAAATGTAAAAATGCATAAGAGACATGAGGCATTGTCTAGTAATGATGACAGCATGTGCTTTGAAAACTGTGAATTCTCGCCATATGTTAGCACATAGGCTTATGTTTCCTTTGTGTGAAGTGCCAAGCGCACTATCACCCTGACAGAAACAATTCCCTCAGACTCCTCCACATTAAGTATAAAAAAGACATTTGCTTGAGTAAATGGTGTTGGAGGGCACACACAAACATACGCATGCACGCACACACGCACACACACACACACACACACACACACACACACACACACACACACACACACACACACACACACACACACACACACACACACACACACATGCACAGGCCTCTGCCAAACCAATACTTTTCGTCACAGGAGTCTATTGTTCACTTGCGATTATCAAACCCACTCATGTTCTCGTTCTGCCAGGTTTTAACCTTTTTCTTTTACATCTTATGGCCCTCGAACGCAGACACACACACATTTTCTGCTGACATCAGAGAGAGAGAGAGAGAGAGAGAGAGGGGCAGATAAACCGCTCGCCTCTGCCTTCAGGAAACGGCGTGGGCTGTAATTTGTTCGCCACACACTCAACCTCCCCCAACCTCCCCCAACCCCCCCACTCTGCACCCTGCCACACCCCACCCCTCCATCAGAGCCGTGATGTGACCGCTGATATGTTTGGAAGCCGCCGTGCTTGCGGCCCCTAGCTTGTCAAATATTTGGTTTATTCAAAAAAGAACCCTCACGTGACATGGATGGCGCTGGCGTCGGAATCGCACGCAGTATATCGGACGCGGTGAAGGACAGTCAGATGATGGGTGGAGTTAAGGGGGCTAACGTGAAGAGGGGGGGATGGGATATATGTTAGAGGAAAAGGACAGAGTGATTAATGGAGAGCAAACACAAAAGGGCAATGACTCAGAGAGATGGATAGAGGAGCTTTGGTATGTGAGACGCAGGAGGACAGGGTAGGGCAAGGGGCAAATGAGAAAAAAACATGACAAATCACTGAGCTGGAAGGGTGAGCCCCGGTGGCTCAGCCAGTTAGAGTGCTGACCGCAACATGGCAACCCACTGCGATCACATTAGCAGGGGTGGACAGTACAGTACGCCATCCGGTGGCTGAATTGTGTACTCTAGAAATGCCAAGCGTTCATCTCTATGGAGAATCGTCTTATTTTGAAAGGCGGTTCACTCGGGAACTGAGAATCAGGAAGTGAATAATCGCTATGTATAACAGGTCCCGCAAATGTTCATTATTTCACCCAAAACATAAAATTTGTAACCGGCGATCATATCGTTTATAGAAATGAGAAATGAAGCTTGTTTCGATCCAAAACGGAGCCTGGAAGAAGAATCCGAGATATTTCAATTCAAAAAATATATGAGCTATCATTTTAGCGATTGTTACAATTGTTTGTTACAGGGCGGGGGCATTCGGGCAAGTGGATAAATATATATTTATGTTTTACAAAATTTGACGGTGATTTCTTAATTATTATATTACTAGAGTGGTGGCACTGGCCTACTTGGAAGGATGCAAGTTGGAAATGCATGCCCCAGGAGTTCTTTGTCAGGCATGCCCAAATATGGAGTCTATGCAGATGTCAGAATGATGTCAGAACAGGCCAGGTCCATATATGGAGATATACTGTAGGTGATCGAATGATGCTGATCATGATTTGAGGCATTTTATTCAAAATGGGCCAATTTTAGCCAATCAGGATGGAATAAGAAATAATATGTGACAGATCCGTCTTTATCACATGACTATAGAGATAATGTGTACCAATTTCCGTGATGTTTGGAAAAAATCTGTAGGAGTAATATCAAGAAATGGCCTCCTGGGAGTGTGCGTGCAGCACAGTATCATGTTGATCGGTCCAGACGGATACACATGACACATGAAGGGGTGGCCTGGTAGAGACAACAAAATGTTAAGAAAATATCAGCATAACTGATTTAAAAGGTCAGTATAATATAGTATAGTATAGTATAGTATATATAGTATAGTATAGTAATACGCATGGATAAAAGAGAGGCAGTAATACAAATAATAAATAAAACAATATCAAATTAACATCATAAAAAGGTCTGGACATTTATGTACATTTTCAGAAGTGATTTAAGTATACAAGAAGATGCCCGGAGCTTGTGCCTTCCAAGCCAAAGACAAAAGGGGGATAAGTACAGCAAATGATTTATCTTGCAAAGTATATAAGCCTGGTGCCAGCATGGTATTCCTCATCCTACGGGACACGAGATCACGTCACTGGAGACAAAACACATCATTTTCTCCTCTGACCGCCTCTCCTTTGTACTCTGTGAAAGTCATTATCTAAAAAAACGATCCGGAGGGAGGTCATTCACAGCGGCATTCTGTTAAGTAAATGCACCGTGGCAAAGGGATGACTCGCTCACAGTCTGTGCTGCGGCAGGTGAAGAAGGCGCCATTGTGAAGTTAATGGCGCTGAATGATTCATTTCAAAGTCCCATTTCCGGAGGACAAGTCAGCTGCAGATTAAAGAGTGCTTGGTGATTGGAGCCAGCTAGTGGTGTTGCACATTAGGAAAGAAATTAATTTGAGTGTGGTAATGAAACGTATTATGTCTATGGCGAAGCCCGTTTGGAGCATTTTACATCACTCTTGAGACAGGCATGACGATGGCTTAAATTTTTAGAGGTTCATTTGAACTCACCCAATATAATGGGCCTGTATAAAGGAGCGCAGGTTTTGATGTCTCATTCGGAACTTCTGGTGTGAGCTTGTACCCCTATAATTGCCTGGGTGGGTAAATGAAGAGGACACATTCTATGTAGTGCAAATGTAGCAATAAATAATCAAGAACTCAAGCGGACACAATTATTATTGCGACTGTAGGTAGCAGTTTACTATGAAAACCTGCATTTCCCGTCATTTGGTCGGTTGGTCGGTCACGCCTCCATATATGGTCATGCCTCGCGTCATCACGCCTCCATATATGGTCATGCCTCGTGACACGTCACACCACCATACAGTATATGGCTGTCGCCATATATGAATATCACAACACTGACCTCATCAAACCTTTGATAGCCATGGCGGAGACTGGATCATATTTGACCTCAAACCTCAAACCCTTAGATCTCCATATATGGAGCTGACCTGTTCTGACATTCCATACAGTATGTTGATCCTACACCACCCGTCATTCCTCTTCGATGTCTGCCTTTTGACTGATACATGGAGCTGACCTGTTCTATTCCATATGTTTATCTGACCTCATAAAACCCTGTACACTAGTCAAGACACACTCCATACTGTATATGGCCAGTACATAATTCATTCCATATGTTGAATGACTCCCCATGCCAAAGCGCCAGCACTCGCCCAGCAGTCTGGGCCCTAAAGGGCGAGGTCGCGTCTAACCCTCTTACTGGTTATGAAAGGGTCGAACACACCTACCAGTGGGACACGCGTGAATCTCGTTTGTGTCCGAGCATAACACTTTATTTAGAACACACCCAAATCAATCAATTATTCAATCAAAGCAAACGGCATAAACAATATTAGTTTGCGTCTTCTACAAAAATAAAACGTACAAGTTAGTTACAAGGCTGCATTCTGTCGCGCGTGCCAAGCTGTCATTCTCTTGTATTATTTATTTCTCAATCTCACCACGGAGTAACTTTGTGTCTCGGAGGACAGTCTCGGTCTCGGACGCAAACGAGATTCACACGTGGGACACATTTCCTCTTGGGGAAAAGAAAATGCACTAAAAAGAATTCAAATACATGTACTGTTAAAATCATGAACTTTTGAATACAACAACTCTCTACTACAACTTTCACTTGAGCAATATTTGACTGGGAGTATCTATACTACTTTGGTTGACTACTTAATCCACCACTGACATGGTGACGATCTCAAAAACACATTTAACAGCATACTGTGGGACAAAATAACAACTTGTCAGAGTGCCCAGTGGTGGTAATATTTCCTCAATAAATAAAAAATGATGATAATATGACATTTTGGTATAATATTGTGTTTCTTCAGCTTGTGATAATAGTGGGTATAATTCCACAACTTAAGTGAACGCTCCAACCCTGCCAGCCCTCGAGCCGTTGATCCTCCGGGACAACAAACCTCTACTGATCTCCACATCAATCAGTAGCTCGTTCCGTTTTGTGACCGAAAAGAGCCCGCGAACGTGTTCGAATCAATCCATGTCATTTTGTCTCATGGAAAAAGTTAAAAGTTAAAAGGAGAACAGCCCAGTCTTAAATATATGCCAGGCTTAATTTGATATTCCCAACCTGCCTCCATCATGCGCCCACGGAACACATGAAACGGATGACAAAAGGACGAGAGGGGATGCGTCTTTCTCGCTGCCTTTGAAATGGATGGTATGAAAGCATGTATTAGGGGTGGGGGGGGGATACAACATTGGGGGTTTTAATACAATGGACATGTGCATTTCCTGTGTTCAGAAAACCTTTAACCCATTTTGGACTGAGGTCGATTTAAAAAAAAGGCTTCTAAATCCTAAAAAAAAATCTGAAAAACCCATGTTTCTATGTCAGTGGTGCTCAACCTTTTTCATGTCAAGGACCCCCAGAATTATCTCTATTGGGCCACGGATCCCCATCTCAAAATATGTAGTTCCAGAGACCCCCCAGAAGCAAATATTGTAGTCCAAAATGTTCGCTCTGAAATACATACAGATTTGAGGCACATTTTCACGATAAAAAAATAGCAGACCTACAAGCTCCTAGCGTGCCACTTGGTGGCACACTATGAGTTTGTAGATCTGCTATTTTTCATTAGCTAAGTTATAACACTGAAAGGGGTTCCCGCCCAAAATGGCTTAATGATGTTGGCACTTAAATCACGCTTCAAGAGGCTTTGTATACGGCAAACGGCAGCGGCAGCCCTCAAGTGTTATGAAAATAAAGCAAGCAAAGAACGAACATGAATAATGAGGGGTACGCTGTGCCAGGAAGTGCATGTGCATTCTGTGCAAAGTTCCGATGCCAGAGACACTGTGCCAAGTGTTGAATAGATGTGATGGAAAAGTGAAGCAATACGACTTATTTTCTCTATTCCACCGGTTAGCTTTAATGGATTATGTTCCACTGTCAGCTAACTGACAGAAAGATGAAGTAATACAAAACAAAGTATATTTACCACGTAAGCCCTATTATTTTATATATACTAATAGCCTATCTACAAGCTCACAACGTGCCACGATGTGACACGTTGTAAATTTGTAGATCTGCTATTTATGGAAACATTTTGAAAGATTTCAGTGCTTTTACTCAAATCTTAGCAATATATTTTGCTATATATTTGATGCTGTCACTTTTGCACTTTTACTCCGGTAAACTTTACAATACAGGCCTACTTTTATATTGTGTTATTGCTGCTTACTTTAGTGAATAATACAAGAAATTATACAGTCATATCAGCTCGCAGCAAGCTAAACCCCTTGAAAAGTACTGTCAACTACGCTGTTTCTGAGATATAGTGAATGTCATTCTTTTTCAACTATTTGTAATCCTGACCTGAGTTTAATGATCTAATAATTAAACTAGTTCTCAACCAGTGGTCGGGGTACCACCAGTGGTCATTGAGGGGGTTCCAGGTGGTCCCAACTAAACGATGGAGAGTTGGTATAGCTAAATGGACCCTTATGTATCTTTAGCTCTTGAGAGTTTAAAATGTTACGTTCTCAAGGGTTACATTATTGTTAAACATCTGTGTTACTTAATTGACAAGAATACTACACAATTAGAGAATGTAGACGATAATTGCGGACAAAATCGCATCCAACGATAACAAAAAAAGTTTTGGGTCTGAGATGGCAACATGTTTGTTAATCGATCAAAGCCAGCATAGCATTCTGACTAAACACACTGTCATGCGTGTGTTTAGTCATGTCCGGTTACCGGTCATATATTGGTAGGATTTTCTAATAAAGTCTTTGAGACATCTGATGTAAACAATTCAGTTTACTTTTTGTTACAGACCAATGATTATTCCCTTTTAAAAGCCTTTTCATATTCTGTTGGTATAATAGGGTACATTGGCATAATGGACTGCAGGCAATATTGCTTCGGCGCACTCAGAAAATGGACCAATTTGCCGTAGAATGCGTGATGAGAAAGATGAGTTCCCTTATAGCCCAGAGAGTACAAATGAGCTCCTATAAACACATGTGACTCATATTAGCTCTCAAATCGTATCACCACTCAGACAGATCACGTACTTTTAAAGCCTGTCGGCTCGGTTTAGAATCTCAATGCGGAGGGACAGCAGTATGAGAACAGTACATGAACTATAGGGCTATAGATGCACGCTCAGGCAAGCAGTAGACGGCAAACGTCTCATTAAGTCACATTAGTGGACGGGAACAGGGCGGTTAAACAGGACGCTACGGTGCGGCAGAACCGGCGACGGTAACAGCATTGCCATTCAAAGTCACAATATATATATTCATTTTAATTTATATTTTTTGTCCCACGATTTTGTAACCCATTTTTCACCCCTGTGTCAATCATCCTGTGATGTGATCCTGGGCTCTACACACCCTCCGCCAACCTAGGGAGAGCAACGGACTTAACTCATGCTTCCTTCATGCTTGAGTGTCCAAGTTGCTCCTTTACACCTGACAGGGGGGAGTTTCCCTGGTTGGACGTAGCGCGTGGAAGGAACACGTTATTCCAACCAGTTCCTTTCCCCTCAATCAGGTGTCCCGGCTGGCCAGGGGGAGGCAGTTTAGAGACCAGGATTACTGCATGTTTTTGTGAGGGTACCTACCCTAGGGGACACGGGGAGAACATGCAAACTCCACACAGAAAGGCCCTTTCGCCAACCTTCGGGTATGGGCACTGATGACGCGGAGGAGGAAACACGCCGCCAGCACCCACAGCGCTCCGAGCGGGAATCGAACCCAGGACCTTCTAGCTGTGAGGCGACAGCACTACCAACTGTGCCACCGTGCCCCCGATATTTTTTTTCTTTTTACAGCAGTACCGGACATTATCTAGAACCGGATGTTAACGGAGCTCCATATCGCAGGAACAAATCTCATAATTTTTGCTGTCCTGACATTCCATCATATTTTTATATTTTTTAAATATTTTTGACCGTGCTGTGCCGTGAAGCATACAGTGCTGCCGTATGCCACGGGGGACCGCATGTAAATCCGACGGAGCATTAGTCCGACATGCGGACGCATCTCGGACTAGCGCCTGCTCCCGTGCTTGCGTTTATGGTTAGGTTAGGGTTTGAGGTGGGTTGTCGTTTTTCGGACCAATGACTAGTTGAACTAAAGTACTGCCCACGCAGCGCTTGCCTGAGACCATGTGAATGCAGCATTACTTGATTGCTCTCCGGTCTCTATCCTGTCTTTGCTGTACATTTCTCTGCGATTCATATAAAGCAAAAGCAAAAAATAGTAATATATTCCCCAGAGACATTTCTAAAAATAGCAGCAGCAGCATGCACTCTGTCTCCTCAGCACAGTGTGGGGTCTGATCTCCACGGGGCGTCTAGCACTAAAACGCGCCCACTTACATTACTGGATATAAGCATACCACCACATAATAATAAAACTTTATTTGTATAGCACCTTTCATGACATGAAATGCAGCTCAAAGTGCTTTACAGAAAAATAGAGAATAAAAGAAAAGCAAGGCAACGACATTAAAAAACAAGCAGTAATGCAATACAGTGAGGACATGAATAACAAAATAAATAAAATATCAATTAAAAGCAATGTTGTAGAAGTGGGTCGTGAGCTGAGCTTTAAAAATGTCTACAGAGGCTGCCTGACGAAGGTTGTTCCATGCCGACGGCCCGTAGAAGCAAAAAGCTGCTTCCCCGTATTTTTTATTTGCCATTTTTTTAGGCAAAGCGAGCAGGCCAGCAGTGGAAGACCTTCGGGGGCGGTTTGGGACATATTTAGGCAGGCAGTCATGTAGGTAGGAAGGTGCGAGACCATTGAGAGCTTTATAGACAAGTAAAATAATTTTAAAATCAATCCTAACATGATGAATCATTGCTGTGTCGGGAAGAAACCTCATTTCTACACGTTTCAACTTTTTTATCTAAAATTAATGCCCTACAAAAATAGCCTGAATGCAGGAAATATGCGTGCCCATTGTAGATCAATACTGAACCAATAAAATGTATTAAGACATGCTTGTGGCTGAATAATATAATGGAACACAGCCTTTTCCCCCCAGTTTTGGACATAAAAGGTTTCTTCCCAACAGCGATTTTCTGTCTGTCTATCATCATATAGCACAGGGGTCCTCAACTAGAAATGATGAAGGTCCACAAATATTTTTTTTGAATAAGACCGAGGTCCGGTCCCATGTGCGGCGTCCATCGGAGAGCGGGGCTCTATGCCCGTTTAGTATGGTCAAGCCAAGCTTATACAAATCAGATCCCCTTCCAACCAACCAATAATGGGGTGCAGAGTGCAGGCCCGGAGTGGAACTCCAAATCCAAATCACACTGCGCCCGCGCGAAGCGCGCGCCAGAATTTTGGGGGCCCTTGGGGGACATTTTGGGGGCCTTTGCAGCAATTTCACATGAGAAATGTACCATCTGATGTTATTTATATTATTAACTTCTTCCCACCATTAACATAAGACACACAATGTAGTTGTGCTGCAGCAACACTGCCTGAATTGAATTGAAATTGACTGTGGCTGGCCTGGCCTGAGCTTAGGAGAGATTTTTTTTTTTGCTGGCCTGACCTGATGCCTAGGGTCCGCAGAGAGGTGGTCCGCGGTCCGGTCGTGGACCGCGGTCCGCCAGTTGAGGACCCCTGATATAGCATCACGCGTGCTCTCTCTCTCTCTCTCTCTCTCTCTCTAGCTCTCTCGCTCTATGTCCTATGGGAATCCATGTGCAATACAGTACCTTGATTATTTCAACGTATTTCAAAACCTAATATTGGACTGATCAGTGCCAAATGTATTGTGCACACTGCCAGCAATTCCTCTACAAGCTACAAGCCATTTTAGGCACACAATATAAATCAATATGAAGCGTGTAGCTTCATAAAAGACACATAGGCATTGGACTTGGTGTCATTCAGATGAAATAGCAGCTGCCACTGACTTCCAAGTAAAAAAACAAAAAAGTCTTGTAACCATAATTATTTTCCCAGTCTGTTTATGTTTGCTGGTTTGTGCGCCTGCATTTACATAGCCTACATGCATTACATGTGTTAATTAAACTCTGTCTTCCACTTCGAGATTCTGACTTCCTTGCATTTGGGTCCTAGAAAAACCATCCTGATAAGTTGTGGCAAAATCTGTTCAGTTTGGCTGACTCAAAAACTACAATAACATCATTCAGAGCTGGCCTGCAGGCCCTCCCTCAGTCTGGATGAATTGATGTTGAGATGAGATGTTGTGACTATATAGCCAAACTAGTTTGGCTACTATACTGTCTGTGATTGATCTGAAGTTGGTCAGACGTTCGTAATATTTTAGCACAGCTTAATTCTGGCAGCAGTGCAGGGAAGCTGCAGCATGGAGAAAAGCAGTAGGCTCTCTAGTGACCATTACACACAAACCGGTTGCTAGAAAGGGCCAAAACTTCATTAATATATGTGTGTGTGTGTGTGTGTGTGTGTGTGTGTGTGTGTGTGTGTGTGTGTGCGTGTGCGTGTGCGTGTGTGTTTGTGCGTGCGTGCGTGCGAATAGTTTTTAACCAATGTTTTATCAGAAAATCGTTTGTAAACCATGCTGTGTTGTACGGCATTGCTTCTCAAAGTGGGGGATAACCCGTTGTGGGGTCCAAGGAGGAACCCATGGAAAAAAAATGCATCGGCCAGGTTATTTTCTTCCTGAATGAATGCATTGAAACCTCTAGAGAATGGAGGCGTACAGTAGAGATGATGATGATGTGACATTTGCACGGTTGTGGGGGGGTTGGCACTTACTTGGCAGTGTAATCTTAAAGATGGGAGCTAAACAGAGAGGAATTGAAGCGAGAACTCAATGACCAACAGCGGAAAGAAGTGACGTTACTGCGAGAACTCAATGAGTCGAGTGACAATGACCAACAAAAATAAGTGATACTATTGCGGGGACAACTTGTGGAGCGACAACTGCAAGAACAACTTGACAGAAATATGCAACAACAACTCAACAACCAACAGAAAGAAATTATGCTACTGCGAGAGCAACTTGACAGGAATGTGGTGAAATCAGCAGATCTACAAGCCAACACTACGCCTGATGACTACAACAATATGAGGCAGAAGGAGCCAAACCACAGCGGAGACACACAGATGACTATTACTACACCCAAGGAACAGCCTGCAGACAACAACCATGATGGTATGAGCGGAGACAAGAAGCCTGAACCCCTCATAAACAATCAAGGACAGGGGGGAGCAGTTGTCACAGCGACACTTTGTCCAAGGAAGCTATTTCCATTCATTTCATATCCAGAACCTCATCCTCATCTGGGGACTGGGCCACAGCAAGCAGAAATAGACACATATTCTGCAACAGTACATGTGCCGAGAAACTGGACACCTGATGAATTGAGAGACATCATGAAGGACCTTCCAGACCACAAAGTCAACATGGAGCACTGGTGTGCAGCTGTGTTAGACTTGATTGAGATGTATGAGCCATCGGCAAGAATGCTCAAATCTGTATTTCACAAAGTCTTTGGATTAAAATGACTGAGTAAGACACACGACACATCACTCCCACAACTACAATGTTTAAAACTAATTGAAGCTAAAGATACTGGCAACGAAGTAGTGGCAGAGCTGTCTTAACTTCTAAATAAACGTTTTGACAACATTCCACCGGTGTTTTTTCCCGTGAGATACAACCATGCCAAGTAGCGGTCGCAACAAACAGAAAAAGCAACAAGCCGAGGCAGGCCAAGGAGCCTCGGGGGACAAGCAAATGGAGTCCCCAGTGGGAGACGCCTCTGACTCGGCAGGAGACACGACCGTGCTGGAGGCTATCAAGGGCTTGCGAGCTGAGCTAGGCTTGCTAAAAACTGACATTGTGAAGACGATGACTCAAAGATTGAACAACTGTCGAACACCTTCAGATGTGAGATTGCAGCTCTCAAAAATGAAACCAAGACATCCATTTCGGCTGTGATGACAACAGTGACCGAGAACGCGGAAAAAATTGCAGACTTGGAACAAAACGCAATCAGCGCTACTGATACAATCGCAATGCTGGAAAAAGACTTCTCCAAGTTGAAGAAGTTAGTGGAGCAGCTGTCCTCCAAATGTGAAGACTTAGAATCGAGAAGCAGGAGGTTAAATTTGCGTATATTATCAGTGAAAGAAGGGAAAGAAGCGGGTAAAAAACCCAGTCTCTTTGTGGCACAACTTCTGCAAAATGCACTCTCGCTGGAGAAACTACCACTTCTGGACAATGTCACAGGGGGCTCCGTCCACGTCCTGGAGATGATGCACCACCCCGTCCCTTCATTCTCAAGCTGCACTACGCTCACGAGCACGAGGAGATACTGCGGAAGACTGCCCAACTACAGAACATCACCTTTGATGGTCAGAGAATTCTTATTTTCCCTGATCTGCCCCCTTCCATTGTGAAACGCCGAGCCCTGTTAAAATTAATCGTGATGTTTTGTGACAGTTGCTTCTTGTTTGAAAGGCAGCAATGCTGCGTTCATATTCAGTAACAAGCTTGTTAACATGCCTTGCATGTTAAGTGCACTTACTGTCCACTGCTGCTGAGCAGCACTATATTCCGTTCACCTGTGTATTGACATGTACAGTGGAGGAACATCATATTACTGTTATGGGTTCACTGTGTGGCCCAGAAGACATTCTTCTTTGTTATGACATCTTAGCATAGCGACAAAATTAAGAAGAGAGAACATCTGGACGGCCACACACAGCTACGGAGGACGGCAAATGAAAACACAGCTAGGCGCCGACTCGGTTCATTACAGATCATTGTTTCGTAGTGTCGGAAGTGCACCATGGCACAGAGCAGTAGATGGAGTCACTGCTTCATGATGGCACATACGTGCACGTGGCACAGGTGGTGTATTTGTGCACAAGGAATGCTCACGCACACCATTGTAGCGGTGCCGGTCCACAGGAGAGTAAACTCAATAGTGTGTCCGCATGCACACTATAGTCTCACGTTGCCAGACAGTTGCCTCTCGCAATTTTCAAATGCTTCCGTCATATAGTCTGGAGCAACTTGCATTACCTTCCATTATACTGTACCTGTGATAAGATCTAATCCACACACTGTGTTGGTGGAATGAGACACGTGTAAAGTGACGATAAGATATCAGATCCTACTCTGACTTATCTTTCATGTTCTGTATCATTGTGCACCACTGCATATAATGTATTTAAAGTCAACATCTGATCCAGGTGAGAAAGAAATATCCATTTGTTTTTGCATGCATGCTTCTTATTTCCCAATCAGAAAGTGACATCAAGTGACATAAATGATAGTAATGGCAGCGCGTCGAGAGCTATTTTAACTATTATAGATTTGATTTTGTTTTGACATAGCAACCTTGAGTGATATTTGACTGGGAGTATCTATACTTATTGACTCAATTACTGGGGTTCTGGGTAAAACAAAATCTTTCAGATCTTTCAGCATGCAGCTGCAGGTGTCACAAATTTTAAATGTATTATTTACATTATGGATCATAGCAATGATTTGATATAGCCGCCTATGATATGCAGCCACATAATCATTAACGGTCATTGATTCTCAAAGTCCTCCACATTTGTGTACGTATTATTAATTGTCATTTGTGGGTGTAGCAGTCTAGCCGAATACAATGTTGCACTTGGCCGCGTGCAAATTGGAAGGCTATATCCCCACAGTTATTTTTTCCACCTCTGTTTGTGGCACAGCTGAAAAGGCCCATAGGGCAGGAGCCTATCTCCTGTTTCTGTAGCATGAGGCAGCTTGATGTACAAGTACTTACCTCCAATCCAACCCTTGATGATGAGTGCCAAGTGAACCAAGTGAACCCCAGCCTCCCAGTCTCAGGGTGGACACTCTAACCACAAGGCCATAGGGACATGTCCCCCAGTGTAAATGACGCCTATGGCAAAGAAAGCCATTTAGCGTAAAGCTACATGACTCATCTGACAGACAGTGTTTTTCTACGGAACCTGACCAGTTATGCAGCACTGCTGCTCCCAGACATGATGTCCCTCAGTTTGACTGCATGGCTCTAGTTGTCAAAAAAGTCAAAAACCGCTGGCTTGTATCCAGCGGCTGTGGAGGAAGCCTGGAAAGGCTGTCGGGATGACAGGGATGTGCTTATAATGTCAATCAGACCGTGCACACTGCACACGCGTACGTGGGTTATGTTTGAAATTTCTGTATTTAGGATTACCCCATTGAGATACAGTATCTCGTTTTCGAGAGGGTCCTAACTACAATCAATACAATACAAAACACAAAACAAAACAAACAAACACAAAACACAAAACGTGCCGGTCAAGCTGCCTGCACAGTCTTTCCTGCAGAGACACTGCGACACCCAGCAGAGGGAAATGTAGACATCAGTCACCTTAAAGCAGTGGTGGAAAAAGTACTCAATTGTATTTATTTTACTTAAGTAAAAGTACCAATACTGCAATTTCGAACTCCATCTTCGCTCTGTAGATCTAGACGAAATATGATGGAAACTAGTGAAGAAAATAAAGTGCAGCTACAAAAAGAAAAAGAAAAGAAAGAGACTGTGAAACAAACTATATGTGTAGGCTAGTCGTTATAAGGTACAATTTACAATTTAGGCATTTAGCAGACGCTCTTAAAGGAGAATTCCATACTAAAAGGCTTTCTTACCTTTCTTTGTAGTTGTTACGTCCCCATCAAAGAGGTCCAGGTGTTATTTTGTGCAAAAGCTCCTTATTGGCTATTTCCCCTACCATAAGCCCTAAATTAATTGCATTGAATTGAATGGGATGTATGGGGTGTTGTGCTAATTCGCTTATTTCCATCGCTCAAAATTATATATATTTTTTATATCCTCTCTTCATAATGTAAATAATAACCCAAGCGGCACAGTTTACTACTTATTTCGATGGAAATAAGTGAATTAGCACAACACCCCATACATCCCATTCAATGCAATGCAATTCATTTAGGGCTTATGGTAGGGGAAATAGCCAATAAGGAGCTTTTGCACAAAATAACACCTGGACCTCTTTGATGGGGACGTAACAACTACAAAGAAAGGTAAGAAAGCCTTTTAGTATGGAATTCTCCTTTAATCCAGAGCGACTTACATTAAGCAAGAACAAAAAAGGATGGGAATACATCACATAAAAAGCATTTATCATGAAACATGCGTAAGCTAAGAACGTAACAGTGGAATATTATATCTATATAAAGAAACTATACATATAAACTGTATAGGCTACATATACGTATACTACACTATGCTATTATGTACTATGACGTGCTATGACTACATACAATGCAATTATAGTGCTGTCTACATAACATGCTATAAGTCTGTATCAAATGCTATCTAAGTCTACAGAAATGCTATCTAAGGGGGTAGGGTAAGTGCTATGGGCCATGATGGAGTCTGAAAAGGTGGGTTTTCAGACTACGGCGGAAGATTGGGAGTGATGCTGTAGATGCTGCAGTAATTATTAGAGCCATGCCCCTAAATTGGCCCGTATAGGGTTTATGGTTCTACTAGACTTATGACTTTAATATTATGATGTTTAATATTATTATGAAAGAATCATATCTATATATGTTGGAATCTCTGTCCTCCCCTAATTGAGAACCGTCTGAATGATATTTGGCCAGGTCGTTTTTTCATAACTTTTCATTTCCTTTCCCATCTCCCCTTATAAGTTGTTCTTAAGTGACCTGCCTAGTTGCATAAATGTTTTAACAGGAAACTGCACAGTTTATAAAGATTAAAGCAGGGGAAGTCTGGGTTTCAGGTACCCACATCAGTCTTCAGCCCAGGTACTTACTTACCATGCTGGGGAAATGTGATCGAGACGTAACAAATCCCCACTAATGCTCAAAAACAGTGACAGCCTGCCGAGAGAGGATTTCAAACTCTGTGTGAATTCATGAAAGATACTAAGAAAAGAAAGGTAGATAATGAAACGTAGCACAGACAGAAATTACGGCAAGTCAAACGGGTGGCAGAGTTTGTGTTTATGCATGAATTAAATCCAATTATTTCCCTTCCTTTTAACAACGTCCCACCTCACAACTTTCAATCACTGTAGTCAGCAGCATTGCCAGTGCCACAACTAAAACTTCTTCTTGGGGCGTGCTTGGAAAGCTCATGGCTGTAATTAAATGATAAGGTGTTTATGCAAATATGTCAGATTTTTGTCAGCAGCTTGGCTGCTGCTGGCTTTAACGAGGAGGTTGAGATAGTATAGATCATTGATTAAACACGAGAGGCTGTCTGTCATCCCACTCGCTCTTCACTGCAAGACACCGTTTGTCTCTGTGTTATCAGTTTGGCACATTGGTTTTCAATGTAATATTTAACGTTGTGAGTGTAATCAGAGATAGTCTATTCACTGCTCTGGAAATTAATCACCGACACCCACCCGGAATTGTGCGCATGCATGTAGAGTAGACCCATACACACACACACCTATGCAAGGAGCTGATTGTGGACGACGAGAGCCTGAAGCTGCAGTGGAAAGGATCGGTGAGTTCAAGTTCTTCAGAGTACACATCAAGGAGTGAGTTGAAGTTCAAGTAAAAACAGTTCAAGACAAAACATGCTGCGCACTTGAGAAGGCTAGGCGGAGAACACACTGGGAGGGATGATGGGAGAAGAGCTTCCCTCGTGCGTGTACTGTGTAGTCAAAGCTATCAGCACCTCATCAAGGACAGGCACCAGCCTGAAGCCACAAACTGTTCATACTCCTACAACTACCACGGCCAGGCAAGGAGGCCGCTACCGCACACTTCCCATTGCAATCAGACTGATTGCAATGCAGACTCACTCCAATCTTCCACCCGGCTAGCCAGACTGTTGAACAAAACGGACAATGACAACCTATACACACTCACGCATGCACACACACACACACACACACACACACACACACACACACACACACACACACACACACACACAGTGTGCCTGAATCCATGTTGCCTTTAGTAAGCAGCCTAGACGCACCACCGGGCGGAACATCACACACTAAACTATTGACCAGATCACTTAATTATATTTCTTTGTATCATCTCTTCTTTTCTCTAATCATGTAGATAACCAATAATTCTAATCATGTTGTTGTTGTTGTTTTGTTTTGTTCTTGCTGTATACTGCAATCATGTTTTCTGGATATTCTATATTTCTTGTGCAATGTTTCATTGTGATTTATATAGGTAGAGGCCTAGCCCCTTGGGCTTTTTTGCCTCAGCCTAGCACTTTACCCTTCTTATATGTATGTTTATGTATTTATGTTCACTGTATTGTTTTTATACTGTGCTGAATATAAAGAAATACAAAAACTAAAACTAAAATACTATAGCTGCACAACACATGGTGGGAAGTTTAGCATCCCTGAGGGGGAAATAGGCTTGTTGCAGCAGTAGGGTATGATAACAGAATTGTGCTGTAAAGCACCACTTTCCTTACAAAACGCCTCACATAAAAGCACAGGGCACACCCGTTTTCCCAAAGCCATTCTAAAAAGTGATTTAATTGAGCAATAACACACGGGATGGAGCGCTTTTCTGTGGTTATTGTCGAGACTGTACTATGCAGTAGACACGATACAAAGCAGAAAGGTAAGATAAATCATAAGCCAGTTACATAATCATTCTACACACAACTGTCATGGTGGCTGTGAGACACGGTAACACACCAAACGAGTTGATAATACATACACAAAGACAGCATACGAGTACACACACAAAATACTGTATATATAGTCCTCCAATTCTAATATGGGATAGGATAAGCTATTATGGGTCCTTATTATGGGATTTTTAATAGGATCATATATTTCAATTGGATTTTCCAAAGTTCCAATTCTTTAGGATTATATAATAGAATTTCTATAGAATCTTGAAATTCCTATAAAGGTGCCGTGTGTGTGTATGATTGACTACTGATGTTACAGTATGTTGAAAAGTAGCTATAGACAAACTGCTCGGCAAGGATATAATTTTCACCTTGTTCTTATGGTTCATTTGACATAGCTGAAAATTGGATAGTGCAGCATATCTAACATTTTCCATTCACATTTAAAGCTATGATGTTTCCAGTGGGTGGGTGAACTTCTTGTGAAATTTGGGGCTCCGCTGCGTCAGGCTTTGTACACACCTACACAACAAATGTTCGGTCCGTGTGCGATGTCTGATTGCTGTTTGATTGCTGATCCAATGGTTTGGTTTGGTTTGACCAAACATTTTTGTTTGATGAGGGGGGAGCAATCAGCAATCAAACACAAATGTTTGATCAAACCATGTGACTCCCATTGGAAAAGCATTGTGGTGGCCCAAAAAAACCGACCAAACATTGGTGCTTGATACGTGTGAATGAAGCCTCAGAGTTTTCCTATCGAATCAATGTACATTTGGTTCTGCCCGACTGGTGCTTAAATGAGTTTTCCTTTCGAGTGTATTGTCCCGGCGGGGGGGCTCAGCCTATTTTGCAGATGCTCGGGCCCAGAAGCAACTTACTATGGTGCTGTGTGCATTTCATTCGGGCCGGGCGGCATGGCAGCGACTCAGCAGGTAAAGCGGCTGATAAATGGGCGAGGTGATCACAAGATGACACTGATGGGGAGGAGAGAAAGAAGTGCTTTATTCATCCTGACAGTCGGTTCCCACACGGATACACCTACCGACATGATCTCATATATCAGTATCCTGCCTGCCTGCCTGCCTCTCTCTCTCCATTCCTCCTGTGAATGAGTACTGAAGGTGCTGCTTATGATGCACATGTAGAGCCAGCATTATGACTGACATCCTGACATATCCATGAACTGGAAGCAAGCACTGTGCTGCAGCACAGGATTAATACAACACACACACACACACACACACACACACACACACACACACACACACACACACACACACACACACACACACACACACACACACACACACACGCACGCACAACATTTTAACACAAATCTTGTATGACCAGAGCATGGTGTACGTGCTCCCAGCGCTCTGAGGGCGTATTTCTGAACAAATTTGGTTAAACTGTTTTGCTACGAGGGTATCGACAATGAATCTACGAGCACACCACCAGCCGCCAGCCCGCCAGCACTGACTGACTGCTGTTCTTGTTGTCCAAGTCTAGTCTTCTTTGTCCTGTTGAACCTGTTCTTTGTGTTTATCTTTTTTGAGTGGTGCAACCACTCCAAGAAACAGCAACGTGTGTCCCTTTGTATGCGTGCGTGTATGTCTGTTCAGAGTACCAAGAGGTTACAAAGTGGCGCTGTTGAGCTTCACACTGTGCACAGGTGCATGATGGGAAGCAGCAGCCATTATGTGGTTTTTGGGTGTGACAGTACAGTACAGTACAGTACAGTACAGTACAGTACAGTACAGTACAGTACAGTACAGTACAGTACAGTACAGTACAGTACAGTACAGTACAGTACAGTAGACCCTAACCCCCACACAGAGTTGCACCACTCACTTCACACGGTTGTGATTTTCTCTTTCTTTTTGTCTTTCGGCGGACTGCACCCCACAGTGTAATAACTGTAGGGGGTGCACTATACAAATACAAAAGTGCGAGCATGGGTATGCAGTTCAGAACAAACTGCCTCAGTTGTTGTCCTTTGACGTCACACATGCAGCTCTCTAGGGGAGACGTCAAGTGGCTTTCCTTGTGAGAGGCAGTGCAATCTCAATGGAAATGGCCTCTTAGAGACTGCTCTGCTGAAGTTCCTGCTGTGCCTGATGAAGCCTAATGCTACTTCCGGCTGTCTGACGTGTGTAGGGCTGCCCTACACAGGAGGACACACCAGGAGGCCGAAAAGTGGCTAAAAGTTTGCAGGATTGGTCATGAACAAAATCGTGAACGCAGCGTGCAATTTACGTGAACTTTTATATCGCCACCTTTGAAGGGTTTTGAGTTTTCATTTTAGCAAATAATGTTTACATTATGCCATTATTATTATCAAGCCGTTATGATGCTCTCAGCTGGTCATCGTGAAAGTTTGCTCATCCATCACAGTCACAAAATATCTTCCACCACTATCAACGGGGTAGGACTGTGGAAGGCTGCTCATTAAATGTTATTTTGAGCACTGAGAAATCTTTCAACTAAAATAATATACTGTGCAGTATGTTCTCTCATTGTGAGGTGCCATGTGGCTGTTTGTAATGGCTCTCCAACAGATAAGGGCACAAGAGTCTCTTGTAAAAGCCTTGTTCAAATCCAACCACTCTCTTGAGTCTAGAAGAGAGTGGTTGAATTTGATCTCTTCAGCAGTCTGTGAGCATGAAGGCTGCAAGTAACTGAAATCCTGTAGAATGTAGTTATTCGTTTGAATCAAATTGCCAAAGTTGAGTATTCCGCTGACAAGCCAACAGTAAAAGATGAAGATGAAGGATGCTCATTAAAGATAATTTGAAGAACAGGGAATGATGACATCCTTCAACTACAGTATACTGGATAGGTACACATTTCACCTGTACTACTGAGCATGTTGGCAGTGCCAACTTCTAGATTTGCATGCCTTACGTCGACTGTGAAATTACTGCCGACTGTCAAATCCATCAAATCAATTGTCATGCATTAACTAAAAAAGAGATAAAGTAGGACTTGGTGTGAAAAACTTCACATTTTTAATGCCAGTCTTTAAAATTATGCAGCCATTTTATCTGCATTTCAACTTCTCAGGGGTCATTTATAAGGCAGACTGGCCCTTGTGTAAGTCATGGAAGTGCATTAAAATTATACAACCTGATCTTAACTTCCTCATTTTGATGGCTTTTCCAAGTGTTCTTTTGAGGACACTGTGCCCTTTACTATGCCAGCTTCCTTCATCATAATTATGGGGTTGCCTGGGGTGGAAGATTCAAGATTCAACCTTATCGTCCCACTTTCTGCAGCAAAGGTGTGCACGAAATGAAATGAAATGACCGCTGTGGACTTCCTGGCCTGGCTCATTTTGATGTCAAGAAGCCAGCTGAAAGGTTTGTCAACATTGTCACGGCTGTTGGTTGAAAACAGTTAGTTTTCACTTTTCAGAACAATAAAAACTGTTTTCCAATGGATCCTATGAAGTTATAAAAAAAAGTTCTTAACAATTTCTAAAACCCAAAGACACACTTAGTAAACACTATAGATCGGCTATTTTTTACTACTTGTGTGTGACATGTACTGACTGTAGTATGACGAAATAGATACAATTATGAAGAAAAAGACAACATGAAAAACAAATCAGGAGATTCAAGGTTTCTTCCTCACAGCAACGATTCATATAGGCGATCTTATGTTCCACTTTAATTGCAATGCAAATGCCAGTTTTATCAGCTTACTCCGATCGAGCGCAGATCGCCTCATCAAGTTAAAATGCCACAATAAAGAAGTCTTTACCAAGGGCCGCCGCTGCAAGTGCAACTGCTATAGGACATGGACACGTCATATTCAGGCCATTCTCCACAAATAAGTAAGCTTACAATAAATGCACCGTCACAGAGTTTTGGATCTTCAAAATAAGGGTTGAACGGCGCGATATCCTGGCATGTTATTAATTAATCTTGGCTAGGAAACAGCTAATAGTGGTCGTAGTCTCATAGACATAGAAAGGTTGACGCCTGATTCGCCGCTGCAATTCATTGGAGCGACCTGTATCAAACGGAGGGCGGAAGTGCGCCCAGAGTTATATGGACATGCGTGTTATGGCGGCGAGGTGTCTACCTTTCTATGTCTAACCCATTCTGACCTGAGATCAGATTCATACTGAGGTTTCCACTGGACACACACTGGTCTGATGAACCCATTCTGACCTGAGATCAGATTCTAAAAATGTCAGTCGTTCTTCGATTTTTCAAAAAATAGCAGACCTACAAGCTCGTATCGCGCCACTCGGTGGCGCGATATGAGCTTGTAGATCTGCTATTTTTCAATAGCTAAAGCATAACATGATGGTGACACCAAAATGGGTGCCCGGTCAGAATGGGCTAATTGTCTATGGTCTTCTACACCCCACCTCCCAAACACACGGTCGCACAGGTATGTCAGTGGACTGAAACTGGCTGACTGACTGTAACTGACTGGTGCTGAAATGTGCATCGATCGCTGTTCGGCAGTAGTGTGTAAGGGCTGATTCATACTCTTATTTTAGAGCCGAATAAAAGTCGGTTCGGCTATGTAGAGCCTACAATGTGACGTCATTTGAGGTTCGGGGGGGGGCGGGTACCGTCCTAAAGTCGGCTCTACGGTGCTACTGAACGTTTCTGACGAGCCAAAATCTATTTCGGCACTACAGCTCCGAAACAGCGGTAAAATAGGAGTATGAATCGGCCCTAACACTTTAAATGGATATACTTTGGTGACCATCTTATCTGTGAAACAGGTTTGTATCGACCTCTGGACATTGTCACATTTTGGGCTACATGCTCTTGAAATAGGCCGCCTCTGCTAGTATCAAGCTGTACCCATGGCCTCAGGGATTAATATGCTACGCACACACCGTGTGCACACGCACACGCATGCCTCTGCTTTTGGATCCCCTCTGGACATTCATTTTTATGGCCAGTGAGGATGTTTTATCCCGTCTTCTTCTCTGACAGAATTAAATATATATGCATTTCCTTTTGGGAAATATGTTGATATTTATGTTTGATGATAACACAATTGAACGCATGTGTGTGTGTGTGTGTGTGTGTGCGCGTGCATGCGTGCGTGTGCCTCTGTGCGTGTTGGTCATAACAGCAGGGAATTTCATATTGTCGCTGTACGGTAAAAACATCATAATGACCAAAGCCATTCCTGTTTATTAATAAAGTTCCAGAGGGGGTCCCCCGGAACAAAATGTGTCTGTTAAAAAATAGCAGATATACAAGCTCCGAGGCGAGCGCATCAGTTAGTGCCCCGCCGCGAGATTGTACATATTGCAATCTTGAAAGTATTGGAAAATAAATTAGATTTCTTTCTTTTCTTTCTTTTTTTTTTTAAGACAAATCTTCTCTTCCGGCACAATACCTTTTCAGATGGAGGTTCACGGACAAATGGAGCTTCTTCTTTTTTTAACCCATTAAGACCTGGAAGTAACGCATCTGTGTCGTGCCACGCTATGAGCTTGTAGATATGCTTTTTTGTTGTCATGAAAACGTGTGCAAATCTTTGAATATCTATTATTTCACAGCGGATGTTTTTAACTCATATATCTTTACTTCTGGGAGGGGGGTCACTGGAACAACATTTTCAGATGGGTGTCCACAGCTCTTGTAGATCGGCTATTTCCACTACTAGTAAAACATTGGGTTTTCTAATTCATGGAATTTCTTCAATATTTATTTTATTTGTTCCTGAAATGACTGAAACATTATTTGAATGGGAATGTTTTTTTTTGTCAGGTGAAACCTGACCTAATGAAATGTAAGGGACCAATTTGCCACCTAGTTAGACTGATCTGATTGGCTCCTCTGGCCAATGGGACACCAACCAACGGCAAAGCTGCCTTCTGGCCAATGGGAAGGGGAGGGTCAAATATCCCTGCCAGGCGTGCCAGCCACGTAGACTACACACATACTGTACATACAGTGCAGAGAAACGCAGAAGCATGCTCAACACTCACGGGGTAACGGGGAAGGAAGAGTATCGATATAACTTCAAACCAAACGCGGCTGAAACAGAGCAGCCAATGCGCAATAACAACTCCCGCGAGGCACGAGGTTGTGACACAAACATACATATTACACGCAATAATCATACTAATATGATAAATATCACTGACAAATATCACTATGTGATCATTTGTTTAAAATGTATGAAACCAAAAATAAAGGGACCCATAAAAATGTGTCCGCGACCCACAAATGGGTCACGACTCACGACCCACTGTTTGGGAACCACTGTACTACGGTATATGCAACTGTGTGGCATTTAATATTTGCCACTGGTGTCGTCTCAACCAGTATGACCCTATTAATCAAAGTGCATCATGGGAGGATGGATCACGGCGCTGCTGTTTCGGCTCTCGCGGCAGCCATCAACACAAAGGAGTTTCCCCTCCCCTCTCCTCCCTCCTGCATTATAATGGCTGTGACTGAATGACAAGTCCCCATCAATAACACAGCGTAGTTTGTTCTTCCCCTCCCCTGTATTAAGATGGTGACTGAATAAAAAGTCACCAGCATCAATAATACAACAGATTGTCCCAGCGTAAAAGAAAAATGACCAATGAAACCATGTTCCTTTCAGACCACCAATTCAGCCGGCAATTTATTTTAATAATTCAACAAGCACGAGGCCGGCTATCGTTAATCACCACAGTTTCACAGTATAGGCCTACTGCAGATGCAGTGCTGGAAAGTACATTTACGTTAAGTACCGTACTTAAGTACAATTTTGAGGTATTTCCATATTCCAATACTTTTACTTCTACTCCGTTACATCTCGGAACAAAATATTGTACTTTTACTCCAATAGGCCTACAGTACAGCTATTTCAGTTACTATAACTTTGTAGATTTTGATTATTTAATTATACCTAGTCTCCAAAAATGAACAAGTTCAGGATTACCGGTTTTCTGATTCTTTATTTCTCTCAAAAAGATGAAGGCCTTTCCAATAAATAAGACTGGGGAAAATAGATTTACAAATATATTGGAAACTTAAAGCACAACTAAAGACAACACACCATACAGTGACTGCACTAAAGGCTATCCCTTAACTATAAGGGCCCTGGCAGGTCTGTCTCTTGGCTGTTAACGCTTTGCCTGCCCAAGTACTACTGACTCTCCGTCCCTTGCAGCCTCCCTTATATAGGGAGTGGATCCTACCAGTACCACAAGTACAGATTCCAATAAACCATCAATTAGCTTTTACAGACATTTCCCATATACCCCAGGAATAATCTAACTATTAAATAAATGTTGTCCATGCATAACAACCAGAACACTGTTAAACCGATCATACACACACACCCCTTCTCTTCTACAATACTTGGCACGTTCCAACACTTCTTAACCAAATGGACTGGCCCTGCTCTGAGGAGTGCCAGTACTGCAGAAGACAGACAGGTGACATTTCAGCTTGGTTCCAATAAACAGTGTTTAAATAAACAGAATGTTTGAACCCCTGAAGTCTGTCATTTTTATAATTGAATGTAACAGGTAAAAACCATGTACTCCTACCAAACCTCACTTCCCTCTTATTGTGTATGGTATATAGGGCACGGGTTGCCCCGTGACACATAGGCCTAGACATTAATCACTTCAGCCCCATATAGACGCCTTTAACAGACGACGCCGCACTGAAAAGCACCAGCATGCACGTGAATACCGGCCGCACAAGAACCCTGCCTCTCATAAGATGCAATGGAAAAGTTCACACTGCACTCATGTGTAAAAAAAATGCTCAATCAAACTTTCAGATGCTGTTTTACTCCCAGTGTGGAGGAAGAATGATTAGGATTTGTATTGTGATCTCTCGCCCTTGAAATATATAATCCTTTGTTTCTGTTGTGTGTGAAGAATAATAGCAATTCAAAACTTTGTCCTCAAAACCACACCTACATTAGCTGTCATAAGAACGGGAGATGCGCTCATGACCACGGCAGCAGAGCCGGTTTGTGCATGGCTGCACGTGCACCTGCAGCCCATCAAGCATAATTTATGCTCCGCCCAGCGATGGTGTCACGCACGCAAACCAATAAGCTGACAACAGTCACATCCATGACGTGATGTGAGCTTGTATATCAGCTGTGCTCTGTGTAGTATAAATGTCTCCTAGGGTGCACTTCACTAGCCAACTCACAAGAGGAGATTGAATGGACTGAAACCAGCGCTCCCCAAAACAACAGATTTGGAGATCTGTTGGGAATTGATTACATCACCCATGCGCCCAGTCCCAATGTTTGTAAACAAATAATTGGTCTATACGTTTCGGCCATTTGAAAAAATGAGAGAACCTGCATAGTGTTCCACTGGCATTCAATAGTTATTTAGTCTAAGCTCTTTTTAATGAATGCTCTTTTTTGTTAAAACGACAGACACACTTCCGCATTCAAATGTTTTCACAAATAGCGAAAATATCAAACATACAAACAAATTAGCAAAATGTTTAAAATACAGTGGATAGGTAACAGATCACAATGTGTCGCCAGCAGCCAGCTCAGGTGTGGCTGGTCTCAATCAGCCCAGCTGCTCCAGATCATCATCAAGTCAGGCTGCCAATAAGCTGCTGTTTCAGCCTACTGAGCCTAGCATAAGTACAAATAAGGTACACATGTACTTACTGTATTTGAATGTCAGGTAGTTGGTGGAAATAGCTCCAGCACTGTATATAGCACAGGCGCAGATCTACTGTAGGCAAAGTAAGGCATGTGCCTTACTTGTTTACATTTTTGCCTCCCCTCAGTCGAGAGGCTTTTTGTGTATTATTTGCTATGTATTTTGCCCTATTCAAGGCTGACAGACAGTGTATTCAGGAGAATACATATCTATTCTCTGTGTCCTGCGTATCTGGAAGGTGTTGGGTCGTCTTCGTGTCTGCTAGGTGACTACAGCCTAGGTGCCTATAGTCTGCTGCATGCATCCCCCCCAGAACCGGTTTTCACGTCACAACATAAAAACACCACACACACAATCTCTCAACCTCCCGACCTCATTCTTCATTTGGTTCTTGAGACAGCAGAGGCACGCGATGGCACCGGGTGACCAGAGAAATTATTTTGCCTTAATCATAAAGAGTTCCTGGCTCCGCCTCTGATAGAGCAGGGGTGATTCTGAACTAATATTATAAAAGAGTCTTCAGAGAACTTTGTGCGGTTTGGCATGATGCTGAAAAGGGCTCAATTATGTTTGGAGTGCTGCCAGCTTGTGGTTGTTTGGTAAGCACCTGTCAAATGTGATAAAACCAACCCCACAGTAAATGTTAAGCTACTCAAACAAGGCTAGCTTCCTCTGTAGTTTTACTACAAGGACCATAAGTGACAGCCAGCTTAAGGCCCTCATTTATCAATCGAGTGTAAAATCTGCCACAGATTCAAGTGCAGGTTTCGTAGTACACCCACGTCGCCACGGCATTTATAAAGTGATCGCAAACAGCTGATCCTTCCTTAATTCCGTTCTGACGTTAATAAATGTGACGGCTGAAATCTATCTGGCACGCCCTATGAAATCAAGCCTCGCCCTCGTTTTTGCGACATGAATCATGCAATACGACCTGTGGAAACCATGGTTACAGGGAAAAATAGTTTCTCCCATGCCTTGCTGCCCGCCTCACCCCCCTCTCTCATACACACACACACAGACGCACACGCAACTTGCAAGCCCAACTAACTGGTGTCTTGTTAAATAAATAAAGAACGAACACCTGCATGAATTAAATAAAGTTGTAGCAACTTGTAGGCGGCAGGCCTACCCTGTCTGTTTCCCTCTCACCTCGCTTGCCTTGCTGTCATGTCCACGCACGCACGCACCTACATGACACATCGACATCGCATCGCCATGAATGGAATTAGTTTGTAGGCTGGCATATATTAATTTTACCCATTCGTGCGCAGTGCACGGCTGTGATATTATCACTGCTGTGATATTAAAGTCCTGTGGGTGACTCAGGTCACATTCTCACCAGAGAGCTTTGCTGCGATTAAAACGAATCCTGCTGCGCATTTTCAGAAAGTGCGCTTCGTTTGGCAGGTGTGAAGGCTCATTCGAATCCTAATGCGCAGCAAAGAACCGCATTTTACTCCGCCCAAAAACGGGGGTTTCGCTTCGCTTCCATTCGCACATGACTACGATTCGGTGCAGGTGTGAATGCAATCCGCAGTAAATAAAGGAAATGAAGCAAACAATGTGGCGGGTGAGGAGCTGAACACAGTTGGAGACGGAGAAAGCATTTTTACGCAGCGCAAAGATGTCCCGTTACCGTGTATAGACGTGGTCGAATGAGGACGTGTACATTAATCAATTGCTTAAGAAAACACATAAAAACACTGCAGTGTAGCCTATTATAGGCTACAGAATATTCTGTCTGTCTGCCTGTGCGTGCCGTAAACATGGAGTGCCGTCACTGTGTGGAGACTGTCTGGGGAGATATATCAGTGCGCTCACAGTGCTGTGCCTCCATGCCCAAAAGAACAGTGTGTGGCGGCTGCGTGCGTAGAGAGAGAAAGAGAGAGAGGGGGGGGGGGGGGGTCCCAGACGGCACGACACATGCACGTTATTTTATCACCATAGATTTCACTGTGTAGGCTAGTTTATGAATGGAACACCGAACACATTGATAAAGGTCCCCCCTGCTGCGTTTCCAATTGCTGCGAATGACCGTGTGAAGGCAAACCGCAGCCAATTAAATAAGAATCCCAAATTCCCCGCCCATACGCATCCGAGTCTACCGAAGTATTCGGTGAGAATGTGACCTCAGTGATGCCTGCATGAGAGATAGGCTATCATGTCGTCAAGGCAGTCATAATCAACGTTTATGTAGTGATTTGATCATTGCTGAACGAATAAACATATGGATGAAGGCTTGTCGCTTGCATGTGTGCTGGTATGTGTTGGCGACGCACGCCGCAGTCCCGTCCTCCCGACCCCCGAAAATGATCTCGCTTTTATCTGAACTGTCAAAGCACTTATTTAAATGGTGAATGATTAAGCCCCTTACGCCTATAACCTGCTAATTGCAAATAGGCAAGCTTTATGCTTGTCATTGTCACTTGGAAATAAAGGCGTGCAGTCCAATTATGCCTTTTTTTATGATATCATAATCACATATGCCGCATCACCGCATGCACTCCCAAATCATCTCACAAGTGCGCTCGCATAACAAGGCCAGTAAAGCACTGTTTGATTAAGCACAAACTAATACATTGTAAACATGTTATATTGTTTTTAATTGCGCGATTTTAATTACTTGTAAAGTTGGAAATCTCTCTCTTTTTTTTACACACACATACCGTTTTATATTAACATTTTAGGAGTGAAAACATATGTTTAGATGCCTGTGACAGCGTGTCAGCAGTTCAGACAATGCTGCTCCGCCTGTGTACGACAGAAAAACAGCCGAGGACAAAGTGTACGACAGCTCCCGACCAGACGTGACCTTTTGTCCTACTCAAGTTCAATTTCAAGCTTTGCCGGAAATGGTAAATGTCGAAAATGTCGGTAATTTCGGCGTGCACCCATATTTTGGCGTAAGCACGGTTGATAAATGAGGGCCTAAGTTTACTGCATTTCTGCCATATCAATACCTCCATGTTCATACAGCTTTTAAAAGTTTTCTCACTGTGGAATCCATTTCAAATGTCTACCGCTTTCCACCGTTCCTAAGATGTGCTTTGCAAGTTTTTCATTCAAGACTTTAAAGACTGCAACTCTTTGGTGGCGTTATTCAGAGAGAGGGAGAGGGTATAGCGAGAGGCAGATTGTAGGCAGAGATAATTGCAATGCAAAGGATACCAAGTTTAAAAATGGGATTCATGATCAGTGGCATACTAGGCTGCCCTGAGTTGCAGCACTGCTTATGTTATGTTGTAGTTTGCAGTGACTGTCAATCAGAACCTTGTCTCTGGGTATGGTGGATCACTCAGATGTGCATACTAGGGCTGTTACGATTATAAATATTTACTTGACGATTAATTGTCACTAAAATAACTGTGATTAACGATGTATGTCCAGATTTATAACTGGTCACAATTTCCTTGCTAATTGATAACATATTGTGCCAATTAACCCCTGTGATTACATTTCTGTTTAGCCTCAATTTGTAAAACTGAAGTTGCACAGGGAAGATATGACAAATAACGCAAATGTAATGACCATATACATAAACATCACAGTTGTGTGAAGTGAGGGGCGCTCTTATCATCATACATCACATTCTGTGCTCAGCCAATCAACTGAGCACATTTCACATAGGAGGGGCTTGCACGTTGCGCCTCTCAAAAATAAACAAATAGTGGACATAACCAATCTGTAAACTCAATACGCCAATACACATTTGCATATTGAAAGTGACACATTTTTAGCTTGCACATCTGCTACTGTATTTCCACTATTTTTGAAGTTTTGAAAATGGTATTGTCATTGTTAACATGAAAATTACTATGACGATTATGGTGATTATTGAAAACATAATTGCGATCATAGGAGATTATATGTAATAACGGTGACAGGCCTAGATGTGCAGCCTGTTGTGCATGGAAATGTCAGCTAAAGAGTTATTTTGGTGGTTTTCCTCTCTGGCCTTACTACTATTACGCCGATACCACCATGCCATGCAAGTAATGTGAGCTGAGCAACAACAAAAATCTCCTTTATAGGTATCCAACTGGGCTAGCTATATGTAATGGAAAAATACAGCGCTGTGCCTAAAAAAGAAAAACATAGATGATAATGGGAACACAGCTTCCCGCCTGCTGGGAAGGCTTCCCAAGGTGTGCTGAAGTACGTTTGTGAGCTAATAAATGGCCGTTATATCTATTCTTCGTCGGAGTAGGTGTAATTTAGTCGCTCTTTATGTGATAATGACAGTTTTCCAAGAAAGGTCCAAGGACTCGCTTGTCTTTAGACAACCTGCTGCTGTGCACTTGCAAATGCACGTAGGCTACGCGCACGCGCACACACGCACAGCTATAGCCTGCGTGTTAGAGCAGCCATGATCTTACACAAACAGCATTTGTCAGCTCATTTATCACCCCTCCCCCTGGCTGTCGACTCTCATCTTCCACTCCGCTCTGTATCCCGACGTCTGAGGTGAAAAACCCATGTGACCTCCACAACAGAAAATAACCCCCACAAGTCCCCTTTGATATTTGCACTTATCTGCAAATGTCAGCGGCAATAATTGCTACTTGCCTGGCCTGCTAATGCCTCGCCACCTTTCATGGAAACGGAGACGATGTGAGTGCCATACATACAAAAATGGCTACTAGTTGTTTTTAGCGTCGCTGGCAGCAGACGGCATGCCAATGTCGACCTGTGGGCATGAGTCGCATGACCAACAATTTGGTCCCAAACTGGATATTGACGCTCCTGTATCCTGAAACCTAGTATCTCCATATTTCATAATCGTTGGAATTATGGAAATTTTTCCTGTAGTTGCACAGAAGTAGTGAAAATAGCAGATGTAAGCTCACCATATGTGTCACGCTGTGACTTGTTGTTTTTGTTATTTTTAACCTTTTATGATGATTTGATTAAAAAAATTAAATTCATGTCATGATTATGAATTGAATACCCAGGACCCGAATGGAAACAGACTGCAAGCACTTTGACTGTACCCTGCACTGATTACATTTCTGTTTGACTATACCCTGTACTGATTACATTTCTGCCTACTTTTTTTGAAAGGATTTCGAGAAAGGTTGAACACTTCCGCCTATGAGATGCCCAAAGTAGGGATGCCAGGTTGGACGTGGTTAATTAAGTCTGTGACTACATAAGAACATTGGGACATGCAATCCTTTTATTTCCATTTCCTGAAAAATAACAGTTTTGGACAGTAAGGTTCGATCACCCGAGAGTGACAATCAGGCCCTCAACTTTGCTTGAGGGCCTGATTTTCCCTTGCTAATTATCATACATACAATTTAGGCTGCCGCCTATACATACTACATTTTGTCTTCAACACAGAAAGTGAAAGCCAACCTAAACTTTGACGTTCAGTTGAGAATAATGTGTCTGTAAAACCTGTAGGTACATTGCTTTGACATGTGTCTCACGTCTTCACATACAGTACAGTATACAGTAGCAAAGCACGTGGCAAAAGTTAAAATCGTCAAAATCATCCTCTGCTCTGATGAGGTTCTTTCTCATTTCCACCATGCGCCTCTCTCTGCCTTCTCATCACTATTTCAGTCACTGCATCGTGTGTGGGTGGTGGCATGCAGTCATCCCAGCATCACACCACACCCTATCCCAGCTCTTTTCACATTTCAGGTTTCATAGCAATCAGTGGAATGTCAGAGGATTAATATAGGAGGCAGATATAGAGACAGCTATAGCGCAACGTGCATTCTAATCGCTGGCCAAGCCCGCTGGCGAGAGCGCTTACATCTGAGGTAGAAGCTCTGTGCCATATCAGGGAGTCACAAGTGGAATGAGAGGCTTTCATTCTCAGCCCCGCGCTCTTCGGGTTCTTAGCGCAATTCATTAAAGAGCGAGGAGAGATGATGTCAGTGTGATATTAAAGCAGGTTCCTCCTTTCAGTCGCATGAACACAGATTCATATGGAGTGGGGTACAGTACAGTACAGTGTGTGTCTGGATTGTAGTAAGGTGTGGGGGAACAAATGACAATGGGTTTCTAATAGAACAAAGTGCGTGTTAAACGTTCACGGTGTCCCGAATTGCCTTTGGGCAGTATAATGATCCCATCCATCAAGCCCCCACAGCGTTTCCGACCGTTTGAAATGATGGCTTCCTACGGTGGCGGCCTGTCGGCAGAGACACCGTCAGCGGTGTGATGCACGCAGTGTTTCTGGGGACGATCTGCTGGAAACTGCGGCAAAAGGGACGGTGGAACTTGCTGGGGCAGGCCATCGCTTGAGCTATAATGCCATCACACATGACGTTAAATTGCAAGCAGCAGCCATATCGTCGATGATTATCGGGCTGTACACTGTACAGCAGTGTTGTTTTTGGCAGCAAATTTTGATTTTAGTTTGATTTTAGTTAACTAAATGAACTAAATGAATAGTTTTCATTTAGTTTTAGTCACATTTTAGTCACCTGGAATGTTTTAGTGTTAGTCTAGTTTTAGTCGACTAAATGTCATGCTATTTAGTCGACTAAATCTATGGTTGATTTAGTCGACTAAAATGTATTTAAGGTGACAAGGGCTTGACTGGATTGCTGAATTCCTACAGTGCCCATAATGCTTTGGTGCACTTCCCCTCCTTGTGGGGAGTGGGGATGCTGCATGGAGGTGTGACTTTGTAGTCCAGGAAGGAAGTGAGACCACATTTTCATGACAGGTTTTTGGTCATGAACATGGCGCCATGACTAAACATGTTCTAAACATCATTAAAATAAGCTCTGGCTGCAAAAGGGGTGAAGTGGCCCTTTAAGCTATTTTCTTTTTTTGAGAGGATGTGGATATGGAGGATATGGAATTATGGATATAGTGAAAGAGGACATGAAGTTAAGGGCAGTCCATACTGTCTCCGACCACCGAACTTTCCGTCGGAAAGCTCCGGTACAACTACAACATGACGTCACTCGCAACTTCTGAAACGCATTCCTCCGATTTTTTGTTCTGAAAGCTGCACTCCCAGATGTTGTGACTCTCCGAACTCTACTAAAAATAAAAGTCTGATCTTTCCGACAAAAAGTTCGGTGGTCGGAGACAGTATGGACTGCCCTTCAGTTTGTGTGCAGAGAAGAGGAGGCTGAGGACAGGGTGAGATGATGGAGGCAGATGATTCGCTGTGGCGACCCCTGAAGGGAAAAGCTGAAAGGAAAAGAAGAACAGGCTTCTTGTGAGAAGTTAAATGAATTGTCACAACTCAGACCTGGATTTTGTTGGGCTACTGCTTGGATTCTTGACTACTCTCCTCCTGAGTACTCCTACAGGTCTGGTATATATACTAGACCTGTACGTGCCCGTCGCAGTCGGCCACCGGCCGGCCTACTAGGGAACGATGCAACTTGGGAACTTAATGATATATATGTTGTCATATAGCACCCGTTTTAGTCAGTGTCCCACATGGAGATCTGTGTATGTGCCTGTTGCTATGTTGCCTTTTGCTGCTGTTTTTGGACATTAAAACGCCTAGCAAGGCTATATCCTGAGTGTTGCATAACAGACAATGTATTGACCTGAAAATGAACTTGACAACCGATATTATGATGTTGTATTTGAACAATTCCCATTGTACAATATGATGATGAATGTTATCATTACACAACCATTCACCATGCTCACACAATAATTCACCATGCCTAGAACTCGGAATGAGCCGAGTGTAATGCCTTACAAATTAATGTGGGTCTTTGTCTTCGAATGTAATTATTACAAATGTGTCGTGTGGAGATTGATCATGGGAACAGCGCGTTCATATACATAACGCATTACATGGCACAGAATAAATGCCCCATTCATATTCTAAATGGAAATATGCTTAGCTATGATCTGCTGCAATATGAAGTGCCTTAATATTCCAGAGGAGCAGCAATTAATTTGCTTCCTAATGCATAGCCTAAGCGCATTGTGTGCGCTGTGTACCGAGACACAAACTTATTTTGCCTGACACTTCAATATTTAAAAAGCTTAAGTATTATTTAATCACGAGGAAATTCAACAAGAATAATCTTGCATTGCACTGCCTGCTTATCACTTGGATAGTCTGTGTTCGTGATACTGTTCTGTAAACCTACAGCTTCCCAAAGCCGGGTCGGGACCCAAGGTTGGGTCGCAGACCAATTTCGATGCGTTGCAGTGTTGTTTTTGGCAGCAAATTTCGATTTTAGTTTTAGTCTCAGCCAGGGCTATATCTTCCGCCACACCTTAACCCTTAAAAAAAACCTTTTTAAAATAGTTCAAAAAGCCGATCTACAAGCTCACAATGTCTCGATGTAGATCGGCTAGTGAGTTGAACTATTTTAAAATGTTTTTCAAAATAGTAAAAAATGGCAAATACGTTTAGGGATAAGGGATAAGGGTGGCACAAGATGGAGCGCATAGGGCTCCATTTACCTCACCGCTAAACCCCTTATCCCTAAACGTCTTATTCTACAAAACGTTTTTGAATAGTTAACCCTTGCCCTGCCAGTCCCAATTTTTTTGTTTGGGTAACAAATTGGCATATTTTTAATTCATCGTTTTAACATACAAGAAAGATCTGGTGGATTGAAGAGATGTTTTTTTTCCATTCATTCATTGCAAATGTATTCTCTCGATTCGCCACCAGATGGCGGGAAAGCATCATTATGCTGATTTTGGCTAAAATAGACGGATCTTCCTAAGTCACTTCCGGTTGAACGATCAACAACATCCTGTACTATTTTGACCCTAGTCAATAGCTTGGCTGGTCCGGATTGCTAAGCTAATGCTATATTTTTCATAACTAAGTCAAATTATCCTCAAATCAACCCCAAAAGATCGCAAAATATCACATTTTTTACAGCGACGCACATAGAGACGGCGCGCGTGCACGATAGCGCACGATCACGCGGATTTCGGCCGTTTTTTGGTAAATTACATCCAACATTAGTGATATTAGCGAAAAAATATTAATTTTTGCTCTTTTGACCCCGCGATAACTGATATTGATTGTCATTCTGTTTTTTCCGTTAACGGGAGGTTTAGATTTTTCGATTAATTCAGTTTTTTCCGTGAATTGTAGGCCAAGGGTTAAAATGGCCAGTCAAGCTCACAACGTGTCAATGTACTCAGCTAGTTGAACTATTCAAAAATGTTTTTCAAAATAGTAAAAAAGGCAAAGAAGTTTAGGGATAAGGGGTTTAGCGGTGACAAAAATGGAGCCCATAGTCTCTTGAATAGTTTTAATTTAGTTTTAGTCACATTTTGATTTTAGTCACCTGGAATGTTTTAGTGTTATAGTTTAGTTATAGTCGACTAAATCTACAGTTGATTTAGTCGACTAAATGTATTTTGGCGGGCCTTGATGCTGTCGTAATGGCTGATTTGACACTTGCTGAAAATAGCTGATCTACAAGCTCACAACGCGTCGTGCTGCGATGCGTTGGGCTCGTTCCTGGGGCTCTGGATGTTCCGGGGACCCCCACACGGACCCCCACATGGTAACCCTTGTCAGTTCTCGACTGTTTCGGGCGCGAGGCGGCACCCTGGGCGCGTTCCCGGGGGTCTGGATGTTCCGGGGACCCCCGCACAGTACCTACACTACAGTACAGAGCACAGTACAGTTATAACTATAACAATAAATGTATACTTCACCAAACGTTTGAGGTGTGCATCAGCCTTTTTCAAAAAAAAAAAAAGGTCTTTGGGCTAATACGTTTGGGACTCACTTTGTAATGCTCCAGTTTATTCACAATCACAGCAGGCAGGACATAATGTGATATATCCTGCCTGCTGTGATTGTGAATAAACTAACGTGGAGCATTACAGTGAGTGAGTTGCGAGTTGCGAGTCCTTCCCTTTAATCACTGCTGTAAACCACACATCCCCATCCATTTCTACACTCATGTAGATCTTGTCATGTAGACCGATCTTCCAGACGGTGCTCGTATTAATACCCATTTAGGACTGAGGCCGATATGTTGCTATATACAGTATACTGTACATAGCAATAGGAACCCCGAATGGGTATAACAATTTGTATGAGTCTTAATATATTATTTTTTTGGTCAAATAGCAACGACGAAGAATACTTTTGCCCTCTAGTATTAACATTTAACAGTAATGGGCTGGCACATTCTATGCGGCGCTTTCCTCACTATAGTCAACACGGTCTCACTCCCAATGTTGACATTTTGGGCAGACCCCCTTCCTTCCCATCACAGTTAGGAGTCATTCAGAGTAGAGGTCATATAGTCATATAGTCTGGCTGCTCTGTGAGCCATATTGCACACACAACTTTTATGAGCAGAGTATAGTATTTTTGAGTGCTTTACCAGTGGTTTTCAACCCTTTTCATATCACTGTTTGTCAGTGGTGTAATGTATGATGGTGATTGATCCAGTATTGTGCAGTATGGTTATTGATCCAGTACAGTGTGATATGATGGTGATAGTATGATGGTTATAGATCCAGTATTGTATAATATGATGGTGATTGATCCAGTACAGTGTGATATGATGGTGATCAGGTGCTAGTATAAGATGGTGCAGAACAGATCTGCCGCCAACACTTCCAAATCCCCTTTAGCTCATTCTAATTGGCTTCGTCTCAGTTGAGAGTTGTTTTCACCTAACCCAGTTCCTTCAGTTTTGTTTTGTGTATTGTAATTTATTTCCTCTAGAATCCCTTTCTAGCTGTCAAGCGGAACTATCCAAATTTGCGCGCCCACAGGGGCACAGGCAGGCTGAAGTGATTTGCTGGGGGAACAACATATACTTTTCTTTTTATTGATTTCTTTTACTTGAGCCGGAAAGTGAAATAGTGAGCTTTCTCTAGTTCAGAAATGCTCCTCTCAGACACTCTGACAAACACATATTTCAGAGAGAGAATTTTGAATGTATAACGTATTCAAAACAACATAAGGATTATTATGTTGATGGCCTAATCGCAATTATTTGAGATAATCGCAGTTATCTTTGCATAACTGGCATAACTGGCATAACATCATTTCCATGTTGAAAAATGTTGATAGATAAAAAGGGTCTTATTTGTTTACAAACTAATGTCCAGTGGTCAAGGTCTCATATTCTCCTGAACTTTGACCCAGGCCGGATTCATAATTGTCACCTTATGCTCCAGATCATCATTTTACTCTTAACCTACTGCCTGTGGTTCTCCTTATCATCTATAATGTCATGTCATTCATATGTTTATGGTCAAAATATGTTTTCATCTGTCCCATTTAATATCTTGTTGACTCCTTATTCAGTCACCATGTTCCTTATTCAGTCTCCATGGGGTCTGCCTCCAGCTATACAAACTTTCAATACTGTAGGCGCTGTTTTTAATTCAACATGCAGCTGCTGTGTTATCAGTCTAGTTTGACCTTGGCCAGTTGGCCTAGTAACTTGGTACAGGGAAAGAAGTTATCTACAGGTTGCCTCGCAACGCCTGCCTAGGCGCTGCCGCTCTCAATGGGCATCAATGACTGAACCAAGGAAGATGAACTCTGCGGCGCTACGCCATCCTCATCATCTAGGCGTTGGACTAATGAGGGACAGCCAACACTGGTTTTGTCATCTGACATTGCGGACATGAAACATCTCCAGCCAATGAACATGATATCAACAAATCTGACGTGATCTACAGTATTTAGCCTGGAACAAATGCTGTGAAGAGGAGTTCAGTTCAGTTCAGCTTCGGGTTCTTTTTGGAATCAACAATTGATTATTCTAAATTATGATTGTAAATACTATTATTCTGAACCTGTAGCACATTCTCTATGTAAATTGACTTTATACCTACTAAAAATAATTGTTAAACCTTAAACTCTCTCCGATCTTTATTTCATCTGCCTCCAAATCATTTTTTAAGGTATGTTTCTATTTTTGGTACAGTGATTGTCATTTAAAGGGCTATTCACTCATTTTCAAGGTAAATACAGCACGGTATTTAATTGCTCTCTGCTGGGTTATTTGAAGTTATAGGATTTACAATATGTTTTACAAATTATAAAGTCCTTTCAAAGCTATCATTATTAAAGATGGATCCTATTTTTTATTATCCATCAAATGTCCATACATTTTCAAACATGTTTGTGTCAGAGATTTCTTATCTGTCCCGTGAAATGTGTGATTACGGGTTAGGTTAGGGTCAGTCTAAAGATAATCACAATTCTTTGTGACAATTAATCGTCAACTTGTCAGGATCTGGGCGGGAACCCCTTTTGGTGTTTTAACTAAGCGTTATAAATGTTATACTTTAGCTATTGAAATATAGCAGATCTACAAGCTCGTAGCGCGCCACTCGGTGGTGCGCTATGAGCTTGTAGGTCTGCTATTTTTGAAAAGTCGTGAAAATGCGGCACAAATCTTTGAATATATATATATATATTCTTTCAGAATAAAAAAAGAAAAAATTGACGTCAGGTCTAAATGGGTTAATTCCGTGTGTTGTGTTTGGTGTTCTTTTTTTAAGTGATGCTTTTGTGTTACCTGTCCTCCTTTGTATTAGTGTCCTGCCTTGTCTCACCTTCCCTGATTTGTGGTTATTTGTTTCACCTGTGTCTTGTTTTCCCCAGCCAATACTTGTGTTGATTTGATTTGAGTTAATTCACCTGTGTCCTGTTAATCTTGTGCCTATATATAAAGGTGTAGTGAAATGAAAAAGACGTTTTTCACACTTTAAGACCATATCCGTGGTCATTATATGGGCATACCTAACAATGGATGCCAATCTTTTTTGAAAATTCTCATTTCTGTGTGTTTTTATATCAAAGGTCCATAAAAACGATTGCATTATTTATTTATTAAAACGAAAACGTGCTGCGTGATGACGTGTAGAGATACACATCGATAAAAGCCAATAACAATGAAGCTCACCCGTTTAATTCCCAATATTTGCGCATCCGTCCAGCACAGGTGCTACTGATTACAGAATACTTTTATTTCCATTCGAGATAACATCCAGACAGTGTATTACTCGCTTTCAACTTAATCATCACGCTAGAATATGTATCTGAAAACATTATATGGTAGAAATAAGCCACATAACAGTAAACTGGTTGTGCTGGCCGACCATATGATTTATAAACAAACAACACCACGCTGTTGCGCATAGCATAGCTATCGTCCCTAGCTACCGTCCCATCGCTGATCGCCTGAAGGGATGCGACGCTCTGATTGGTTCAGAAACTTCAGACCGGTGTTTCATGTTGAAACACCATTTTCATGTTGTTCACCATTTCCGTTTCACTACACCTTTAAACCCCGTGTTTGGTTGTGTTCTGGATTATTGTATTGTTCCAGTTCGGTTTTTGTTTGCTATAGTGTTAAGCTCCTGCAAATCTTTGTTTGAATAAAGAGTTCCTACTTCCTTGCATTTGGGTCCTACTTGAAAACCACCCCCTGACACAACTTACATTTGTAATCATGACAGCAGTACACAACACAACTCAGATGAGTGCTTTTTTTTATTTTTAGGAAAACCATTCTGTTGCTATTGTAATCAATGTCATTAGAATCACTGTGATATTATGTTTGCATTTCTGATATGTTTAAATAAATAATTTCTTTATATGTAGGTTTTTAAGGGCTGTGTATTTTTCTTATTAGGTGCAACTTTATAAAGGAGTATAGTTTACCCCATTCACCCCCAGTTCACACCCCACATGAAGCCTTGAATTCAGGGAGATTCGTTTTTGTTTTATTTGTCGCATTCCCAAGCCAATAATTTCATGACCAGCTCTGGTCCATAGCGTTAGAAGGACTTCTCCTTCTCCAGCCCCAGTGTCTCCAAATCATAGAATAGAAGCAATTAGAACTCCTCACAGGGTAATGACACATGTCGTCTTCTAAACGACATATGGATTTGTACCGATCTAAGAACCCACTTTACATGTGAATTGAGTCCAATCTGTATATCTATATGTAGGATATTATTATACAGGCCGTGCACATTTCAACATAGGATCCCACCCCCACACACACCCCACCCCATTATCAACGATCAAAAGACCCTTATATTCCAATAAGTGTGCCATGTTGCATAATTATGCCAGAGCGCTCCTGCAGAGAGAGGCTGAGTAATGATGTGTCTGGAGGAAGCAGAGCAGAGCCAGAGCTCTTTGGGTGGGTGTCAAGGCCTTTCTGTCATTGTTACTGCACTCAGCAGCAGAGAGGTCCACCGACCCGCCCACCGCTCTGCACTGTGCATGAGATATAATTACAACCCTCCCACTATGGTCTATAGGCTTCCATGGCCATGTACAGTAACATGTTAGCTGGTGGTGCATGGCCAATAGCACACTCACGGCTCATACAATTACAAAGACATTCAGTTAAGACACTCAATGACCCTGCTCCCCTCACCGCCGTGGTGTCTCTGAGCACACACATGCACGCACGCACACACACGCACGCACACACACACACACACGCCCTGGTGTCTCTGATCGGGTGATGTTTGTTCGCGGCTATACACAGCCCACGATAGCAGAGGCACTTGGGGGCTAGTCCTCATGTAAATCCATTTCACCATGCAGCAGTATAGGCTACCTATAATTACATCTCCACATTTTGATGGGTGGATAAGGTAACGGAGAATGCACATAATTGACATGTATTGACTGTTCTGCTAATAAGCTCCCCTGTGCACTCATCAAAGAAACACTCAGATACACAGAGAAACGCAGAGATAATGAGCTTATTATTGAACTCATAATCAGGTCTACGTGCTTATCGTTTTCCCCTAGCTGTCCAGTCCTGCTGGGGAATGTGCATGCGTGCGTGCGTGCACATGGGTGCGAGTGCGTGCGTGTGTTTTTTGGCATACAAGTGTATGATTATTGTTCTGCTAAATGTCCAGTACATTTATTGTTTGAAGGTGTTGCAGTAACTTAGATAGCATTTCATGTAGACGGCACTCTATATCAGTGGTTCCCAAACTTTTTCATGTCAAGGACCACCAAATTGACACTAATTAGCCCTGCGGACCCCCATTTGAAAAATATATGCCGAGGACCCCCATAAGAGAAGATTTATACAGCTCTAATAGAGATTCTCAGCTCGTTTAATTTCAAGGACCCCCAGTTTGACATGCCTTAATTAGTCTATACAGGCCCCCTATTAATGGCATTTCTATCTCTGGGACCCCCCGATTTATATTGTAAAATCAATGTTAATTAAATTCTGAGATTGTACAAATGGAACCAAATGGACCCATTTGGTTCCATTCTCCACTCTCAGGGTTACAGACCCATAAGCGTCCATTTGGTTCCAAACTATCATTTAGCTGGGGACCCCCTGGAACTCCCCCGGACCCCACTTTGGGAACCCCTGCTCTGTATTGTACGCATAGTTTCATTATATAGATATTCCACCGTTAGGATAGTTTACGTATGATTCTTGAATCAAGAATAGTCATCAGAAATATTGATGACTATTGTTTTTGTATTTGATGTTTTGTTCTTGCTTTAACTGTAAATCGCTCTGGATTAAGAGCATCTGCTAAATGTCTAAATTGTAACCCTGGCGCTTTTAAATGATGTTGGTGTAGACCTATCTATGTAAAGTTCTTTAGATAAAAGTGTGACAGGCCTACTTGTATATGTATTATCGATGCACTGATGTATCGGCCACACATCGTCGGTATCAGCCAAATAAAACTAACATTAACCAATGGCAGTAGCCGATATTTATCTGTTGTCGATAAAGCATACATTTTGCGTTGGCTATGATGGTGTGTTGGTAACATGAGCATGTATTTCTTGTATTGAAGATGTATTTGTTTCCCTGCACAAAAGTGAGAAATAAAAACAACAAAAACTAGCTATCGGCTAAACATCGGTATTGGCCAAGAATTTCCATAACAGTGTATCCCGACCCTAATATGCGTGTGCGCGTACGTGCGTATGTGCAAATGCATGTCCCCTTGTAATAAACCAAAACAGGCTACATGGCTTGGCCCCTAGCCAACTCTATTGCACTGCATGCATGGGTATAGTATACATTAGCATATGGATGTTTACTCACCAATCTGCTAACTTTGTTGTGCATACAGGCATACAGGCTGGCAACACTCACAAATCAAGGTGCCAACATGCAAAACAAGAAACACAGAACAAATCCAATTTTACAAGACAAATAACAATGTGCAAACAACACGCAACAGTGTGCAAACAAACTGCAATGTGAAGTTACAGCCAGGAAGTACAATAATGCTGTAGGATTAGATAAGATGTAACTGTAAGATTTGTGAACACTCTTTGTGTTGCTGCTGGCATCACTGTGCCCGCAGTCAGGATATACTGCACATACTGTATATACTATTGTTTTGATTGATTCTGTAGTCAATCATTCTGCAATTTGAGGATGCTTTCGCGTGTTGGGGTGTCACCCGCTATGTTTCGCCACGCACAATCCGCAGGGCTGCCTCTAAACTATTTTTAATAAATTACGCTTCTAATGCTGCAAGATATATTGAAAATGTACCTTCATGGAGGTATCACATATTGCGAGAGGTAAATAAACGACACCTTATTATGTATATTTGCTCATTGAGCGATCCCATCGTCAAAGAACCGTGGAGTGGAGAAGTATAAATAGATAAGAGAGATAGTTTATTTGTCTCGGTCATGGTTTATCAGATGGGTCACCACGCTACTACCCATCTGGAACTCCAAGGCACTGTCCCTCCGTAATATTTAACACCAACGTCAAGTCAGTTCTCCTCTATGGATGGAAATACTACCACCAACAAACTCCAGACATTTGTCAACAGATGCCTAAGGCACATTCTGAACATCAAATGCCTGTTGGAGAAAACCAACCAAAACTCCATCAGCCAGGATGTGAAGAAGCGGAAGTGGGGGTGGATTGGACATACCCTCCGAAAACCTACATAGGCAAGCACTGGACTGGAATCCACAGGGAAAAAGAAAAGTGGGGAGGCCAAAACAGACCTGGAGAAGATCAGTGGAGAGTGAGGGAAAGACGACCGGATTATCGTGGGCCCAGCAGAAGAAAACTGCTCAAAACAGAGTTCCATGGCGGGGTGTGATTGCGTGTGATTGCTCCACCTAGGAGCCTACAGGAATAAGTCAAAGTAAGTCATGGTTTATCCAGCATTATTACATACAGAAAAAGGGATTGACATGATACGATTTACCGAAAAGGAAAGGGCTCAAGCCGAGGCTGGAAATCAGGTTGAGCCCAGCTGCTTTCTGTTTATCCCATCTAAAATTAAATTCTGAAATACCTCATGTTTCTGTATCAGTGGTGCTCGATAGTTCATGTCAAGGACCCCAAAAATGATATGTAATTGCCCTCCGACCCCCATCTGAAAATATGTTGTTCCAGGGACGCCCCAGAAGCAAAGATTTTAGTTAAAAACGTTATATATTATACATTATAAAATATATTCCAAATTTGCGACACATTTTCACGACTTTTCAAAAATAGCAGACCTACAAGCTCGTAGGGCTTGTAGATCTGCTATGTTTCAATAGCTAAATTATAACAATATTTAAAACACCAAAAGGGGTTCCCGCCCAAAATGGGTTAAATCAAGTACTTCCCAGTATAGCTCCTCATTCAACTATACTTCTCACCAAATCCAAAAGGACAATTTTCTTTTCCATCCTGAATGGCAGCAGGCCTAATGTTATTATTGCATTTAGCCATTATGGGCAATAATGCAACTCAAAGTTCAGTTTTGCCTTTTGTTTTACATATTGAATTAATGTCTTTGTTTGCTAAACGTAAGTGAAGTTCAAAGACAATAAGATATATAGGTATACAGCAAGTCAACAGTATTTTTGTACTTACAGTATCGTGACTCGTGAGTCATATCGTTATCGAGCTATTCAACAACGTTATCGAATATCGCATGCTTTTCTAATATCGTGCACTTATATGCCACCTGCGCTGGTCTACCTTTAAGACCAACGCAACGCACAGTGCAATCTTGCAAGTTGCAAAGTTGGCGGGGAACATGTCCATGGCTTTGACTGAGCTTATTCGCAAGATGGATAACAACGTGCAAAGACTTTCAGAAAGACTCAGTGCCTTGGAGCCGCAGAGGTTGGAAATCAGCTTGGAACGACAGGCTGCGATGCAAGGGACTTTATTGCGGGGCGAAATTCGACACTGAAGATGAGAGAAAATAAAACTTTTCTCTCGCCATAATCTGGAAACTCGGCTTAAAGATGGAAGGACAGTGGAAAGAAAGCACGTGCACGTGCCCCCCCCCCCCCTCTCACAATCAACTGAGAGCCTTCGCCTGGGAACCAAGGCCGCAACGTCTGCACAGCATGCTGTTATTCCTTACTATATGGACTTTGAGATGGCAGGGTCGCGTTGTCAAGAACGCAAGACAATGAACAAGAACTCTACACAGACAATGAACTCCACACACACAGTCACACACACACCTACACCACACGCCGCCTCACCCACACCCCTGTGATGCTGCATCACATCTCACAATACCCCCTCACCCATTCTATGCTCGCCCCCCCCCCCACCCCTATTTTCTTTTTTTCTATGATGTAAAGAGAAGTTTGTGGCGGCACGACTCATGTTGCTGCGGCTCGTGCACTCAGCACATCGGAATTTCGTTTTTCTGCTGTTCACAGTTGTAAAAATGACAAATAAAACCTATCTATCTATCTTCCGTAAGTGGCAAGGTAAAAAGAAACACTGAAAGGAGGTATGTCCACATGCAGTGCTGTCTAATCATGTCTCATGTACAACATATCTCTGTGAAATGCAGCGAGATACCTCTCTCTCTCTCTCTGTCGAGTTATTTTAAACGAGGTTTAGTCATTTATCGGCCAATATTGAATCTTTCGCAAGGAGGCCGGCATGGGGCTCTCAAGTGTAAAAGTGATTTGCAATGGAGGAGTGAATTATGACGTTTCCATATACTATTTGATGAGTGCCATTAAAGCCACATATATATGAATCAGTCTCATGCCCATATATTTGCTTCAGTCCTTCCAATATTGCATGCAGCATAGCTTGTGAGCCCAAATGGAATTACCCCCTCCTCCTCCTCCCCCCTAATGCAATTAAGAGACCACAGTCTGTGACAGTCGTCCTCAGGCAGGGGATGCATATGCAAGCGGGAGAGCCGCAGTGTTTCTATTTTAGTCTAGTCATTATAAGTCATATAGGCTGTGGAATAAAACTTCATTTAGTTTTTGTCATATTTTAGTCACCGGGAATGTTTTAGTGTTAGTCCAGTTTTAGTCGACTAAATATCATACCCCCCCCCCCCCCCCCAGTGTTTTCCACCCCCTCATTATGATCTGCTTTCCCACCGTAATACTGACCTGGATCCATTCTGCCTCAGATCTATTACAGTTGGCAAGAAGCATAGGGTCATCTAGCACAGCCTATAGGGATGAAGATATAAAGTTACTGTTCAAAATATCACAGATGCTCTTGTGTACACTGAGCCAGTATTTTTTGAATAGCAGAGCCAGACTGCATGTATTACGGTGTGCCCTCTGCCATCTCGCACCTCCAGCAATTTGCTGTGTCTTTTATCAAATATCTTTAGTTATAATTAAATTGAGTTGACGTGGGTTTTTGTAAGGGTATAGGCCTAACTGTTGTATAATCACAATATTACACTTGTGCTTTACGGAGATTATTGTCACTTCAGTGATACTTGCGGAACACAGTGCTAAAGCCTGATGGTAGGGAGACAACTGGTGGGCTGGAATGTCCTCCAGAAACACCAGGATCAGTATGTCCTTCTGTTCATCAAACAGGCGGTAGCTGCAAGCACACAGGAGGAATGCCAGAGGACATTTGTATCAGTCAAGTTGTATGCAGTGGTGGAACAAGTACTAGTAAAAGTATCAACACTGCAATATAGAAATACAAGTAAAGGTCTGGAATAAAAATATATATACTCAAGTAAAAGGGTAAAAGTATTGACATACTTAAAGTACTCTAAGTAAAAGTATTCATTGTGCAGAATATTATCCCATTTCAAGTGTGTGCGTGCTGTGTGCGTGCATGTGCACATGTGTGTGCTGTATTAACTGTGCATGTTTGTGTACGTTTTCATGTTGTCATTATGATTTATTGTAAGTTCTCTTGTCATGTGGATGTATTTGGCCTCCTTCCATAATCTAATGTTGTTTTAATCAGTGGTTCCTAATTGTTTATTGTTCATCTCAAGGATCCCCCAGGTGAATGCTTATTGCCAATCTGAAAATATGTTAAATAATGTTAATGTTTCAAAAAAGATTGAAAATATCTCTCTTTTTTCTGAATATAATTTTGAAAATAGCCGAGGTTTCTGCTTAGTCACTTCTTTTGGGCTTGTTTCTCTTGCCAAAGCTGGCAACATTTCTGATTACCTGCATTTCACTTGCAGCCTACTAGGGCGGAAGTGACTATATGCATGAAGCAGGACAGAGGCCAATGGGAAAAGGGCCAAGAATGCAACTAAATTATTAGTCACCGCCATAACATGTGCAATACTGCCCCCATCTGGCCATCTGGATCTCTCTAGAGCGCCATTCACTCTCCTCTGTCCTCAGTGTGGGTATTTTGCAGACCACACGTCCACCAATACCACGGTCTCAGCGGTCTTACCCGGGTGGTTCAGGTCAGGTCAGCGTGCTGTGTGTCCAGAGCTCTGCGTAGGTTCTGCCAGAACAGTCCTGGGACCAGCTCAGGTAGGTGTGTCTCTTCACCAGCCTCCTCATGTGATAGCAGGGAGACAACTGGTGGGCTGGAATATCCTCCAGAAACACCGGGAGCAGTATGTCCTTCTGTTCATCAAACAGGCGGTAGCTGCAAGCACACAGGAGGGATGCCAGAGGACATTTGTATCAGTCAAGTTGTATGCAGTGGTGGAACAAGTACTAGTAAAAGTATCAACACTGCAATATAGAAATACTACAAGTAGCCTAAAGGACTGGAATTAAAAATAAATACTCAAGTAGAAGGGTAAAAGTATTGACGTACTTAAAGTACCCGAAGTAAAAGTATTCATTGTGCAGAATATTATCCCATTTCAAGTGTGTGTGCGTGCATGTGCACATGTGTGTGCTGTATTAACTGTGCATGTTTGTGTAAATGTTCATGTTGTCATTATGATTTATTGTAAGTTCTCTTGTCATGTGGATGTTTTTGGCCTCCTTTATGTTGTTTTAATCAGTGGTTCCTAATTGTTTCAGCTCAAGGATATCCCCCAGATTAATGCTTATTGTCCACAGTCCCCCATCTGAAAATATGTTAATGTTTTAAATTATATTGATTATTTTATGAATATATAAAATAGCCGAGGTAAAGTGTTGGCTTTGTCACTTCTTTTGGGCTTGTTTTCATAGACCTAGCGGCTTGTTTCTCTTGACAAAGCTGGCACCATTTCTGATTACCTGCATTTCACTTGCAGCCTACTAGGGCGGAAGTGACCATATATGCATGAAGCAGGACAGAGGCCAATGGGAAAAGGGCCAAGAATGCAACTAAATAATTAGTTACCGCCATAACATGTGCAATACTGCCCCCACCTGGCCATCATATGGATCTCTCTAGAGCACCATTCACTCTCCATGTAATGATGGCTGATCACACAGATGGTCTTTCTGCTGCCATAGATGGCATCTGTAATGTTCTCCATGATGGGTGCACCTGGAAACATCAAACATGGCAACACTATTCATGCAGTTTGCAGACCAGATTGAAAACATTTCAGAGAGAGAGAGATAGAGAGAGAGAGAGAGATATTATGTTGTTTTGATTGTATTGTTCCATTTAATTTGCATTGCCAATTTTTTATAGTTTTCTATTTAATTTATTTTTCAGTGTAAAGGACAGTGCAGCGTTACGGGAAGTAAGCCAACATGGGTCCAATATATGGCCATATACTTTTGAATTAATCTATATATACTGTATGCCACTGTTTTTCTTTTTTTGTGGCTTTCGCCTTTATTTTATTTTATTTTTTTATGGATTGACAGACAGTATAGGCTGAGAGGAAATGGGGAGAGAGATGGGGGGTTGACATGCAGTAAAGGCCGTCGTGATCGGGAGTCGAACCCGCGGCACACTGCCAGACTGGATTACCAGCCAAGGTGCCTGCACCGCTGAGCCACGGCCCAGGCCCTGTATGCCACTGTTAACTGGAAACCCAACGCAAGCATTTAGCTACTTACAGTATGCCTTTTACAACCACATACAAGTGGATGAGGATGTTCTGTGCTTACACATGTAAAGACAAAACAAAGACATCGATTGAACGCTACATGCAATCTATTCAATCTGCATTATTGGGTTATTTATCAAATGTCAATATGTCATTAACATATATGCCTTAATTGTATGAGCAATATTGGGAATTGGGTCACCTGGTTCTTCATCTAAAAAAATGGGTTCCCTGAAATCGCTGGGAACCACTGGTATACCAATTAAAGACTGAAGAGACATATTTCTCTTTGTGGACTTCAAATTACAACCTAATATTCCAAGGAATAATATTATAGAAAGGTCACAATGATTAATACTTTCCAGGGTGAAGGAATTGGGATATTGAATCCTACCTGAACTCCTAAACGTCAGTGACAACCATCCTTCGAGTGATGTACTCAGACAGGAATGAAGTTCAACTTAACCACATCAGCTACACTAGAAATAACATGGGGTGACAAATGGTGGGACAGTGAAAGAGGAACCTACTGTACCCTGCAAATGAAGAAATGGGACAGTAATGAACTATATCAATAAGTGTAAATAAACAACATCATATCGGACAAAAGCACAATAATAGCTGGTTTTCAAAAAAGTAATCCATTTGTCCTGCTGGGAGGTATACTTACCAACTGTGCCATGTGCCTCGTTGCTGCAAAGTCTCCCCTGCGCAAACATATTTTTTTTGCCACACATACAAAATGAGTTGACAATACTATTACCAGAAACACAAAGAGCTATAGCCCTGATTAACCATAACAGGTCTGTAACCCTGAGTGTTAAAATGGAACCAAATGGACCGGTATTAACACTCTGACTCAGAGTTAAGTGTCCAAATAAAACATTTGAAAACCACTAGTACTAATTGGACTCCCAACGCTATAGTATAGTGTCATAGTAAAAACATGAAGTGTCATACATATTCAGAAGAAAACCAGAGACTTTGGGATTCAGGAATTGGGTCTTATGATGATAAAAATGTAAGAACGTTATAATGGTGTGTAACATAGAAAATCAAACATTTGTGTTTGCCACGTACACATTTGTCGTTGTACAGATCAGTGTTGTTTTTGGCAGCAAATTTATATTTTAGTCACCTGGAATGTTTTAGTGTTAGTCCGGTTTTAGTCGACTAAAAATCACAAGATTTTATTCGACTAATTCTACAGTTGATTTAGTCGACTAAAATGTATTTTGGTGGGCCTTGATGGTGTCCTAATGGCTCATTTTACACTTGTTAAAAATAGCCGATCTACAAGCTCACGTGTCGCGCTGCAATGCGTTGAGCTTGTGTAAAATGACTTATACTATATCTTGTCCATTAGTCCCATTTTAGTCTAGTTTTTATCAGTTGACGAAATTGTTAATATATTTAGTCTTAGTTTTAGTCATCGTAGCTTAGTTTCCATTTACGTAGTTTCTGTTCAGTTTTCGTCAATGGAAAAAGGTAGTCGAACATTTTTCGTCTTAGTTTTAGTCGACAAAAACAACACTGGTACAGACTGACCCCTGCTCCTCCTCAGCCACTAACAATGAATACAGTACAACAAACAGCCATACTCATTGTATACAGTCCTGTGACTGACCTCTTTAAATCCAATACTTTCATGAATAATGTGCTGCACTCTCAAATTCCACTTCTCTGGTAATTCCATTGTTTGCAGGCTTATGAGCACCACAGTTTTGTTGCTTGATTCAGTATTTAGATATTTGATATTAATTTTAGCTGCTCTTGATTATAATCCAAATGGAACACAGTTACGGAACATGATCAGTCAGTCAGTCAGACAGACAGACGTATGAGGCTTGAGGAAACACAATCGCTTTAGCATCTTAAACACAAGAGGACCATTTGTAGTCTTCGTAGGCCCTCTAGTGACCATGTCAAAGTGGTGCACATACACGCGCACATATTATAGCACATGATGTATTCACACTTGACTGTACAGTAGGCTACATATAAACATCACAGTTTGAACAACAGACATATAAAAAAGAGACAAGAGCCGACTGATAGCACCAAACGATCCAAGTCTGCCTAAGGAGTAGATACGCTGCTGTATCCTCTTACAAATATAGTCAATATGAGAGGACCATGATAAATATATGATCAAACATTCTAGGCCGGGCTATTATACTACTACCGCTACTTACTGTACTACTAGTACTACTAACTACTAATACTAAGACGGTTACCACTACTGTTTCTGCTACTACTATTACTACAGCTAAATCTGACCTATCGCTTTCAACTCCAAACAACAACAGTACAACTTTTCTTCTTTCTGCTTCATGTGGGTGGGAGCGGGTGGCTGTCTGTCGCACAATGCACTGTGGGTAATGTAGATAATGAGCGCAGCCTGCCTCGGCTCGTTACATGAGCCAAATAAAAATATTAAATTTTTCTACATGAACGGATATCATACTAAAGCATGAAAAAAGCCTTGTTATAGTGACAAACTGGTCCTTTAATATTTGCTTAACACAATCCATGCCAGTACACTACAATAGAAATGCAGACCAGTGGCCAGCGTTTCTACTGTAAAAAAAAAAGAGAAGTTAAAGGAAAAAAAACCTGTTCTATGCATGTTTGTATATATTTTAGGGTTTAATAAACATTGTTTTTATGTGTGACCTTGAACAAACAGAAGCTACTGTTAAAAGTGTTGCAGAGGGGCCTGGGCTGTGGCTCAGCGGTCCAGGCACTGGTAGTCCAGTCTGGCAGTGTGCCGCGGGCTCGACTCCCGATCCCAACGGCCTTCACTGCATGTCACCCCCCCCCCATCTCTCTCCCCATTTCCTGTCAGCCTACTGATTATATCCCTCTACAAAAAAATTAAAATAAAGGCGAAAGCCACAAAGAAATATCTTAAAAAGATGTGTTGCAGAGGCCCCTTTCCTCTTCAATTTAAGGGTGGCATAGCAGATTGGAGAGAGAGTTTAAAGATGGAGTGCCACAGTTTTTCTGTGTCTATGAGGTGACAGTAGCCTACTTCATTAGACACCCTGGAGTCGTTTTTATGTGCAATGGTGTATAGAGCACCGAAGTCCTGACGTAACTCGCTCATCCCGACCATTCCCCTGGTTCGCGGAAGTAATTTCTCTATGGAGAATAACATGGGGTGATCTTAATATGGTCTACTATAAGCGTTGTGGTCCAAAAATAAACAAGCTGTCTCGGCGTTATTGTCAGGGAGGTGTCTCTGTATCGTTTGCAACAGTCAGTCACTCATATATGATACAGTCTGCTTCTAGCGAAAATCTAACTAATTCAGTAGCAGTAACATTAGCGTTTTCTCTCATTCAGTTGATTCTTCATATCCATATGAGTGAAGCGGCCGGGGTGACATGTTCATTTTTCAAACACAGTTGTTATATGAGGCGATCTCAAATCGCCTCAATGGGGATTTCAATGCAACTAAACAAATACATGAACCTGGGGACAGACGCCCTCTACTGAAAGTGACGTCAGACTTCGGTGCTCTATTAACTTTGTATTTAGGGTTTCTTCCTGAAGGTTGAACCCTTGACAGTCAAACGGGCCAATGAAATGAACAGTAATCTAGTGACATCACACTATCAGCCCCTCCCCTAACCCCTTTATCATACAACTACAGCTGTGGGTGCGGCTTCAGTTCAGGTGGATCACCACCCATCACCAACCACCAGGCAAACCAGGCATACTTAATGAACTGGTGGACGTATCCACATAACAGCATGATTTTAACAAATACTGTGCACTTTTTGGAAAAAGTTCTTCCTCCTTATATTATAATAATACCTGATGATAATGTTTTAGGGTGGAAAAGATCGTGGCACATCTTTAAAGAAAGAGATAATGGATGACGTTAAAACTTAAATGAAAGGACTGACCCAGGAACTGCCGTGTGAAATTAAGCCACTGCTACAACCCGTTTCCACTGAGACGCGCTCTCGAACCTCGCCCCCGTCTGAGCCATGATCAGCGCCACCTAGAGGCCGGTATGTGTGGATAAATAAAATATCCCTTTAAGGTTAGATTTAGTCATAGTTGTACTGAGGACAGGATTAAGATTAGGCATACTATTAATGAGATTATTGCTTTCCTGTTTGGCCACCATTATCACTGATTGCAGCTAAATTTGTATATTAAAATTACTCTAGGACCTGGGATATGTATGCGCTTCATTTAGCGGAGAATATGTCAACTGTTCTTGGCTAATATGACCGCTGCGAACAACGTGGGAACTGTGAAAAAATCTCTATCCGGGGCGAAATACCCGGAAATGACAACACCAGACAGCTACTTCAAACATGGCTCTGAATACTCATGTTTGAATACTCAATAGACCATATGCACACGGCGGTCATCTTTTCACAAGTTAAGTAGGGTGGAAACTAGCCGCAATTTGCCAATGACTGCCCATACATCTAAACAGACAAAGTCCTATCTAATTGTATTCAATTATGTCAAACTCACTAAAATTGCAGCTGTACGAAAAGCTTGAATGATGCTCTTTCTATCTGCAAAGTGTTTGTTGCATAAAAGTCCACGGCAGACATGTAGCTCAGACAGATGTTATGAGCTACTTTATGTCAAGAAATTCCTTGCAGGTGATTTGTATTGGAGTATTGGAGTTTGGAAGCGCTCGTTGATTAATCACTCAACAGCCCTGCGTACCCCACTTAATGCAAGAAGCAATGCAAGAAGTCAGCAGGCGTTACTGAAAGGGGGTCTCAGAGGGTTCTGAGACAGGTGCGTAGGTATTCAGTAAAATGCACATAAAGTGCACAGAGATCCGCACACTGTCTGCACTAGCAATATGAACACTTTAGGAACGTTTCGGTCAAAGACACTTTTCAGGCATCTCTCCTGATGCCTGAAGGTCTTTGACTGAAACGCTGCCTAATAAAGTGTTCATATTGCAAGTGCAGACGGTGTGCGGGACAGGAGCAGTATAAATGTCTATCCAACTACAGCTGTTTACTTTGATCCTCCCGGTGAGTTAATATATAGTGGACATTTGTGTGTCTTTAGGTGACACTTCTCACGGAACCTCTTGTCACAGTGTTTACAGTGGAAAGGTTTCTCTCCGGTGTGGATGCGATGGTGACCCTTGAGGGCGCCGGACAAACGGAAACTCTTGTCACAGTATTTACAGCGGAAGGGTTTTTCTCCCGTGTGAATACGCTGGTGTCTCTTCAGGTCCGTTAACCCACTGAAACTCCTGTCGCAGTGTTTACAACTATAAGGTTTTTCTCCCGTGTGGACGCGCCGGTGCGCCTTCAGTTTGGACGACGTACTGAAACTCTTGTCGCACTGTGTACAGCAGAAAGGTTTCTCTCCGGTGTGTGCTAGACGCTGGTGAGTCTTCAGCTGGTGTGACTGATAAAAACTTTTGCCACAGTGTTCGCATTGGAAATGTTTCTCTCCGGTATGGACAAGCCGGTGCGTTTTCAATTGAGACAACTGACTGAAACTCTTGTCGCAATGTTTACAGCGGAAAGGTTTTCCTCCGGCGTGGACGACCTCGTGTGCCTTCAGATCGTACGACCGAACGAAACTCTTGTCGCAGTTTGTACATTTGAAAGGTTTTTCTTCAATGTGGATCAACTCGTGCCTCGTCAGGTTAGTCGCCCGATTGAAGCTCTTGTCGCAGTGTGAACAGTGGAAAGGTTTTTCTCCGGTGTGGACGAGCATGTGTCCCTTCAAATGACCCGGCCGATTGAAGCTCTTGTCACACAGTTCACAGTGGAAATGTTTTTCTCCAATGTGGATACGCTGGTGTCTATTCAGGTCGCTTAACCCTTTGAATCTCTTGTCACACTGTGAACAGTGGAAAGGTTTCTCTTCAGTGTGGACGCGCAGGTGTCCCTTCAGCTTAGACGACAAATTGAAACTCTTGCCACAATGTTCACATTGGAAAGGTTTTTCTCCAGTGTGGATAAGCTGGTGTGATTCCAGGTCAGTTGACCCTTTGAAACTCCTGCCACAATGTTCGCATTGAAAAGGTTTTTCTCCAGTGTGGACAAGCTGGTGTGCATTCCACATAGAGGACAAATTGAAACTCTTGTCACAGTGTTTATATTTATATGTTTTTTCTCTAGTGTGGACAAGCTGGTGTGTCTTCAACTGATCCGAGCGAATGAAACTCTTGTCACACAGTTTACAGTGGAAGGGTTTTTCTCCAGTGTGGACAAGCATGTGTGTCTTGAGGTGATGCGACTGATTGAAACTCTTGTCACAATGTTTGCATTGAAAATGCTTTTCTCCAGTGTGAACATGCTGGTGTCTCTTCAGCACAGCTAACCCTTTGAAACTCTTGTCACACAGTTTACACTGGAAAGGTTTTTCTCCAGTGTGGACAAGCATGTGCGTCTTCAATTGACCCGACCGATTGAAACTATCGTCACACAGTTTACAGGGGAATGTTTTTTCTCCAGTGTGGACACCTCGACTTGTCTCCCCACAATCATCTCCGGTGTCAGATTCAGAACAGTGTGAAGAGAGCAGCTGCTCAACACTAGTCGATTGTTGTGATGCAACCCAGTAGTTTATATAAGCTTGTGTTTTCATGTCTTCAGTTGAGGTGCTGGCTAGAGGCTCTGTGTCTCTGTTTTCATCATCATCATCATCATCATCATCATCATCATCATCATCATCATCATCATCATCATCATCATCATCATCATCATCATCATCATCATCATCACCACCACCACCACCACCACCAGCATCATCACCATCATCTTCTTCTTCTTCTTCTTCTTCACTAGCCCACATTGACACTTCGGTCTCACCTGTCTTTTCTAGTAGCTCCTCGTGTTCCTCTTTAATCTGTGGAGGCTCTGGTTCGTCCTGGACCAGACTGGAGCTCCTCTCATGTTGTGGAGGTTGTGGTTCGTCCTTGACCAGACTGGAGCTCCTCTCCTGATGTTGTTCAGGGGAAAACTCCTCTTCACTCACAGAGAGGTGCAGGGAGTCTAGAAAAAAAGATACAATGAGAGAACCATAAATACATAGAGACAATGCAACACTTTAGCTTGTAGAACCATTAACTCATAAACCGCCAGCATTGACTCTGGCGCTGTGACTCCCCTGCTAGTCCCGAGACAGACTGTTGACGCACGTCAACAGGTCTGTTGACAGAGGCTGTTCAAAATATGCATCACTGGCCTACAAGTAGACTGTTTAGACTCAGAGAATAGCTTTGCTGTACAATTATTCAGTGGTGTCTTAAAAGGATCCCTGGCTCATAAGACAAATATACCTTCAAATAGTATACTTGCCCTCTAAAACTAAAATAAAAAAATAAAAACACCGTCAATATTTCTTTCTTTCATAAATAAAGAATCTTTCAGTCAATAGGGACTTCTCCCGTCACAAGTTTATGTCATATGCCCATGTGTGGTCTAGCACTATGGAATTATGGAATGCATATGCTAATAAAAAACGTAATACTTCCTAAAGTTAATATGAGCATCAAAGCAATATTTTGTATTAGCACGTGCATTCCATAATTCCAACAGTATAATGTTTTAAGGCATATTTGTCTCATTAGCCAGGGTTCCTTTTAATAAAACATTAACGTCTGAATAAATTAGAAAATGAAATGAGAAAAAGTACACAAAACGGGATTAGTAAGATCAAGTGCAATCAGCATTAGCTAAGCCTCTCCCACTGAGACACTCCCACTTAGACACTTTCCAGCTGGGCTCATTCATTTCAATGTAAATATCATTTTTTAAACCAGACCTTCAAAAGTCTCTTCCAAATCCGTCAACAAGGCCTGCCATATGCACTGGAAAAATATGTGTTTGTGACATTTATTTTTTAAAACAATGTTTTATCATATAGGAAACGATTGGTGGAGAGGTTTGTCTAACCCATGTTATGCTAATATGCTTAGTTGTGATTGGACCATAGTAGTTTGGGGAGGGGCTTAGGTATAGAGAAGTCTTCTCCCCAGTACAATATTTCGGGGGCATATTTAGAATGTGTGCAGGGTTGCATTAATACGATCTCTAATGGAGATTTAGTTGACACAATTTAGTTGACACAATGCAATAAAATGGCGATAGTATTCAGTGTGGGGCAGACGGCCTGTCACAGCCAGATTTGGGAGAGCAGTAGCTTTGTTGTTGCAAGGAAAGCGGTAAAATGAGACTTTAGTGGTTGTTCTAGTCTCAGATCGGTTCAAGTGAGAAAACATTTACTACCATTGGATACAGAGACTTGAAGCATATACAGGTAGTCTGTGACAAGCACCAGGTCAGTAATGGCCATAAAAAGCTTAGTATGTATGAAAGTGCCGGAGATTACCTGGTGGTTTGGGCATCTGGTTAGGGAGGTCCTCGATGCACGTCCGACTCCCGCTGGAAGGAGACCCCCGGGCAGACCATTGCTGAGGCCAGGCGGGGGGGCTGTAGCGTATCGTATCCTGAGCCAAGCCCCCCGGGCCCATGAGGGCCACCGGTTCGGCAGCGGGCCGCGATAAGTCATACGGCGGCAGCTCCGGTCGTCCTGAGTACTGCTCGGCGTAGCGCTGGAGCAGGGAAGAGGCACCGCCGCCGAGCGCCGACATGTGGTTGCTGGCCCACGGGTAGCCGATGGCAGGGGGGCGGCGGGCGCCGTGCGGGTCGCTGTGGTGCCTGAGCAGGGAGGAGGGGCTGAGTGCCGATGGGGGGGGGCAGCGGGCGCTGTACGGTGCGTCGGTGTGGTGCTTGTGGTGTCCTCCAGGGGGCGACATCACGTCCAGGTGCTGCTCGGCCCACGGGGACAGATCTGACAGACCACAGGAGAATTAAAACCGGCTAACCCAGACCAGTGAGTCTTCAACAGATCTGACAGACCACTGGAGAAAGAACTTGGGCCCCTTCCCTACTTCCTTCACAGGTGTCATTAGTGATTATACTGTACTAATGACAGCTCTGTTCCATTCTGGTCAAACAGAGTCAGGGTGCTGCTATTGGTGCATGTTGGCTCACTGGAAACACTCTGCTACACCAGAGCGGGTCCCAAAGTGTCCTTAGCTTTGGTTATAATAATAATTTCTTCTTCTGTTTTCTACAGAAGAACAATATAACCACATTATAACCATATAAAATGGAATGAGAGTTAAATGCTGCAATTTGTAAAATACATTTTTTTTAATACTTAGATAAAAGAGATTAAAAAAAAAAACATTGTAGATCTGCTATTTTAAATTTCCACTTCCTGTTTAGCGTTGAAGTTTGATTCTTCGCCACAGTCACGCCATTGGACAAAAGATAAATCACAATTTTTGACAACTTTTCATCGTTAAGGTCTTTTGTGTACACTGAGTGAGCTGGAGTTTGGAACGGACCATCCTGCTAGGAGGAGTTCGGTAAAGTGAGACCCGTGGCCCTAATAATACATTTTAAAATATATTTAAATGGGATGGAATACAGTGTGTGTGTGTCAATTTAACAAAGGTGCAGAAGATCAATAATCAGCAGAGAGGGAGTGACGTTTGCGGTACTGTATGCTGAATTGACGTGGACTCGGCCCCATACTTTTTCTTTTCTCCCTGGAAATAAAAACGTCTGGGTTTCCGAGGCTAATGAGACACAGACAGAGTCGATTATTATCATTTATTCATTTTTCTAATTTATCATGAGCATTAGTGAGGATGAATTACACGAAGATAGGTTGAAAAGTGGTGAAGTCCTCCTCCTGATGGCTAATTTGTTGACTTAATAGTATTAAGACAATACGTACTGTGGTGGTCTCCAGGTTCCTCATGTTTATCAGAAATGTCCCCGGGAGTCGGGAGACCTAGTGGAGAATAACAATAATATGTGCTGAAGGTACCCAAGTCCAACTCTCTCTAACATAAGAACTAGGAGTGAAAAGGTAAAAGAATATATATTGATATCTTAGCGTAGAATTATCACTTAATTTAACCCATTTATTTAGGCCTGAGGCCGATTCTGACCGATCTCTAAATCCTGACCTAAAAAACTTCAAATATTTATATAGCAGCATCATTTTTCTTTTTACATTTTTGAATACTGTACATACTGTACAGAACCCCAAAATGGGTTCCCGGCCTGAAGGGGTAAAACACCAAAATGGGTTCCCGCCCAGAATGGGTTAAGATTGCAAATTGCATCCCCAAGCTACAATTGATGTTCACAAGTATGGATGAGTGATCCACACTCCCTAAAATCACAAACTGAATCTCAGTTAGATTGTGAGAGGTTTGTATCCAATTCCAAGATGATGGAAATAGAGCCTTTGTAAGCCTCTGTAAGAGTAAAGGACTATTTTAGTATTTACTGTTGGAAGAAGCTGTATTCAGTAGGTGTGTAGCAGACATCCAAATAATACCACATTACTAAACCCAACTCCCTAACCTAACGCTAACTGCACGCTGAAGCCACGGGTGAGTCTTAACTGGCAAAGTATGTGTACGTCGGACTAACGTATGCCCCCCGTATTCAGTCAAAGTTGACACTGCGTGTAGTGCAAAAGATCATATAACCAGAAACAATCATCTTTCCAGACTATGGAAGTGCATACCTGACCAAATTCTAAAGAGGCTACTGTAGATTGAATGTGTTATATTACTAGTATTCCACACTGTTGAAGCATACTCATTTGACTGCCAATAGTGCAGCTAGCTAGCAACTGTTGCATCATGTGACAATGAACACCTTCGAGCTGGACAAGAGAGAGACTTACTGAGGTGTAGCTGGTCTTCAGGTACCTCCTGTTTAATTGAAACAGGTCTGGCTGAGTCTGGATAGTTCATCTGCACCTGCTGCAGTCTGGAAAGAAACAATTACAATCCCAAAGTTCAGGATTAATTACAAATTACTCCAAAGGCCTATTCATAATTTCATACTTCAGTTTTAGGTGATATGGTGACCATCCAGGCCGGTGTTGAGGTCCCAGCACAAATTAGTGCAGTTCAAATGTCCCTCCTGTGTGAATAGGATGGGATATGTTAGGTGTACGCTACTGTATGTGTTTGACAGTTTATCGTCATAATGGTGGTACCTGGAGAGACAAATATTTTCTGAGGTGGTACTTTGTGAAAAAAGGTTGAGAACCAATGCACTAGAGACTAGACCAAAGGGATATCCCTACCCTATGGACCAAATTAGACTTTAAGGCCATCAGGCAGAGGCTCTGAGCCACTCTGCTACACTGGTGATTCTTTTTCTAACTGTTAGAGTTTGGAAGCACTCGTTTTTATTAATAGCTTGCGCTGCTGCCTCCTGCATTATGTGCAAATTCGAAACAGGTGGTACGCAGGGCCGTTCAGTGACTTTGACGAGTGCTTCCAAACTCCAACACTTAGAAAAATAATCACCTGCACAGAATTTATTGACAGAAAGTAGCTCATAGTCATGTCTACGGTGGATTTATCAACAAAAGCTTTGCAGATTGAAAGAGGATAATTCAAGCTTTCCCTACAGCTGCAATGTTGGTGGGTTTAATGTTGTTTAATACATGCAGATCGCAAAAGCAATTTGGATGAGTTTGCAGGACATGAGTCAATGGAGGTTAATGCAATTCTAGATTAATCTATTATTAAAGAAAAGCTAGAGTTGCAAATTGCAGCTACGCTCTCCCCAGCCCTTCTCCGAGTCTGTATTTAACACTAGCTGCAATTTGCGACTCTAGATTTTTTTATAATGGGATGAATCTAGAGTTGCAATACCCTCCATTGACTCCCCACTCATCTTTTTTGGTTTGCGATCTGCTTGTCTTAAACGACGTTAAACTCACCAACATTGCAGCTGTAGTACAAGCTTGAATTATCCTCTTTCAATCTGCCGAGCTTGTTTTTCATAAAAATCCACCGTAGAGATGTGTTGCAGTTCGTTTTTATTAACGGGTCACGCTGCTGCCTCCTGCATTATGTGCAAATTCGAAACAGGTGGAACGCAGGGCCGTTCAGTGACGTACGACGAGTGCTTCCAAACTCCAGCACTTAAAAATAATCACTTGCAGAGGATGTCTTGACAGAAAGTAGCTCATAACATCTCTACGGTGGATTTTTATGAAAAACAAGCTCGGCAGATTGAAAGAGGATAATTCAAGCTGCAATGTTGGTGAGTTTAACGTCGTTTAAGACAAACACATCGCAAACCAAAAAAGATGAGTGGCCGGGGAGTCAATGGAGGGTATTGCAACTCTAGATTCATCCCATTATAAATCTAGAGTTGCAAATTGCGGCTAATTTAACACCAACATATGGGTAACTGAGACTCGCTCTGTGAGAGATAGATGAGGTATTGAAATAATAGAGACAGCGACAGAAAGAGAGACTATATACAATAGGAAAGGAACACAAAAGCTCTAGGCAAAGAGGCAGTAGAGAGAAAGCAGAGGGATAACAATGGACGAAAACAAACAAGGGGGGAAAAACAGAATAAATGAAATAAAGACGACAAAAGAAAAAGATCAATAAGTAAAATGGGATGACTCTGAATTGCACAGGAGAGAAAAAGAACAGTGATGTTTTGAGTAAACGGTATTATACGGTTATAGCATTGCTTTCTCAATGATTTGTGAACATGCCTACTACAATACTAATAATAATAATAATAATAATAATAATGAAAACATTGTTTTCTTTCGGGTTCACTAATACTGGAAAGAAATGCCCGTTTTCTTTCAGGCCAGCACTATAGTCCAACGTACATTATTATTGTATATAAACAGAACACTGTACATCCAAACATAAACATACCTTCTTCTGGTAGAAAACACACTGCTACACATCCAAAGTGGCCGTGGGTAATTGAAGCTAATTTAGCATAAGCGTCAGCGTACAAAACAAACAGTCTTTATGAATTCAGTGTGTAAATTAAATTCCTCCTGTTTTCACAACGAGCCCGTCTGTCACTGTCTACACAAAGACAGTCTCGGACACAACAAGTTACACAAAAAGGTTTGTTCCATAGAGTTGTATAGAATCGGTTTGTTCACTACATACTTTCTCTCCATCACTTCTGCTCGTTCATAGACTAGACTTCTGCTCTGCCAGTGCCACTGTTTGGTTGGTGATTCCACCCGGACGAGAGGGGCGGACACAGTCCTGGCGCGTGCCTCGATCTCCCTCGTCCGGGTTGAAACACAGTCTATGGTTGAAACACACAGAGTTCCAGCAGAAACATGGGAGCAGAAACCCCATATAATGCTCGTTTAGATTTTGATTATAAAAAAACAGACACATCGATTGTAAAAACAAGAGAGAATAAAGAAAATAAAACAACAACTCCAAAATTATGAATAATGTACCATGAATGTCAAGGTGTATTCTAACAAAAAAAGTATTCTCATTTAATATCAGGACGTGTATTATGCATTTGTCCGTTGTCACCACAAGGTGGCAGCAAGGCAACATCTAGGCCTATCTATACTTGCTAGATGTGAGGGCTGCCAGTGGTGGAAAGTGGGGAAGTTTACATCATAATTTATGCAGGAGGAGACACTCTGAGCTGGTCGAGAGAGCTGGGAGGTAACAGTCCCCTGACCGTTAGGAAAAGACTGGCCATTGCAGTTCCTCTCCATGTCTTTTCTTTTTTTTTACCTTTATTTAACCAGTAAAAACACATATAGGCCTACAGTATGTGTTTATATAAGGAAGCATGAGGTCAGTCCGTTTGAGTTACTAGTAACTTTGATTATTATTACAAAACATACATTACCCACAGCCCTATATACATTTAGGCCAGAATGGAAAGGAAAATAGCCGATCTCGCGATGCGACACATTGTAGATCTGCTATTTTCAAAAGATTTATTTTAGGCCTACATTTGAAAACGTGTGAAATGGGACATGCTGCACAATGAGTAGGCCTACTTTCTACTTTACGTACATTTTGACAACAATAATATTGTTGTCAAAAAATTATGTTTGTACTGTGTAGTATATACATATTTAATTCAGGACTTTTACTTGTAACAGAGTATTTCTTTATATGGGAGTACTTTTTCCACCACTGAGGGCCACACAGCGTGGATGTGTAGGCCTAGGTTGCTAAATGTGACGGTCGCAGGGGCAGCAAGACAGGGGAGAGAAACAAAGGTAGAGAGGTTACTATGTGAGGCCTCTAGTTTTGACACGTTCGTCGATGTGTTGTAACTTGTGAACTGTACATCTGCTATCTTCAAAATAGTATGTATAATACTATGGTTGAAGTGGTGCCACTGATTTTGATGCTTTGGGCTATAAACCTGAATGTTGTGCTGGGGACCCCCTGAAACCCCCTCAAGGACCCCTGGGGTTCCCCGGACCACTGTATTCTTGATCCAGCCAGTGGCCTTGTGGTAAGAGTGTCGGGGAGCTGGGTCATACCAAAGACTGTAGCCTATAAATGGGACACAATGCCTCCCTGCTTGGCACTCAATGGGTTGGATTGGGGGGTCAAATCAACTAATCAAATGATTCCCGTGGCCCCTTGGCTGCGGCTCACCGCTCCAAGAGATGGGTCAAATGCGGAGAACAAATTTCACTGTGGTAACGTGTGTGACAAATCGGACAACTTTGATCTGTAAATGTACACAATATTCATGTTTAAATGTGGTAGACAAAGAGAGGGTCACCACACCTCTCAGCCATTATAAAATCACACCAGTGTGAAGTGAGTGGCGCTCTTATCATCATACATCATCATACATCATCTTATTCTGGCCAATCACAATTTGCGTCCTCACTTTTGTCATTAATGTTTGTGTTTACACAAACCCAGAAAGCTGGGCAAGTGGGCTAGCGCCCCTCAAAAAATCAAGGTGACCTCACACCTCTTGTGCCTTATTGCTTTAATCTACAAGCGATTGATTTTAAAGGTAGGCTATACACATGCAGTGAGGAATTCACTTTATATTCGGTCTCACGTGACATTGTGCTGTGTACAGAATATATTGAATCGTGTTTATATATATATATATATCTTTTAATTGCAGTTTCCCTCAAAATGTTGTAAACCTGCAAGTACCCGTAGGGATTTTGCTAACCACTGGTTTAGAACTCGTTATCTTAAACAATGTGTCTCATTGGACAATAATTGTTTTCAGGAACGGAGTCCCCAACTTTAAGTAGGAACCAAAACAGAGATTCAACTCCAACAGACACTGGAAATTTGAAACTATTTGAATTCTATTCAAAAACATTTGAAGATCTTATTTGGTCTGCCAGTGTGAACATAGTAAACAAGGCGAGAAAGTCAGTATTGTAATGCTCTATAAATGCTACTATATTTTCTAAAAGCATAGAGTGATATCTTAGATAAACAGTACATAGAGTATATGCCAGTGGTTCTCAAACATTTTGATGTCAAGGAATTTAAATATGTGGGTGCAGTTTTTACTTTTTTTCTTTCTAAAATAGCCCAACTGGAGCCGAGCTCAAAACACATCACATTGGAATCCTTTGAGCTAGTACAGTAGCTCTGCTATATTCAAATAGCTGAAGTATACAATGCGGTCAAAGTGATCAAACACATTTGAATACTATTTAACTAATTTAGCTGGGGAACCCCTGGAACCCCCCCAAGGACCCCTGTGGTTCCCCAGACCTCATTTTGAGAACCAGTGGTATATGCGTACAGTATGATAGAGACAGAGAGACAGATAGTATGATAGCCATATAGGTTTGCATAATAAGGAATATGATCAGGCGTTTAGATGATCTCAGTGGTGCACTTGCAGGAGGCCTGGCACCAGGCTGCGATGGCGGGGTGACTGCAGGTCCATTTCTCCTTCAGAGAAGGACAGTTGCCAAACTTATCCTTATGGGGACATGGGTTGGCTGAGAGAGAGAGAGAGACACACACAGACAGAGACACAGACAGACAGAGTCACACACAGAGAATAACATAATTGGTCATTAAGTTGATGGTGATGTTGTTGTTGCAACCAACAAGTATCAAAGTAGGTCACACACACATTAGGTCACATCTTAAACCCTCTATAAAATGTTGGTGACTTACTGCACAGCTTGTCGTCACAGGCATTGGGACAGTCACCGCAAGATGGTCCAAGCTTGTAGGGCTCACTCATTTGACCCACATTACCGCTGCAAAGTGAGACAGACCATCAGATATTAAACGGCCTATTTTGAACATCTTGAAAGCGTGAAACCATGGTCTTTCGACTGCCATGTTAAGTGGTCAGATGGGCCATGCATGTGCATTGTCAGAGCATGTTTAATTTGAATGACGTTGAGAACCAGTGATGTGTGCGTAGTACGTTACATGGTGTAGTACTTACGCAGGACAGTACTGACAGACGTAGTAGTATTTGTACAGGGGATCTGCGTCGGGGCAGTGAGTCATGGCACAGCCGACCTGGTTGGAGTTGTACCACACCACCTGTGAAACACACACAACACAACATCACGGTTTAAACTAGAATCCGGCCAGGCCAAGTATTATTAGTCTTATAGCCAATCAGGATTAAATATGACAAATCGGATGAGTCGCTCTTGATAACATGACTATAGAGATAACGGGTACCAATTCACGTGATGTTTGGACCAATATAGGAGTAATATCCAATATATATATGTGTTTAACAGAAATCTGCCTCCTGGTGGCACTATAACAGGCCTCTGCTCTGGCCTCCAGTGAGTGTATGCATGCACAGTTTCACGCTGATCGGGCCAATAGGTGCCACAGACGGACCAACGCACACACACGCAGGCACACACACACACGCACGCACAGAGATAATATGAAACGTGAGTATTTCTTGTGTGTACCTGTGTGAAGTGTCCCACTGCTCCTCCATTGACAGATCCCTCCCCGTGCTCAAAGTTCTTCACCTCATTGTACCAGTGCTGGGTAGCAACGGTCCATGACAACTCACTACTGGACAGGAAAATGTTCTCACCACAACCACTGGCTGCAGAGAGAGAGAGAGAGAGAGAGAGAGAGAGAGAGAGAGGTGTCATTGATTGATTCCCCCCACAATAATAATAATAGCCATCAGTTCAATAAGAGAAGAAGTATAGGCCAGGGAGTGGCTTATTGTCTGTATCAGCCGGTAACAGGTGGGAGTATATGTCCCTGTTAAAATGCACTAGACCCCTGGGAAATTGATTGCTGAGGTGGGGCGCCACACCTACCATCAGCTCCTGCAACCCTGTCTCCCAAGCCTAACGTTCTGTATTAACGTTTCAGACGACATTACGTTATCAAGTAACGTTTTTCTCAGTCAAAACGTTCAGTCTTAACGTTTTCTGGTTATCATTAAAATGAATGCAGATCAAGCAAAATAATGTTTGCATGAAAACGTTTTGTTTTGTTCATTTGCTGTCCCTCCCAAGCACTTTCGATCCAAATTAATAATACTAATAGGCCTACTAATAATTAGCAATAAGGAATAGTCCAGCATTTGAAGCATACCCAGAGTATAGGCAGTGCCCACTCCCGGGCACTCGCCAGGCACTCCCTCCTGGCGAGAGCTCTACCGACTGAGCTATAGGCCTACATGGACACAATAAGAGCCATTCCTTTTAGTTTCCAAATAAGGGACGATTCCGTATTTCAAGGTACAGTTGGCAACCCTAAATCACACATACAGTACTTGCGTGATGGAAAAATTCATGTTATATTAAATAACATTATTACCCCTATTATTATTATTATTGTTATTAATAATGTTAAAGGGGTCTTACTGCTGATTTTCCTTTCCGCGCGGGTGCTGTGTTTTAAGCCACACTTGTCGGCATGTTTCTGCGCGTTGGCAGCAGCTTCCTCATTCCACATCTGTGAGAACAAGAGAACAGGACATTTATACACACACACACTGTGAGGGCTGTATTTTGCGTCTCTTAAGTACCAGGTCTTATTACTTAACTTAAGACCTGGAGGCGTGGTCAATGCTCTTTGGCCACTCAGAATAGCCAAATGGCATTGATCATGCCTCCAGGTCTTAAGTTAAGTAATAAGACCTGGTACTTAAGACACGCAAAATACAGCCCTGAGGGACCACAATGGAAATAAGCTCTTAGCTTTCTTTATTACTAATTATCTTATATTCCCTGAAAGTCACTTTTTAATATATATATATATATATACTGTATACAGTACAGTCCAACAGTCATGAGTCCGACACCCTACCCTAAACCCTAACCTAACCGGCGGTGCGGAATGTATTAAACTGTGTTCTACACGTGTTCTACATTATTATGAGTGGTGTCGTTGAAGATGTCATATCGCATAAAGCTCCAGTATAGTGTCTTACCATCTTCAGCATGTTGCTGGCGGGAGGCTGCACGCCTCTTCTCAGTTCGTTGTGCTTGTTCACAATCTCCTCCTTCTCAGCGTCCGTCACGCCTATGAACACAAACACACGAGAGAGACCCATAAAGTGTGGGTGAAATGCTAGGCTTGTTCAAGTGTAGCCTGGAAAACCAGACAAATCTGCCACGGCAGGCTAAGTTCAAGAGCTGCTGTGATGTGGACCACATGTGCTATTTGAACAGATGTGACACCATGCGTACGGTGGTTAAAGGTGTAGTAAGGTGTTTTTTGTTAAAATAGGTGTTCACAAAATGCTCTATATTCTGATATTAATCATTACAATTGTTTGTTAAATAATATCACGAGGACGGAGAAGGTGGTTCGGGTATCTGGTTGGGATGCCTCTTGGGCGTCTCCAGGGAGGTCCATCCGGATGGATGTTCAATAATATCTCAAAAACAGAGCTACGCTACAGAATCAGTTGGCAGGGGCATCCAGAACGTGTATTACATTGTTGTTAGTGGAAATAAAAACATAGGCGCCCCAAGTTTCTGACAGTGTGTGGGTCCTTTTGTTTGTTTTTAAAAGATACCCTTTTATTCAGTAATCAAGACAAAAGTTTAATTGTTTTTTCGTACCCCCAGCTGCTGGTTTCACTTCAGTTCCAACCAGCAGAGCAAAGACCACCGTGAGCAATGTACGCCTTCATCTTCAGTGAAAACCATAAGAAAAGGTACACATTCATGAACAAATGATGCTGATGATAATAATAATGGAAAACAATGAATCATTATTAAGCCAACCGCAACAATGAGACAAAACAGAAAAAATGCATGTGATGAAGCTGATGGAAAAGATGAGATTGTATAAGCTTACCTCCAGTAGTTTGAAGTGTGTCCTTTCAGATGAAATACCTGCTGATATTTGGCTGGTCTTTTATATTCTTACATTATTAGCCTTAAGGGTGTGCGTGTCACAGTGCTTTCATAGACAAACACCCAGGTGTGTACTTTAGTGCAACATGTGGGTGGCACTAATGTGGGTGATGGACAGTAGATCATCACATAATCCAACAATGTCCACAGAGCAAAGTAGACAGCTGACAATCTAATGTAGCTACTCTGTAGAAATCAATTGGATAGTCAGATGGTTATTTGGAGGAAATAGCTTATTTCTTTGAAGAAGAAAATATTTGTAATAATAATTATTATTAGGTTAACACATTTGGAGGATAAAAGCTACTTAATAAAGTGAGTTTTCAGGAGGGATTTGAACCGGGGCACAGACTCTGCAAGCCTGTTCTCGGAAAATGGGATGTCTAGGAGAGCTTTGTCTGAGGACCTCAAATTCTATTTGGTACATAATAATGGATGGAGTAGGTCAGAGATACCGGTATATGATGGGGCCAGACCAGAGATCACCTTTAAAGGTAAACTGTAAACGCATGTAATCAATTTCCAACAGATCGCCAAACAGATTGTTTTGGGGTGCGTTTGTTTCAGTTCATTCAACCTCCTCTTGTGTGTTGGCTGGTGAAACGCACTCTAGTGAGACAGATATATACTTCACCCCTCCAACAGTATTGCACGCCGTGACATACAAGCTCACATCGCGTCGTGGATGTGGCCACTGTGTGAGCTTGGAGGTCTGCTGTTCTCGGCCGTTCTCTGTGAACACCTAATTCGCACGTCGGCGGAGCATAAATTAGGTTTGAGGGGCTACAGCTGCGTGATCAAGAAGCCGTGATCATAGGAAGCACTCAATCGGAGACTGGAGGTGGGGGTTGGGGGACAAATTCTTTGAGAATCAGTATTTGACACACCATAGACCACGGTATATATTTCAAGAGCGAGAGATCACAGTAAACATCCACCCTAAACCTCCTTCTTCCACATTAGGAGGAAAACAGCCCCTGGAAGTTTGTTGGGGTGCATTTTTACACGTCACTTTAGACGACCACTTTTACGTCTAATGTTTATTTTGTCCCCAACCAGTGCGGGCATACAGGTTCTTATCAGCGTGACGTTGTCTGGAAAGTGGAAATGCATGACTGGCCCAGTCAGTTTAGAGCGAAAAAACAAGAACAACAACTAAATATGGCCTATACTTTAGCAGCCCTTGTGCATGCAAATGTCTGTTTAGTAGCCAACTACAGCGTGCGTGCGAGGCCAGAGCATGCGTGCATGCGTGCAATTTCGTCATTTTAAGGGCACTGGCCACTGGCCTTTGGGCACAAAAGGCCAACTGCCAGAGCAAGAAGGCCATCAAAAAAGAAGAAAAAAATAGTCTACATATTGACAAGAAAGAGACAGAGGAGAAAGTGGTACAGTCAGCTTGGGCATTTAGGCCACTGTGGCCTCAGAGCATGCCATTTGTCTGAGGAGCACAAGGCCAAACTGAGGGGCAACGACGGCCATGGCCTTCGTTGTGACCTCCCTGAAATCCCTTTCACATTATACATCATTGCATTGCTTGGCCAGTTGGCCATCGTACTGCAGGCTAAAGTTTGCTCCTCATATTTATGCCAATACTGTGGTTTTTCTTCATGCTCTGTGAATCTGAATCTGAAAACCATAAAGAAACATCCTGTTCAAAGTCCCGGACAGACGGACGGACGGAGACAGACAGGCAGCCAGCCATCCATCCATCTCGTAAATCATTATTATGATTAGCCTTAGGGTTGTGTGTCAGTGTTTTCATAGACAAACACCCATGTATTGTATACTTTACAAACAAAACATCATATCGTGCCAAGTACAGTAGTACAACATGCCGACTTATTTATTTAGTGGCATAATCAAACAATGTTCAGGAACTGTGGTCAATGTCAGTTTGTTCTATTTTAAACTGTCTCACCCGTCTAGACAGGTGACGTGACAATCTACTGTAGCTACTCCGTCTGTGAGAGTGTCATGCTGACAGACAGATGATTCATTTGTATTAGGCTATAGCTGGTTTTATGTTTATTGTGTGCACGCATGCATTTCTTTTTTATTACGTCATTTTGAGTTGCATGGTGTAGTACGGAGCCCCTGAGTGGTCATACACAGACCATTTATTTTTCTTACCAAATTTAGACTAACATTAAACATTTCAGATTACTAAATATCTTTTCATTAAAAAGTGTCTGTTTTTTTACTTTTCTTCTTTAACTGTCTATTTTTTATGTTTTCAGTTACTCTTCTGGCGCTGATTTAAATGTTGTCTATATTTGTTTTAGCATTTGTTTTAGCTGACCCAATGTTGGGAGCGGACGTAGAATACGCACATCGACAGGCTGGGTGCTGCATGGGCTAAAGAAACTTCAGTAGCCCGCACACCACAGGTACAAGAAAATACGTTCTTTATTCAGAATTCTGACAACGTTTTTATCTATTTGATCTTCATCAGCTCATGTGAACATACACAAAAGTTTGTACTTTTATAATAAGGGAGCGCCCCCATTATCCAATCAAAACACCACATTTTGGTGCCCCTCCCGTCACTGCAAGTGACTTCTGACCCAATGTTGGGACAGAAGCCACTTGACATGCACAATGTACTGTATGCTGTCAAAATGCAAAACATCTGTAAAAAAGACTATGACTAAAACTATTTCAAACTTTGCTGTCAAAATCAACACTTCAGGGGCAGAAGGCCAAACCGAGGGGCCGTGGCCATCAAAGTTTAAAGCAGTGGGCTGCGCAGTGCACACATCCAGTTTGTTGATGGTACTGGACACAAAATGACAGTTTAAAAGAATACACAAGTTTGCACAACGGCATTGCTTCTCAGTGTTTTGTTTACTTAAAACACAGACATTACATGGCACACAAGTCACGGCATTTCAGCCACAGATGGCCTTCATATCTTCCATGACATTTTAAAAGTATTTCTTAGTGACTAAATAACTATATTTTCAAAGCGGACATAGCCTATTGAATGAATTTAGAAAGAATTGTATTTGTACAGCACTTTTCCAAACATAGTTACAAAGTGATTTAAAGACATGTTAAATACTGCACACATCAACAAGAGAGAAAAACTAGAAAAAGTGCCCTTCTGGGCACAGGTCTCCACCAGGATGAGCAAATGTGAAAAATTCCAGGCAAAGGTTTTTCCTTGGCCTCTAGGGAGTTGGCAATGGCATACAAAGTTATCCACAGATCCGTGCAGTTAGAGGTAAAAACACTTTTCGGCCAGTTATAGCGCCACCTTGAGGCTGAGTTGAAATTGTTCATGTGGCATTTCGTCCTCGGCCTAGTGGGAATGTGGGTGCACAATTTCACGGAAATCACGCGATGTGTTCATGATTTGCAGCATTTTGTTTTAAACTGAGCACTCCTGTGAACTTTGGAAGCCAATCTTAACCAATCAGGATGGAGTCTGAGAAATCTGAAAGACCGGTTTTGTTGAATGGCTCTAGAGAGACTGTGTACCAATTTGCGCGATGTTTGGACAAAATCTGTAGGTGTACTGTGCAAAAACTTGTTTTGCACAAAGCGGCCTCCTGGTGGCGCTATAACAGGCCGTTCTGGAAAGTTTGGGGCAGAGGTTCATCGTTGGCATCCAGGGAGTGTGTGTGCAAAATGTGGCATCGACCGTGTTAACGGTGGCCGAGATTAGCTGGTCACACACACACACACACACACACACACACACACACGGACGGACGGACGGACGGAGTGCAAAACATACTCTCTCCCCATGCCTTCGGCCTGGTGGAGACAATAAGGAAACTAAAACATTAAAACTGCACTTGTGCCCAGGCGGTGGCGTAACCGTCTGGGCACCCGACTGGTAATCCAGTTGCAGTGTGCCGCGGGTTCGACTCCCGAGCCCGACACGGCCTTTACTGCATGTCTTCCCCCATCTTTCTCCTGTTTCCTGTCAGCCTACTGTCTGTCCCTTCAAAAAACCAATAAAAGGCGTAAGCCTTAAAAAAAAAAACAATAAAAAGTCAATAAAACAAGTTAAGAGTTGACCGAAGCACATATCCATCCATAGGGAAAGAACTTAACATACAGATGTGTTTTTAAAAGCGACTGGCATTCCAGGGCAAAGGTACACAGGCCGCAAAAGCCCGGTCCCCCCGGTTAACACTGTGGACATACGTTAATCCGACGTACCAACAGTCCGACATACTGTACGTGGCCGGTTAAGACACAAACGTGGCCGACTTACCGTCCAACCGCCCAACTTCACAATGTTGGGAGTATCCAGTCAATGCACAGAAGATAAACTAAACAAACTTTTAACAGGATGTTTGCTCATGGTTTTCATGTCTCCGTGCATTTGATTACCTTTATTTTCATAGTATATTTATATTCTAGTATTTACCTAAACTTAAAGCTTTTAATATTGTTAATTGCTCCGGATTAATGTGTCATCCCTGTAATTGTAAATGGTTTTCACACCGCACGAAGGCGTAGGCTCTCACAGTGTTGTTTGATCTGACCTGGCTGTTTATCTATGCCAACACAGACACACACAGACACACCTAATATCCTAATAATTTAAGGATATAAATACCACCACCACCATAAGACCAGCCGATACCATTCAACAGCAGTCGTTATTTCATCTGAAAGGACACACGACTATTGGAGGTAAGTTTTGTCTACTTTCAGCGGCTCATCTTTCCATCATTAGCCTCCTTTGGTCCTTGGTCTGTCTGTCTATGTCTACTCGGAACGTGATGTTTTCTTATGGTTTTCACATAGGATGAAGGTGTACATTGTTCTCACGGTGCTTTTTGCTGTCCTGGCTGGAACTGAAGCTGAAGGTAAGAAAATCAGCCTTATGCAGTCTTATTACTGATTCCATACTACCGTATGCTCCCTTATTACCTGGTAAATGGTGCATTTATATAGCGCCTTTATCCAAGGCACTTTACATAGATTGTGCATTACATTCACCCATTCACACACACATTCATACATACACTGATAACAGACGAAGCCATGCAAGGCACCAACCAGCACATCAGGAGCAATTGGGGCTCATGCGTCTTGCTCAAGGAAGGACACTTGACGTACAGGGCAATGAGGGCATATGCCCGGTGGGCCGCCCAATGAATCAGATGTTTAAAAAGTGCAATACTTGTAGTATAATATGTCATCATCATCATGCAGTACAGTTGAGCGGCAGGCCCTCATTTTCAATGTAGCCGATATACAGAACACATATAGGTTAATAAAAACTTTCAAACAGTCCATAGTAATATTATTACTCTTGGTGAAAGGCCTTTTCTGTGTGAAGTTTACGTGTTCTCCCCGTGTCCCCTATGGTAGGTACCCTCACAGGTTCTCCCCGTGTCCCCCAGGATTACAGTTTAGGAAATTGGCACAGAGTGAAAAAAGGGTTACAAAATTGTGGCATATATATTGTTATATATTTTTGGGGTCTTTCTGGTGTGTCTGGTGTGTAGGTGTAGAGATGACCGAAGCTGACAAGGCATACATCGTGAACAGACACAACGAGCTGAGAAGAGGTGTGAAGCCTACCGCCAGCAACATGCTGAAGATGGTAAGACACTACTGCAGCTTTGATTAGACATTAGACATTAGACATTAATGACATCATCGCTCATATCATGTAAAACATGCATACCGTTATCATTATGCTCTAGTAAACACACATCCTCTCATGTCCTCTCGTTCTCTCAGTCGTGGAGTGAGGAAGCTGCTGCCAATGCTCAGAGATGGGCTGACAAGTCACAGTGTGCCTTGAAACACAGCAACAGAGCGGACAGGACAATCAGCAGTAAGACCCCTTCAACATTATTGTTAATAATTCAGAAATAACATTAGGTTGTGCACTGCCCAGGGCGCAATCATAACTGCAGTGCAATCGGCTCTCTATTGATGATATGCACACCCATTCAGTATTAAATAACGTCAAACTCACCAACAGCTGTATGGAAAGCTTGAATTATCCTCTTTCTATCTGCAAAGTGTTTGTTTAATAAAAAAACACTGTAGGCTATCACTCAACAGCCCTGCATGTGTACCACCTGTTTTTAATTCGCACATACTGCAGGAGGCAGCAGGAGGTTGCTTTACTGATAACGAGTGCTTCCAAACTCTGACACAATCATCTGCAAGGAATTTCTTGGCAGGGAGTAGCATAATATGTCTACAGTGGATTTTGCACTCCCCCTTACGGAGCTATGTGTGTGGCTGGGTGCCTGGGTATGAGCACGAAAACAGCATGGTTCTTTTTTTTAAATAAACAAACACTTTGCAATGTTACAATGTTGGTGAGTTTTACGTTATTTAATTCAATTCAATAGGACTTTTCTGTTTGGATGAAAGGTAGCACCTATACAGTAGGTAGCACCTTGCTGGCAAGATGGCAGCCGTGTGCATATCGTCAATAGCAGTGGTTTGTAAATTAACTTAGTAATGCAGATGTAACTCTTGAGAGTATAACATTTATTTAATTTCACGCTCTCAAAAGGGTTCTTTTCTTTTTACCAACTCATCATTTAGCTAAAACGATATGGTTTCTTAATTGTCAAATTAGTCATGTTTTTAAACTCTCCTTGGGTCTCTCTCTCTCTCTCTCTCTCTCTCTCTCTCTCTCTCTCTCTCTCTCTCTCTCTCTCTCTCTCTCTCTAGCCAGTGGTTGTGGTGAGAACATAGCCATGGGCCACAGCCATACAGAGAGTTCATGGACCGATAAGATCCAGATGTGGTACGATGAGGTGAAGGACTGGAAGTACGGGGAGGGCTCTGTCAATGGAGACACTGTGGGACACTTCACACAGGTAAACTACTGCGCTGGTTCCCAAAGTGGGGTCTGGGGACCCCCAGGGGTCCTTGAGGAAGGGGGTTCCAGGGGGTCCCCACCTAAATGGGTGACTCTAGCGGGTCCGTTTGGTTCCATTTGTACACTCTCAGAGTTAAATTAACATTTATTTTATGATATAAATTGGGGTATACCATGTTATAGTGGCAAAATACACTGTTACAAGTAACAGGCTGGTATTCAAACTTGTATTGGCAACAAAATATAAGAAAAAGTAACGATAATTATTTGAGGCTAAACACTAGGGGGTGCCAGTTGCTATCCCCTTGGACCCCAAATGGCGCCCCCTGTCCCTGACAAGAAAGTGTTTAAACAGTGGTGTGTGTGTGTGTGTGTGTGTGTGCGTGCGTGCGTGCGTGCGTGCGTGCGTGCGTGCGTGCGTGCGTGCGTGCGTGCGTGCGTGCGTGCGTGCGTGCGTGTGTGTGTTGTGTTGTACAGGTTGTGTGGTACCGCTCCAACCAGATAGGATGTGGCGTGGCTCACTGCCCCGACGCCAAGTACAAATACATCTATGTGTGTCAGTACTGTTCACCGTAAGTACTACTGTACAAATATCTGTGTCTGACCTGAATGCTTCCCTATACCTTAAACTCCAAATACTGTACTGTACTGTACTGTACTGTACTGTACTGTACTGTACTGTACTGTACTGTACTGTACTGTACTGTACTGTACTGTACTGTACTGTACTGTACTGTACTAGAAGTGGCGCTAGCACCACTAAAAGAATGGCAGAGCCCCAGTGTTAAATTAACACTTTCAAATGCATTAATAGAGAAATGGTTCCCACCAGCGGTACGTGATGCCCCCTCTAGTGCTATGAAGGAGAGAGAAAAAAGAAAAGAGAAGCAAGTAGTTGAAAATCACCGAACATTAGCAAGATTTTCCTAGTTGGTCCTGATCCGGTAAAAGTTTGGAACCACTAGTGTAGATGGACATGAGATGGATGAGTTTAGTATTTGATGTCATGTTTCCCCCATTTCAGCGGTAACTACCAGTACACTCACCCCTACAAGAACGGACCAGCTTGTGGTGACTGTCCCAACGACTGTGATGACAAGCTGTGCAGTAAGTGATCGCGATTTTGTTAAAATTAGGTAACAGTAACACTAACACTTTATTCTGAAAAAAAGGACAATCAGAACAAGTACCCATTTATCATCAGCTTCGTTTTTATGGGGTTCCAGTTCCAAATTTGGTTGCTAATGTCTTTGTGTCACCACTTCCCATTTCAGTTGTTTAATCTGCATCCTGACTTCTACTATAGTTGAGTTCTGTTTAATAAAGAGCTATAATAGATAGACATGGACACTCCTGCTACTCACTCTCTCTCTCTCTCTCTCTCTCTCTCTCTCTCTCTCTCTCTCTCAGCCAACCCATGTCCCTATAAGGATAAGTGGAGCAACTGTGCTGACCTGGGGGATTGGGGGTGCAAATCAGACAAGTGCGAGGCCTCCTGCAAGTGCAAGAGTGGGGAGATCATGTAAACGCCTGCCCACGCCGACTCCACGCGCATCACAAGAATTGCGATTGAATGTCATTGAATCCGCATTCAATGACATTCTTTATTATGCAAACCTATATGGCTATCATACTATCTCTATCTCTGTCTTTCTGTCTCTATCGTACAAATGGAACCAAATGGACCCACTGTACACTTTTGGAGTTAAGGGGAGACCTTGAACTTATTTAGTTTGAGAACCATTGCTCTACTGTATAATGGAAATATCATTCTTGTGCTTTCAGAAAATAAAGCAGAATTTATCGATTGAGCATTACAATACTGACTTTCTTCTTCTTGCCTGTTTTGAAAAACATAAAAATAGAAATTTATATTACTGGCAGACCAAATCAGAATCAAATTGTTATTAAGTGTAAACTGAACATAGCACATGGTTTTATTCCGTTCATCTTCTGTAGCCACATGGACTAACATTCATTGTGGAGGTGTGACACCATTACAAAACAAAACATACAGTGAAATGGTTCATACATGTGGGAAAGGATTTGAGTCTGACAGCTTTTACTTACTTTACTTGAGTAAAAAGTCTCAGTGAAAACACCAAATGATGAACGCCATACCAGGTCAATGGCGGTCTGCGCCTTGGATTGGAATGACGAATAGATTTGTCAATGGCAGTGAACGAGTAGCCTTATAATAAGCAGGATAATCGATCATGGCAGGATCTAATCACCCCGTCAGGGGTTATTTCTCAATAATGACCCGTTCCCCAATGATTATCCCTTGACTATATATTGATTATATATTGCACACAAATTAAAATCATATAGGGGGTATACTTGAGGTGAACCTTTGGGGTCGAAAGGGTTCAGTGGTCGGAAAATGTTGAGAAACCAGAGTGTATTGAATTTGTTAGTAAATAGATAAATTTACTATATTTATTTCTTAGAACTTTGATGTGTATGCACTAGTATAGCTTTCCCCCCTCCAAATAAGCCTCCAAATATCCAACTTAGTAGCTACTGTACAGTAGGTTGTCACCTCATAAAGTTTGAAGAAATAAACAAACTGACATTGACCTCAGTTCCTCTGGACATTGTTTGATTATGCTGCAAAATAAATACGTTAATTGGCATGGTGTACTACTGTACTTGACACAATATGGTGTCATTGGACCATTCTCTGTCACTGTGGCCATTAGTCTCTTGAGTGGCAGCGTTACGTAGCGTGCCTTCTACTCTTCAACGTACTTCCTCTCCCAGTGTAAATTCTTCTGCCCTCCCGTCGACACACATCACTCCAACGAACTGCAGCGGCCAATGAGGCATCTATTTTTTTAATATCTATGGTTTCAACCCTCAACCAGCATTGGCCACACCTGGCCAACAGGGAAGGCAGTGCCCTGCCGGCCAGGTGCAACAGTCAAGGTCCCCCAGAATGATATGTATAGTACAGTATTTGGCTGCCGACCCCCATCTCAATTTTCTTTTTTCAAGGGACCCCCAGAAGAAAATATTTGAGTTAAAAACTTTCGCTGTGACAGAATGTATTAATTATTATTAGATTTGCACACATATAAGTACAACATAACGGTTAAAAGTGGTTATAAGCTAAGGTGACACAGATGTGTTCCTGTTTCTTATTTTACTTATAATTTTCTTGAAAGAATAATAATTAAAAAACAAAATATTGGAAACAAAAAATAAATGAACCAATTAAAATGTGTCCATGAACCACTAATGTTTGGGAACCAGTGTCATAGTCAATGTTGAACTACATGGTTCCATCCATATTGTTATGATATCAGATCCTGTTTCAGACTTTCTCCCTGATCCATTTTTGCAGGCAAGCATCTATAAAGGCCTCATAGTAAATGGGTCATATACTTGTAAATGTGCTGTACTTTGTATTGGGTGTGGAATGCAGCTCTGCAAGTTCTGGAGGAGTTCACGCCCGATATTTACTGGAGTTATGCAAGGCATGACCTGGCACGCACACGCACACGCACACACACACACACACACACACACACACACACACACACACACACACACACACACACACACACACACACACACACACACACACACACACACACACACACACACACACACACACACACACAAATGAACACTCATAATAAATACACCCATCAGCCAGAGATATGGAACAAGCTGACCCACACACACACGCACACCCTGCATCTCAAATAGCTTGGTCATGTGACTGTGTGGGGCGTGCCCATGTACTGGCCGGGTACACCCACTCAGTCTTGTCCCAGGTGTGTGTGTGTGTGTGTGTGTGTGTGTGTGTGTGTGTGTGTGTGTGTGTGTGTGTGTGTGTGTGTGTGTGTGTGTGTGTGTGTGTGTGTGTGTGTGTGTGTGTGTGTGTGTGTGTGTGTGTGTGTGTGTGTGTGTGTGTGTGTGTGCGTGCGTGTGCGTGTGTGGGCGTGGTGAATGTGTTCAGCCGTGTTTTGTCACTTCCACTCAGGTGTTGCAACAGGAAGGATCATGGCAGATTTCGACTTGGCTTCAGGTAAGCCTTTGTTTTAATCCCATTAAGACCTGCGGTTGATTCTACAAATGTCTTCTAAATCCTAACAGTTTTCTGATAAACTATGATGTAATTGGATTAAAGCCAAATATATGCATTATGCAGTGCAAATACTGTATTCTGATGCCAAATGGTTTGGTCGCAGAGTGATTTACAATAATAGGAGTTTTACATCAAATACATAGAAATCGTAATCAAGGTAAGGGTAAACCGACCCTATATCATCAGTCTAAACACATCAATAATCAGCACATTGAAACTATACACACTATAGGATGCCAGATCAATAATCAACCTGGCATCTGACTATGGTACTTCCCTGTTGCCCCAAGCCTCAACAACCTTGCAGGCTTATGCAGAGGGTAAAAATGTAATTTAGATGGCATGTTATGTAGACAGATGCCAGATATATAATTAGAAATTGGAATTGCTCAATTAAAGTACAAATTCGGCAAAATTACGTACATGTAGGCTACTTTTCGCCACTGTACTGTTGGTAGGGCGTTCCACATGGGAGCAATATATTATAGTCCCTTGTTTGTGACGAATCTGGGTTGCACATGGTTTGTTGAACTCCCTCTGGTGTTATGAATGATTTAATTACAGTAATACTTTATATTATAATGTCTCCAGCTATAGGTAAGGAGGACGATGTGAAGAAGGGCGATGCCTCTGGTCAGGACCAGAAGTTCTCCTTGTTTGGTCATGGGAAGAAAGACAAAGACAAGGACAAGTCCAAGGACAAGGTCAGAACCATAGCTTTTCCTTCAGTGTATTTCTGTGTGTAACTTTAAAAACATGTTTGATTGATTTGCAATGTTGAGTACACTATAGCACATTACTAGTCAGCCTCTTCACTGACCGTAAGGTAACTGGTGCTAGTGTATCCATCTCTTCATAACGTATGAGGCTGATTTAAATGCTCTTTTGAAAAATGCAGATCTGCAAGCTCTGTTACATTGTTTTCTTTCTTTCTTTCTTTTTGTTTGCTTTTATCTCATTGCTTATAAGTTATGAATTCCCTTCCAAACTTCCTTTTAACCCTAACAAAGAGATGCATTCGCAAATAACATGTCATGTATGTGTTTATTGGGACAAATGCTATAGAACGGTAGAATATCATTAAGTGACTCTAGTCTCTGAAGCTGAAGCCAGGCTGTATAGTCTGTGAAGCCAGTCTTTAGCTCAATCTTCACATTGGTTACCCACGGCTTCCTGAACTTTCTTCTTTGGGCGGACTTTGCCAAGTATCTCAGTGGCGGTTTGTTATGACTATGTTCAACACGGTGGTCACACCTAGGATGAGCAGTGGTGCAAAGTAAACCTATCATTGCTTTGAAGGCTTCTGCCACCTCAGGTCTCAGGGTAGTTTGTCCAGATCATACTTCATTCTAGTGCACTTGGAGCTTTTGATCTTTTTCAAGCGTATAGCCGGAAAGACATCAGGACGAGGTCGTGGTCGCTCCTAATGTCTGCTTTTGGAAAGCTGCATGTCCTACCGTAGCGGTATTAACGCTTGAGTGAAAGCACTTCTTGACCATGATGTAATGGATCTTGTTGTGGTGCTCTCCACTGGGGCTGTGCCTGCCATGTCTATCGTCTGCAGGCCTTATGGGGGCCAAGTGTGTTCACCAGCAACAGGTTGTTGTACCTGGCAAACCCCAAGAGCCTTAGAGGCCTCTGTCGTTGCACAACACAGGATGCGCGGGTGCTAATGGCCATACCAGGACATTTCTAACACCCGTGGCACCTTGGGTGAGCACTTTATACTTGAAATCTGAACGTTTATGTACACGTTTGCTCTGCAAATGTCATGATTATGACAGTCATGTTTCAGGGCTAGTCTCGCTGTTGCCGTATGGAACACAGTCATGTGTTTTTCCAGTTGGTGTAAGCTGGTTATGGAAAGCAGTCTGTCAGTTTCTCCAACCTGCTTATGCATTACTTACCATGCTGAACTCACTTAATAGTATATATTGTTACTGTCGGGCAGAAAACCTCCATATTCTAACTTGTGTGATTTTTTTTCTTCATAAATTAACGCCATACTTGAACTCACTACAGTGTCGCACAAAAGCATCAAAAGTGGCAGATCTGCAAGCTCGAAGCGCAGCGTGAGGTGATGCATTTCGAGCTTGTAGATCTGCTACTTTTGATGCTTTTGAATTAGAATCAAATGTACTCTCATGGTTATGGAGTTGCTTGAAGTTATTATAGTTTGAGAAGTGACAGGTTTTGAAATCAGAGTGCTAGATGGTGTGGGAGGATGTTTTTCCACCCTGTTTCACAGATAACAGATTGGGAGTTTGGACCTGGTCAAAGATATTCAGTCGTGAGATTTCATTATTTTTTGTTTAATTCCAGAATACTTTGCTTTGTTTCAGAGTGACTGCAAAGACAAGTCCAAGGACAAGTCTGACTGCAAGGACAAGTCTGACTGTAAGGACAAGTCCAAAGACAAGTCTCACTCCAAGGACAAGTCTGACTGCAAGGACAAGTCCAAAGACAAGTCTCACTCCAAGGACAAGTCTGACTGCAAGGTATGTTTTTATTATTATTATATGGGCTGGGCTTCCGTGGCTTGGCCAACCAGTGCCACGGAACTGGTAACATAACCGTCAGTCACCGTATGTGTGTGGGGAATGAAATGTTTATTAGTGCAACCAGACTATTGTAATTGTAACACTTTATTTTACTGGAGTAAGACTACATTTGAAACGCTACTCCTCCCACAGTTTTGACGGTACGCACTTGAGCCATATCTCAAATTGACCGGCTTCATCGGGAATGGTGTGCTTGCTCATTGCTAGGAGACATATTGTATAGTTTAATTGATATTAATTTATTCGTGCATTACATTTCTCCATTGACATGAATGGGAAAATGCGTTATTATTATTATTATTATTATTTTTTCCTCAGAGAGAGTTACAAAACTTGGAGGGGAGGTTCATAACAATTACTAAAATGTATTAACTTATGATGATATCGGTCTGTCTGTCTGTCTGTCTGTCTGTCTGTCCAATCCAAGGACAAGGAACACAAGAAGAAGAAGAAGAAGGACAAGGACGGACACAAACACAAACACGAGGACGGACATGAGTCATCTTCATCATCATCCTCATCTTCCTCTTCCTCCAGCAGTGATGAAGAGGTGGGTCTATAACGTAACACCTGCATCCACTTAACCTACTTAGACCTGAGGTTGCATCTGTGTCACCTCATATAGCTTTTAACCACTTGAACCATTATTTTAAACATTAGCTGTTGAAAAATAGCAGAACACACACACACACACACACACACACACACACACACACACACACACACACACGTGTGTCTGCTGCTGCACACAAACGGCACAATCCCGTGGTGAAGTAAAAGTTGGTGTCGACCACATTGATAGTAGAACTTATAAGCAATCCGTGAAATAATAGTTGAAAGTGGGCGTGCGACGTTGATAGTATACTTGCAAAGGACAAACAAAGGACTCTAAACTAATGTGACTTTTAAAAAATGCAGTCGAGCAGGAAAAGGGCTGTGCTGCTTCTGTTCAGATGCTGTGAACCATGAACGAGTGATGACAACTTGTCCTTTTCCACCAGGGTCACTATATTTCCACACTCGCTCCAGAGGGCCACACTCACTCCAAAGGGCCACTATATTTCCACACTCACTCCAGAGGGCCATTACCCACACTAGCTCCAGAGGGCCACTAGTATATATTTCCACACTCACTCCTGAGGGCCACTATATTTCCACACTCACTCCAGAGGACCACTATATGATCTTTAAGCTCACAGTGGGTTGTGAGCATGTAGATCGGCAATTATTTTCCGAATAGCTCTGACTGACGCATACAGGAGTGTAAATATAATATGATTGAAAAATGGACATTCTCAAAATGGAAACACATTTCCAACTTGCATCGTTCCAAGTAGGCCAGAGCCCAACGGGCACCGCTGTACTTGTACTTAATTACAGCACTTATGCGTAAATGTACTTGCAGTAACGTCATTTACGTCTCATTTCAGGAGAAGAAGAAAGAGTGAACGACATCTTCTTCTGTGGAGCTGCAATCGGATCGTATTGATCCACTTCAGCTGTAATTCATAAAGCCCAGAAATAGCCCACAGATGACAATAAACAAGCTCACATGACGCGTTAGCTTGTCGATTGGGTTATGCTATTTTTGTATTTTGTTGGGACATTTTCTAAAAATGTAACTTTGTGAACAATTTCTGAAAATGTTTGAAAATGTGCGTGTGTTGACGACATGTGGCCTGAAAGCACTTTTGTGTTGTTGTTTACTACTGTCTGACTTGTGGCTCTGTATTCATGTGTACAAATGCAACTAATGTCTTTAAGTGTCAATAATTGTCAAGATAACAAGCAAACTGGATTGTTGTGGCGTTGTCATAGTTTTTTTTCATGTTTTCCACCTCTTTGATTTTGTATTTGATTTAGCACACTATTAAAAACAATACAAAATATGCAACATATAAAAGAGAAAAGCCAGGAGGAGGCATGAAGCCCAATGGCATACCGTTGTAAAAGTAGTATAAATCATTTTTTGTAGAGTGGTAGGCTATATACCACTTTTGGAGCTCGCCCCTTATGGAACTTTTATCCCCCCCCCAGAAAGTCACATCATGTTTTTACATTTTTAACCTTACATGAATTATAGATATGTGCAGTTATATCATGACATTGTGCATTATGAACTCATGGCCATTTAAGCATTTTAACAAGAGCACTTAACAAAATGCACAATCAATGGTTCAGTGCAGTTAATCACATTGACATATTAATTGTAATGGTCACCTTCAGCCACTAGATGAAGCTCCTGCTCCAAGTTTAATTGGCGTTCACATTGTTGGGCTAGAGAACAACTAAGTTGAGCTGTGAAATGTATGACTGACTCATCAGAAGTAGTTCTGTACCAAGGGTCCCCAAAAGAGAAACTCGTGCGCGCATACTACGCACACACCCCCTGACGAGCACTTGGAATTGTAAGCATTACATTTAGTTTGACTTGGTCCCTCACAGCTACAGATACCACAGCTACAGTATTGTGGAAATAGCCGATCTACGAGCTCAAATATTGCAGTTTGAGGACCCCCCCCCCCCGGCCTCTGATGGTCCCGACCCACAGTTTGAGGGTCCCCCTGGTCCCGACCCCCAGTTTGAGCATCCCTCCCTGAGGCAAAGATTTGAGTTAAAAACGTTTGCTCTGAAAGAATGTTATATTCAAAGATTTGCGCCACATTTTACGATCTACCAGCTCATAGCGTGGCACGCGGTGCTAAAGTATAACATAATGCTCAAAACACCAAAAGGGGTTCCCGTCCAGAATGGGTTAAAGGACCACTTTTCAACCTATATGATAGGCTATTGGTCCTCACTAATGAGCAAAATGGCACCATTGTTTTCTACTCTCACAGTACCATAGGGCAGAGGTTTTTTAGCTGAGGGCACTCCTTTTAATAATGTTTTCATCCCCTGAATTAGACTACATTATTACTTTTCAGCACCTTGCAGTTACAGTATGTTTAAATATGCTGTGTAGCCTGTCTGTCTGCTGTGTGGAGCCTGTCTGTCTGCTGCGTGGAGCCTGTCTGTCTGCTGACCCCCAAAGGGCTCCACCCCCACCCCTTGTGTGGGTTGAGTCCGTACGTGTGGGTACAGGTCGTGCTGCTCAGGGAGATGGTGTCGTCCTCTTTGGAGGGGAGAACACACCTCGTGACCTGTTGTACATCTTAGACTTTAATCCTAGTCTAAAGACACAATGCAAGCTATTAGTTATTCAGTACTACCTGGACCTGTCAGTCAGGACTCCCACACAACATCAGGTGGGAACTGGCAGCCATGACTAACAATAAGACAGGGTCCAATAAGGGCGTGGCCTCGAGTGAATACCACACCCGGTCAATTTCCTCAAATTCAAGGTACCAAAAGTTAACTCTGAAAAAATTGACCACATTGGTACCTTGAGTCATTTTAAAACCTTGGTGAGCATATAGATCCCCACAATATCTAACTGCTTTTAGATCATTTTTAAATTTGTCTTAGATTTTTATTTGTAAACCTATATGTAATTCACATGTTTACCTTTTGTTTTTCTTTGCCTGATCTTCTGATGTATTGTGATGTTTTTCTATGTGATTGTATTACTCGATGACACTGAAAATGAGTTTGATTACTCAGTGTAATTTTGAGAATACATAAAACTTGAATGAATCTCAGACTTACTGTGACGTCGGTCAGGGTCAGGAACCACATAACTCAGAGAATGTAACAATGGAACACAATTGGTTCAGTTGTACACCCTCAGAGATACAGTAATAATAATGAATAGTAATAAACCTTTATTTATATAGCACCTTTCAAAACGAGGTTACAAAGTGCTTTACAGAAAAATAAGAACAAATACAGTGCACACCATAAACAACAGTTGACAATAATACAAATAAAGAACAGGCAATGTACAGAAATGCAGTAGGACATAAGAATAGGGAATGTTAAAAAATGTTTAGGTGTTAAAAGCAGCTTTCTAAAAGTGTTATGGTGTTATGGTAATGAAAGGCCTGGCTCTCATGTGTTTCTGGTGATATTATTATTACGTCCACGTATGTTGTATGTCTGTGTTTTGATAAATGTCATTCATGGGTCCTAAAGTTTGAGAACTATCCATTTAGAAGGTATTTGTAGAACCAGCCTCAGGTTTTAATGGGTAAACCTGAACAATTTCCTGGCTACAATAAGTAGACGCAATTATTCTGTAATTTCAAGAATTTGAAAACCAAATAGCATGTCTGTTGGCTATACTGTGAGTCACTTTAACGGGATGTCCTTCAATTGATGTCATGTTCAGACTCTGGGAATGATTTCCCTCGGCCATTGCATTTCCTTAAAGGTACGCATCTGTAACCAATGAGTCAAACAAATCCAGTCAGGGTTGACCAACAAATTAATGAATTGTGAATGTGCATTGATTAGTGTGTCAGCTGTGTGTGTGTGTGTGTGTGTCTGTGTGTGTGTGTGTGTGTGTGTGTGTGTGTGTGCGCGTGTGTGTGTGTGTGTGTGTGTGTGTGTGTGTGTGTGTGTGTCCGTGTGCGTGTGCGTGCGTGCGTGTGCGCGTGCATGCGTGCGTTGAGTGCGTGCTGAGTGATGACCTCCATAAGATGGATCTGAGCAAGGTCCACACACGTCTTGCATTTAAAACCGCCAGAGGCGAGGCTTATTATGTTTGACATTTAAAATCCGTTTCAAAATGCAAAATAAGTGGTTCTGCGGCACATTCTCACATTAAGCAAATCCGGCCGTCTATTTGAAAATGAAAAGCCAAATCATTTAGAACGGACAACAGAATTACTGCAGCTAATTTTCCATCTGTTTTGTAAATGGTTTTAAGGCTATCAGTAAATATGCAGTGTTTCAACTAATCCAGAATTGATTGCTTTCCATGCAGCAAATTATGAAGGGCCTTGTATGGCAAACAATATCAAATATTATACGGAAACGAATGGTATTTTGGTTATATGTCCATTTTTTTATACATTGTGTACGTGACGTGTACAAGAAAACTGTTGTAATACTGTATACAGTTGAATTGACACAAAGTAGTGGGACATTTTGAGAGGACCTGTGATGTCATGACATACTTTTTATTTGTATATTTTCTAATCATTAATTTTGGTCATTAAAGTCCACAGAATGAGAGGAAATATTGCGAAAAAAAACATTTTTGTATACCCCACCATAGACAACCAATATAATTTGACTTAAAGTGACTGTGTTTTTGTATGGACGTGGTGATGGGTGCCTGCACATATGCACACATGGCATCAACGCATGGTGTTGTGTGCAGGCGCCCTACACTTTGTCTTTCTTTTATCTGTTGTACTGTGTTTTGTATGGACGTAGTGATGGGTGCCTGCACATATGCGCACACGGCATCAACGCATGGTGTTGTGTGCAGGCGCCCTACACTCTGTCTTTCTTTTATCATTTACTTTTTAAGAGCCCGCCCAGGGACTACAGATGAAATTTAGCTTTGGCTAACTCTGGCCCATTTACATTGATGTGAAAACTGACATGTTGATTAATGAGCGTTGTCCCTGTCAAATAAATAAAATAAATAAAATAAATAAAATAAATAAAATAAATAAAATAAATAAAATAAATAAAATAAATAAAATAAATAAAATAAATAAAATAAATAAAATAAATAAAATAAATAAAATAAATAAAATAAATAAAATAAATAAAATAAATAAAATAAATAAAATAAATAAAATAAATAAAATAAATAAAATAAATAAAATAAATAAAGTATGATGAAATTTTGCCTCAAAGACTATATTGGTGTGGTATACAAAAATGGCCATAACTTTTTTTTACGAGGTTTCGGGCAGAGCAGATCTCTCATTCTGTGGACCTTAATGACCAAGTGATTAGAAAAAACAAATAAAAAGTATGTCATGACATCACAGGTTAATCCTTAACCGTTGAGCTTTTGTGCCTGTGGCTCCCCGGCTAACTGCACGGCTCTGTAGCTTAATTGGACATTTTGTCTGTTGGGAACCAGCGGTTGATTGCTTGATTGATTTATTTACAGTTTGCAGAATTACAGTACATTTCAAGTACAACTCAATACAAAAACTGTTTACAATAGGGCCCACCATTTTCAATTAATCGAAACATTTAGAGACGTACGAATATACACAACTATATAGTCAAAACAGCAAATCATCATAGAGGATGTAAAAAGGAAAAAGAAACATATACAGTGAGGGGGAAAAGGCGTGGGTGGGGGATTCAGATTTTACGGGGGCCAGTTTCGAATTGCAGCCGTCCGTACTGTAGGTGCCCTTTGAGAGCAGTTTTGAAGGAGTCAAAGTCAGTGGTTGTAAAGCACTGCATGCATGCATCGCTCTGGTATCGGTTACAACAAGTTGAAAACGTGCTAAGAAGTACAGTATGCAGCTCGGCTCTGCGGCTTTAACCAGCATGCATGCGTGCCGCGCGTGTGTGCATGTGTGTGGTCTCCTTGGAGATGTAGCAGGGCCTGTAATGGATGCAAAGCCTGGCCCTGGAGTGACTTATTGGCTGGTTTGTTATTCTCTGTTGAGGAAGACAGCTAATTAATGGGGGTTGGGGGGGGGGGGTTGACAATGCAATTAGCTATATTTATGCTCGTTGCTGGGTGGGTGAGTATAAAGTGTGTGAGACGCCTGAGGCATGGCTTTCTGTCACCTACTAAATATGTCCCTTTATTTGCCTGTCATTAGATGTTAGCTATAGACTATTCATTGTTATAAAACCCTTTTGGGTCTAGGGAATATAGGTTTGTAACATAAAATTAGTTTACCAGGTTGTTGGCTTTAGAGGGCGTAGTTATAGGCTGCTATCTTTCCAGTTACGTTCAGTGTGCCATAGTCCTACAGGTGGTTGTTCACGGGTGTAGGCTGGTAATTGGGGTTAGTGCACTCTTGATTGCAAACAATTAATGTTATGGACCCTTGAATGTGCGTCTCAACTATGACACCTGCGCTGGCGACTTGAAAACTAAGGTAGGACAAGTCTCCGTTACAAACAAATATAAAGTATGTTGTATAGCACATTAGTAGGCTATTAAAATTGCTTGTAGATCTGCCATTTTGAAATATTGCAAACATTGGCGCAAGTCTTTGGAAATATATTTTAAAAGCAAAACCTTTTAACTAAAATATTTGCTTACTATTACTACTACTACCACTTGCAATATATTTGGATCCCTGGGACATACCTTCATTTTGGGGGTCCTTGACATGAAAATGTTTGAGCACCACTGGCATAGCAACAACAAAAAGCATCTTTAGAAGACATTTTGTAGAATCTGCCTCAGGTGACGGGTCTGAATGCGTTGAGGAGGTATATTGTAGACAGTCCTCCCTCCCACCAGAAGCATTAAGTGCCATTAACACTGCTAGCCTACCAGGTTGTGTTATATGCCTCTGTCGGGGACACTTTATAGCGTGATTCAACTCCACATAAACGATTGAATTAAAGCGCCTGGGGATGAATATTCATCGAGTGCTTCATAATGAAGACCTCACATTGATGCCAATGTGCCGCCTGTTCTTAATGAACCCTGCATTGCAGCAGATAATGCCAGCGCGGTTAATTGGCTCTACGGTGACTCGGAGAGACGGTGGTGGTGGTGTGCCCACAGAGTAAATGAAGACGCGTGGTGGTTGTGGAGTGGACCCACCGCAGACATAATTGACAAGCACAGAGATGGATGGATCGCGGCTATACTCCCACGTTTTCCTGTCGTCGTCTTCCAGACACACACACACACACACACACGCACGCACGCACATACACAAACCTAGCCTGGCTAATAAGCCAGACTCAAATCACACGGTCGTGTGGTATTTGAGTCTGGAGAGGCTGTGTATGGATCTTGTTTCCCGGGGGGGGGGGGGGGGGGGGGGTTCAAACATTTTCTCTTTGACGCAATTGGTCAGAGCTACTGTCAGTCAAAGGTCTCAAGCATTGAAAGTCACTGTACCAAAGCCCGCCCATATTGCATACCGTGTCCCGATTGGCCGCCCCAGTTCTCTGGTGTAGAAAATGGGCATACAATTGAGCCTCTCCAGACCGTAATCCGCCGGCAGGCAAATATTTTTTTTGCCAACGGCTGATTCGGTCTGGCTTATTAGCCAGGCTAACACAAACCACCAAGGCCCACAGCTCTCTCTCTCTCTCTCTCACCAAAGTAACATCTAATTAGTTCCAAAGGCCTTTTTTAGTGAGTCTAGCATCTGGTTGTATTATGCAGCGTGGGATGGCCAGCAGCCCCCAAATCCAGCCCAAATCTGATTTAGTTTTAGTAATATTTTAGTCATCTGAAAAGTTTTAGTTTTAGTCAACTACAGTTGACTTTGTTGACTAAAATGTCGATCTGTAAGGCCTTTATGGAGTCATAATGTCAGATTTTAAACGTGGTTGGCATGCTGAAAATAGATGATCATGATCTGTAGATCTGCTAGGCCTATATACCACTACATAACCACACATGAAATAACTTGTCTTTTAGTTCTACTGGATCTCTCCTCCACTATAGTCTCTCCCTAACTTTTTAGTTTTTATTTGTTGACAAAATTGTCAGTATAGCTTAGTTTTTTTTGAGGGGTGCCAACCCCTCCAATGCCTGGCCTGCTTGCTGCTGCTTCAGTGCTTTCGTATTCCGCGCGTTGCTGTATACAAAGGCTGCTCAATTCTACTGTTGCTAATGCCTTATGCCACCAGTCTCGCCACTGCTACAAGTGGCGTCTGGGCGATCATGCACTAAACGTTGCTTTCACGTTTGGGTGCGTAGTAGTAGGCTACTAGTCATTATGTGGACGTAGTATAGATCCAAGGCAGCAGGATTAAAAATACACACGGCGACTAGTTTGTCCACAGTAGTTCAAGGTTCAAGGTTCAAGTTTATTTAGTGTCCCCGAAGGGCAAATTGGGTTGCAGCATAGACAGTACATTAAACAATGAATGACAACAAACAGTTCACATAGCGGATACCAGAGTAAAAGGTGCACACAACTATTAAAGTGCTATGCGATAGGTCATAAAAGTGCGTGTGCATAGACATAGGCACAGGATAATACAGTAAAAAGTAAAAGTGCTCATCATAAGGTTATATCCTCGATCTACGCACAGCAACATTCAGTGTGTGAATAGAGACCGGGACAAAGGAATGTTTGTGCCTGTTTTTTGTGGCACAGGGGGCTCGCAAGCGAAGGCCGGATGGGAGAAGGATGTACTCTCCGTATAGTGGGTGAGCAGCATCAGATCGGATACACAGGGCTTTGTTAAGTACCTGTTTCTTAAAGATCTGGTCTAGGCCGTTCATTTGTGAGCCAATGATTTTTGAGGCCACTTTTACAATTCTCCCTAGGGAATTTTTGTCTCTGATGCAGAGATTTCCATACCAACAGATAATGGAGAAAGAAATGACGGACTCGATGTAGGCACTGTAAAACAGTTTCATCAGAGTCTTGTCGACATTGAACTTAGCCAATTTCCTTAGGCAGTACCTGTACTGCCTAAGGAAATTGGCTAAGTATCAAGTATCTAGTATCTAGGCACAATATCTACAGTCTGTCCATTGACAACACTCTTCTGGGGGGATTGTGGGGAACGTCTAAAATCTATGCATAGCTCTTTTGTTTTTGAAACATTAAGCTGCAAGAAGGCGTTGTCACACCAGGATAGAAAGTCGTCTACCACTTGCCCGTGACAGTTCTCATCATTGTCAAGCAGGCTGACGATGACCGAGTCGTCAGCGTATTTAATGATGAATCTATTTTGGAAATGGCTAATGGCAGTATAGAGTAGGAGTGGCGACGCTTGTATAGTTCCAAACATTGTTCCTCTGGCTGGAACTATCCCATTGAGATAGAACGAGCACTTCCGCATTCGATTGTTGCCACGGGAGTCAACACTAGTGTCGCCACTATCCTAGACTACTCTGAGTATGTCCGCTCGTGCCCGTCAGGCATGTTGCCACGTCTGCTCATTATAAGCGTCCCAGGCTTGTTTTAGTTAAATCACTTGCCGGGTGAACGTCGTCGTTTAAACCTGCGGTTCATTCGAAGCACCCTCAGTTTAACATGATGGTAAACTATCTGACGTTGTCTCTTCCAATATGGCAACTCGTTGCCCCATTCATTCATGCCACGGCAATCTGCTAGTGCTTCAGATTCATGCTTCAATCATGTGGATTGTGGTGAGATGTTGATCGTAATCGTAGAAAGAAGGGAAAAGAAAGAAGAGAAAAAAGAGAGAGAAAAAAGAGAAGGAAAGAAGGAAGAGGAAAACAAGAAAAGAAAAGGAGGAAAAGAAGCAAAGTAAAAAGAGGAGAAGAAGAGAGAAAAGAGAGGCGTGCGTGCGTGTGTCAGTGTGAACACGTTCAAATAGCTGATCTACAAGCCGTGTGAGCTTCACAGGTCGGAGCTCCCACTACCAGCTCAATAAGTCACATTTTGCTGTGGTTTATTTCCGGGTTTTCATTTTATGTCTAACCCCCTGATCGACGTTAGACCCTCACGTCGTGAGCTCGTAGCTCCGTAGTGGCCAAGAAAGAACGCTCCATTATTACATTGACAACTGTCAATGAAGGGAAAATGCTTGCCATATTGTCCCTCATTTACGCCATTTCGTCCCCTATCATTCACAGCATTTAATGTTCATGCCGGCACCGTTCGTTCACATGACCTCATCACCTAGTCAACTCGAGCTAGCCTTTTTACACCAGCGCCCCTCACTTCACACGGGTGTGATTATCACATTGCGTTTGCTCAGGAATCGGCTCAAGTGCACGGAGCGGCTTCCCGCTGTCTCGCTAAATCGCTCATTTAGGACCCGTCACGTTGCACTCAAACGCGAGATTTGATTTGCCTAATTCACACGTCCGTTGCACCCCAGCTTCAGTTAACGCTACACATGCAGTCATCTCTCAATGGTCACGACATGACCAAACCGCAGCATGCATCACTCCACTCACCCTCTTCGACCGCTTTCCGCATTCAACACGACAGTCACGCTAACTCGATGCAGGTATAGTGCAGAAATATACAAATGATTTGTCTTCAGGGTGGTCGTGTTCCATCCGGTATTCCTCGTTACTCACCCGTCAACTGCACTGTTTCTCCTGCTCCAGCGTCAATTAACTCATCGATTGCGCAAAACGCTCTAAAGCGTTTTATTAATCTCGAGCGCCGTCTGCGCATCACGCTCTAAAGCGTTTTATTGGTGTTTTTACTGTATACTGTACATCAACTTCTCTGACGCCCGGACAACACATAATGTAACACCGATCATCTCCAGAAAGATCCGCTCATGAGATCCGGGAGTTTAAAGCCCCCCACCTCCTGAAAAGAGGCCTGGTCTAACCACATTCCAGGCATGCCGTATCCATTACGACGTACTGGGGAGGCGGCATCGCCGTCCTGCACACGGCATAGACCAACGCAGATCAGGGGATCTAAAATGGAGCTACCCATTTTCTAGTGTGTGTGAAATTTGTGAATACACTCGATTACCCTTCCCCTCCTGTTTCTACATGGTTTCTCCCGAGGCATCTCTCCATCGCATTACAGTTTCTTCCCCCCCCCCCCACTCATTCACACAGATCCACTCGACACAGCCCTCTCTAATTCTTTCCAACGACAACTCACCGGTCTGCCGCCTCATTCTCGGAAATATAAACCCGTATATAAACCAAGAATAATCTCCAACGGTCGATCGCCATTTCACGCACACAGACACGCGAAACGAATGACGTATTCTCGAAGGACCGCCATAGGAGAAGCAGTATACATCTGACCAACTGTCTTTTTTTCGCCGTCGCGTCAGCCATGTTTGGACAAAGAAGCAGTATACTAGGCTAGCAGATATCACACCGTGGAACCCCCCCCCACACTGCGAGTTGCGATCGATCGTTTTGCAGTTTGCAATGCTACTCTCATTCTCGGAAAAAAGATTCTCGGCAGTTGATCACCATAATCGCCATAGCGCCTTCGCCAGCCAATTGCAGTGATAAGGCGTCTGGGACGTAATCGACCCGTTTGTAATGGATAACTAATACAATCCTAAGCTGCGGAAGCCATCGTGTTGTCTGTCATTTTGTCGAAATCACAGCCAGCCGGGCTACGCTTATCGCTCCTGTGGTTCATGTCCAGACATGTCGTGGAACCCCCCCCCCCCCACTGCGAGTTGAGTCGCTCCTGTGGTTCATGTCCAGACATGTCAACCTCTCAAGTCACTGTTATGCTATCAAACGATCTGTTGATTTTGTTTACTGAGACAATGATCACATATGTGCATAGAATCATCATCATCATGACGTTATCATGACAGGCAGATATAAACATAAATAAATTATCATATACATACTACACTGAATGAAAGCCCTAAATGTCTAATTTTAGGAGGAAAACAAATAAAATACACATATCCCATATACTGTTTGTCAATACTAGACTATTGAATCCATTTCATTTATAAAATTCTCTTTTTCAGAGAGAACTTTAGCCCATTCTGACCTGAGATCAGATTCATACGAGGTTTCCACTGGAGAACACACTGGTCTGATTAGAGAAAGCATGGACCTATAGAACTATTATTCACAAAATAAGGCATATAGCGACATGTACATACTATATACCGTATGAAACAGAAGACTCTCTGCTTTCATAAGAAAAAAACTAATACTGTAATAATAATAAAAATCACACCCATGTGAAGTGAGCAGTGCAATGTTGTGAAGTGAGCAGTGCAACATTGCACTGCTCACTTCACAGGGGTGTGATTTGTATTATTATTACAGTAGAAGTATTTTTCTTATGAAAGCAGAGAGTCTTCTGTTTCATACGGTATATAGTATGTACATGTCGCTATAGGCCTTATTTTGTGAATAATGGTTCTTCAGGTCCATGCATTTTCTGAAATCCTCTCTGGTGGGCGCAAGCTGCATTCAACAGCCAATTACTGACAAACTATACATGGGACCATGTGTATTTGTTTTCCTCCTAAAAGTAGACATTCAGGGCTTTCATTCAGTGTGTAGTATGTATATGATATTATTTGTGTTCATTTTTATATCTGTCTGTCAATGTCTGTCAACTTCAACCTTCCATATCTCTGCTGTTTTTTCAAAAGAGCAGCGTGCAGTGAAAAGCAGGTTTTAGAAAAAGGTCAATATCTCCAGAATGGAAGATGGTAGAATCATATTTTTTTTTTTAAATTGAAGTGGACTAGTTTGGCTTCCTTTTGATTTATGCAATGTGCGATGTGCTATAAGAGGCCCCTCGCTGTGGGCCCCTAAAAAGTTAAAAAGTCCAATGTTAATCGCTTAGCAGAAGCAATCCTGAGTAGAATTTCAAAAGTTAGCAATCAATGTGTTAAGTCTTAAGACTCCACTCTCACTCCAACTGCTACGTCGGCCCGACCATACTAACTCTATGCTTGTGCTCCTCCTGTCCAGCTACCTGCTCGGCGACCATCAGGGAATCGAGCACTTCTCACGCATGCCGGGAAGGCCAGGTTCTCGGCTAGGCCTCTTCGTCCACCGGTTTTCTTCAACACGGACTGACACGGTCAGCCATCCACCGCAATCTAATCCCATCAGCAGCCACGCACTGCAGCAGCTAAACTCAGTCGGCAGCCACGCACTGCAACAGCTAAACTAATTCGGCAGCCACGCACTGCAGCAGCCAAACTCAGTCGGCAGCCACGCACTGCAACAGCTAAACTCTTCGGCAGCCATGCACTGCAACAGCTAAACTCTTCGGCAGCCATGCACTGCACCAGCCAAGCTCGGCAGCCACGCACCGTAACGTCTCAACCGCACCGTAATGTCTAAACACATAGGCAGCCACGCACCGTAACGTCTCAACCGCACCGTAATGTCTAAACACATAGGCAGCCACGCACCGTAACGTCTCAACCGCACCGTTATGTCTAAACACATAGGCAGCCATGCACCGTAACGTCTCAACTGCACCGTAATGTCTAAACACATAGGCAACCACCCACTCAACGTCTCAAACCACTCACCTCTAAGCCATAACCTATTCGCAGCCTCCGCTGCTTGGAGAGCTCAGGCCACCGTGCTACGCTCCCACTTCAGTTTTGGGGGGGAATTCCAAGCGGAATAGTTTCCTGCAGTTGGTCATAACATTAATAATAATATCGGTTCCACGTCCACTGCGTCAGCCATAGCCCAAGAAACCTATGTTCGTCAAACAATTCCCCTTGGGTCCGCCCCGCGTTCGTCAAACATCACGATGCCCAGGTCTCGCTCGTGGCCCAGAGATCCATGGCGCCTACTAGTCCGGCACTTACAATGACTGGTGGTCGCGTCGGGTGGTCGGGTACCTCTCCTCTGCGCTCCTCCCCCTCCATATCAAGATCAGTTTCTTCTCTGCTACCGTGGAGTTCGTCCTCCTCTATGGCCGTGAATGCTGGACACTTACTCAAGCCCTACAGAAATCCCTGGACGGGCGCTACACCAGAACGTTACGTGGTACCTAACATCAACCAGGATGAGCACGTCACCAACAAGCGTCTGTACGGGGGATTACCAAGTGTAACAGAGAAGATAGCAGTAAGGAGAACGAGACTAGCTGGTCACTGCCACCGCCATCAAGAACTTCCGGCCAAAAGCTGCACTGTGGGAACCAACACACGGGCGTCGATCGAGAGGACGTCCCACACCTACCTACGTGGACGCACTAAAGAAATATACTGGTGCGGAAAGCACAAAGGAGCCGGCCAGATGTATGGAGAACCGAGATGACCGGAGACGACGATGGAGGGCTCATCTGAGGACGACGTAGAGAGTTCACCTCCCATCTCCGCTCACTGCTTGTAAGATGCGGTCTTCCTCCTGACCGCTACTCCAGCCACTCCCTGAGAATCGGAGCTGCCACCACCGCTGCTGCCAGCGGCGTTCCTGCCCTCACCCTGCAATCCATGGGCCGCTGGTCGTCCTCTGCCTACCTCTCCTACGTCAGACCCCCTGCCGGATCCGTGCTCGATGCCCAGAAGTCCATGGCGTCTACTAGTGCGGTACATACACTGACTGGTGGTTGCGTCGGGCGGCGGGTACCTCTTCTTCTGCCCATCTCTAACATGTTCTCCCTCTCCAGGACGCTCACTCACTCCTACCAAAACGCCGCCCGTCCCGTCCTCCGGCCTCGCAGGCCTCCTCCGTCGGGAGTTCCCCGTCTTGTCAGGTGAAACAACTTCTCACTCATTGCCTCCATCTCGCAACCCTCTGCCGAGAGGTCGCCCGCTCCTACGCCCGTCGGCCTTCTCCACCGGGAGCTCCCCTGTTCCGTCAGGCGAAGTTGCCTTCATTGCGCAACCCTCTGTCGAGAGGACGCCCGCTCCTACGCCTGCTAAATAATCATCCCATTCACGTTTCATTCATGCCATGCTAATCAACTTTACTCTCATCCCAATAGACTCTGCCGGCAAACGATTTCCAGCTAACCGTCCAGAGGCTCGCTAACCATCAGGCTGTTCGCCTACCAACCGTACCTACTAACCATTCTCCCTCGAGCCCCTTCCGCGAGGGCTCCCATGTCGGCAGCACCAGCCATCGTGAGGCTCCAATGGCGCGGGGCCTTCCTCACTCTCCCATGGATCCCTTCTCGCTAAAGGCCCCGGCTCGTCGAGAGAATCTCGCCAACATCGTTTGTATAGTCCCTTCCAGGTAAACTTTAATCTACTCCTTCCTTCTGAAGTTCGTACCATTCCTCCAGGTGTGTACCCTTAAATTCCTTCTGGGGGGCAGGCTCAAGAGCCCCCCCTGCCTCCGCCAGGCAGGATCCGAGCCGAGGCGAGGCTCCGGCCCGTCCCCATGGGGCCCGCGCCAAAGCTCCTCCACCATGTCTCCTCTTCATCACTCTGTTTATCATGCATCAGTCACCTGTTCTGTCCATTCACTCAATCCCAGCTCCATACTGTAATCAATCTATCCGCAATAAATCTCGCCTACACCCTCCGCATTGTGTAATCTCTGTACAGTTGAAGTGTTAGTTATATACGTCAGTTCAACTGAGAGATGGAACTAGCCGTCACTCAACAGCTCCAATCAGATCAACGTTACCTTATCCGCGCCCCATTAAAAGGGCGTCCTCTCCTTCTCGTCATTCATCTGTGCTTCCGTTCAGGTACCCGCCACCTCCCCGACGCCGCCCAGCAGCAGGCTCCACCAGGTTGGCCCCAGGGGGGCAGGCTCAAGAGCCCCCCCTGCCTCCGCCAGGCAGGATCCGAGCCGAGGCTCCGGCCCGTCCCCATGGGGCCCGCGCCAAAGCTCCTCCACCATGTCTCCTCTTCATCACTCTGTTTATCATGCATCAGTCACCTGTTCTGTCCATTCACTCAATCCCAGCTCCATACTGTAATCAATCTATCCGCAATAAATCTCGCCTACACCCTCCGCATTGTGTAATCTCTGTACAGTTAAAGTCATATAGCAGCCAAGTCTATGGACTATGGAATGTTTGTTTAGAGAACAAAAATCACACCCGTGTGAAGTGAGGGGTGCTCTTATCATCGTACATCATCCATGCAATATCAATGGCAATTTAATTTGTGTAGGACAAAAATGTGTAGGACAAAAATAGCCGATTTGCTCATCCACTCATGACATAAATTCTCCATTGTCAATGGGAATTTAATGTTTGTGTAAGACGAAAATCTACACTGAATCAATAGCTGAATATAGCGCCCCTCAAAAATCGAATGGTAGCCAAGTGGACTTTATTTTTTTGTTTATCGCAGAAGTTAAACAAGCATTCACATGAGACATCATGTGGGCCAATACATTTTGTGACTGATGATAAGAGCGCCCCTCACTCGCCCCTCCTATATACACCTTTTGGCCCCACACGTCTAGTCCAATAATTAAATGGCAGAGGTTGGAAACATTTGATTATTTTGTTTCTCACCTGATTCTGACAGGACATTAGGTCTACTAGCCAGGATGAAAAATCTACCCAAATCTGCTCACTGCTCATTTCCTTAATCCAAGATGCCACCATTTACACCCTATTATAAGGCAATATTTTCTAAATTTAATTTTGCTTTAGTAGCATGTGACGTGTCAAACTAGGGGGTTTTCATGATTCTGAATCCATTCCAAGCATTAGTTTTGCACAAAGAACACTCCTTGGGCTAAAAACGTCCATAGCCATCATCACAAATGTGATGAGGTCAGCACATTTTGGGGACATTTGGGGGAAAAACCCCTAGTTTGACACGTCACATGTGCATAATGAGCAAAAGCATAATGACATTTAGAAAATATTGCCTTATAATCGGGTGTAAATGGTGGCATCTTGGATTAAGGCAAATGTAGGGTATTAGCAGTGAGCAGATTAGGGTAGATCTTTTATCCTGGCTAGTAGACATAATGCCCTGTCAGAATCAGGTGAGGAACTAAATAATCCAATTTTGTCCAACCTGAGAGGATTTTTTTACTTTATTTACTGGACTAGTAAATATCTACTCAATATCTGCCATTGACAATGAAAGGAGAAATTAGGTCAAATGTCCGCCAAATATGATGTAAATTTGTGGCAACAGGCATTCTGATTGGCCAGTATGAGATGATGCATGATGATGTACGATAATAAGAGCGCCCCTCACTTCACACTGGGTGTGATTTTACTATTTTAAGTTGTTTTCTTGTCAAAAATTCCGTTATCATATAAAAGCCAAGTTGAACTTCTGGAACAATACAATCTGGCACCGCCCACTGGCATATTTTTGGATAGTGGCACTCAGTTATTTGATGGAATTGCCCATTCAACACTGAGAATAAGATGATCGTAACCATATCCGGACATCTTTGCAATGGCCCTGGCTGCATCCTCCCGATGGTGGAAGCTGATGAAAGCAAAGCCCTTGGACTGTCCAGTGAACTTGTCCTTGGCTAGGTACGTCCTGGACAGCGAGCCGAACGGCCTAAAGAGCTCCTGGAGGTCCTCCTCGCAGGCGTCCTCGGACAGATTGGTCACGCGGATAGTGGCCATGCTGTCGTCGGCTCTGCGGCTGGACTGCATGGACTCTCCTCTGCGCGTCGTGCCTCCGTCCCTCAGGCTGGGAGGAACATATTTCCCGGTCTTGCTCTGCGACGGCTGCGCCGGCTCCGACTCTCCCGGTGCGGCGGGCTTCTCCTCGCCGCCGGTCGCAAACAGAGTGTCCTTGTAAGGGCAGCGGGTGGTCCAATGGTCACCTTTGCACACACGGCAGGTCACCATCTTATGTCCCTTGAGCTTGTTCATGGGGTCTTCATCCTGGTGGTCTTGGGCGTTCAGTTCCTCTTTGCTGGAGATGAAGGTCATGAAGACATCGTCACTGACGGTGGTGGTAGCGACATTAGGGCCCGGTGCGTCAAACTCAGCATTGCCAAATTTCCTCCAGTTCTTTCTCCTGGCCACGGCTTTTGAGGTCTTTCGAGTCTCAATCCTGATGGTCCGCACGATCTTGAACTTCTTTCCCGCTTCGTCTATTTGATATTCCGTAATGGTTTTGATATTTCCTTTGATTGTTTCTTTTGGAGGCGGTAACCGGCCGTCTGCTTCTTCCTCTTCGACCTGGTCCGCCCAGCTGGGTTTGAATTCTCCGCTTTCAGCTGATGCCATCGTCTCGGTTGGTTGAACTCACACCTCAAAGGTTTATGATAGCAGCCCATGTGACACGGCAACTATTTATAACACGTTGTTTGTCGGCGGGCAGGCGGATCTCTGACATCACTCTCGTGTCTCAACCATAACCATATAAGGAGTTCCCAATGCAGCTATATGTGCCCAAATATGATGTCAGATCAGGGGTCTCCATATATGGACATAAAACGGACAAGGACTGACAGATATATGAGCATATCAGCATCACATAATGATGGCACCAGGGATTTTCCAATCTGGGAAACCATACAAAAATATGTTTATAAAACACATTTGGAAACTTGTGAAATGGAACATTCTGTCAAATGAGTACTTCTCTCAGTACTTAAAGGACCACTTCACCACTTTTTAACCTATCTTCATATAATAGGTCCTCACTAATAATCATGAAAAAATTGCGCATTTTTTTTCTACTCGGCCTGTGTCTCATAGGAGGGCTGTGGGCAGTTCAGAAACCGTCTTCCAGTGACATCATCGATGGGGAATACAAGCTAATAGAAACTGCAGGCTTTCTAGTCCTGAAAAGTTGCAATGCGAAAATAGAAGCCATCGTTCTCACGATAATGAAAATCTAAACATTTTTGTAAAAACATCGTGTTTAAAATATAATCTGCCTAATGATGATGTCACTGGAAGACGGTTTCTGAACTGCCCACAGCCCTCCTATGAGACACAAAAAATCGTGCCATTTTATCATGATTATTAGTGAGGACCTATTATATGAAGATAGGTTGAAAAGTGGTGAAGTGGTCCTTTAAGTATATTTTAACGTGAATACTTTCATACTTGATGAAAAACTCAGTTGGAAAAATCAAATAGCACTTATTTCTAACAAAGTAAGAATATTGGAGTCATTCGAAGAATATGCCACTATAGAAAAGTCCTTATTAATTTAGATTATACAATGATTCCATTATATTTCATACTGTAACAAATTGTTCTGGCTAGCAATTTCATATCTAATCTTAATTGCATGTTTTGCTATTACAAAAACACTTTATCAAAATGATTACCTTTTCTAGCAAATTAACCAGTTCCAGTTAAAATATGCATTTTTATTTCAATCAATTCACAAACTACTCCCAGCCTGTTTTCAAAATGTATTCCAGTTTAAAAAATAAATTCAAAATAATTACACAAGAGCATCCGTTGATCTTCATTCTGCTTTCTTCAGAACATCTGCCCAATTCACCATCAAGTTCAGAGGACCACACTTTTGGAATAACTTAACGTCACAGACGGTAAGTACTAGCCTCAGTTCTTTCACAAGACAATTACTACAATTTCTATTAACAAGCTTGGGCAACATGTCCTAGTCATGTTATTATTGTCTCCACCAGGCCGAAGGCATGGGGAGAGAGTATGTTTTGCACACGCGTCCGGTGTGTGTGTGTGTGTGTGTGTGTGTGTGTGTGTGTGTGTGTGTGTGTGTGTGTGTGTGTGTGTGTTAGGGTGTGTGTGTGTGTGTGTGTGTGTGTGTCCGTCCGTCCGTCTGTTACCAGCTAATCTCCGGTCGCTGCCAAATTTTGCACACACTCTCCCTGGATGAAAACAATGAACCTCAGTGTTGAGCCCAGTGTTGTATAACTTCGTATGTAGGCTACGTATGACTTCAAGGGTTTGAAATCCGAAAAATGACTTTCGCTCTTCCATCTGTACTGTCACTCTCCAATGCAACTGTTCACCAAGGGCTGGATTAACAATGAGGCTAAATGGGGATTAAGACCCCCAAGGCCCCCAGGGGGCCTGGTTGGATGACACCTATGACAGCAAATAACCACATTTCTTCTATCTAGGCTATACATTTGCAGCCCAGGCATTGTTCACAACGTGTTATAGGCTATATAAATGAGCGACAATCTCCCGCATCTCCCGCACAATTGTGTGTGATTTGGGGTTTGCTTTGTTTTCATGGCCTAATTGGCCATTGGTTCCCAAACTGGGGGATCCACTAATATATTTTTTTGGGGGGACCGCAGAGGATTAGCTGAATCTTAACAGTAAACAAACCAAGATGCATTATACTGTATGTAAGTGTATGGTATCTGCACATTTTAAAAGTGATAATTGAATGACCTTTAAGACCTTTTTAATACCAAATTGGCCAAATACGTATGTCAAAAAAGAAAAGAGGCAAATATTGGCGATTTATAGAAGTCCAACCAGATGTAATGCCTATAGACTTGGCCCTTATGCAGACCGTGGCCTTCTTGCCAGCAAGGTGGTAACTAGATGCAATTTCCCATAGGACTTTTCTGTTTGGATGTATGGGCTACACATCCTGTTTTGAATTTGCAGATAATGCAGATGGCAGCAGGAGGTTGCTTTACTGAAAACGAGCGTTTGGATGTTTGGATGAGCGTTTGGATGTATGGGCTGTCAATGGGAGATTACATCTAGTTTAATACCACCTTGCTGGCAAGGCCACAGTCTGCATAAAATGGTCAATTCCAAGTGCTTGTCACTTCTGGGCGCGGTTCCCAGTTCAAATGGGGAAAAAAAAGAAAATAGTGATAGTAGCCAATATACCCGTAAAACGCCCTGAGGGGGCGAGAATCGAGGACAAGTTTGCGTGCACGCATCTGCCTGGGTGACAGCAGACTGCTGGCGCTGGCGCTTTGGCATGGGGAGTCAGATCAACATATTGGAATGAATTCTGTACTGGCCATATATGGAGCGTGTCATTTGGAATGTCAGAACAGTTCAGCTCCATATACAGTATGGAGATCTAAGGGTGGCAGTGTCTTGAGTGTACAGGGTTTGATGAGGGTGCGGCTGCACTTATAACTTTTGGGGCGGGCCCGTCTAGAGTTTGAATGGACAGGTATCAGTCAAAACGGAGACTTCGAAGAGGAAGGACGGGTGGGAAAAGATCAACATAATGGAATGTCAGAACAGGTCAGCTCCATATATGGAGATCTAAGGGCTATGTTTGAGTTGCTGGCAGGTTCCATACTGTATATGCAGATCTAGCATGATCCGGTATTCTCCATGTATGGCTATCCAGAGTTTGATGAGGTCAGTGTCGTGATCTTCATATATGGAGACGGCCATATTTGGAGCGAGTCACGAGGCAAGATGGACTGACACGCCATATATGGTGCCGTGACGTGTCACGAGGCATGATGTCACAAGGCGTGATGGACTGAAGGCCACAGTACTGTATATGGTGACGTGACTGACTGACGGAGCGACAGGTTTTACAGGTTTTAATCTGCGACCTACGGTCGCAACAAGCTCACAATGCATCATGGCACGTTATGAACTTAGTGTGAGCAGGAAACTCTCACGCCAGAAGGTTGGTTTTATTCTGCTTTTATTGAGATAGGTAATCCAGCACACTATGTGTGATTGTTGCACTTTAATGCATTTTAAAGTGTATATTTATTTGAACAGTCCGGCCGAAAATAGTCCTCGGAGAAAGAGCTTGTAGATTGTGCATTTTCACTATTTGTTGATTTGAAGACAGATTAACCCCCACAAGGGCCCTATTTGTTTGGGGGGCTCCACATAGTGTGCATGCGAAGGTTTCTGGTTTTTCAGGTATTTTATCATATTTTTGACCTACATTTAGCATAATCAACAGTCAATGAAGGTCCCCAGCCCCAGGAGCGGCCTAAATTTAATCCTGCTCACAGTCCTTGAGTAGGAGTGCAATGTCGAGAAAAATGCAGAGATGGAACAAAACAGGGAGAAAAAACTAAACAAGACATGACAGCATTGTTAAAGCAGCACTTTTATGAGAGAGATGATGTTTGTATATTTTTCTACTGTGAATATGTGATGTGAATATGTGTCTGTCTGTATGTCTGTTTTTAGTGCACTGAAACCAAATCCAATCAACTCTGTTGACATGGCAATAAAGTACTGAATCTTGAATCTTTCCTCTTCCAGCCCGGAATTGAACCCAATAAGTTGAGCTACTGTAACAGCTCAAACGTAATCAAACCAATTACTGTTTAAAATGATCAAATGCTGATCTTTAGTCCTGTAACGTAAAGTTATTTTAAATGTCTCCAATGAGTATATATTCCAACAAAAGTAATCAAAAAGTAATCCAACAAAAATCAAGTGGCAATGCATAGCATGAAATATAAACACATGTATTCCTCACCCAATCTTTAAGTCAAGAGGTTCCCTTGTTTTGTTCTGAATCAATTATTTTCTGTTGAACCTCCGTCGTCCACACTACTCAACGGTTTTAAAATGTTCTGAATTGGCAAGACACTGAGCCCCTAACTGCTCCTGATGAGCAGGTTGGTCCCTTGCATGGTTACCCCTACCGTGCGTAAATGTAATACACATTGTAAATTGTAAATATAGCACCTTGGATAAAGTCTCTATATAATTGCACCATTTGTGGCCATGGATGTTTTCTTTCGTGGTTAAGTGGCTTAAACAATACAGAACCTAATGGCTTCCTCACAGCAATGCCTCATTCACCATTTTATTCAAGGGCAATGACAAATGGCTTTCATCTATGCACTGATACTGAATAACTATACGCCACAAATTCCACGTTAATTCCAGCCCACATTCCACACGATCTTGTCATTGTTTCAATCCAAGAACATGGAACAGTCCCTTGTAGGCTTTATTATGGGGGACAGGGAGGGTAGAGGCTGATGACTGCTGTCGGGACAGAGACCTCTTAAGTCCATAATTTTAGCAGAGTTTTGAGCTTGTAGATCTGCTACTTTGTTGTTTAAAAATATATAATAATCCTGAAAAGTAACAGTTTTGGACAACAGTTTCCACCCGACAGAGGCGATATACAGTAGCATCTGCTCTTCTACGAGAGGGACTGCACCGAGTGCAGAACTATGATTTATTATGCCAACACGGTCCCTCTCATTCACTATTCATGTCACTGCAGAGAAAAGGAACAGCGCTGTTCTTCTTAATGAACGCTGCCTGCAGCGACCTTTACAACGGGTGCAAGATCTAAATCTGAAAAGTAACTGTACTTTTACACCACTACAATTATTTGAAAACTTTAGTGACTAGTTACTTTGTAGATTATGATGATTATTATTATGAGACATGCATGAACCACTTCAGCCCTATATTTACCTTGGCTATTAATGTGTCGCTTTGTGAGCTTGTGAATCTGCTATTTTCAAAGGCTTTTTAAACATTTGGAAACTTGTAAAATGGGACATTCTGCATTGCGAGTACTTTTACCTTTGTTACTTATAAGTATATTTTGATGTCTTTACTTTTTGTAGTTTTGCTCAACATTTAGAATACCGGACTTACTTACTTACTCTTACACCCGGACGTGCACAAATAGACATCAAAGGGGGCTTCAGCCCCTGCCCTTTTACCCGTCTGTAAAACAACTGCCCTTTCCAGACCACGAACGCAGCGTTTACTAAATGGTGGAAGAAATGCAAATGCCACTCCTCTCCTTTCCATGCCATATATACCGGAAGTGTCACGATGAACTTTGCACTGTCCTTGACTAGATTTTGGACTTTAATTTGTATTCCTGTCATTTCACTGATTTCAGTATGTTTTGTATGTATGTGCTCTTGTATTCCTGACTGTTTCTCTTTGGTTTTGGTTTTCTGTTACTCTGTTTAGTTTTGTGTATCCTTAGTTTTGTGTATCTTATTTTGTAGTATGGTTCCTGTCTTCCTAGTTACTGTTAGTTACCATGTCTAACCTACCTTGTAATTTGTCAGTGTTTCCACCTGTGTCCTTTTAGTCCCCCAGCCTATCCTAGTGTTGATTGTATTTTGGTTCCACCTGTGCCCTGTTATCCTGTGTGTATTCAAGTCCTGTGTTTGCATTGTGTTCTTGTTGGTTCGTAGTTCCCTGTTGTGTGAGTTCCTGTATGGTTTCTGTGTTTTTGTCCTGCCTACGTTGCCCTGTTTATGGAAGAACCTCAGTTTGTTTAATAAATCCTTCTGAGTTATATTGCTCTGCCTATAGGCCTACTGTCGCCTGCATTTGGGTCCTCATCCGTACTCACTCTTAACAGGAAGGCAGCATTCAGGATAATTGCTTTTTTTCTCAAAGTCTCCTGAACTTTTTTATTAAAGGAATGCTTTTCTGAATGAATAAGTTTTGAGAAGAGATTTAAAGGATGCAATGGTATCTGCTTGTCGGATGGTTTTGGGAAGGGTGTTCCAAATTTTGGAATGCAGAAGTTGGAACGCAGAATTTTGCTTTGAACAAATTTGTTTTGAAATCCAATGCCGTTACACTGCGTCTCCACTAGCAAAAGAGTGCTGGGTTACGCCCCAAAAATAGCTGATCTACAAGCTCTCAGCGTGTCGTTGTGAGCTTGTAGACCTGCTATTTTCGCTATTGTTGTCCAAAAGTGCCCTCTTAACGGGATTTCAACCCCTGCCTCTCTAATGCTCCCTGCTCTTACTTCATACTTCATCATTCCATCATTGCCAGTAAATGAATCAAATACTTCATCATTCCATCATTGCCAGGAACAGCTCTGCCCCCGAGAGCTGGTGGCGAGAACTTCTGGGAACTCACATTACTGTACGTACTGTGTATGTCTGGCAAATGTCTTGGAGATTATTATTATTATTACATTTAGAGGTTACGGTATATATCACTTGATTTTCAAACCTTTTCATATCAAGGTCCATTATTTATTATGGCATTTGAGCCATGAAGGACCAACAATTGATGAGATTTATGGCCCGATTATTGACTATATATTCTTTCACAGCGAACATATAATTCTGGGGGTCCTTGACTATTTTGAAAAACATTTTGAAAAACATTCTTAACCCATTCAGGACGGGAACCCCGTTTGGTGTTTTAAGCATTGTTATACTTTAGCTATTGAAAATAGCAGATCAGGGGTTGTTCCGGTATGGCGACGAACAGGACGGTCGCATAAAGTTGAGAGCTCCCACAGCCAACTTATTTATACCACGCTAGATACTTGTAAAGTAGAAAACAAGAACCACAGTCAACGAGAAATGCACACGAGAAAGAGAAACAAAAAAAGAGACGGGAAAAGTTAAGAAACACACCAAGAAGAAGACACAAGAGAGGACACGCTAGCACCCGAAGCTAACGAAATCAGCATGGCTTCCCTCCAGGCTAGTTTGGACGCTATCAACAGTCAGCTCGGCGCCCTACGACAGGAGGTGAAAATGGACTTGAGAACATTCAAAGAAGAAATCGCGACGCAGATGGATAATAAGCTGATTGAACAGGGATTTCACGCAAAAATTCACCAAAATCGACACAGAGATGAAGGAGCAGCACGCTAAAATGGACGGCGCTCTGCTGCGCACCGAAGAGATTGAGCAGTGGAGCACTGAAGTAAACCATACTCAAATGCTGGAAGAACGTGTAACCCAGGTTTATAATTGTATGTCTGTATTTGTTTGTATGCATCAGTATGCATGCATTTGTATGGTCACATGTACCATCTGCATCAGTTCACAGCTCATCACACCGATCACTCACTCACTCACTCACTCACTCAGTAACACCAGTTTCAATCAGCAATCATCACCACACCCTAGTAATCAATACCTGTGGCAGGTCTGTATCCCGATTCTTCTGCAAACATTTTACCATTTTACTCTTCCTTACAATACATGATATTAACACTGACCCTGATGATTGGTTTTAGACTCCAAATACTGAACTGATGAGAAAGAACTGAACTGATGAGCTGTTGCATTTGAACTGAATTGGTGAGTTTGTTTGAAATGTTTGTTTGAAATGTTTGAAGTGTTTTGTTTGGTTTTGTTTATTTTCATTTTGAAGTTTGAAACGTAAATGATGATTTGACATTTGTAAATGCTGGTTTATGCTGTTTATGCTGTATGCTGTTGTAGATCAGCTACTTTAATTATTATTTTGATAATATGTTTAATTTGGCCTCTTTTGTGTTCAGGCCAGGTTTTTTCCCCATTAGTTCATGCAACCCCATGATGATGATCCTGAACACAATGGCGAGCTAGTCCCAGAGCGATCCCCTGTTTCTGTCCTACCTGGACGGTAGGATATCACTGCTTCACTCACACACACACTTCCCCTCCCTAACTGCTGCATACACTCTAAAAACTGCCTCACATTCCCCCCTGACTTGAATGACATTGAACATTGGACTTTGGACAAACCATGACTGACTTTATACTTTTGGGTTGATTTATGTTGTTTGATATCTGAATTCATTGTTGTTGTTTATTTTACTTTTATGTTTTTTCATGTTTTTTTGTTTTTTTCTTGGGGCTAAATCTGGTGTATTTGCATGGCATTTTATGGTGTGGTTTTCATATGCGCAGTCCCGTCCAAATAAACACATATGAAGTGCATGCGGACGACTAAACTGGTGAGGAAATAGGGGTAAAAAGCATATATTGGCTGTGGTATTTTCCTCCCTGACCAATCTGTTTGGTCCTGACCAATCATCTGGTTGCTTCCCATTGCGTCAAAATGTTTAGGCTTACCCTCCCTCTCAGCTGTTTCACACTTACAGCATTGCACTGCACCGCCACCGCCGATCAGGATAATTAAGCACCCGCCCAGCCTCGGTAGGGAGGAGGGAGGGGAGTGTGTGCATGTGCGTTGTGCGTGTGCGTGTGTGCGTGTGTGCATGTGTGCGTGTGTGTGCGTGTGTGCGTGCGTGCGTGCGTGCGTGCTCCCAACTTCCCTGTCACAAAAACAAAAAAACGCCTCCGGTCACCAAACATTAACTGCACGGTCACCGCATGCGTGACGGTAAAAAGGGTAAAGGCCGTCCCAAAGCGCTCTTCTCATTTATCAAAACTTTGCAGAGAGCAGCGTTATATTATATGGCCAGGACAGGCAGGGGGGAAACATGACAAATTGGGAGGGAGGGAGGGAAGAAGAGCTACTATCGTGGCTTGTGCCATTGCCTGGTCTGGTCCCGTGGGGTTCCAACAGGGTCATAAAATATAGGGAGGTCAGGACGAACACGTCTCTGTGTGTAATGGGGGTGCAGGCAGTATGTCAGAGTTATAGAGCAAATACACACTATGGTCCTCATTCACAACGCAGAAATACTCAGAAATAGGTGTAAATGAGGTGTAATGATTATCCGTCAAGCTGCGATAAGTGTCATTCAGCGAAGGTGGTGTACTCAGTGCATTTGTGCGGATCGCCCGGAGTACCTTTTCCGCCTCTTTCCCAAGCGATTCGCCTGGTGTAATGAAACATCCACGCCCATTCCACGCCATATAAGGCAACAGGAAATATCTGAATATCTTTGAAATACGTCATCATTACAGCCTGCAAAATGCACTGATCCAGTGAACGGTGCTCCGCGATGCATGAGTTTGAAGAACAGTTCATTTTGACAGCAATGTCAACGGACTGAACGTTATAATATAGGCTACTCTCATGACCAACTCATTCATTTATTGATTTAAGTTCAAGCTCAAGGCTATAGCCTATAGGCCTACTTGGCAAATACATAAAGAGCCATTTCTATTGAAAAATTGCACACTCGCCTGCAGAGGTAAAATAGATATCCGATACTTTTTTTTATCATCTCACTGTCATCTGTCTGAATGCCATGTGGAGAATGGATTTGTTCTGATCATGGACACGTAGGCATAGCTATTTAAAATGTCAGCCTCTTCGTCAGATGTAAGTGGTTCATTTCACGTCATATTAAAATGATTCGCGCTGATGCCATTAAATAATGTGGACTTCTATATTTTATATAGGCCTAATTAGCCCTAGTGACTGTACGTCTGCTGTCTCTCTGTCAGACCGGTATGTTTGTGAACCATATAGAATGCATTATTAATATTAATATTAATTTTACGATGTGAATTTCACCCAGATTGGACTTGGTTCAGCGGCAGCTGCTTTTAACATGCAGCGCGAGTCCGCGATAGCCATTCTACAAGCTCAAAACGCTTTGCACTGCGAGTAGAAGGCTGCTGAGAGTGAGCCGCATGCTAGATATATCCTAATGAATAACTAAAAAGGTGTCGGGCTTGCAGGGGCAGTTTCTGTATGGGTATAGGCTATACCAAGGCCTCTAGAATGCATGCATATAGGCATACAAGTGATACTCGGCTTTTATATCATTTTTTTATGTGCTGACCAATGTTGGGGACACATGCCTACATATTTTATCTGCAGGTTTGGGAACTATTTATTGATTCAGCATGAATACTAATAACGCCTTCTAAATAAATATACGCAAGCCGTATGCCCTATACACCACCCTAGGAGCAGACGTCGATATGAGCGGAGCTTACGACCAAGGGCCATCAAAGTCAAGTTCATGGCGATGGCCATGAATTCCCAAAGTGTAATGTGGGAATCCTCATAAATGCCTGTCCGCTCACGATACGAGCTGCGTAAACGCCGTTGTGAATGAGGTCCTATGTTTCTGAAACATGGTTTCACAACCAGAGCACAATCTGTCCTGCAGTCAATTGGACCTCAGAGGGTGATTCACACATACACACACTGCACACACCGCACGCACGGCCGCACGCACACATGCACGCACGCACACACGCAGGCACACACACTCTCGCTTTTCCCAACCCCTCTCCAGACTGCAGAGACATCAGCAGATGTCACTTTTTGTCTAAGAAAGCGCCTACGCACAACAAAATCTGCAGCATTGTCTGAGTCCCCGCTAGAAGATGTTATTCAAACAAGACAGCAAGAACAAAAAAATATATATATATATATATATATATATATATATTCATTGTGCACATTTTGGCATATACAGTAAAAGAGAGAATTCCATGCGCGGGTCAATATCTCTGTAACGAGACATCAATGTGACGTTAAACGTTGTGTGAGTGATGTGTTGGATCAGCATTAAAATCCTTGAAACACATCGTTATCCACCAGCTGGCTGCAACTTCCCCGGGTCTAGTTGTCAATGTAAGTCGTGCCATGACAGACATGATAGTGTTCCCAGTACTACCGCTCCTCAAACCGTGTAGCCTTGCTGACAGGTGCACTGTTGAGAAGAAAAGAGAGAAAAAAAACAACACCCTTGCATTCCTCCTCCTGCGAAAAAAAGATGCAAGCCACAGCAACACACCTTTTTACTTTGCATTCATTAGGATGGCATCAACTTCAAGTGCTCTCCTCGCGTCAAGAACAGGTGCCGTCGCCGTCGTCTTCAAAAAGATGCAACTGCAAAGATGTTTTTGTTGTTCTTCAAGGACTCGACACAGGTTTTAGTTTTTCATTTTACTGACACACACACACACACACACACACACACACACACACACACACACACACACACACACACACACACACACTTCTGCAGTGTTTGTCTAAGTTTTCGTTAAAGGAAAGAGCGAATGAGGCAATCAGTGTTCCTCCAGACACGGCCCCTGTGCTGTGCTGTGCCTAGCAAGGCTACCACCATGCAATATTAATCCAATCTGTGGAGGCGGTTGGGCTTCCAGGCTGGCAACCTCCCTAGAGGGCCTCCTCCATTACCTTTCTCTGCTTTTCTCTCCATTCCTCCATACTTACGTAACAGTTTTTTGGGAAGTTTATGTTAGTTCTAACTTTTTTTCCCTTTTTTTTTAAAGACCTGCAGAGACCAGATTCGCAGACCACCATCTGAAAATATGTTGTTCCTCAGAAGCAAAGATATAGGAGTTTGAAACGTTCACTGTGAAAGAATATATATATTCAAAGATTTGCACACATTTTCACGATTTTTCAAAAAATAGCAGATGCAGTGCCGCGCTATGAGCTTCTATCTGCTATTTTTCAACAGCTAAAGTTTAAAATAGTTAAACTTTAAAAAGTGGTTTAAAAGCTACGAGGCGACACAGTTGTGTCCTCAGGTCTAAATGGGGTTAACGCCCTACTAGATCGTACTACAGCGTCACACAAAAGCAACAAAAGTCGCAGATTTGCTGCTTTTGTCGCTTTTCAATTTGAAAGTAACCGTTTTGGACATTTTCCTACGTTTCCTACACCCGACAGGAACTATAGGTTTGGTGGAGACCCAGCTGGTTAATCTAAAGATTAGAAAATCCACCTAAAACTGGAGTATATATGAGCCATTATGCAGTCAATGAGTTAACTCTCCCGCTGCCAACCTGGGGAGAGCGGCTAGTAACACTATTATAGGTCCGACAGCCATTAGACCGACAACCTATACCTCAAACCCTAACCTACCTCCCGGTAGGACGTAGCGCGTGGAAGGAACACGTTATTCCAACCAAAATATAATTAGACCTGAGAACAGATTCTACAAATGCCTTCTAAATCAGAAAAACCCATGTTTCTATGTCAGTGGTTCTTAAACTATTTCATGTCAAGGACCCCCAGAATTATATGTTCGCTTTGAAAGAATATAGTCAAAGATTTAATTGCGCCACATTTTCGCCACAAAAATAGCAGATCTATAAGCTCGTAGCGTGGAACTCGGTGCCGCGCTATGAGCTGGCTGGCAGGTATCGATACACATTTAGACCGACATGTTTGTGCCAGCGTGGGTGATTGATTACATTTATTTCTCGCCTCTTGTCTGGATTGTCTAAACATGACATCATGGGCTGCTTATATGCTCAATAACAGGCTTAATAAGCCCATAGCTTATTGATAACGGGTACTCAATAAGCTTGTTATCGGATTCTTTCGGGTAACGGTTATCGAGCTCCATCCCTACTGATGGTAGACAGGTTACTTTCTGGATGTCGCATGCTTTTGGTTGTAGACATTGTTTTGTGCAAATTCCAAATATGAGGAACTCATAATTTGTACAAAATTATTTGTGTAAATACTTATGCCTGATGTCCTTAGCGTTCAGCACACTATCGCGCACATTAACAGCCATTAATCATCTTCTTTGATGCACTTGACAAAAAAGGGCACATTTTTTATACCTAGTAATAGACCTACAGTATATACTGTAACAAAAGCCTTTTTAAATCACTGACTTGATTGATTGCTTTTTTGGGGACAGTATTTCACCGGCGTGCCGGGTACATAATTGAGTGTTGGAGCAGGGCTGTGTGAACGTGAGACTTCTTGGCAGGAAGAAATTAACAGCTCTTGTCCACAAGGCTGTTTTAACACGTTAAGACCTGAGGCCCGATTCTACAACATACAAAAAAATAAAGCAGATTTATTGTGTTTTTGTCTAAATGTTGCATGTTTTGTAGACCCTTGCATGTTCAAAGTTGTTAATATGTAATAAGGATAGGCATAAATAATATAAGCTTCTGCCTATTCCTTTTCGATTTTTGTAAGTTTGTAAGTTTTTGTAATGTCTAACTGTCTAACTGAATTGATTTTCTAAATAAACCATTAATTAATGAATTCATTCATTCATCTAAGCTGATATAGCAGATATAAAACCTCATTAGCGGGGCACAAAGCTTTTATATCTGCTATTATGAGCCTGCCGATCTGTCGTGGCGTTCTATGACGTTGTCTATCTGCTATTATGAGGTTGTAGATCTGCTACTTTTGCAAAAATGATGACGCACACACTCATATTTAATACAATCTAAAGTGACACAGATGCTTTCCCGGTTTTAGTGGGTTAAAGTGACTGGATCCAGATGGAAGGAGCTATAAGGCTCCGGTTGCACACTGTCAACACTCTTGAATATTTAATCGTGCCTGTCACCAGATCTCACTTTTGACATTGACATCAACCTCTACAATGATGAGCTGCCAAGTGTTTCTATTATGCAGCCTCCCATACGCGCTATAGCGTATGGCCAACACTGTCTTTAATCCATTTAGGACTGAGGCCAGATTCTGTACAAACTATTTCATGTCAAGTACCCCAAATATTATATGTAATTGGCCGCCGACCCCCATCTGAAAATATGTTCATAATTAGTTAATGTGAATTAATATATACAGTATTCAAAGATGTGTGCTGCATTTGTGCTACAATAGATCTACAAGCCCGTAGCACGGCACTCTGTGCTGCGCTATGAGCTTGTACTGTAGATCTTATTTTAAACAGCTAAAGTTTAAAATAATGGTTGAAGTGGTTAACAAGCTATAGTGACACAGATACGTGCCTCGACACCGCAGATCAAATGGGCCTGAACTCAATCATTATGTTGTGTACTAAATAAATAGCCGAGACCCCTGATGGAGGGGAAAGGAACTGGTTGGATTAACGTGTTCATTCCATGCGCTACGTCCAACCGGGGAAACTAGCGGCTTGAACTCCTCATGCATTGAAAGAAGCAGAAGTCAGCCCGTTGCTCTCCCCAGGTTGGCAGAGGGAGTGTAGCGCCCAGGATTTTGAAGAGTTGAGACCATCTCCATACTAATTGTATAAGGGATGATAAGGGTATTTATTATTTGGACGGGACAGCGCATAGTAATGACAACACATACTGTACAATGCATACAATACACATGCAGATTTGAGCAAGAATGATAAAATCTAAGCTGACTCCGCCAGATTGCGGCAGTATTGAGTTCACCAGTTCCCTCCTCCTGCCTGCATCTGTGATCTATCAAGCAGAAATGATGAACCCGGAAGCAGTGGGACAAAAATCTGATATTTCCATAATAATTTCCAGTTGTATTCCTGTTAGGTTTAGTTTACTGTGCGCTGTGGCACAGCTGTAATATGTCATAAGTCTCACGTTGATCCCGCCTCTAGCGGCCTCATACAGCCGCATATCGGAGTACATCATCTCTGCCTGAGAGTTCCCAGACTCTCCCTGCTGGCAGAATGCAAATGTTGTCCAGCAGGGGGAGTGGTTTCACCAGGCTAGATGAAATCATTCTTGAAAATGATTTCCACCCCAACTTTAAATTGGTGGAATGCGTGTGTGCGTGCTTGCGAGCGTGGTAGTATAATGGGCTTACTGGGAGGCATGTTTGATTAAAATGCAAAGCCCTCTGGATCAACCTGTGTGCGCCAATGAAACTAATGAAGACTGAGTGTGTGTGTGTTTATATTACATTTTAAGAAGCAGTCCAGTGATTGGACGAAGCGGTCCCAGGTCTCTGTGTCCTGGGGGTTAATGTGCATCGCAGTCGCATCATTTTACCGGTGAGCTGAAATAAATGATAAACATTACATTGATGATTTCCTTCAGCCATGGTGTTTTTCAGAGCTCATTTTATTCATCCGGTCAGAAAGTCTATTACAATAATGTGGTGCATTAAAATCCCTGCCAATCCTGCCTCTCATATTTGGCAGCTCATTGCTTAATTATACGACTTGCGGCAGTTCAATATCTCAGCCCGATTAAGACGTTACGTTCCTCTGTCTACAATAATGGACTTGATGACCGGCCTGTGCAGAGCAAATTATTTTATCTGAGGAACATAATTACGTCTATAAAAAAAATGCACGGCTGTAGACAATTTAATAGGATCATTTTAGTGAATCAGAATTCATTATCATCTGGAAATGAGTTAGGATTCTCTGCTGAATCCACATGAAAATAATCTACTTAGGGTTAGGGTTAGGGTTTGAGGTATAGGTTGTCGGTCTAATGGCTGTCGGACCTATAATAGTGTTACTAGCCGCTCTCCCCAGGTTGGCAGCGGGAGAGTTAACTCATTGACTGCATAATGGCTCATACATACTCCAGTTTTAGGTGGATTTTCTAACTAGGTGTTGTGAGCTTGTAGATCTTAAAGGGATTGTGACATTAAAAAAAAGGTTTTGGAATTGTTCTTATTTTTTTTAGGATTTCTAATCTCAATTGCACCCAAAAAACATGAACTTTTAACATTCAGTAGATTTTCTGTGATCTAGGGGTTTTCTGGCTCAAACAGGTGCTCTGATTTGCCGGCAGATTGTGATGTAAGATCCTGCAAATCCCATATATGTCAATGGGATTTGCCAGCAGATGTCACTGTTTTCACTGTGTTGCCTGTTTTCATTGTAGCTCAAAAGGCTTCCAAACCCCAAAGAAAACTTCAGACCACAGAATATCCACTGAATGTTCAAAGTTCAGGTTTTTTGGGGTCATAACCTAAAAGAAAAAATAAAAATAAAAATAAATGAAAATGAATGTCATAAAACCTTTAAGTAACAAAATTACTTGTCTTTTAGTCTAGTTTTAATTTGTTGACAAATCGTCAGTACATTTTGTCTTAGTTTTAGTCAACATAGATTAGTTTTTATTTTGTTTTTATTCCGTTTTTGTCAGTGAAAAAAGGTCTACAAACATTTTTCGTCATAGTCGACTTAAGCGGACAGATACAGAGATCACCATAATATGCAGGGACGTGCACACATAGACATCAACTGGGGGCTTTGAGCCCCTGCCCTTTTACACATCTGTAAAACAACTGCACACTCCAGACCACAAATTAATGCAACATTTACTATGGTTGAAGAAATCCAAATGCCACTCCTTTCCATGCCATGCCGGAAGGCAGCGTTCAGGAGAATGAACTTGGAACGTAGGCTATAGCATTTTGCGTTGGAAAAAAGTTTAGAAATCCATGTCGTACACACCACATCTCCACTATAGCTAAAGAGTGCTGGGTTGCGCCCCGAAAATAGCCGATCTACAAGCTGCGACGCGTTGTGAGCTTGTAGATCTGCCATTTTTGTCCAAAAGTGCCCTCTTACAGGATTTCAGCCCCTGTCCCTCTAACACTCTCTGCACATCCCTGATAATATGGTTAAAAAATATGGGCACCACGGGCACAAGTATACCCGTCCGTCTATGTCCATTTTGTTCTACCAATATTGCATGACCGGTTTGGTTCCCAACTCATTCCCGTCATCGTTCTCAAGTAGATCGCTGCCCAATGGGCACGCGTCTAGTTTTCCAAAATTACCGAAAATACAAGGCAAGCGCACAATTCATCACGACTCACGACACTGCAGCGCACAACTAAGATGTGAATCTGTCTGGAATAAGTCTTATCTCTATGATGCCTAAACCAAACTTCTAAATGTCTAGATAATCCTAAACCCTGCAGTCCCAACCAGAATCTTTTCTAATTGTAGGCCTACGCGTATGCTCTAAAAACATTTTGTTGTTGTTTCTTGTGACCAAGAAAACGGTCCTCACGTCGTCTATTTCAGAATCAATCTGTATTGTCACATCACATTACAAGTTTCTCAAAAGAAAAACACTCTGCATGACTGTTTGTTTGGCCGAATGTCTGAGCTAAGTATAAGATGTATGGGAGAGCATCACTCACTTCTCATTAACTGTAAAGAGGTGGAATTAACTCTTCAGTCTGCACAGGTGTCTGTGTAAACGCTTTAATAGAGGAGGTTTAAGAGCCACACCACAGCAAAGCTTAGCTTAAGTGGGTGTCCAGGAACTCAAAAAAATAAATTCTAATGTGTTTGAATTCCTGCATCTCATCCCCTTCCAGTTCATCTAGGACATGCTGTCTAATATAAGTCTGAGATGTAACAGAAGTTAACCCACTACTTACATGGCTCACTGCGGCATGGGGACATGGTCCATGTGCTTCTTTAGACAGGCACCCCAGGAATTAAGTGGCTCTTAATTAAGTTAGCCCCATGCAGAGAAATGGTAATAGTATCAGTATACTTTTGAACCTTTCATGAGAGTTTCATTCTATGGCAACTGGTGGCCCTTCACTTAATGCAGATTAATGTTGAAATACTGAGATATTATTGATTTCAGCTGTTACAATTACAAACATGACGCGCTTTGCCTTTAGTCTATTAGTAGCTTAATGAGTAGTATTAATTCTGTATTGTCTTTTTATGTCCAATGTATTTGTTTTTAAGTTCATTCGACTAAATAGGCTACATTTGAAATTAGATGCACATTTTATTTTCATAAATACATTTTCATAATTAAGTAGCGCATTAATTACGGAAAAAGTTAAAACATTGAGATTTCTAAATTCAGCTTGACAGTATTATGCAATGTGGCCCACTGGAGTGAGTGTGGGTCTTAAATACAGTAGGTCTTAAAAAGTCTTTGAATTGTAGCTTTAGAATTGTGCAGATACCCTAGATGTGTACCATGTGTATTGTATGTTGGTTTGCTAGTGTTGAGTGAGAAAACAATGTTGCACATACAATAAGCATCAATGCAACTTAAGACAACAGTAGCTATGTGACCGTACCAGGCATGGTGATGCAGAAGTTGAGACAGAATAAATTATTTCCACCTCTGCTTCTGTCAAAGTGCCACCATTACCCCTAATTAGGCTCCTTGAAATAAACCAGCCTTGGTGTTTATTGGCAGGTGAACGTGCTGTCCTGGTTGGAACAATATTGGCTTCCCATAATGAGAATGTTCTTTGGGTAGGAGGTTGGGTGTGATGGAGCTCAGAGTTCCTTTTTTTTTCTTCTTTTCTCTCCCTTCCCCCATTCTTTCCCTATGAAATTTAGAACGTCCTTGCCAATAAGCTTGATTAATGTCTACAGCTAGTTGGCATGGATACCAGTGAAGGCAGATACTGCTTCTAACCAAGCTGCTATCAACATTACCTCTGGCAGTGCAATTATAACCACACCTGATCAAAACTGACAAGAAAACCAGATTTATTTTTTTCTCGCAGCTCTTCACGGCGATGATTCTCACATTGCACTGACTGTGAGTGAGTATTTCTATTGTACATCTGCTCGCTTGGACAACGTTTGGTACGTTTGGTTTTATGAAGTTAGTTTGCAGGGTGTATATTGTATCCTCTAGTTCATCCTCTAGGTCTTCAACACAGGCCAGGGTCTCTAGTGCTGTCAAACAATCTATGAAATCTAGTCATTACCTGACGAAGATGTGACCAACCAAGTGTAAAATGACTTGTACTGGATCTCTTGTCCACTATAGTCCCTTCCTAACATTTGAGTCTAGTTTTTATTTGTTGACGAAATTGTCAGTATATTTAGTTTTAGTCATCGTAGCTTAGTTTTCATTTCGTTTTAGGTAGTCGACGAACATTTTTCGTCATAGTTTTAGTCGACGAAATCAACACAGACATGAAACTGTCTCCATTACATCTACCAGCATCACACCTCAGCAAAGCCATGCACAAAATAACGTAACCCCCCCCCCAACAAACGTCTTACAATGAAAAAAAAAAATATAGGCCTACAGTAAATGAATAAATAGAAAGATCACATCCTACATCGTTTGATGTTGATCCAAGCCAATTATTTTCCTCACTAAGCTCATATCAGGTAACGATTTACTGGAAATAATCCATCATTCCACCTCATTATAGGATTCATGTTTTTTTTTTGTTTCCTTCTAATTAGCAATATCTCATCTCATCTAATAAACTCATTGCTTGCCAATGACTAGATATCTCGTCATATTTCTCCAAGGCTATCATTGCCAATGATGAGAAGTGTACACCCTACACCCAGAAATCCCATGATCACAACATCTTCCAGCTGGTTTAGGTCTCTGCTTTCACAGTGTCAGGGTGAGAGAGCATGTGACATCACGTGACATCATCAGGGATGGAGATCCCTGATGTCATCAATATTAAGCCCATAGATCCCTGATGTATCAATATTGGCCACTGGCCAGCAACTCTACATCTGACCTCAAACCTCAAACCCTTAGGTCTGCATATGGAGCTGACCTGTTCTGATAATTCCATATGTTGATCCTTCCCCATCCATCCTTCCTCTTCGATGTCTCCCTTTTGACTGATACCTGTCCATTTAAACTCTGGCCTGCCCCAAAGTTGTGCCAGTGGCCACATTAAGTGAAGGTAGGGGGGGGGGGGGGGCATGTGGCCCCCGGGCTGGCAGTTTCCCATGTAAGTAATCTACCTAGCCAAAGATCAAGGGTTCTCGGCAGAAACAACAGTTCTCATTTAACTTGTCTATAAGCGTAAGCCGAGTAAACACCATTAGCGGCCAAATCAACAAAACAGGCCAACAATCTTAAAAGGGAATCAAATTGATTTTTCCGAGGAATAGCTGGGGCCGTTATCCTGCAGTTAATGGTCTGGACTCTTGAGATAAAAAAAGGATCCATTAGAAGGCCACAACAACGGCAAGTTAAAGATCCTGTGTTGCATTACGTATAGTTGTAGGGTGTCAATCATTTTCACCTTTGTTATGAACTCAAAGCACAGCTAAAAGACATCAAAGGGTTAGGGAAGCAACAAGGGAAAGAAAAGATTGAGTTTTCCGTGATCAGTGTCACTGTTGCTGTTCATGTTTGTGAGAGAAATTAGCTTGTAGATCGATTATTTTCAAATAGATCTTGAAAAGAAAGAAAGTGAAATAATTGGCATGAATTTGAAAGAGGGCAATATGGATGGATGGATGGATGGATGGATGGATATGGGGCTTAAAAAGCCCCTCCTCCTCCTCAACAACAACAGCAAGGTGTACCGTAGGGGGTACCATACCGTAGGGAGTACCATAGGAGCCTAGACTCGTGCTCTCTAAAGTCACTGCTGTGTGTAAACCCGACACCGCCTGTTGCTGCTACAGAGATGCTCAGACCAGCCCCAGCAGTGTGTGATATAATTGCAGAGCCTCAATCTGCCTCTATAGCTAATTTTATTAAAGTTACCCTTGAAAATAGAAAGGAGAGGTCACGATGCCAAAAATACTGTTTATTCGAGTCACCAATGTTTCGGCAAAGAACCCTAGAACCCTAAAATGAACCTTATAAACCCTGTTTACACAAACATTGTGTAAACTAGTCATAGGAAAACATAAATCTCCATAATGATGTTGACCTTTTGTACAGCCTGAGGACTATATGAAGTAGTGGTTTACAAACTTTTTTCATGTCAAGGACCCCCAAATTGACACTAATTAGCCTGCACACCCCCATTTGAAATGATATTCCAGAGACCGCCATAAGAGAAGATTTGTACGGCTCTAGCAGTGATTCTCAATGTTTAATGTCAAGGACCCCCGAGTTTGACATGTAAAATCAAGGTTAATTTAACTCAGAGAGTGTAGAAACGGGTCCATTTGGTTCCATATGTATACACTCTCAGAGTTAGAGACCCATAAGGGTCCATTTGGTTCCAAACTATCATTTAGCTGGTGACCCCCTGGAACTCCCTCAGGGACCCTTAGGGGTTCCCCGGACCCCACTTCGGGAACTACTGATGTAATTCACATCCACAGACTGTATTCCCTCCTGAGCTGCAGCGGAACAGTGTTATTATACTTCTGAAATAAACAATACACCACATTATAAGGAAGCCCAGAATAAAATATTTGGAAGTTTCCACATGCTGTTTCATGACATCATAGTTTCCAGTCTTCTGACTTTGAAAGTTCAGTTCATTTCACAGACAAAAGTTTTTTTCTTTTTTAGGTCTGTCGGGCGGGAACCCCTTTTGGTATTCAAGCATTATGTTATACTTTAGCTATTGAAAAATAGCAGATCTACAAGTTCATAGCGGCATGAGTGCCGCGCTACGAGCTTGCAGGTCTGCTATTTTGTAAATGTGTCGCAAAGTGCATATAATGAACTGAGAAAGTGCATGTGAAAATACTTTGAACTGAGAAAGTGCATGTGAAAACACTTTGATCTGAGAAAGTGATGTATATGGAAATCATAATTTACAATAATATAGCTTAAATAAACTAAAGTGGATCTTTGTGTCTCTCATGAGTGAGAGAAAACATGTTTGGACAGGATGCATGGACAGCAACAGGGGTCCCTGTATGTTAAGTGGATCTAGCTTGCTGATAGCAGCTGCAGGCAAGCACCTACTGGGCTCCCTGGTGACCATACCTTATTTGGACATGAGTGGACCACTTTAGACTTTTGGGACAGTGGGGGTTTGGGAACCACCTTTTGCCATGTCCCTTTGATCTCTTTGTTCTGACCTGTATAAGAGCCTACTGAAATGTCTGTAACTGTGTGTTAGGCCCAGAAGCCGTGAGGCTGGCTGGGTGCATGCATGGGGCTCCAGCCCCTGCATGGCTGCGATGCTATTTTTGTACACTGAGCTCTGATAATAAAATGGACTGGAAAACTTTCATCTGACTGTCCGTCGTCAGACTCTTCTCTCTTTAAGTAGCTAGGAAATATCAAAAGTGCATGTGAAAAACACTTTGAACTGAGAAAGTGCATGTGAAAACACTTTGAACTGAGAAAGTGCATGTGAAAAACACTTTGAACTGAGAAAGTGCACGTGAAAATACTTTGAACTGAGAAAGTGCACGTGAAAATACTTTGAACTGAGAAAGTGCACGTGAAAATACTTTGAACTGAGAAAGTGCATGTGTTGTGCACTACAGTCAGTCCCTCTGATACAGTAGTGGACACTCATCATCAATATGCTTATGCAGATAAATGTTTTGTCACAGAGTCAGGCAGCTGAGGAAATATGAACCATATTAACAATACAATAGGTTGTGCATAAGACCATTGATATGATATGATATGATATAATTATGATATGATATGATATAGTACTTTATTGTCAGTTCACACTGAAATGTGTTTTGCGACCCAGCAGCCATGAATGCAGAACACATACTGTATACACACATTTGACATAGCACAAAGAACAAAACAATAATTACCCCATGGCTACTGCAACTCCTGATTAAGCCTTAAGTCGACTGGTGGACAATTGACCTCTTTAGTCTGCCCTTATTGTATGATATGGGACACGATATCTCCTTCCTGAAGGTAGCAACAGGAAGGAGCTCATATGGTGTCCCACCATGGCATACAATAAGGTCAGACTAAAGAGGTTGTGGATTCCACAAACATTATTCAGTCACCAGGAGAACATGAGTTTAGCTGCCGCTTACTGTCACTACAGTACTCGCATGAAAGTGAAAAGTCAAGGTCATCTATGTCACGGCCCCTGCCAGTGTCCTGTGTGTGTCTATTTGTGTTAGTGTGTTAGTCTGTCTGTGTGTGTGGGCTTGTGTGGGCGTAGGCTTGGTTCCTGGCTTTCCAGATTGGCACACCTGGCTCTGATCATCTAATCTCACTCACCTGCCTGCCATCTCCTCATCACCACCACTCCATAAAAGCCCTGGTTTTCCTGCTGCACACTGCCAGATCGTCCCACAGTTCTCCGTGTGGTAACGCTTCTTCTAGTGACAAATATTCCTAGTGTTTTGCTCTGCTATTGCTTTGTTCCCAGTGTTTTTAGTTTTTTTCCCTTCTGCTTCAGTTGCCTGCCCGTTTGCCTGCCAGCCTACCCACCACCCCAGCTCCAGCTAACTTTCTGAAAAGTAGCCAATCTACAAGCTCATTCTGAAAAGTTGCTTATCTACAAGCTCATCATTTGTTTCAATAAACACCCTTGGACAATCTAAATCAAAATTAACATACACCTTATGCTGCACAATCCACACACCCGCACCCACAGCGAACTCACTGAACTGGGCCTTTAACGTAAGAACCGGTTTTCTACGTAGTTCGAATCCCAACAGTCCGACACGTAGATCTACGTTTAGCGCATGTTTTTATTGATTACTTGAAATCAATAGTCGTGAGGGGGTCTTGTGTGTAGTGTCTGTTGGAACATGGCGGCTCCCATGGACACTATCATAACAGATCTAAAGTCGGTCAGATTCATGTCTCCTTTCCTTCTGCGTACTACGAACAAACAAGAAAACTAACAAACGAATCACAACTTCTTCACGGATTGCATCGTCCCTCGGCGAGGGACAGTGTACGGTTATTTTTTGATGATGATCGTCGGTCAGATGAAACAATGCAAATAATTGTGTTACTGGAGGGCCACAGCAACACCACCGTCCCTCGGCTAGCCGAGTTGGAACGATACACAGTGACAGACACGTACAGTACATAGATGGATAAATAATGACAATGCGTCTTTGCATTGTTTCATATGCCCGTCTAGCGTGTGCCCGAACCGTCATCATCATAATCATCATCATCATCATTATCATCATAAATATCAAAACAGTAAATGTAGCCCCAATATGTTCCCTCAGTCCCTATATGCTCATTCTGTATCTCATTTAAAAGCCAATTACCGACGAAGGGAAGATGGGACCAATGTGTACTTTTTTCCTCGTAAAAGTAGACATTCAGGGCTTTCATTCGGTATGTATAGGATATTTTTTGTGCCTGTCAATGTCTGACATAAAACTGCACATTACTACAACAGCAGGTGTTACATAAAGGTAAACATCTCCAGAATGGAAGATGGTAAAATAAAAAAAATAACATTAAATTGCAGTGGACAAATTAAGCTTTCTTTGTTGAGTTATGCGGTGTGCTTCTCGCTATAAGAGTCATATATATATATATATATATATATATATATATATATATATATATATATATATAACTGACTTCACTCCTTCACATGGATGTAAACAGAGCATCAGCCAGTCAACCTCAGCTGTGGGACTCATTATTACACCACATTCACCACCATAGGGGGAGAGGGAGGGAGAGAGAGAGAGAGAGAGAGAGAGGAATCCATCATAACAAACTCTGTGCACAAAACTCTTCGTCTGTTAAGCACTTCAGCTCACTATAAAATGTTGGTTTGAAAGTGCATGGGGTTCTGGACACACCGCCAGCGCCCCTGCATTGCAGTTATTTTGTGCTGTCATTTTCTCCACGGTGTAACTTGTGGCAGAAACCTAATGACATACTGATGGCTGTAAATGGAAGCTGCCGTGTGTGAAGATGAAATGTGCATGCTCGAAAATAGTGGGTCCGCCTATACAATACTTTAAATGTTAATTTGTTCGTTGGTGTCATGGTGTTCATCTCTTCTTGACAGCGGCATTATTTATTTACACTGGTCCAGGAAACAACAAACCTCCAAGGAGATGAGCAGGAGTGCACTTGACTATAGTATAGATAGAACGTCGCAGTCCCGCCCACCTTTCGACGACAGGCCCGGGAAAAAAAAACATTTCCCATGCATTTTCAGAAAGTATTTAAGACCTTTTAAGCCTAGGACAAAGCCAACTCGGATCGTGACAAATCCTGACAACAAACAAAATTGTTTTGGCCGAACAAATAATTAGAAAGAAGGGAAAAAAAGGGGGCAACACTTTTTATGTTGCCTGAGGCTTAAAAGGTCTTTAAATAAATCTTCGTCTATGGGAAGAATGCTTGCTGGGAAATGCTTTTCCGGGCCTTTAGTCATCATGAAAGGGGGCGACGTTCTATGCATTACGGTGCTCTATGTCAAGGGTTCTCAACCCGTGGTCCAGGGACCACCAGTGGTCCTTGAGGGGGCTCCTGGTGGTCCCCAGCTACATGATGGAGAGCTGTTAACCAAATGGACCCAATTGTAGATGTTTAACTCTTGAGAGTGTAAACTGAAACCAAATGGATACGCTCTCAAGAGTTGCATTATTAGTTAAACATCTGCCTTACTTAATTTACAAGAAGTCTACATAATTTGAGCATGGTGTCGAAGGGTTGTTATTTTGATCAATGCTTGCCTGTTATCTCTGCTAATGGTACCAACATCAATACAGCCCCCCCAATCCTCACAAATTGGAGTAGCCTACATTATATTAAACTAAAACCTTTAAAGAAATACCAATAATTCTGAATAGTATACAAATGTATACAATATGTGCCTTTGATATGTAGTGGAGTTGAAGTATTACAAATTATAAATTGTATTTAAGTTAAGTAAATGTACTTAGTTTCTTGCCACCACTAGTGTTATCATGGATACTAATCAACATTCTCCACTGGATTATATTAATACTCTCCCCCTGAGTCACCCATAATGTTGTATATACTGCAAGGAGGATAGCTCATGAATTATTCAGCTTGGCGTGTGTGTGTGTGTGTGTGTGTGTGTGTGTGTGCGTGTGCGTGCGTGCGTGCGTGCCAACTTATTAAATTGTTCTCACACACAGTCAAACAACAGCCGCACCATTCTAAAGCAGCACACACACAAGCATGCACTGCCCCCCCCCCCCCCCCACAGACACACACACACACACACACATGCATGCACACATGTACGCACGTACACACGCACGCACGCACACTCGTGCATTAATCTGCACCCAAGCTGTGCTGCTGCAGAGGACATTTTCAATTAATCAAGGGTCTCATCAATATTGCATCTCCCCTCCCTAAAGCCAATCACTCTGCTTCAGAAATTTAATGAGGGGACACACCCAGAGAGGCATCATCCACAGAGGGGACACACCCAGAGGGACATTTAATGAGGGGACACACATCCAGAGGGACATGTATTGGGGGGGGACATCCAGAGGGACATGTATTGGGGGGACACATCCAGAGGGACATGTATTGAGGGGACACATCCAGAGGGACATTTAATGAGGGGACACATCCAGAAGGACACCATCCACAAGGGGTGCACGCACCAACAGTTGGGGAACCACTGCCATAGAAGTAATACAAGGATAGAGACAGAACCGGAGCTCAGTGGCATTTTGAAGCACCCAGAAGAACGGTCTACTTCCGCATTTGACCACCAAAGTTTGGTGGTCCAATGCGGAAGTGCAAACGAGCTCCTCAATGTTAAAGCCCAGCTGCACGTTTTCTCGTCATTAATCCACGGGTCCGTGTCCGAGTGCTTCAACGCTGGAGAGCCTCCCTGGGGGCTTGGGCCTTCCGCACTTCCGGCGCCGCCCCATGCAGATACAGGTCGCTCCAATGAACTGCAGCGGCCAATGAGTCATGCCTATTAAAGCCATGCCATCATGTGGGGCCCGTGGTAAAAGCCTGACAATTCCTGTTAGTGGGGAAAAAAGGACACAAACAGCAATAAACAAAAACACAGTGAGAGCTGAGGCACCACTAAGCTATCACCTCTCTCTGTCCCTGAACCGTGATGGACTCCCAAAATAGCTCAGGTTGCAAAACAATCCGCAGCCACAGATGGACGATTGAGGAGCTCATGGTTTTGGGTACAGGTCATGAATTATTAACAGCCCAGAACAGGCAATAATATATTTTTCTTTTCTTTTTGCTGTGACAGCGCTGGTTTGCCAACATCTTTCTTTTAAAAGCTACATTGCCACTCATTCCTAATTTTAAAAATGTTATCCCCCCCCCCTGGCTGCATGGATGGGTGATGTTGTTACTTTACTGTGCAGCAAAAAGGGGGAAAAATATATAAAGAAAAGAAAAACAACTCTGCCAGGACATTCTGAAGGGGACGTGTGTGCACGCACACGCACGTATGATTCTGTTGATTCATTTTCCTACCCATGTGGGGACATGGAAAATCCCCTCGACTGTAGAAAGTAACAGTACAGTAAAGAACCTGGGGGTTATTATTGATTCTGAATTGAATTTTAATTCACACATTAATCATGTTACCAAGATTGCCTTTTTTCACCTTAGAAATATTGCACGAATCAGAGCCTATGTGTCCTTGGACGATGCAAAAACGCTAATCCTTTGTTTTTTCTCGGCTTGATTACTGCAATGCACTTTTTTCAGGACTGCCTAAGAAAACAACTGACAGATTACAACTTGTCCAAAATGCAGCAGCCAGAGTTTTAACTAGAACTAAGATGAGAGAACATATTACTCCAGTTTTGGCATCACTGCACTGGCTTCCGGTTGTTTTTAGGATTGATTTTAAAATTATTTTACTTGTCTATAAAGCTCTCAATGGTCTCGCACCTTCCTACCTACATGACTGCCTGCCTAAATATGTCGCAAACCGCCCCCTAAGGTCTTCCACTGCTGGCCTGCTCGCTTTGCCTAAAAAAATGGCAACTAAAAAATACGGGGAAGCAGCTTTTTGCTTCTACGGGCCGTCGGCATGGAACAAGCTCCCACTGTACCTTCGTCAGGCAGCCTCTGTAGACATTTTTAAAGCTCAGCTCAAGACCCACTTCTACAACATTGCTTTTAATTGATCTTTTATTTTATTTTTATTTTTTGTTATTCATGTCCTCACTGTATTGCATTACTGCTTGTTTTTTTAATGTCGTTGCCTTGCTTTTATTTTATTCTCCATTGTTCTGTAAAGCACTTTGAGCTGCATTTCATGTCATGAAAGGTGCTATACAAATAAAGTTTTATTATTATTATTATTATTATTATTATCGAGGACAATAAAACCTGTCAAAAATTGACCTTGTAGACTAGAGACACTTCAGTTTCACTTCAGGCTCTCTTGAGGCTATAGTGTTACAATTAGTGAAAGATCCAGGTTGAGGTCAGGGTTGTGCAGTGTCTGTGTACTTAGTGTACGTGTGTGTGTGTGTGTGTGTGTGTGTGTGTGTGTGTGTGTGTGTGTGTGTGTGTGTGTGTGTGTGCGTGCGTGCGTGCGTGCGTGCACGTGTTTTGATGTATTGTTTTGAACGTATTTGTGAATTGTAACCTCGGCTACATTGAAAATGAGGGCTTGCCCTCAACTGTATTTCCGAGTATAAATAACGGTGATGATGATGATGGTGATGATGGTGTGCGTGTGAGTGCGTGTGCATGCATGTGTGTTGTTGTTTTTGTGTGCGTGCGACGTGTGCGTGTTGTTGTTGTGCTAGCTGGCCTTGTTTCTTCACTATAGTTCCTATAGTACCACTCCTCCAAAACAAAATGTTGTGCCAAGCAGAATAAGAACGGTGGGTCTCTGAGGAGTGTGAGCAACATGGAATCTGACCAGCTGGCTTCATCTGCTGGAAAGTTCCTATTTCCCTTTTCTCTTTTTTCTTTATTTTTTTGGGACACCACAGGGAACAATAATGGAGAAATAATAATAATAAAGTCAATCTAAAGCCTATAAAAGTTTGCTCAGAAACCTTTGTCATGTCAAGGACCACCAAATTCATATGCATTCGGCTGCAGACCCCCATCTGCAAAGGTATTGTGCCAGGGCACGAAGTGCAGACGCAATCTAAATATAGACTAAAAATAAGACCCAATCATCGTCTCTCAATCTTCCCAAGATGTTCATAGTAAAATGGAGGGACAAATCGGAAGAAAATCTACTTTATCATCTATTCTACAGTATCTTTCTCTGTCCCAGCAAGCAACACACTCTCGTCGGATCAAGCACCAGTAAACATTGGACGTTTGCGACATCGGCCGTTGCCCACCACTGAGGAGACCATAGGATCTGTGTACCATTCTGCCCAGTGGTGTAAAGTAAGTAGTAAGTACAAGTACAATTACAAATTAATTACAGTTACTTAAGTACAATTTTGAGGTATTATTTTGTGCTTTACTTGAGCAGTTCCAATTTTCTATACTTCTATTCCACTATATCTCAGATCCAATTTCCAAATATTGTAGGGTACTTTTACTCCAAGTTAGTTATTTTGTAGATTTTGATTATTATTACAAAACATGCATTAACCACTTTTTGCCTTGAAAACAGCCAATCTACAAGCTCACAATGCATTGATGATTGGTGATGCGACGCATTGTGAGCTTGCAGATCTGCTATTTTCAGAAGATCATTATACATTTGAAAACTTATAATGGGGACATTCTGCATAATGAGTAATATTACTTTTGGTACATTCTGATGCGAATGCTTTTAGTCAAGTACATTTTGAATTCCGGACTTTTACTTGCAACAGAATACCTCTATATTGCAGTATTGTCTTGATACTTCCAATTAGAGCCTCTGTAGTGGCTCCAATTGGATGAATCAGAAGCCTATGAGTTGATCGAGCATGTCTGAAATGGAGGCAATCATTTTAAGGCTTTATACATGAGGATACACTGACGCACGCACACACTCACGCACGCACGCACACACGCACGCACGCACGCACGCACGCACACACACACACACACACACACACACACACACACACACACACACACACAAAACAAACTCACACATATCTCTCTCTCTCTCTCTCTCTCTCTTATATTGTGTGTAACACATAAAACATGTAAATCAGGGGTAAGGAGAGGCCATGCCTAGACATGGTTGAGGAGAGCCGTGGCCACAGCAGCAATTTGACAGCAGGGTTATGGTTGCAGAGCCTCGCTAATGAAGGACTACCGAGTCTGTCATCCAGGAAAAATGGGCCTCTCCCGTCTGCCTGTCTGCCTGTCTGCCTGCCTGAGCTTCCATGCGCGGCCAGAGACACCGGCAGACAACAGCTTTTGGCGGTGCATGGAATCCTAGGTGTGCTTACACCCATAGTCTGTCATAGTCTATCCTAACCATTATTTGGAGCGACGCCCCTCTGCAATGTATAGTTCACTCCCACTCCTGGAAATGTGTCTCGTTTTGCCCAGGCTTTTCTTTTTCTTTTCTTTTCTTTTATAATTTTTATCCCACGATTTTGCAACCCAGTTTTTTCACCCAGTGCCAATTATCTAATTTAATGCTGGGCGCTACACTTCCTCTGCCAACCCTGGCCAGACGTTATTCCCCTCCATCAGGCGCCCAGGCTGGCCAGGGGGAGGTAGTTTTAGAGACCACAGCCGTCCCCAGCGGGAATCGAACCCCGGACCTTCTAACTGTGAGGCGACAGCAGAAATGCCTGCGCTCTCCGGGGCTATTACTAACTATACCAAACATACAGTGTGAATGATGTTCCTAGCACTTATTTAAACACTACTTAATACAGGATTGCCCATAATGCTCTTACAGGAAAGGGCCTTGGATGGATGGAGTCTGGCATTAGCCATATAATTATGGAAGAATAGAAAGGAAACATTTGATTTCTGAGCGTGACTCTCTTCATTATTTTGTATTTGTCCATGGGATAACGATCAAACCTATTAGTCCATGACATGAAAAGGTTTGGATGCTATAAGTGACTCCATTAATCACTGCCGACGTGCAGTAGTCATGGAGGAATTCCATGGAGACTTCAGACTATGACTCACCGACACCGTCAGCTGCAAAGTAAGTGACAATGCCCTGACAATGCCCTCACAAGTCAACTCCTATTAATCACAACCAAACACAGCCATGTGTCATCGTCTGTATATCACTTAACCCAATTAGACCTGAGAACTGATTCTATACAAATCTAAATCATGACAGTTTCCTGGAAAACCTATGTTTTTATATAAGTGGAGCTCAACCTTTTTCAAGGACCCCTCAGAATTATCTGTATCTGTATTCTTACACATAGAGACACACTTTGTTGGCTAGCACCACTTAAAGTGGCTAGTGGCTAGTGGCTAGGACCACTTAAAAACACTAAAAACCCACTTTCAAAAATAGCAAAAACAAAAAAAAAACACAGAATATCTAGCCTACTATATACTGTAAGCTCACAACTCACATTGTTTTTAAGTATAAAATAAATCATTCTAAAACGGTTAGTCGCAATACTTGATTCTGATTGGCTGGTTGCCATGGTAAATCTCACGATAATCCTCACCTTCAATCACTTTATATCATTCTCAGCTGCGTTACATTTATCCCGCAGCTCTGTAGCTGAACTGGGGAAGGGGAGCGCTTGATTGCCTTACAAACACTGGCCGTGCGTGTCACTCGAGGTCCCAGCTTACCGGGTATGTGTGATTGGACTCCTTATCTACCAGAAGAGGAAGCTCTGCTCTCTGCCTGATGGCAGCAGCACTTGAAGGTTCATTCATGAGATGTAGCAAAGGAGTGACATTATTCCCCAGAGTCCCACCGAGGAAGATGCAGGAATTTGTATTACTTTTTGCAATCACTGTATCGAAAGTAGTATTTTCAAAATGTGTTATATTATTGGATTGTATGCAGTAATAAGGCTGTGATGTTTTCAAGGTTTGCAATCTTTAGTGTTTTGTCCATGTATGTTGTGCATGGTTGTGCAGTATTGATTGTGACATATCTCTGTTGGGAAAACGAGATGGTACATCTCAAGGTTTGTTTTTGTTTTCTAATAAATAATCTTGAATCACATGTTGAACTGCTTAGAGTCTGACTCTGCCTTTTATTACAGCTTCTTGAGGGGGTGGTCTGCCTGCCAGCATACAAGATGCTTCTCACACACACCATGGGCCTGATTCATTAACGCGTTTCCGCTGATATATTGCCGTGACGCTGGCGGAAAGGCATTTACGTGGATTTCCCACATTAATTTGGAATTCATGGAAATGGCCGTGAACTTGACGCTGTCTTTGGTTGGTCGGAAATTCCGCTAAATGCTACGGGAGCTCTTTAGGTGGCGGAGAAATTTGCGGAAGCATACACTAGCGTATAGATTTATTCAGAAGGCTTTAGTCTTCATGCTGAATCAATAAATTGTTCCCAAATCTCAGATAAAATATGTAGGCATGTGTCCCCAACATATTGGTCGATCAGCACATAAAAAAACGATATATATATATATAAAAGCAGAGTGCACTTGTATGCCTAAATGCATGCATTCTAGAGGCAAGTTAGCCTATAGAGTCCCATAAGGAAACTGCCCCTGCAAGCCCCGACACCTTTTATTTTATTTATTAGGATATTTCTATAGCATGCCATGCGCGATTGCGCTGCTCACTGGACAGCCTTCTCTAGGCTACTCGCAGTGCAACGCGTTGTGAGCTTGTAGATCGGCTCTCGCGGACTGCATGTTAAAAAACAAACTCACAATTATAATAAGAACATAGGCCTACACTTATCTGCATTTTGCACTGTACGAATCTAACGTTGTTTCGGTGTGTGTGTGTGTGGGGGGGGGCAGACAGCAGCGTGCTGCCGATCCGATTCACATTGGAAAATGAATAGGGCTAATTAGCCCTATATAAAAAATAGAAGACCACATTTATAGCCTAATGAATGCAGCGTGTTTGAAAGTCGGCCAGTCATATCAGTTTTAAACCAGCTCACCTCCACTCGTGAACATGACGGACAGACAGACAGAATTTATAATAATGTATATTGATATTGATCACATGGATGCCACACACAGAAACAGAATAGTTTAACTCACTGGATAAACTCACTGGATTATAATTTCTTCAGACAAGAGGATCCCAGGCCTATAATATATTTACTTATGAATGTATGGGCTACTGTTCTTTATCGCGCAACAGTGTCGAGGGCCCATGCAGCCCCCCTCCCTCTCTCGTCTCTCTCTCTCTCTCTCGCTCTCTCTGAAAAGACGACTTTTGCATTGACATATCCGATATTTTAAATATCGGATATGTTTTACCTCTGCAAAGGTGTGAGTGAGCACCCGCCTTGGTCCCGAACTTAATTAAATAAATTATAATTATATTGCTTCAGCGGAGCACGCAACGTTGCAAGCTTGGATAGCAGTGACCGCGGCTGTGATCTCAGACAAACTGCTGTCTGCTGAGTCATGCTTGAAGCCTTTTATGGTCGATATGGGGCGTGGATCAATGCAGATGAGGTTGTCGGTTGCTTTTCCGATCACTTTGCACCCGCTGCTTTCAGTATGACATACACCTGCGATACGCCAGCGCACCTGTGGTACACACCACTCTCTGAATAACACGTCATCTCAACGTAGCTTGATCGGACGGATAAATACGATATCTGTTTCCGTCACCGTTACACTCTGGCGCATTTCGTTTTTGAAGAATCAGGACCCATATCTTTTAACCCAAAGGAATTAAGGAAAGTTTATGCATGTACTGGGTACGAAACTCGTCGTGCAATACAAAATGAAGCATAAATAATCTTGTCCTGAGTCTCTGGAATGTGCGGTCCCTTCCTTTCCCTGGGGAAGTTCTGTTTGGCCTGCATATATGAAAATAATTTGGGGAGCCCCTGAGGGATCGCGACCCACGGGTTGAGAACCCCTGTTCTATATCATGAGAGGAAAAACCTTCATGTTTCTATGTCAGTGGTGCTCAACCTTTTTCATGTCAAGGAGTTATATGAAATTGGCCGTGGACCACAATCTCAAAATATGTTGTTCCAGGGACCCCCCCCCCCCCCCCCCAGAAGCAAATATTTGACTTAAAAACAAAGATTTGGGACATATTTTCAAGATCTTTCAAAAATAGCCAAAGTGTATAACTTAATCCTTAAAACATCAAAAGGGGTTCGATCCCGTCCTGAATGAGTTAATCAAAGTTTTCTACAACTTCCTTTAATGCATGGATTATGGTGTCACTTATCAGACATCAAAGGGAAAGCGAGGCGGCATGCATCTATATCCACTTTAATTTAGATTAGCACGCTCAGAACGCCCACAACTCCGGCTCCATCCTGTAATCATACATCAAAAGATTCCCTCAAGGCATTGTGCCTCATGGAAATGGGCACAAGTGTGCAATTTCTTTCGGAGGCAGATTTCAAATTCATAACCACAGAAACTTAGTTCAGGCATCTGAGCAGTGGTGGAAGCATTTATTTTATGTAACACATTCACTGGCAGCTATTAATAGTGTTATTCCCAAACTGCCCGTGTTTTCAATAAAGACCCTTATTTTGAGGGAGCCAGCTTAGGTGGTTCGACCGTTCGGGCATCTGGTTATGATGCCTCTCGGGCGACCCCCCTATGAGGAGGTCCTCGAGGCACGTCCCACTGGGAGGAGACCCCGGGGCAGACCAAGACCAGTTTTCAGAAAAACCTATGTTTCTATGCCAGTGGAGCTCAACCTTTTTCATGTCAAGGACCCCCAGAGTGATCTGTATTTGGCCGCCGACCCCCCATCACACACTATAGTTCCACACTCACTCCAGAAGGGCCACATTGCATGAAACTGTAGCAAACATAGCCGATCTACAAGCTCAAAGCATGTCACAGTGCGACACGTTCTAAGTTTGGTATAGATCAGCTATTTTTGCTATATTTGAATTGGAATCCTGAATACGTTTTTGCTATTTTTTAATTGGAATCCTGAAAAGTTTTTTTTTAAATTTAATTTCAATTGCATTTAGTTATAGTTATGTTAACTTTATGAACTAAATACAAATACATTGGACATAAAAAAGACAATTTTACAACATTTTAAGTTAAGTTAGTAATTATCTGAATTCAATAATATATCAATGTTCGGATAATAACCTGCAGGCCATTTCGCGCCACATTCTGCACCATATACCCGTCTATAAACGGGTTAGACCTCACCTCACTGTACCTGCCATACACGTTTATAGCCGGGTTAGAGTGATTTACTGTACTTACTGTACACCTCCTGGATACGGCCCCCGACGACTCAAAACCATCTTGGAGAATAATGATAATCCGATCTCCATAGAGTCCAATAATAGCCGCGATCTTTAGCAGAGTTTATCTCGGCATTGAATCTCAGATGAGGAGATATGAGATAAAGTGTGATCTTAGGATGTCAATAAAACACTCGCGCATCACTCCGGTCAGCATATTATCGTGTCGCATGCCAGTTTGGGACTGGATCGAGCGACGGACAGGATTGCTTCCGGTTTAAGATGGCCGTTTTTTGTAATTTCCGCGTGGCAAAGGCTATACTGAGGTGCCCAAAAACATGCCGGCAGGAAATGTATTTAAGTGATGGTGGAGGCCCCCGGGCCGCCAGTTGCCCATGTATGCTCTATCAGGACGCAAGGCAAGACACTTAAAAGTCAGCCAGACAGTGCAAGTACTGGCTTGTTGTGAGTAAAATGTACTTACTTTCCACCACTGCAATTTAGGCATTTAGCAGACTACACACTAGTGGGTTTTCAATGAGTATAATGTGCGCGGAAGGATCAAAAGGCCTGTTTGAGAGTCCCTGCCAAGCACCAGCCGGGCAGCTCGTTAGGGAAATAAGGGCTCAAGAACAAAATGAGTAATGACATGAGTCACATGACTGACTCATGGAGGCGATGAGACACACACAGCATGCAGTCTCCATAATCCTTGTCCGGTTAAGACATGTTTAACACCCACAACGTGCTCATACAGTCAAAGGCATGTACTGTGACACGGGCTTTCGATTCGCCTGGCAGGTCTTCTTTTTAATTATTGACTCGTCTCTCACACACTTGCGTGTAATTACATAACCATTCATGCACGGGTAGTTAGGCTGCCGTCATCCGTGTCCAATAGCATGCGGGCACGTCTCTACTGCAGCCATTGTGTGGGACTATTAAGACGTCTGCATTATGTACAGTATGTACAAATGACTTCCCTGCATATATTATCTGGCATGAATATGACAGTAATGCAGGTTACAGTTAATGAGATGTTATACCTAATCACACGGTACTATAATCATGTTACAGGCCTATATATGCTACATCAATATCCAATATTATTGTTTACAAATAGCATGTCATAGTATAAAAAGGGTGTTTTACTGTAATCAGTAAGTAACGTAAGTGCATGTATATAGTGCTTAAAACCCATTTAGGCCTGACGTTGAAATTTATAAAATGTCTTCTAAATCTTGACAGTTTTCTGTCAGGATTTGCGCCACATTTTTATGATTTAAAAGAAATAGCAGACCTGCAAGCTTGTAGATCTGCTATTTTTAAATAGCTAAAGTATAACATAATGCTAACACCAAAAAGGGATTCCGCCCAAAATGGGTTAAGTACAGTGCAGTTCATCATACAGTCTGGACCAACGGAAGAGCTATCATGAGTAAGCGATAAAGCGGAAGTGGAGCCTCCTCCCCACTTCCGTTTCGTCTTTACAGTCGCGCAAATGTATTGTAATATAAATAGAAATCATCTAAGCATAGCCTATATATCTTGTTGCTTAGCAGAAAATAAAATACAAAAATATTATGTAAAGATACGGAAATGGCAGCTTCCTTACTCAGCTCATGGGGGCTATACTGTAGTTCCAGACTCTACTGTATATAGCATTCGGAGATTGTGGAATAGTTGTCTGGCTACACGAGACTATAGTAACAAGGTTGCTGTACAGTCATTGTCTCCACCAGGCCGAAGGCATGTGGGGAGAGTATGTTTTGCACTCCGTCCGTCCGCGTGTGTGTCCGTGTGTGTGTGTGTGTGTCCGTGAACAGCTAATCTCGGCCACCGTTAACCCGGTCGATGCCATATTTTGCACACACACTCCCTGGATGCCAACCATGAACCTCTGCCCCAAACTTTCCAGAACGGCCTGTTATAGCGCCACCAGGAGGCCGCTTTGTGCAAAACAAGTTTTTCAATGCCATATTTTGCACACACACTCCCTGGATGCCAACCATGAACCTCTGCCCCAAACTTTCCAGAACGGCCTGTTATAGCGCCACCAGGAGGCCGCTTTGTGCAAAACAAGTTTTTGCACAGTACACCTACAGATTTTGTCCAAACATCACGCAAATTGGTACACAGTCTCTCTAGAGCCATTCAACGAAACGGGTCTTTCACATTTATCAGACTCCATCCTGATTGGTTAAGATTGGCTTCCAAAGTTCACAGGAGTGCTCAGTTTCAAACAAAATGCTGCAAATCATGAACACATCGCGTGATTTCCGTGAAATTGTGCACCCACATTCCCACTAGGCCGAGGACGAAATGCCACATGAACAATTTCAACTCAGCCTCAAGGTGGCGCTATAACTGGCCGAAAAGTGTTTTTACCTCTAACTGCACGGATCTGTGGATAACCTGGTGGAGACCTGTGCCCGGAAGGGCACTTTTTCTAGTTCACAATGTGCCTGTGTGAAACCCATCGACATGGTCCCTGGTTGCCCAGTATATTAAATAATGTATTATTGTCTTTACACGCTCTCCCCACCTCCTTGATCCTTTTCCCACAGAGCTAACAGAGAAAACAGCTGTACAAGAGAAAGATAATTGTAATTCAAGGCCACAGAAGCGAGGAACCGTAATCCCCACCACCAGTGAAAAAAATAACAAAACAGAGTTGGTATAACAGGGTTGCAACAGCAAAGTGAAAAAGCAAACGGCTGCCAAAGTCTACACGTTCAAAGACCACAGAAGAACATCAAACAGGCTTTTATTCCGAGCTGTCAAGGGTTTCACTTTCATTGTTCAGAGAGATGAGGAGAAAGGAGAAAAACAAAAACAAGAAAAGTATGGATTTTTTTAACCCATTAAAACCAGGGAAAGCCATTTTAGATATATTTGGCTATTCAAAAATAGCAGATATATATATAGGCCTATAACAAATATTTGTTTCTGGCGGTCCCTGGAACAAAATATTTTGAGATGGGGGTCCGCGGCCAAATGCAATTTTTGGGGGTGCTTCAGTTTGAGTACCACTGATACAGTAACTTTGTTGTTTTGTTTTGTTTTTCAGGAATATACAGACATTTTGTAGAATCAACCTCAGGTCTTAGTGGGTTAAAAATAGCAATACGTTTTGGTTTTTCATTTTATACCAAAAACTAGAAAAAGTGCCCTTCTGGGCACAGGTCTCCACCAGGATAGGAATGTAGGACATTGCAGCTTGCCTTCATCTGGTGGTTGGATAAAAGGGCAACAAAAGTAAATTATCCACAGATCCGTGCAGTTAGAGGTAAAAACACTTTTCGGCCAGTTATAGCGCCACCTTGAGGCTGAGTTGAAATTGTTCATGTGGCATTTCGTCCTCGGCCTAGTGGGAATGTGCGTGCACAATTTCACAGAAACCACGCGATGTGTTCATGATTTGCAGCATTTTGTTTGAAACTGAGCACTCCTGTGAACTTTGGAAGCCAATCTTAACCAATCAGGATGGAGTCTGAGAAATCTGAAAGACCGGTTTCGTTGAATGGCTCTAGAGAGACTGTGTACCAATTTGCGTGATGTTTGGACAAAATCTGTAGGTGTACTGTGCAAAAACTTGTTTTGCACAAAGCGGCCTCCTGGTGGCGCTATAACAGGCCGTTCTGGAAAGTTTGGGGCAGAGGTTCATCGTTGGCATCCAGGGAGTGTGTGTGCAAAATTTGGCATCGACCGGGTTAACGGTGGCCGAGATTAGCTGCTCACGGACACACACACGGACACACGGACACACGGACGGACACACGGACGGACGGACGGAGTGCAAAACATACTCTCCCCCCATGCCTTCGGCCTGGTGGAGACAAAAATTAGCGTGCATCATCTGTGAATGAATGATACATTAATTTACAGGATGGTTTAACCGTTTATATCCAGACGGCATCAAATGTTGCCGAGGTACGTACGTAGATTTTGCTCACAATATTGGCAAAGAAAATTACAGTTCTGTCTTGCTGTACGAAATATGCATGCTGCTGCCAGAGGAACCCTTTCAAGACAAAAGAGCTGAGATCATTGGATTGAGCATGACAGAGAATTGGAAACACTCAGTTCTTATTATTAAAGGACTGAGCAGTCTTGAAAGGCTGTGGTCCTTTATTGTTATAGTCTCTTTTTTTCTTCTTCTCAATAGCAGTTCTGGCTGAACCGTGCAGTCGGTTTTCGCGTAACTTGGAGATACGGTGAGGTGAGGATGCGAAGCCCACAACCAATGGCCAAGGGGTGGCGCTTTAGCACTCAATTGAAACTGCAAACTTTGAACGCGCATAGCTCATGAACCGTTTGACCGTCTGCAATGAAACCTCGACACACATATGCGTCTCCTCATTGCTCTTACTTTTGACCTCTGACCTCTAGATCACCTGCCATTTAGAATTATATGATAATCCGTTAAAATGCATCCCCTCCCAGGATCTTTGATCAAAATGCACGGAAATATTCTACACGCGTACTTTGGGAGCGTAGCCTATAGTACGTTTTTTTTAAGTGAAGAAATTAAGGTTTTATGAGCCAATGAAAATTGCCTTTTTGTGAAAAATCTTCTTTTGTCCCTAATACATACATGCGAGTGAGTGAGCGTAGCAGTGGCTCAGGGCCTCTGCCAGATGGTCTCAAAAGTCTCCCCTGGTCCAGAGGGATGTCCTGTTGGTCTAGTGGTTAAGATGTTGGACTTTCATGCGGGAGGCCATGAGTTTGAATCCTGGGTGTTACACAATGTAGATCTGTGTGGTACTCAAAGTATGTTTGCTTATTGCCTTCTTGAATGATTTTGCTGTTAACAATACAACATTAGTCTTGAGTCATGTCTTCAAGAAGGAAGTTCACTCTTCCATGTTTCTATGTCTTATTGTGCATATTATTCTTATTGCTTGTTGCCTTCCTGCTTGGTCCTGCCTCATCGTTGCTTGCAGCGATTCTTTTCTAGTTCTTCATTCTTCTTCATTCTATCAGATTACCGTGGTGTAGCTGAAGGGAACGCTCTTTGGAAATAGCTTCGACTGGAAATGTGTCAAGGCTGTCAGTTTTCCCTCAGTTTGATTCCTATTGAGCACTTTCCTCTCCCGATCTAACTCAATAAAACGCCAAAGGGAGTTAGAATAATCATATTCAACCCTGATCCTCTCAGACGTCTGCCTTTTGTGGAACCGTTTACACTTCCAATAACGTTTCCTCTCTCCTAGAAATAGTCCTCTTTCAGAGGCTCATATGCTTCCACGCTAATTCATGAGTGGCATATTATTCCATTCACACATATATCCCACAGATATATATATTTGGTACCTGATTTCAACTTGGTTGTGTGTGTCGTGCCAAAAATAGCAGCTCTATAAGCTCCCAACACATTGCATGCAGGCAACACATTGTGACGTTGTGTATATGTATACCTTCCTTCTATGCATGAGCCAGGAGTCCAAGCTGCTTCTTTTCAACTGACAGGGGGTAGTTTCCCCGGTTGGACGTAGCGTGTGGAAGGAACACGTTCATCTGACCAGTTCCTTTCTCCTCCATCAGGCGCCCCTGAGTCACATTGTGACTTTGTAGACCTATATTTAAAAAAATATTTTTTTTGACGAGCGACACTGGCACTCAACTAAAAGTGGTGGTAAAATATTCGTTCAATATTTTTGAAACAACACACAGACGTAGAGGGTGTTCAATGCACTGATTTATGCCAAAACAATCTAAAACCTCAAAAATTGAGTTATGAGGTTTCCTCCCGACTCCCGTCACGAAATTATGAGCATTTTGAAAATGTGTGAAGATCTTTGAATAATTATACATTTTACATTAACCAGGTCTTAATGGGTTCAACTTCAAATAAATCAGGCATGATGAATACTTCAGACTGAATAACTCCATGGCACATTAATTAGGATAATTATAATTTTATATTAAAATGCAGTCAACATATGATTCATAATTATATCCACCACCATCTTTCATCGACTGCCAAGTTACAGATTTGCTAAAAATAGATTGTAGATCCCGTAATAATGACATTTGTAGATCCCGTAATAATGACATTTGTAGATCCCGTAATAATGGGGGAGGAGCACTCAAAGGATGCACACAGGGACGCGCACAAGTAGACATCAAAGGGGGCTTCAGCCCCTGCCCTTTTACCGTCTGTAAAACAACTGCCCTCTCCAGGCCACGAATGCAGCATTTTATACGCCAAAATAAATGCAAATGCCTCTCCTTTCCATGCCATACCGGAAGGCAGCATTCAGGAGAATTACTTTTTTCCGAAGTCTCCTGAACTTGGAGTTGAACTTGCGTTGAACAAATTTGTTTCGAAATCCATGTCGTTACGCCACATCTCCACTAGCTAAAGAGTGCTGGGTTGCCTCGCGTTGTGAGCTTGTAGATCTGCTATTTTCGCTATTTTTGTTCTTACGAGGATTTCAGACCCTTCCTCTCGAACACTCTGCACGTCCCTGAAAGCACATGATATATATAATTCATTAACATCTTAATCAGCACTTTTATACACAAGCAACTCTTTCTCCACGTCAGAATAAATAAACACGATCGATATACAGTATGAAAACTCCCGTTGAATCATTTTAATGTAAAACATTTCTCCCTTTGCTAACATAGTTTTGCCCCTAATGCGAATAAGAGCCCTATATCTTGCCTTACCCCTTTAACTATTTCAGGCTTTTTTATTTTTTTCGTATTTGTATTTTGAAAAATATTTGAAAATAATTCAAATATTGAGAGATTGTAGATCAGCTATTTCAACTATTTAAAAAAATGTCTAAATAGTTGTGTTAGGCATAAAGGGGAGAAGGCACGCAAGATAGAAGAGGAACAGACAAATAATTAAGATACAGAGCTTGAACACATAGATGATAAAGCTACCCCTTTAGTTTTTCCTTAAACATATATCATTTATATTTATATATTTTTACATCAACGTTCAGTGCAAAATACGATTTATTTACGGAACTCAGTAGAGCAGGGGGTCTTCAACGTTTGTTTCAGGCCAATTAAGGGCCCCCAAACTACGAGATAAACTACGGACCTGCACTACATATTGGATCCATGTTAAATGTGTGTTTTCAGAGATTGAACCGCTTAAAAAAACAATCAATACTTGACTAAACTTGACCTTTGGCTTTGGTACTTTTTCCCTCTGCACCGCCGATCTGCAAGCTCACAAGGCGTCTGTGACACATTGCGAGCTTGTTCTGTAGATGTGCTATAATGTTCCTCCCAGAATAGGGATGCGAGGGTTCAAGTGGTAAATGTAAAAAATTAAAAATAATACAATTAAATAAAAAATAAATCCCTATAACACAGAGATTTGGCCACCCTCCTGCAGTATCTCCGAGGACCCCCCCTATGGGTCCCGGACCCCCACGTTGAAGACCCCTGCAGTATAAGAGACGGGGAGCCACACAGTAAACAAGACAACTCGGTGCACATGTTGAGTCAGCTGACCAGCAGCGGCATATAGTGCTGTTAACTGGCCACCCTGGCGTAACCCAGCCTCCGCATCACGCCGCCGCACGTGTCCTCGATCAGCCGTACGTCCTTCCGGGGCATGCTGTCCCTCCACACGTCGATGCTGTCCGGCGAGACGTCCCCCTCGTACATGAGGTCGTACAGGCCGGTGGAGGTGGCGAAGAGGAGCCGGTCGAGGGCGGCCGGCGACAGCGGCACGCCCAGGAACGAGTGTATCCTCTCGGCCGCCTCCCGCGGGAACGCCACCGCATCCTCGAAGCGCACGCGGAGGGGCCGGTCCTCCGCGGGCAGCGTGTCGCCCACGCGCAGCGAGGCCTCCGTGTGCGCCAGCCACAGGTGGGCGAGCAGAAGGACGGCGTTGTTGTTGTTGGCCTCCGTCGACCCCGAGGAGCGGGAGGAGGCGGCGGCCAGGAGGAGCTTGGGTATCGTCTTGAACTCGGGCGCCAGAGTCGGGCACGAGGCGCCGTGCGCGTCCTCCTTGGATATCGAGGACAGATGCTGGGGGATGTTCTTGAGCGCGTAGAGGCTGGGCTTGCTGTTGTACACCATGAGGTAGATCCACGCCCGGGGGTCTCGGACCACGTAGATGGACCTCAGCGACGGGCCCACCACCTCCCGGACGAAGGGCAGCTTGAGCGCCCAGCTCCCGCTGCGCATGGCGAGGACGACGCGCGCGCCGGGGTACTCGGCGACGTGGCGCCTCATCTCCCGGACGTACTCGGCGTCTCGGTCCAGGCTGGCCCTCAGCTTGCCCTTCAGCTCCCTCCTCGCCCCCGTCCTCTTCCTCCTGTCCCGGGAGGACGAGGAGGAGGAGGAGGAAGAGGAGGAGAAGGCTCTGAGGAGCGGCCTGACCCGGCCCGACCCCTCTGCCAGCTGAATGTTCTGCAGGTGCAGCTTGGTGTCGTGGACCAGCGAGGCGAGCCAGCCCTGGACCATCTTGAAGCGGCCGCCCGCCGCGTCGGCGCGCGACCACTCACAGGCGTCGGCCAGCGAGTCGAACTCGAACTCCGTCTCGGGCACGTCCAGGTGCTCCGTGGGCACGCGCACGTACAGGAAGTCGGACACGTTGTGGAAAAGGTGGGCAAGTATCTCGGCGCCGGAGCCCGGCAGCGTCGCTATGACGACCGTGGGCAGGGGGAAGTGACGCTGGTCGTACGGCGGGAGGACGCCGCGCTGCTTGCCGCTCGCGTCGGCATCACCACCGCTGCCGCCGTCCTTCTTCCACTTCACCCCGCACAGCAGCCGGTCGCAGCTGTTGGCCACGAACAGCAGCTCGGCGACCCACAGCAGCAGCACCGAGAGGAGGGCGTAGCGCATCAGCCTGCCGAAGCACATGTAGAACCTCCTCTGCACGGTCAGGACTCCGATGGCCACACAGAGGACGACCCCGGCGACCACGTTGACGGTAAATCCAAAGTCGAACAGCCAGTTATCGCCGCCGCCGCTGCCGGTCGGCTTGAGAACGAGCTGCGTCCCCAGGCCGTACCGCGTGGTCTGACAACTGTCCTCGACCTTGGCGTGACCTCCGAAACCCAGGTAGCTCAGCCTGGCTCCGATGTCGTTGTGGCTCGTCGCGACGGAGACTATCTTCTCCGTGCCGTTTATGACCAAAGAGAGCCTCACGCCGTTCTTGCTGCTGTCCAGGAACCTGCAGTCGGACACTTTGACGTACGGCCCGTGCATCACGTAGGCCACGCGGCTGACCGCGCCCGTCATGGGGAACGTGACGTTGACGTACTGCGTCCACCTCTTCTTGAACTCGGCCGCCTGCTCGGCCTCCTGTATGCGCGTGTCGGGACTGCGGCCCTGCGCGTCGAACCAGAACATCCGGTAGTGGGCGTCCCACACGTCCATCAGCGCCCCGTTGTACCGGTCCATGAACCGGCGCGGCACGTACTTGAAGTCGATGTCCAGGTTGTGGAAGAAGGCGCTGAGCGAGGTGACGGGCGAGTCGCTCCACTTCTCCACGTGGTCCAGCACCAGCAGCGTCTGCGAGTCGAGGAGGACGAGCGCCCTGAATCACAAATCAGAATAGCTTTATCATCATGTTTTACAGAAAAAAGGAAAAAAAAATGACCCCTTCCCCACCCCCCCATTACATAATATTGGATTCATGTTAAATGTGTGTTTTCAGACATTTAACGTACATGACCTTTGGCTTTGTACGTGGGTCTGTTCTTTTTTTCCCCTGTAGCGTACACCAAACCTCATTGCCGACAATAGCAAATCTACAATCTCACAGCATGTCTTCAATGCGCTGTGAGCTCGTAGATCTGTCATTTCCGTCTAATATAGGAGTGCGAGGGTTCAAATGGTTAATGTAATTTATTTTATAATAATTTAAAAAATCACACCTGTGTGGAGTGAGGGGCAATTTTTATCATCATACATCATCTCATTCCGGCCAATCATTCCGGCCAATGCGTCTTCACCTTCGTCTTCAATGTTTCATCGTTAAATGGGATTTCATGTTTGTGTATAGGACAAAGTTTGTGCACATGCACACAAAGCTGAACAAAGGCCCTCAAAAAAAAACTCCATATCACACCAAAGATTTGGCAGCTCCCCTGCAGTATTTCTGAGGACCCTCTAGGGCAGTGGTTCCCAAACTTTTTCATGTCAAGGACCCCCACATTGACACTAATCAGCCCACGGACCCCCCATTTGAAGAAACATGCCAGGCACCCCCAAAATAGAAGACGCTTACGGCTCTAGCAGGGATTCTCAACCCGGTTAATTTCAAGGACCACCAGTTTGACATGCATTAGTCTACGGACCCCCATTAAATGGCATTTTTATCTCCCCAATCCCCAATATATATTGTAAAATCAATGTTAACCTAACCTATTCATTTTCAGAGAGTGTACAAATGGAACCAAATGGACCCGTTAGGGTCCTTTTGTACACTCTCACAGTTACAGACCCATAAGGATCCATTTGGTTCCTAACTATCATTTAGCTGGGGACCACCCGGAACTCCCCGGAAAGGACCCCTGGGGGTCCCCGGGGACCCCACTTTGGGAACCAGTGCTCTATAGGGGTCCCAGACCCCCTGTTGAAAAGCCCTGGGATCGACACATTCACACACAGTGCCCGAGATAAAGTACCTGTACACGCTCTTCAGCCGCATGGCGGGGGAGTAGGCGCCCGCCGCCTCCCCGCTCACAAACATGGTGTCCCCGTGCGCGGAGGCGGCGACCAGCTCGCCCGCGGCGTCGCCCACCCCTTCGTCGGTCCAGCGCAGCCACTTGGCGCACTCGCCCAGCTGGCCCTCCCACGGGGCGTTGCACTGGCTGCTGGGAGACGGCCCGAACACCAGCACGTTGTTCAGGTAGCTGTGCTTGGGCCCGTAGAGCGCCTCGGACACAAACACCTGCCGCGGAAGATATGAGAGTCAGGCGTTGTTTTTAGCAGCAAATTTTGGTTTTAGTTTTAGTCATATGGTCTCTTGAATAGTGTTGGTCTAGTTTTAGTCGACTAAATGTCATAAGATTTTAGTCGACTAAATCTACAGTTGATTTGGTGGAACAAAATGTATTTTGGCGGGCCTTGATGCCGTCGTAATGACCGTTTTTACATTTGCTGAAAATAGCCGATCTACAAGCCGACGTGTTGTGAGCTTGTAGCTCTGCTATTTTCAGCATGCAACAAATTGTAAAATGACTTATACTGGATCTCTTGTCCACTAGTCCCTTCCTAACATTTTAGTCTCGTTTTTATTTGTTGACGAAAGTGTCAATATATTTAGTCGTAGTTTTAGTCATCATAGCTTAGTTTTCATTTTGTTTCCATTTAGTTTTTGTCAGTGAAAAAAGGTAGGCGATGAACATTTTTCGTCTTAGTTTTAGTCGACGAAAACAACACTGATGATAGTCAGGGGTTGACACTAAGGTCTCAGAGGCACTTGCCCATCGAGCAAGTATAGGTCAAGTTTTACTCGCCCAAAGGTCACGCCCACTTACCCAAAATGTAAATCGCCCATTATAAAATGATTGAATTACAGTACTATTCCATTTAACACAGGGCTCTCAATCCTCTCACGCCTACATTTTAAGGTAAATACTTACATAACTATGAATATGAATGGGTTCACACTTGTTTTTTTATATTTTTAAGTGAAAAACAGTGAAAACAGCACAGTATACTGTAGGTACACAGTGCTCTAATTTTACATTCCACAGACCAGAAGACATGCAGTGCTCTGGCCACATTCAAGAGTTTAGACATGCAGATATCTTGTCTTATCTTATCTCTCAAACGAGCACTTGCCCGGTCAGGCAACCTGAAAGCAAACTCCACCTGCCCGAAGGTTTTGTTTCCCTGCCAGGGGCAGGTGGGCAATAGGCCTATAGTGTCAACGCCTGGTACTAAGAAAGTTCCACAGACAAGGAAGGACTGCAATAGTCCATTAAGTTAATGGCAGGGTGGCAACAAGCCGCACTTTGCCATTGACAGCCCATACATCCAAACAGAAAAGTAACGTCAAACTCATCAACGTTGCAGCTGTACGAATTTCTTTCCATCTGCAAAGTGTTTGATTCATACAAATCCACCGTAGACATGTTATGAGGTAGGCTACTAGTACTTTCTGTTTGAAACACGCCGAACGTTTGTGAACTTGTACATCAGCTATTTTCTGTATAGTGATATACTCGCGTGCCCTGATGACTTGATTTAGTTTAGCTGCTTTTAGCGCCTAAACGTTTTCTAAATACTCCTTATTGTTCTAATGTCCTACTGCATTTATGTACATTGCCTGTTCTTTATTTTTATTATTGTAAACTGTTGTTTATGTGTGCACTGTATTTGTTCTTATTTTTTGTAAAGCACTTTGTAACCTCGTTTTGAAAGGTGCTATATAAATAAAGGTTTATTATTAAAGGACCAAGCAGTCCTGAAAGGACTTCACCCACAATTATGGTAATCTGGTTCTCCGAATTGGAGAAAGAGACTGCTTTCCCTAAACTGAATAGGAACTGAACTGGGACTTCTTTCAAGTCAACAATTTAAAGTGGGCCCCATTTATTTGTTTTTCATGAATGTTCAAAGCTGTTTATTTTCTCTGAAGTTTAATAATATTTTTTCAGTTAACCTTGAATCCCTGTTTCAGACACATTTAATTGGTTTTGCACGCATTGAGCTCCTCATCCGAATCTGGTATATTTTCTGGTTTATACGCAGTCAATTCATAAATCTTTATACCCACATTATCATTAGTTGTCCTTGTGCAACTTGCTACAAAAACATTGAATGATTTTGCTTGTTAGCTCGGTAGGTAGAGCTCTTGTCTTTGCAACACAAGGCTGTGGGTTCAAATCTGGGCACCGCCAACTCTGTATGAGTCTTCAAGAACCCTTACCTGCCCCCACTGTAAACAAAAAAAACGACTTTTTCTCAAGCATATTCTTCTTATTGCCTTCCTGCTTGGTCCTGCCTTATCGCTGCTTGCAGCGATTTGTTTCTAGTTATTATTATTATTATTATTATTATTATTATTGCTCTACTGGATCTCTTCTCCACTGTAGTCCCTCCCTTACTGAATATATAAAGTCAGAACACCAACTTTTTTTTTTTAATATATTTTTTATCCAACGATTTTGTAACCCATTTTTCACCCCTGTTTCAATCATCTAATGTGATCCTGGTCTCTACACACCCTCCACCAACCTAGTCCCCATATATGGGGGACATGGGGAGAGCAACGGACTTGAACTCATGCTTCAGAACACCAACTTTGATGATGCAATGATGCTTTTCTTTTTTTTTTACAAATAAAAGGTTTTCTTCATTTCTTCATTTTCTTAAAGAATTACTTTTTGGAGTTAGGTGGTTTCTTCCCGACAACAGAGATATACAGTTTAGGACATTTGTAAATAGTTTGGTGTGAAACAGCTGTTGTCAGGGTTGGGTTGAGTATAAGTACTTTGTACAATAAATTAATCAAACCCATAATGACTCTTATATGAATTTGTGCCATCACGCACGCTCCCACGCACACACACACACACACCTGTCCGTTGGGGGCGAACGTGAAGGAGTTCTGGTCGGGGTGCTCGTGGCCCGGGTTGAAGCTGTTCCAGCCGTCGATCCAGGAGTAGGGCCTGCCGTGGACGATGTCGTAGACGGCGCGTCCGCCCAGCTTCCCCGACTTGAAGGAGACAAACGTGTTGCCCTGGCCACTGGGCAGGCCCGCCCCGTACGTCACCACGCCCCAGTTGGAGAAGACGTGCATGCGGGCGCCGGCGGCGGCGCCGGCGGGAGGCTGCGGCGCCAGGCCGGCGTCGTACCAGATGTACTCCGTGTGCAGCGTGGCCCAGCGCTGGGCCGACGACTGGCCCATGGGCCCGTCCTTGGGCCGGTGCCGCCGGATGTGCTGCGCCAGCCAGTTGCCCGTTCCGTTCCGCATAACGAACGTGTCCAGGAAGACGAGCTGGCTCTCCGGGCCGTAGAACCAGTTGTAGTTGGAGTCAGCGATGCCGACCGTCCGCTGGAAGCCGGGCAGCAGCGTGGCATAGTAGAACCAGAAGTGTCCCCGGAGCCAGTTGTTGCGCGTGTTGTCGACGTTGAAATGCCGCCGCGCCAAGAAGACGTACTGCGTGACCGACTTGGCCGTGTAGCTCCCGTAGGCCACGCCCTCATCCAGGGAGCCGTCGACCACGTGGTTCAGCAGAAACATGGTCTTCTCCATGTAGCTCACGGCCACCTGCTTCCAGATCATGGACTCTGGGTCGTCGTGGCTCCCCGCCACTATCGCTCCGGTCAGGATGGCCAGGACGTTGGTGGTCTGGTGGTTCTGCAGGTACTGCTTCCCCCACCCCCTGTACTTGGACAGCTCGTACAGCTCCGCCGTCTCGGAGCGAATCCTCTCGAGGTAAGCGTCCCGCCGCTTCTCGTCCAGACGCGGGTGAACGAAGTCGTAAGCGGTGGCGAAGCCGGTGAGCGAGTGTGCCGTGGGGACCTCGTCGTTGGGAGCGGCGGTCACCTTCCAGTCCGGGTAGCCCGCCATCCTGTCCATGAACGTGAGCAGGAAGCGCAGGGCGGCCGAGTCCTCCGGGCACAGCAGGCAGTAGAGCGCCAGGGGCGGCAGGTTGTTCCCGTAGATCTCATTCCACTTGCCGGCGAACTCCGCGTGCTTCGCGGGCGGCATGTAAACGGGCACGTTGGACAGCATGGTGAGGACCGCCGCCCGGATGACTTTAAATATGTGACTGTGGGTGGTGGAGGAGCGTTGCCTCAGGAGCGGCACGTCCGTTTGGTTAAAGTACAGGTTGGGATGGGACTTTGTGGGCTGGAGCTTCCGCTGCGGCTCGGTGGTTTTGTCCACGGCCAGCTTGACCCGCAGCAGGTCCTCGGCGAAGACGTCTCTGTCTGAAGTGTTGAACACGCCGGAGAAAGCGGCGCCTGCTGCAAATACCGACAGCAAGATCACAGGGTATGCAGTCCACTTATCATTAGCCATCGTGCGAGGCGTTTTTAAATGCATATTTGGGTAATTATGCCTTTTTTTGTTGCATTTATAACCTCAGAAGTGACATCTGAATAATTATAGAGTGGATGATGTAGCCTACATTGGATTGGTTGGCAGTGTTATAGTCCATTAGGAAGTACCATGGATAGTCCAATATGATGCAAAATCAGCCAATCCATAGTAGCCTGCTATAGCAGCAAAAAAGAAGAAGAAAAAGGCAAACATTGAATAGGCCTAATAGGCCTATAGTCAAAAGTTTTTCCACCTGTCATATCCATAATATAGTCAATTGTTTGTCTACCTGTCATATCCTATAGTCAAAAGTTTTTCCACCTGTCATATCATATAGTCAATAGTTATTCCACATGTCATATCCTATAGTCAATAGTTTTTCCACCTGTCACATAGTAAAAAATAAATACAAATAAAAGTATAAAAACACTATCCATATCCTCTCACAACAGTATCAATAACCGTTTCCAAAACCAGCAATTAATAATGTTGCTGCGCACCTGAGTTAAAAAAAAAGACTGCATCTTCCGGAGGGAGAAAAGATATGCAGAATAATTCATCAGACAATCATAAACGGTGCTGCTGCCTTCTCCATCCTCCTCACAGTAATGAGTGTGTGTGTGTGTGTGTGTGTGTGTGTGTGTGTGTGTGTGTGTGTGTGTGTGTGTGTGTGTGTGTGTGTGTGTGTGTGTGTGTGTGTGTGTGTGTGTGTGTGTGTGTGTGCGCGTGCGTGTGCGTGCGCTTGCAGCCTCCCTCGCCGTGAACAGCAGCAGTCTACCTCACACACATTGATCTCCTGCCCAAAACAATCATGTCTCCTGTTCGGTCAGTCAGTCAGTCAGTCAGTCAGTCAGTCCATCTAGCATATCAGCCCCAGTCAGTGTCCGGTCCAATCATCATCATTAGTCCGCCCATCATCCATGGACATCAACCCCGCCGAACAACGCATCATGTCCCGCTGCAGGAAAACACTCCGATCCGGTGATCATTAATTCCGTGCACGGTGCATGGGTCTTATTATAAGAACATTAGGCTAATCGTTTTCCATTCATTGTCGATTGCCTGTTATGATGCAGTCCGTCTTTATAAGCTCTCTCTCTCTCTCTGTCTCTCGATCTGTCTCTCTCTCTCTCTCTCAGTCTCTCTATCTCTCTCTCTCAATCTTAAAATCCAAGCTGTAGGCTATTAACAGCTGTTGTTAAGAAGTCAGAAGGGAATTAAGGGAAAGTTGTCGTCGCTACTCAACTATTCCCACAATGAGACATGATTATAGTCCAGCCTGACTGTCCGTCGTATCTGCAGAAAGAAAGGAAGCTGCATTCACCGTTATAAGAAATCCTTGGAGATGTGCGTAAAATCCGTGATTCTTAACGCAGGCAGCCTTACATGTCATCTATCATCCTATGATGACACTGTCTGACTGACTGCACCCCCGTGTTACACGTTGTGTGCAGTCAGTCTGAACTGAAGTGCAGTGTGTGTGCCAGTGTGTACGTGCATGTGTGCGTCCTCCTCTCGACTTGGGACCAATGACACTGTGATTGTTTTCCTCCTGCGTTCGGTGGGAAAAAAAATACACTGGTCATAACCTGTAGAGGGAGCTGTGGCTTCAGAAGACCTCATACTACAGTGCATGAGAGAGAGAGAGAGAGAGAGAGAGAGAGAGAGAGAGAGAGAGAGAGAGAGAGAGAGAGAGAGAGAGAGAGAGAGATGCTAATAAGACATGGAAATAATTATACTCCCTCCAGTTATGCATGGACATGCTAAAGTAGTTATGTTTTAGCCTAATGGGCTGTTGTTTTGTTTACTTGTTTTTAATGTGTGGGAGTTCGAAGTTATTTTGGGAGGTCCTATGTGTGCAACAGTAGCCTTAACAAACTGACACACATACAAGTGTATGACACATCTGACACATTTCTAAAGTGAAAATTAAGACCTATTTAACAATTGGCAAAATTGTCAAATAGTCCTACATAAGAAAGAAACATTGTAATTAGCCGATCTGCAAGCTCACAACGCCCCACAGTGCAAGGTGCTGTGAGCTTGTAGATCGGCTATTTTCACAATGTTAGTAGGCTATATAGTGACACTATCCTAGTGGCTCTTACCAGGCGAATATATAAGGCCATTGTGTTGTGTTGGATCATGTCCATCCAGTCAAGGAAAACATTCCAGTTAGACTCTAGCTTGTTTAATTTTCAAAAGTAACGTTCCCTGTCGTGCGGCAACAAGGATCTGTTCCTGTTGCATGATGCCTACTTTTAAATGAGTAATATTTTAAGCATCTATAGGTCGTCCTCAGACAAGCCCTTCATCGTCGCTTCCAGTCATCCCGGTTCTCCATACATCTGGCCATTTCGTTGATGCTTTGCGCTCCTGCGTCTTTCTTGAGTAGCCTACATCCACATTATGTTAATGTGGGACGTCCTCCATGACCGGTGCCCGTGTGCTGGTTCCAACAGCAATAACTTGCTGGCTGGCTGATGTCTTTGGCAGTGTCCTGCTATAAGTCTCTTTCTCCTGGCTGCAATTTTCTGGCTCACCCTTGGCATTCCATCATTACAGATTATTGTTGGTAACATGTACACTCTTGCTGATGTTCAGTACTGCACACCAGGGACGTGCAGCGAATGTTAGAGAGAGGTGGGGGATGAAATTCCCTATAAAAAGGGCACTTTTGACCCAAAATATTGAAAACAGCGGATCTACAAGCACTCAACCCATCGCGCTGCGATGTCGTTGAGAGCTTGTAGATCATGCTATTTTCTCACTCTTTAGCTATACTGAAGATGCGGCGTACGACATGGATCTCTACACAGAGCACACATTCTTTCAACTCAAGATGTCGCGTTGAAGTTCAGGAGAGTTTGAAAAAGAGGCAATGCTCCTGCTGCTGGCATGGAAAAGGGGGCATTTGTATTATTTTCACCGTGCTGCATTTGTGGTCTGGAGAGGGCAGTTGTTTTTTAAGTAAAAGGGCAGGGGCCCTTTGATGTCTATGTGTGCACGTGACGTGACTGCTGCACAAAACATTCTGGTGTAGCACCCATCTAGAGACTTCTGCAGCGTTGGCTTCAGGGTCCAGCATTTAGGCCTACTGCCATATAGAACACTCTACTAATAGAAGAAGCCAAGTGTGGTTTGACGCACCGCACTGACCCCACCGTTTATCCCAGTTGGGAGAACTCTGTGTTCGTTTAGTTATAAAGGGCATTAAGGCATATTTGGCTAATTAGCCAGGGATCCTTTTAAGATAATGTTACTATCATAGCATAATTATGCTCTTTCTTATGTTCTTGTTATAGTTGAGTGAATGGTTATTATAAATAAATAAATAAATAAATAAAGTCAAATTTATCCAGCTCTAGGCATTATTCTGTCAGTTTGTATTTAATAAATAAATAAAGTAAATTTGATCGATTTTATCTAGCTCTAGACATGATTCTGTCAGTTTGTACATTTAATACAAAATATGACTCATTATTCTCTTCAAATCAACCAACACTATTCAGGCTCCAATCAATATGACCAAGAGTCTTTGTCCCCGACTACTCCAGAGAGTCCAGACAACAATCACACATTCTGAATTGGCCTCTGATTTGCTGAATGTGTCTTTCACATGCACGGCCGGGTCACATTATATATCTATATTGCATGCAGCACAAAGAAAATAAAAGTTATATAGTGGGATAGTGTGGAGCACCAACCCCCACCGTCTTAAGTTTCACAAAAGGATTCTCGTGATGGATAGCTCCATGAAGCCTGTACCATAGCAGCTAATTCACATGCATGCACCACGATTCACATGCTATACCGTAGGGACTGCAGTGCTCGCATGCACACACACACACACACACACACACACACACACACACACACACACACACACACGCACACACGCACACACGCACACTCGCACACACACACACACACACACACACACACACACACACACACACACACACACACACACACACACACGCCCCCCTATCAGGATCATTGTAGGGAACACGTGAAGTATGGAGTCCCTCGAGGGCCAAACACAGTACTACAGTAGGCTATAAGACACCAAGGAAAGGAGGACTGGGAGACACTGCTGCAAAATGTCTCGTTAACCAAGTGATGATATATTGAAATACTGTACGTGATTCTAGTGTTGGAAAGTAACCAAGTATACATTTAAGTACTGCACTACTAGTGCAGTAGGCCTACTACAATTTTGTACAATTGTACAATTTTGGTGTAGGCCTATTTGTACTATAGCCTACTTTTGAGTATTTCAAATTTCCTAAATGTAACAGATTTAACTGAGTTTAAACAAAGTCAGGTCTCATGGTAGAGAGATGAGTAATCCCTAAACCACTAAAGAGTTTTATGAAATACCTCAATCTGAAATGACACAGATGCTTAATGGACTGGCCTCAAAGTGGGAAGTAAGTAAGTAAGCCTTGCCGAGCCATGAGGCCCATATAGGGCAGGAGCCTATCTCCTGTTTCTGTTGAAAGAGAGTGTACAAAGAGAGTGTACCCTAACGGGAGTGTACCCTAACAAAGAGAGTGTACCCTAACAGGTCCATTTGGTTCCATTTGCACATTCTCAGCGTGCAAGTTCAAGTTAACTTTTCTTTTTCTCATTAAAAATTTATTTGTTTTCTGAACAAGAACAACAGCATATTCATTTTTCAGTATACAAAATTGAGCGTTAAGTTAACTTTGATTTTACAATACACTGGATACACATAGATAGAAATGTGGGACCGTAGCCTAATTCAGGTCAAACTGGGGTTCCTTAAGATGAAAATGGTTGAAAATCACTGCTATAACCATGAAAATATTATGTTATGGGGGTCCTTGGCCTACATTTTCAAATGGGGGTCCACAGGCTAATGAGTGTCAATTTGGCCCGGGGGTCCTTGACATGAAAAAGTTTGGGAACCACATGCTTTATACACTCCACCACCACCCAGCATTTAACTTAATTATCTATCTGTTGGAGTTCCATAGCAGCCAACAGCATACAGTAGCTAACAGTAAACTATCAATGACAATTTTGAAGTAGCCTACCTCATGAACTAACTAATTCAAAGATAGCAGATATACAAGCTCCCACTTCTCTGACTATGTTGTCAACACTAAATGGAGATCATTAAAGTTAAAGTTGAAATAAATAGAGGATATGTGCAAAATAGCAAGAGCAGGCCATTGAATAAAGCACAATTTCCCCTTGGATGGTATCACAAAAATGAAAGTAATTGAAAGTAATGAAATAACTCTGAAACTGTGAGAACATGAAGAACACAACACTAGGCTATATGGAGAAGATTTAGCAAGACAATGTAAGCAGAGACCAAATGTTATTTGGGATTACCGTAACAAAAGGACAACAATTAAAACATCAGTAACATCAGTATGAGATCTATATGATAACCAAAGTCTATGAATTGATTGCGTATACATCCTAAATGGAAACAAGTCTGAGTGTATTTATTCTTTTTTGGAGTCCTTCTTTTTTGATTGATTGATTGATTGATTAGTTATTAGACAGAAAGGCAAACAGCCAACAGCAGTACAAAAAAATCCCTGCTCATACGAATGATTTACCAAGTGTGATACAATCCGATGTCTACCTTTTTTGCGGACGACACAAACTTTATTAGAATTATTAGCCTATACCAAGGACGCCGACAGAGCTCAACTTCATGCAGATCTTGCAAATAAGTACTTGCAAATAAGTCCCAATTTGGCTAACTAAACAGTCGGAGATTAATCAAGTAGAGGATGCAAGGGATATAGGAGTTTGACAATTTGTTAGAATTCCAAAACACACACCTCTGAAAAACAATTTATTTACACTCAAGCTGACCAGGCTAGGTCAATACTTTGACTTTTGCATTATAATGCAAAATATGAAATTATAAGTTACGGGTGTATTTGTGGGGTAGGAATTGTGAATGTGAAAGTCACCATTTTAAAGAAAATATTTATATTGTGTTGAGTCTGGTCACTGGTGTAGAGTGCCAGCAAGTAAAAACAAATCAATACATTCCAATAAATACATTTCAACAACATTTTGTCACGCCTCGCTCCTCTGCCTTTGTATTTGAGCATTGACTTAGGTCCAAACCACTGGACTAATATGTGGCTTGACCTTAATGGTTATGTGGTTGTTTTATGTTCAGTATTTTGCCATGTCTTGTTCTGTTTGGTTTTCTGTTACCCTGTTGGTTTTGTGTATCTTATTTTGTAGTATGGTCCCTAGTGTTTCCTGTCTGCCTAGTTGCTGTTCCCTACCTTGTCTCACCTACCTTGTGATGTGTCAGTGTTTTCACCTGTGTGACTGTGTCCTCTTTGTCCTGTTAGCCTATCCTGCGTTTGATTGTATTTTGAGTTCACCTGTGTCTAGTTAGTCTTTGTCTATTTATATACCCCAGTTTGTTCAGTCCCTTGTCAGATCGTCATTTCATGTCAGCGTGCTTACTGTGTCCTTGTTTTGCCTGCCCCATTTTATGGGAAGTTATAGTTTAATAAACATCCTGAACTGTGAATCTTGCCTTTTGGTCGTACTGCTTTTGGGTCCTCTGATCGCACCCTGACACATTTAGAGTAGCCTATGTGAAAATTTTAGAAAAAGTTCAAACTTCAAATATCTTTGCGTGTCAAAAACACAGCCATCTCATTTCCCTTCCCGTCAAACTTGTGCTGTAAAATAATGAGGTTTCTGATCCCGGCAGGTAGTTGTAATTAGAGGATGTCTGTCTGTGGGCTCAAAGAAAGATGAATGATGTCGGGTGAGAACAAGCTGGCGGTTTTGTTTCTAATCACTATGTGTGCTGTCTAAGCCTCAGAGACTGAGCTGTTCAGGTTGTTTGAAAGACGTCTGGTGGAAAGTAACTAAGTACATTTACATAATTACATACACTTATACAGTTTAGCACTATATTTGCACTTTACTTGAGTATTTCCTATTTCCAATACTTTTACAGTACTTTATATTCCACTACCTCTCAGAGGCAAATATTGTAGGTACTTTGACTCCACTGCATTTATTTGAAAGCTTTAGTTACTAGTTACAAACCATAAACCACTTCGGCCAAATACATGAAATTAGCTGATCAACAAGCTCACGATGCGTCGCAAAACAAAATGTAATACCGTATTATTTGTTTCTGTAAATATTATTTGTTATAAGTAATACTGGGGAGGCTGCATGGACCTAGTGCCTGTCTTTTTTGACACTCAGAGGACTGGGGCTGCCTCGTTTGAGGCTTTTTGACTCGCCCATAAGGTCCGCGGCCCATATAAGGTCATCAGCCCACAGGGTACTTGACCCCTGTGACCCCCCCAGTCTCCACTGATCACAACACTGACCTTATCAAACCATGGAGCTGTCAGCTGTCACGTCATCAAACCGTAAGCCCCCAGTAAGGCTATCCAACGTTGAAGCTGCCACTACCTACTGGCGAAAAGTGACCTCAAATTTGAGGTCCAGGCTTAACTTCTAAGTACGCTCCGGTTCGTTTTCTATCCTTTCATTACTCATCAAACCTGCATCAAACCCTCACTGCCCCCGCAGTGTCTTGCGGGGGCCAACCGGGAGCCACTGCTGTACGGGACCGACTCGACAGACAGTCTGTGTCCATATTAAAAATGCGTCATGCTGGGTGTCAAAAGGCTCATGGAGAGTAACTCCCATCCAATCAAGCCTGAGTGAGTGGCAGCTTGTCTATTGGCCACGCACAGGTGTTGGAGGCTATAAGTGGACCTGTCCTGCACTCATTCCCCCGTTCAAGCTGAGAAGATCACCACACCAGTGGTGTCTTGTTGTCTACAAACCTCCAGCACCCTCTCTCTTCACTCTCCAACTGTGTGCGTCCACTAACCAAACGTGAGTTCAAAAGCCTCTGGAAACCCAACTGTTTATACATTGCCACAACTATTAATCACCCATCATGGACTCACTTCATTGCACCTGTTATTGTTTACTATATGACTAGCAGCAGTACTTGAGTTGTTTATTTTCTTAATGGGTCATTGAATCGAACTGTTGACTAATAGACATAGTGTTTGGCCTGCATAACGGCATCACCCATATGTGTATTCACACATGTGTTTATGTATATATATATATATATATGCATATGTATATGTATGTGTATGTATATATGTAGGTATGTGTATATATACTGTGTATTCAACCTATTATATTCACATATTATTCAACCTATTATATTCATATATATAGATATATGTGTGTATTGTGTAGGTGTTGATATTGTATATATATAGGCTGCCCATGACATGAATATTATTTAGTATTGACGTTATTGGATGTAACTGCTATTTATGATTTGGATACGTTTACTGATGCCACACCTTGTATATTGTTTGTCCCCTTTGTACAGCACACACCAATTAAAACCTTAAACCGAATCCTCTGCCTCTGCCTCGTCTTGGTCAGCCTGGCCGGTGGCCTTGCCTGCTCACCATTTTGTCCATTACACCTCACCTATACCCATATACGAACTATTCCGAGTGCCAGCACTCTTTCAATGGTCCTTCGAGCCGGATGTAATGGAACCGATGGCAGGCAGAGAGGAAGGCAGAAGGCTGGAGGATGAAGAGGAGGAAGAAGAGAAATTGGAGGATCAAGCGGAGCCGGACAAAAGGGCCATGAAGCCGCTCCAGGGAGCCACCGTCCCACCCAAGGCCCATGCCACAAGGCAACAACCCGCCTTGCTGGTTGAAGGGTTGCCTCACCCCCAGCGGAGGCGACAACAGCCGAGTGCAGCCTTGCTGGAACCGAGCCAGCCCGCAGAGGAACCGCCTCCTGCTTCGTGCAGCCAGGCAGGCTCCACCCACCACTCCAGAGTGTCGAGCCAGGCCGGCTCCGTCCACCACTCCAGAGCGCCCAACCAAGCAGGTTCTGCTCACCAATCCAGAGCTGCCAGCCGGGCAGTTTCTGGACCGGGCGGCTCGGGAGCATCCAGCGGGAGAAGCCAACACAGCGGTCGCTCAACAGCCCTGTCGGGGACCCAAGTTGCCGCTCTAAATGAGAGGAAGAGGGTCCTGGCTCTACAGGAGGTCGAACAGCAGATCAAGGAGGACAGAATCGCAGACGAGCGATGTCGGATCCTGGAGGAGCGGACTCGGCAAGATCTGCAGGAAAGGGAGTACATCACGGAACACCTGATGCAACAGCGGCGGATGAGATATGCCCGGTGGAAATTGGAGGAGGCCCACATAGTCTCATCTTTCCTGGAGAGGAACAAGAAAGTAGATGCTGGTCCAGAGTCCATCCACCCGGGAGAGTCCGTCCACCTACCCGAGGGCTCAGCCCAGCAGGTGTCCGTTGACCGCCATGCATACGCAGCCCTCCAGGGACGACCGAGTGCAGCGCTAGGCCCAGTAGCCTTCACTGCAGAGCCGACGCACCAAGCCGTCTGCTTGTCAAAACCCGGGACCCCTATACCACCTCCTACAGTTCCACTGCCCTCTCAACAGGAACCCAGTCCACCCAACATTCCAGCTACTCAGCCATCAGGTGACCATTGGCCCACCGATGAGGACGCCGTACCTGAGTTCCAGAAGGAGCTGAGCATGCTCACGATGGGAGCAACCAAGAAGCTGCATATTGACCAACCAAACTGTTCAAAGGTCAAGTTGGAAGTGTCAAAGGTCACACCATTTAATGGAGAAAGAAGCACAGATGATTTTGCCGTCCTAGATGATGGAACCGAAAGGACCATCATTCTCCCAGCTGCAGTCCGGCAGCTTAACCTGAGGGGCACACCCGAGGCCCTTAACCTAACGGTGAGATCAAATGTGCTTCAAATAACCGGTACAGCCGTGGCCTTCTCCATTACCTCTGCAGGTCAACCTGACCTGATGGATCCGACCTTAACCCTCCCACTTACCAACTTGGTCAAAGTGAAGCCTCTTACCCTCATCGGGCCTGACTACCCGTATTTCGTCACCCCGATTGAGCCAGTGGTGGCTGGGCCATTTTGTGGGCCTGTTGCTAACCACACGTCCTTGGGCTGGGCAGTAAAAGTTCCGGCCCATCCACTCACCTACGGGAATGAAGTTCAATCGCTATGGACCTCTACCCAGTCAACTCGACCCAGTCCGAGAGCCGGACCACCTTCCCCCTCCAAACCAGACGCCCGAGGGGCAGCCCATTGGCCTGCCTCCCTTCCACCACCTACTAGTGAGGGCCCAGAGTCTTCATCTGCAAGATGCTATAGCATCCCTTCCAAGCCTGCAGAGTCCCAGACATGGGAAGAGGTGGTGATCGCTGCTACACCTGAGAATGTTGACGGGGTGGCTTCCTCAACACCAATCAATCAGCTAGCATTGCTTACAACGATTGAGCCTTTGGATGAACTGGAATTTATCCAAATTCCGGGGTGGCTGTCAAAAGGCTCATGGAGAGTAACTCCCATCCAATCAAGCCTGAGTGAGTGGCAGCTTGTCTATTGGCCACGCACAGGTGTTGGAGGCTATAAGTGGACCTGTCCTGCACTCATTCCCCCGTTCAAGCTGAGAAGATCACCACACCAGTGGTGTCTTGTTGTCTACAAACCTCCAGCACCCTCTCTCTTCACTCTCCAACTGTGTGCGTCCACTAACCAAACGTGAGTTCAAAAGCCTCTGGAAACCCAACTGTTTATACATTGCCACAACTATTAATCACCCATCATGGACTCACTTCATTGCACCTGTTATTGTTTACTATATGACTAGCAGCAGTACTTGAGTTGTTTATTTTCTTAATGGGTCATTGAATCGAACTGTTGACTAATAGACATAGTGTTTGGCCTGCATAACGGCATCACCCATATGTGTATTCACACATGTGTTTATGTATATATATATATATATATGCATATGTATATGTATGTGTATGTATATATGTAGGTATGTGTATATATACTGTGTATTCAACCTATTATATTCACATATTATTCAACCTATTATATTCATATATATAGATATATGTGTGTATTGTGTAGGTGTTGATATTGTATATATATAGGCTGCCCATGACATGAATATTATTTAGTATTGACGTTATTGGATGTAACTGCTATTTATGATTTGGATACGTTTACTGATGCCACACCTTGTATATTGTTTGTCCCCTTTGTACAGCACACACCAATTAAAACCTTAAACCGAATCCTCTGCCTCTGCCTCGTCTTGGTCAGCCTGGCCGGTGGCCTTGCCTGCTCACCATTTTGTCCATTACACCTCACCTATACCCATATACGAACTATTCCGAGTGCCAGCACTCTTTCACTGGGAGTAAAGGCAGAAATGAACCATGGGCCCACTGAAAGACTCCCCGCAGAGAATGACCACAGAGAATGAGCCTTGGGTTGCTCAGCGTGCATGGAGATGTAAGAGACAGAGGCATGAGAACTGATTGGCTGCTGAACTGATTCAACCTCGATAAAATAAAGTCGTCTTCAGATTTACTATAATTATGCTCGTAGAGACTTACAGAAAAAAACAATCAATACGTAACATTTTCAAAGTAGGCTCGATAAAATAGAAAAACACAATGTAATGTAATGGAACTACCATACTTTACTAATTGATGGGCAGCCCGTTTTGAAAAGTATCTTTCCTGTAAGTGGTTCTGAGTAAAGACATTAGGGTTACAGTAAAGACAGTCCATGAGTGTAATACATGATGAAAGACCATTTGCTTGGTACAGTACTTAGAGTAGTCAATGTGGTTGTTTATGATGATCATTGATCAGGTCTAAGCACTCTCAGACAGAGAGAGAGAGAGAGAGAGAGAGAAAGAGAAACGGAGAGTAACTGTTTGTGTGATTCATCAATGTGTTTTCGCTGCCAGTAACTAGAGAGGATGTGGGATAAACATGACTTTGGAGAATGATTTAAAGATGTTCTAGTGGAGGAGGATCATTTGTAATCATGTGTAAACGGCATTGTTTAGCCATATATCTCTCTCCATCACTCACTCAGGCCTTCAGGTCTGCTACAAGTAGGAGGAGCAAATCAATGTGTGCGCTCGTTTGCGCTGTGAACTCGTGATGAACTTGCACTTCCAAGTGTTTAATACATTGATTTAATTAGGGACAACCAGCCTTGTGGGTTTATGCGATGCTCTCATGCAAGGCTCACTGTATTACAAAAAAAAAATAACAAAATAAAGTCCTTGGTGAATTGCAGTTAATTCACCTAATCTAATGCCTTTTTTATTTTTAAGGTTTTAATACCTGTTTGCTGTTAATTGCTGGTACTGGTGAATCGAGACAGACCAGTGACTGGTGAAGAGACAGGCCAGACCAGTGACTGGTGAATACCAGTGACTGGTGCTGTCTGTATGTCTGTGCTTTCATGCCAGAACTCTCTCTGCGCGATGGGGGGAGGAAGGGTTACAGTAGAGCGATATACACAAGCATTTCTTATCTCTGTCCCTTTTCTGGGGACACGGCAGTGTGTGTGATACGGGGAAACACATCCTGCTCTGTTGCTTCTTTCACAGGACCGGAGCACATCAGCTTCAGACACAGAGGAGTGGTCTTGAACCCGTGTCTGGACTCATCATGGCTAGTTTGGCTACCAGCCGCAACACAAGACAAACTCAGGTTCTACCTCCTGACTTGGATATACTTCGCACTGTTTTAATGGAGGAACAGAGCGCTAATTTAACCACAACTCTAAAAAAGGCAATCATTGAAGCCGATCTCGGCCAAGCTGGCAGACATTAAAACAACTACGACCTCCCACGCGTGGAAGCTAATGGTATGGAGACCGCATTGTCTGATCACAGCGATCTTATTCCTGAGTTAGAGTTAACCTGCTCTCGATTACAATCAGACAACGTCAACCTTAAGTTCAAGGTGTTGCACTTGGAAACAAGGTCCAGATGCCTGAACCTCGGTAGTAATCCCGGAAGAATTAGAACAGTCAGACCCGGTCAAGTTCATGGCCGACTTCTTTGTGGAGGCCCTGGGGGATTGCTTCACTTCATTTCCCCCCACCCCCCCTCCCGCGATCCTGGATGCTGCTCACTGTATTGGACCAGGATCCAGGCCGTCGCGGGTCTTCATTGTTACATTTCACTATCTCCGGGATAAAGAGCGTGCCCTGAGGCGCAGAAGAGAACAAAACTAGAAAAAGTGCCCTTCTGGGCACAGGTCTCCACCAGGAGGATAGGAATATTTAGGAGTAATATAAACATGTTTTTTGTTTGTTTGTTCCAATCTTTGCCAATCAGGATGGAATATGGGAAATGGTGCAGATCCGTGTTGATGGCACGCATGCACAATCCACCTGTTGGTGGCGCTATAACAGGGCAATGTGAAATGGGTGGGCTATATTCCTCAGCCTAGTAGGAAAGTGCGTGAAAGATTTCACGTGAAATTGCACGCTGCGTTCATGATTTGAGGTTTTTTGTTCAAAACAGGCCAATCCTGCAAAATTTGAAAGCCAATGTTAGCCAATTAGGATGGAATATGAAATATCAGACACATCCGTCTTGAGCACATGACTATGGAGATACTGTGTAACGATTTGCGGGATTTTTGGACAAAATCTGTAGGTGTACTGTGCAAAAACTTGTTTTGCACAAAGCGGCCTCCTGGTGGCGCTATAACAGGCCGTTCTGGAAATTTTGGGGCAGAGGTTCATCGTTGGCATCCAGGGAGTGTGTGTGCAAAATGTGGCATCGACCGGGTTAACGGTGGCCGAGATTAGCTTCTAACGGACGGACGGACACACGGACACACGGACACACGGACGGACGGACGGAGTGCAAAACATACTCTCTCCCCATGCCTTCGGCCTGGTGGAGACAACAAGTTTTGTGATCACAATATTCAATTCTTGCCCGATGTGCCAGCCAGCGTCGCTAAAAAAGATTGCCTCATTTGCTGATGGTAATCATTCCTTTTGGGAAAATAATGTGAAGATGGCCACACAAGATGACGGCAGCCTGTGAAGTGTCTTCCATAGCCCTGAGGAAGCCCAGTCATGCTACGGTCTACACTTCTCTGCCGAGAACCCACCAGCTGTGGATTAAACCAAGGCCACCGTGGAACGCAACTTTACGCACAGTGTGCGCACACTCATGGATATAAAACATAGCAAAACATTATTCAGGGCGGCTGTGGCTCAGGAGGTAGCAGGTTGTCCAGTGATCCGTGGGTCGGTGGTTTGAATCCCGGCTCCACATGTCCTTGGGCAAGATACTGAATCCCACACTGACTCCAATGAGTCATTCGCTGCTAGCTTGCCACTGTGAATGTGGGAGTTGAGGATGCTGACTGTTTGCCGCTTCACCTCCCAATGTATGAATGAATGGACCATTGTAAAGCGTTTTGGATGTCAGGATTTAGAAGACATTTGTAGAATCGTCCTCAGGTCTAAATGGGTTCATATTTCACCAAAACCAGAGCAGAACTCCTAACACAGGACTCAGGCAATCAATTCATACAGTTGCAACCACTATTCTAATGGCAAGTATTTCATACAGCTTAAGGTCAAACATTCTGAACTATCCCTTTAACGCATGTTCGCCAACCTTAATCCGGTCATTTTATCAATACCAATCACAGCCAATAGGCTCCCAGACTACATGCAGTACTGTATGTCGATAAGATCGGCTTGATAAGTAACCTACTGGGAATTATCGTTTGATAACATTCAAATCGGGTGAGTTTAGCCTACTGGACTGTAACATGTGCAGTCAGAGGCTCCTTGAATGGTTTCCACAGAACCTGGGACCCATTCCTTGCATATATCAACTCTCTCACTGACATTGATAGATTTTCTTCTTGTTTTTTGTCACCTTTTTTCTCTACCTTTTTATTTTGTATTTATTTTGTATCTATATATTTCTTACTTTATATTTTTAATTAATTATAATATAATATAATAATAATTAATTATTATTACTATTGCTACACACATTTAATAGTGCTTAACTCCATAATTCCCCTCCCCTGTGGGTGGGAGGGTAGAACTTTGTTTATATTTCATGTTTTGTATTGTCTTTTCTGTCTTTGTATGTCCTGTATTTTAAAGTGGAAAAAACACAATACAACAGTTGTTAAAACAAAGAGTTGGGGAAGTGGTGTAAAAAGTTCACAGGTGGAAAGAGTCGTAAAAAGTAAAGCTGTAATCTCATTCTCAACATGCAAACAGTGAAACCAATGTGCTGATAGAGGAGCCGGTGTATCTGTAACAATGAGATGTTTTCTTATGACACCGTGGGAGAGCAGCAAACCAACATTGTGTTTCTGATCCAAATGGCATTCAAAGGCTGAGTCATGTTGTCCCCAGTGCGGTGTCTGCATAGCAGTATGAGCATCAAATGGAACAATAATCTGTTGTAGGGGGAGGCATTGTTAAATGACTGTTTCATCAATGACAGGGAATATTCTGTGAGCTGAAGCTTCATACTGGTAGATTTCAGTTGGATGTTGATTTGGTTCTCACTTTGGTTTTTAACTATCTTCCTCTGTTTTTTTTCTCCATCTGTCCTTGGAAGAGGATTCGTTTAAAAAGGCAAATCACCTTCAGGGACTTCTGAAATTAGTGTCCTGAAATATTCATAGCTTGGTTTAAGAGCTGGATTGTGTTGCACATCTCATCTCCTTGGGAACGGGGCAGGTATCAATGCAGCATAGCGTGTGGTACATTTTTCATTATTGCAGGGAAAGCCTATAGTGGAATGACAATCATGAGTCACTTTCCCCACAATTCAGACATGCTGCTTTCCTGTGTGTAATACAAACACAGTGGCTGAGGCACATTTCCTCTTCGTATTATATGCTGATGTTAAGCCGATTCCACAAAATGTCTTCTAAATGTTGCTATAATAGTATAACTTGCCAACCCATAGAGCCCCATTGCAGTGAACCCGGACATTTTGAGTACCCTAAAGTTTTAAGACAAAGAGGGATTCAATACATTAATGACTGGATGTATTAACAAACTAACTGAACAGATGACCATGAGAAGGAATTAATACATTGATTTATAAGCAGTTCAATGAGTTTGCATGTCGTGGTTGAAGACAATAAAGCGTACAAGTTATTGTGCACAGCAATTTTGGGGCATTATTGTAAAACTTAAAACAAGCCTTCCCACAAGCAGCCTATGGGAACTAAAACTAAACAAAAATAAATAAACGCATAACTTAAATGGACATTTCACCACTTGAAGAAACCGCAGTCACTCAATCTCATTAGTATTTTGCACCCCTGCATGGCCAGAGAAATAAGCTTTAGTGCACTTCCCCTCCTTGTGGAGAGGGACTGCATGGAGGTGTGACTTTGTTGTCCAGGAAGGAAGTGAGACCACATTTTCACGACAGGTTTTTGGCCATGAACATGGCGTTGTGACTAAAATATATTGCCCACATAAAAAAACCCATTATGATCAAAAGATTGTGTCCTAAGCATCATTAAAATAAGCTCTGGTTGCAAAAGGGGTGGAGTGGCCCTTTACGCAAAAGGCAAAGATATTAGCCGTGGACCCGCATATTAGAGTCAACCCACAGAGCCTAGTCCTTCCACGCACCAGAATAGTACCTCCCAGTCCCGGCAGAGTAGTTCAGGAGGAACGGATTGTGTGGCCCTGGTTTTTCCCTAATGGGACTGATCGAGGGTAGCTACTGGGACGTAAGTCGGGACTTGATCAACCCCGGCTGGTTCACCTGAGAGAGGGGTATGATGTTGGAAGACCCGAAACCCCGATGACCTTGGGATACATCATCGAGTATACGTCCCAGGTGCATCCATGAGATGATTTCTTTTTTAAATAGATATATATATTGTGTTATAACTACTTTTACTTAAGTTTAAAAAAAATCTTCTAGCCATATCAATCATCAAGCATCATACAGTGTGAATACAAGGATGGCTACAATTTGAACCGCATAGCAGCAGGACAAGCCACACCCCCAAATCATAAAAAATACATGAGATGCAAATAAATAAATGAAAAAAATAACACATAATCACAGGCAGTATTTTCCAATCTAAAATCGCCTAGGCAAGACCAAACAGGAGAAGGAAATGTATGACACGGGCTATGGATTCCCTGTTAAGATGGGTATACACTGTGTTCTGACTGAGTAGAACTGAGATTAGAACTGTCTTTTGATGAGAAATGGAACTGTGAACATGGGGCTTGTCCTCAGTGAAGGACGTCTTTCACACTATGAAGACAGGGCGTCTCTTCCCTGATCCGGAGAAAATCCCTTGACGTCTCCTGATTTTCCATTATGATCAATAATGGGAAAGCATGTGTCATTTTAGATTTCAGCAAAAAAAAACAAAAAAAAAAAACTTTGTTTTGCTCCATTAAATAAAATAATTAGTAGGCCTACATAGAATACAAATTTGTCACAGTGTTTAAATATTCACGATTCACAAGTCCACAATTGAGAAAGCATGCAGCATCTTGTTTTCATCATTCATGAGCCCTATAGTGTCTTCTCTTTTAAAATATATAGTTCAGTCAGACAACTCAAGGAGGATGTAATATATATTTATTGAATATAAGATAATCAATGCAATATATTTATTATGGTTTGGCGATGTATTGGATCTGCTTTTAGGTACTCAGGTCAAGCGCATCAGTCCCAACCATAGGGACTCTGAATCCCCCGTACCTAAATAGTAGATCCAAAACGACAGGTGGTAGCTGGGGTGGAGGTGGGAGCGCACTTGTATACAGCAGCACGAGTATACAGTATAGCAGCAGCAGCAGCAGAATTGAGCGCAGGTTGTATGACAGCAGCACGCTGATACAGCAGCAGTGTAAGCAAGCAAGAAGGCAGAGGAATGCAAACCTCTGGTTCAAGTAGCCGGTATGAGATGTGGTGAGTGTGTGATTGGCTGAGTGAATCATGTGGATGAGAGCGTGATGCTGCGGTGGCCCAATTAACAGCCGGCGCGCTGACTGAGGTTCCCTGACTGAACTTGCTCTGCGCATGTCTACGACAGGCGCAAATGCTCATCTGTAATGTAAAACAATTGTGACGTGTGTGTGTGTGTGTGTGTGTGTGTGTGTGTGTGTGTGTGTGTGTGTGTGTGTGTGTGTGTGTGTGTGTGTGTGTGTGTGTGTGTGTCGACTCATCATCATCACCTTTATTTATTCTCGGAAATACAGTTGAGGGCAAGCCCCCCTCATGTAGCTGACGTTACAATTCACTTAATACAGTCAAAACAATACATCAACACAACATTATAAATCGGTATACAATTACAGAGGAACTTAAATGCAGAACAGCCAGTACAATAAATCAATTGAAGCAGGAGCAATCACGGTGTGTGCGAGAGAGGTTTGAGTGAGCACTATGCAAGGGTCTTCCTGCATTGTAAATTCATATCTCGGTCCAGTGACTCTCTATTCATGTTCAGGGAATGTGTGTACGATCCACCTCGTCACCGTTTGCCTGTCCTTCTTTGACAGCAATACCCATGTGAGCTCACGGAAGCATGACATACTGCCATATTCGGAAGAATGGATCAAATTATCATCCATATATCAGGGGAAAATGTTCCAATTGAAACTGACAGAGCCTTTATCAGAAGCAGCACTGGCATTTTACAGAGGGGGTCGAAGGCAGCATATCCACATATTTATAATAGCACGATTTACACAGGCCACACGAGACAAAAGCTTGTCGTCAAAAAGGCCGAAGGCGATGGCCACGTTAACCCTTGACAAATCATAGTGTGGCTGCTTGAATTGATTAGTTTTGAGCCCTTCCTGCCTTTTGACTGACATGTTCTGTATTGCTCTCTGCAGAGGAGTGTGTGTGTGTGTGTGTGTGTGTGTGTGTGTGTGTGTGTGTGTGTGTGTGTGTGCTTGCGTGCGTGCATGCGTGTCAGGTTCACATTTATGCAGTACATCACTGGGCAAAGTATTAGAGAATAAATGACCCGACTCCCGAGGGAATAAGAGTCATTTAGAAGGTTGAAATAATCATATCATGTGTCATTATTTCAATTATTGCGTTGCACTGAATGACTGTTACCCTGAATGACACAATCACTACACCGAGTCACTGATTAAATGTGATTCCTGCAGCAATATCAATTATGGCCCCATGAACTATTATTACTAACAACAGTATTCTTTTTATTTTAACAATTTTTCAGTGTCCCCTACACTCCTGCAAAATAATGCAGGCACTCACAGGAAACCAGAAAATTGCACAGTACTTGGCTTTGCCAAGTTCAAGTTATAGGTCTGTGATGTCACACCAAGCTTTTCAGCCCGTGAGCCCAAAAGCTTATCCGGTGAACCGGAAGTAATAATCGGTAATTTCCGAGGCAAGCGCTAGTTATTATTCTTTCGTCAGAAACGTTAGTATAGTAACCACGACGTCACAGGGAATTTGTGTTGAGTTCCTAACACATCTGTGTTCTGTATGATCACCTCAATCTGAGCCTCAATTCCGGAAAAACGCTGCTAAAGAACGTCGCTAAAGATAGTGGAAGGAGCGAAAACATCCAATGACGCCACAACACGGAAACGAAGCGTTGCCAGGCGACGGAGACGTCAAGAACCGGTAAATATAAGACTGACGATTCTGGATTAAAGATGCTCTCATGTATCTGCAACAGGGATGAAGAGAAAAACTTTTTTCTTATCTCCATTATTTCTGTCCATTATGCCAGAGTTTCTCAACCTATGTACCGCGGCACTTTACTGTGCCGTTTGATCTGTCCAGGTGTGCCGCGAGATTTGTCCGAAAGTAACACTTTTCATAGCCTAAAAATCTCGGGGCACATCAGCGTTAACGTGCTGCGTTAACCCGATAAATAAATATTGGGGTCTCACTCTGCACAGACCCTTTGGGTCTGCAGCGGCCAGGAGGCGGTGTGTCTGTGTGTGTGTGTGTGTGTGTGCGCGCGTGTGTGAGAGGGACGGTAAACAGTCAGCAACACGTTAAATTTCTACTTCTACTAAAGAAAGAGGCAGCGATGGAGCCATATAGTCCATATCCATAAATTCGGGGACATAAATTGCGCAAAATACTGTTAAACATGACGGCAGCAGCCTGCTGCATCCTCCTAGCTGTTGTGTGCTAAGCTAAATTATCATACAGAACCACAACAGTCAACACGGCATTGACCAGGGTTGCCACATTGACTGAGAGGGAAACAAGCAACCAGGTCTATGAAAAGTCAGAAAATCCGAAAAAGTCAGAAAATAAATCTAGAATAAGCAACAATATTGCTGACTGTCAAACATCATTGTCCAATGTTGTTTTAGAGCAGTGGTTCTCAAACAATTTCATGTCATGGACCACTAATATTCTATATATATATATATATATATATATATATATATATATATATATATATATATATATATATATATATATATATTTTTTACTATATATATTTACTATATATACACACCGGTATATACAGTACATACACAAACCGTATATCTAGGTGTGCCCCGAGATTTTTAGGCTATGAAAAGTGTGCCCTGGGACAAAAAAGGTTGAGAAACACTGCATTATGCTATCTGATATCAGGTCTGGACTTATACCGCATTAAAATGCTGGACCGTTTCCAGTGGCACTCGTTTGAGAGTATAGGGTGATTTATCTCAGCAAGAATACTACAGCCCGTAGATCTATTGTGTGAAAAAAAAATACATTGTTTCCACTCTTGGATAAATTACAATAGTGGTATTTCCATGGTTAGGCGGAGAAGACCCATTCATCTTAATCAAGTCTAATATCGGCCATAAGGGAAATAATGGAGACTGAGCTATTTATCACATTCCTTCAAGAATTTCTCAAAAAAGAAAACAAGAGAGTTAGATGTTCATCACTTCCAAAGGATGTTTGGGGATTTGGGGTCAAACCTCAGCCGTGCCAGAACATTAGTAATTAGTAGTCCCACAACATGCACTGTGAATTGAATGAGAAGTGCCACCCTAACCCTACACCAGTGGTGTACTCAAGTACTGTATTTAAGTATTTCCAATTATTTTACTTCTACTCGACTACATCACTGCAGATATTGTGCTTTTTACTTCATTGCAATTATTCGACAATTTGAGCTATAGTTTATTATTGTGCATTAATCACTTCAGCCCAATATAAACTTAAGCTATTTGAAAATAGCCGATGGACGAGTCGAGCTCACAACGTGCTGCGATGCAACGTGCTGGTGGATCTGCTATCTTTAAAAGATTTGTACACATTCGATTTTATATTTTATTTGAAAATGTGTGAAATGGGAAATACTGCACAATGACTACTTTTACCTTTGGTGTACTTTAACAGTTTGACTGCGGAAAACGATTTATCAGACTTTTAATCAACCCCCCTTCACTGCCGAGATTGTTGTATTACCTTTAGAGCATACGCTGAATTATTTGGTCTTTTAATCCGCGAAAATCGAGCGAAAAAAGCTTCCTCTGTCTGTTATGAACGATCGTACCACCCGCCATCTTGGTACACCCGGAAGACGCAGCACAGGACCCTCCTCCATGAGGCGTTGAACCCCATTCGTTTACATTGGCCTCAATTTCCCAGAAGCCCTAGCAGCCCACAGCATGTGACGATTTCCGGTTTCATCTCAAAACAGATTCATCTACTCTCTTTCTCCGCGGCGATGACGGATTTTCTTTTTTTTGTTTACATTACGGCGGATTAAACACATAAAACAAAAGGCGCGTATGTCCGATATGGCAGCGACAATAACCTGGAGTAATCCATTCAAAGCACGGAAACTGTTAAGTATAAGTTTTGCCAATGCTTCTGTGCTCTTATTACTCAAGTTAATTCTAACTATACTGTTTTTTTTCCTAAATTACAGTATTGATACTTTTACTTAAGTAAAATATTGTAGTACTATTCCCCACGACTGGGAATTAGTGGCCCCACAACATTGTACTGTATTGGATGATGTTGTATTGACCACCGGAACACTTCCCAATACATCAAGATCCTTGTTTATTCCACAGGTCTGTTGCACATCCCCTTGTTAGCTCGAGCACTATTGATTTCATATACCGGGTGGGTGGGGGCTGGGGGGTATGCAATGATAAGTCCACATAATAAACATGTCTGACAGGTTACAGTTAATGTATGACTCGTCATGTTGTAATCATCCCACTCTTCAACAGGGGGGTCCGGGATCCCTAGGGGGTACTCAGAGTTACTACAGGTGTGTGTGCGTGCGTGCGTGCGTGCGCTTTACATAGATTGTGCATTACACAGGGTTCGAACTGGCAACCTTGCGGTTACCATCTAGCCACTCTACTCCTGAGCCACCGCCACCGCATGCACATTTTTATTCACCACTTGAACCCTGGAATTCATTTTCGGAGGAGAACATTAGCCGAACATTGCAGATCTACAAGCTCACAACACATCGTGCTGTGAGGCGTTGTCAGTCGTAAGTTATTCCTGAAGCATTACTCTCGGTCCAGTGACTCTCTATTCATGTTCAGGGCGTGTGTGTGTGTGTGTGTGTGTGTGTGTGTGTGTGTGTGTGTGTGTGTGTGTGTGTGTGTGTGTGTGTGTGTGTGTGTGTGTGTGTGTGTGTGTGTGTGTGTGTGTGTGTGTGTGTGTGTGCATGCGTGTGTGCGTGCGTGCGTGCGTGTGTGTGTGTGAGCCACCTTTGTCACCTTTTGCCTGTCTTTTTTTTACAACAATACCCAATGCATTCACTGGAGCATAACATACTGCCATAGTCTGAAGAATGGATCAAATCATCAGGGGAAAATCTTCCAATTGAAACTACGGTATAGCCAAACGAGCAAACGGGTTCTCCATCCAGCAAATGCACAATCTCTCCTGCATTTCAACCAGCTTGTCGGCAGACCTCGATTATCTGGCCATAGTATAATCTACAGTAAATGGAGAGTTGGTAACCAAACTACCAGCAGTATAGACCTTTAGCTCTTGAGAGTGTAAAATGTTACACTCTCAAGAGTTACATTATTGTTAAACATCGGCATTACTTAATTTACAAGAAGTCTACACAATATTACAGAATGTAGAAGAATTGTTATTTTGATTAACGTTTGCCTGTTATCTCTCCTAATCAATACAGCATGAATGCATGATAGTGGACAAAATATTCTTTAGTTTTTGGTCTGAGAGGCCTGATCTCATGAATGGTGGTCCGTGGCTCAAATTCCGGAAAAAAACATGGCCGGCCTTGCTTTGAAAATGGTTGAAAACCCACTGCTTTAAGTCAACACAGTGTCGCTGTCGCTTCACTGTCGATGGAAAGAGGGGAAGGAAAGACTCACTTCACAGGAGGACACTGAAACCAAGACGAGGATGGGGGGGGGGGAAACATCCGTGGCTCGGCCAGCTAGCGGTGGGCGGCCACGTCATCATCGCATGCAGGTTCTCTGAAGCCTCTCATCCCCTCCATGGTCACAATCAATCCACCGCAGACCCGACCGCCGTAATCCTATTTGTTCGGATAAATAATGAAAGAGCTGCAGCCCCACATGGAGGAAGCGTGGGCAGCGGGGGCGGGGGGGTGGGGGGAGGTGCTGGTAATTGCTAGCGTTTTCCGTCTGGATCAGATGGGGCTCTGTGGGAGCCTGGCTGGGCTCCCACTGTGACCTTGTGTGTGTTTGTAATTTTCCACAAGCTTAGTGGGTGTTTCGGCAAAGTGGGGGAACGTACCCTCGGTCGGCTGCTAACAGCAATCCCTCCCCATGTAACGCAGCACCCGGGGAACAGTGCCAAGGCCCACTGGCGTCCAATGTGTGGGGAAAAAAGACCAAAGAGAGACACAGCTCAGGAGATAGGGAGGGAAAAAAAGAGGACATGTCACAGTGGTTACACTGTGGTTTGTTCTGTGGGGTGTGTGAAGGGAATGCACGCTGCTGCGCACATGCACTGTTATGTGTCTTGTTCAATTTGATAGCACAGGACAATTCGGTGCGATACAAGGACACACGGAAAGATGGAGAGAGGTGTTTTCTTTTTCAAAAGCGCCACTATAGCCTCAAGCTGAACCCGTGCCATGCATGCACACACTCCTTGACGGATTAGCTTATAATACCAGACCTTGCTTTTAAAACAGGCCTTTATTAATCGCTGCTTATCCTGTCAGGCAGTTGAGTGTTTGTCCTCATAATCCCATTAGGGTTCCGACAAAATATTCCATTATTCTGGATGTTTCCGATGCCATCCAGGCTAGTGGGTCACACTTGGCTTAACCACAGGGAACACATCTGCCCGGTTCAGCCCTGCATGGCAGCATCCATTTCTGAGGTGAAATATAGTGCACTACACTATAGAGCCATTTCTTTACATGATGGCTGGTTGTTTGGCAGCAAGTTCTGATTACAGAGACCGTAATGGTCCATCTCTCTACATTGTTCAGACGTTAATGCAGAGTCAGAAAAGGGTCACACCCGGGGGAATGATGCATGGATACAACCGATGCCTTGCTGTGGCGTCCTCCTCCTTCTCTAAACAGTTCAATCACTCTGTTGCTTTTCCCACTGAAGTGATAGTTATACAGCCACATGGGACCGCTGTAAAATGACACGGCGCAGGCCATCTGTTTTATTATTATTATTCCCACAGTGCTTTGGAAAAGACATTCATCATGACATTCCGATAAACCTACAGCAATGGAAGTATATCATAGCTGTATGGGACAGAAACCGCTCATCTCCATATTCTAACGTCCGTGAATCAATCCATTAAGACGTGACACCAGATTTTTACAAAATGACAGTTTTTTCCTGACAGTTTTCTGAACAACCTATGTCAGTGGTTCTTTAACTATGTCATAGACCCCAAAGATTATATGAATTTGGCCGCCGACCCCCATCTGAAAATATATTGTTCCAGGGACTCCCAGCATTAAATATTTGAGTTAAACATGTTTGCCGTGAAAGAATATCAATTAAAAGATTTGCACACATTTTCACGATAAAAAAATAAATAGCAGATCTACAAGCTCGTAGATCTGCATTATTTCCACAGCTAAAGTTTAAAATGACGGTGCTTAAAAGCTACGGCGACACAGATGCGTACTCAGGTCTAAATATTGATCATACTACAGAGTCACACAAAAGCATCAAAAGTAGCAGATCCACATGTGCCGCATTTTGAGCTTGCAGATTTGCTACATATAATTGCTATTTTTATCATTTGAATTCTGAAAGGGAAACAGTTCAGGTTTCCACCCGACAGATGGCATTTTAATGTCTGAACCCAGGAGATGCTCCACATCCATGCAAAACCTGTTGAGCTACTCCAGCAGTTTGCAGAGCCTCTTGAACAGTGAACACTGTAAGAAACACACTGGAGGTGAAGTTGAGGACATCTCTCCCCCAGAGTCTCTCACTCACAGCGGATGCAGTCGCTCCCAGTCGAGGCCGGGCAGAGGATGGAAAAGGCAGGTCACACTATGCCGTAATAACAGTGTATAAGAAACATTTAGCAGTGGCTAAATATACCCGCCTATTTTTTAGTCCTTTGAATCATCATCTTTTTTAGGCATTTTAAGGCAATTTCTGCTGTCTGGAATTACGGCTGTTTTATCGGACTCCACCCCAGGAGGCAAGGAGGCAAGCTCATTTTGCGGAGGACTCGCAACCTATGCATTATATAGGTTTGCGACCTAAAGCTTTAGGTCGTGACCTATAATGCATAGGTCGCGACGTAGGTCGTAGATAACAAAATGAGCTCACTGATGTTCAAGACTTTGGTCCCAGGCGAATGGCATAAGACTTCAATGAATATTATACCTCTGTAGGAACTAAATTAATGTTATACCTCTGTAAGAACTAAATTAATGTTATACCTCTGTAAGAACTAAATGAATGCTACAGGCTTAGGTTCACATGCAAAGGTTCAGCTTGATAATGGTTTAGCAAATTCTACTTTAAAAGATACCTCTAAAGATACGGCAGGGAAAGGAAAATATGACAAAAAAATAATTGGAGTGCTGCACCACACAATGCATAATGATAATGGTTACCATGGCAATAGTGGTAAGAGTGAGCAAGATGGAAATGGAATTAAAAATCACACCTGTGTGAAGTGAGGGGCGCTAATATATTAAAGTCTAACTCATGTTGCTATGATTAGGTAATGGTAAAACAAACACAGACAAAACAAACACATATTTTATTTTATTTAATTTGTTCATTTGTGAACAACAGGCTTTCAGTGCAGTCTTGAGACCTGCATGGGCGAGGAGGTTACATAAGGGCAAATCAATAAGCAATGCATATTGATTGGTTGTGCCGCATCACAAAGTCGGTCGAACAATCTCCAGTCCAATCACTACAGGTCAGAACCTGTACTCTTTGATTAATCACTGAACATTACCCCAGTATACCTCCAACACTACCATTAATCATTGATCACTCTATTTACCCAAGCTCTTCAGGCGATGCCACAACCCAAACACCTGCCTCAGAAATGCAGCCGCGCAATGCCCCAGAGAGAGGCAGGTTGCAAATCCACCGTACAGACATTGGCTAATTGTAACCTGTCATCATGAAAGAGCCAGAGGAATGGCCAAATGGCCAGAGTACAACAATAAAACCTCTGCAATCTTCTAAGGTCAGCCATAAAGCATACGAGCACAAATTGACGTTGCCCCGGCAGTCAGTGGCATTTCATTCAATGTCATCATCCAGTGCCATTAAAGGGGAATATCACTCATTTTCAACATTTTACTATGTCATTAATAATACCTTAGATCTGTTGTGTGGAAATAATAAAAATGTTCCCCCCATTATGTGTTTCCTAGAACTGTCTGAGAAAAAATGTTATGTTATGTTATGTCATGCCAGGCTGAGTGGATCTGCGGGGCAGATCTGTGGAAACAAAACAAACATCCACACAAAAGCCTGTTGACTGCCAGTGGTCACAGATATTGTTTTACTCTCCCCCAATTGAATGCTCTGTTCATTAGTATATTGTTGCTGTTTGAGAGAAACCTTTTATCTTTTTTGTAAATGAACGCCGTACTGGAATGTACTCCAAATATTGGAACCAGTTTTTCTGCTCCAGCAGTGTGTTCTATCATAATCATAAACACACACACACACACACACACACACACAGCCATCACAGTGTGTTCTATCATAAACACACAGCCATCACAGTAGATGGCTGTGTGTTCTCTCTCTCACACGCACACGCACACACACACACACACACACACACACACACACACACACACACACACACACACACACACACACACACACACACACACACACACACACACACACACACACACACACACACACACACACACACACACACACAGTTACACCCATCTCAGGTGAGGGTAGTTTATGACTCAATATAAACATCAAAGATGGCAAGGCAATGCAGTTGGGCAGAGTTTTAAGGTTTATTTTCCCCAAGTGAACAGTGCAGAATAAAGTGGCATTATATAGAGGAGACAAAATATCTGTAAATAGAAAATAAAGTATATTATTCAAAAACAAGTAGGCCTACCTCAAATACACCATCGAAATTAATCCATTTCAAATCAACCATTATTACAATATAGAAAGTAATCAAACATTATAAATCATGCCTTTATAAAGTAAATCAAACTTTATAATGACAAATCCAAACACCACAAAATGCATTTTAACCATGGTTATAAAAATGATAAATCAAGACATCACATACAGTAGCAACACACACACACACACACACACCCAGTCATCTCTAGCAGGATGTTCCACACCATGCTGCCCTTGTCAATCCTAGTTAGACAGCCAGAGTGGCCTAGCTCCCTCTGAGAGTCACTCTCATTTCAATATTTATTGAAATGTTATCAAAACCACTCAGAGCGACTTGTGGCAATCAACGCTGTTTAGGCCTCTCTGCTCTGCTGCCGGAGTATCTCTCTCTCTCTCTCTCTCTCTCTCTCTCTCTCTCTCTCTCTCTCTCTCTCTCTGCGTGCACACACACCCCATATTGTTTGCGCTCACACCATTCAACCCTTATCTGTCTGAAGAGAAGACGGTGGCGTCACACCTCTGTAATTTTGGGAACTGCCCATAGATCCGAAGTCCCGTTAGTCCGAACATGCACTGCTCCCGTGCTTGCGGTTAGGTTTAGGTTTAGGGTTAGAGATAGGGATAGTAATTTCGGAACAATGAACCTTCTGACAACCTCAGAGGAGGTGCTCGTTGTAAATTGCATGCTGGAATGAGTACAATGCTGGCTTTAATTGACGGCGCCATATTCTTTCCACATGAGAGACTCCTCATGAGGTACCATGAAAGGTACCTTTTTATCTCCAACTACAGAGCGTTGTTATTTCCACGGCACAGCGCCTCTCATGTTTCCTTTGCAGTGGTAAGTAACTACGTACATTTACTTAAGTACTGTACTTAAGTACAATTTTGAGTTATTTGTACTTTACTTGAGTATTTCCAATGTCCAATACTTTTACTTCCAAATGTTGCACTTTTTACTCCACTACTATTTATTTGAAAACTTTTGTTACTGTTTACTTTGTAGATTTGGATTATTATTACAAAACTTAGATTAAAAACGTACACATCTAGGGGCCGCAATCTGCATTCAAAGATTTTCCTAGAAGCTTTGTCATTGGTCAATTTGCCTGTCTGCTTCCTGATTGGTTAGTCATTGCGACCGGGTTTTTTTCTACCAATGACAAACCTTCTAGGAACATCTTTGAATGCAGATTGCGGCCCCTATAGATGTGTCACAGAGACTACATTTATTTTGGGAGCGTTTTACCCATTGCTGCAAATAAAAGGTCATTAAAATGTTGACATATCTTTGCTTATAGCAGCTTTAAGTAAGCATTAACCCATTGACATATATGGGATTTGCTGGCTCTTGCATCACAAACAGCAGGAATATCAGAGCACTTGTTTGAGCCAGAAAACCCCAGACCACAGAAAATCTACTGAATGTTAAAAGTTAAGGCTTTTTCGGGTTTTTGGAGCTCAGAAAACCTAAAGAAAAATTACCAAAACTTTGTTTTTGTGCACAGCAGATGTAAGCTCACAGTACGTCACTTTGTGAACACTGCAAGCTTGTAGATCTGCTTTCTCCTTCGGCCCTAGGTCTTCATGGGCTAAGAAGCATTCGCACTGACATATACTAACCGAAATACCGGGAATGATAAATAGACTTTGGGTCACTGTGTTCATAGGGACAGAGAGACAGAGAGGAGAGCAGAGCGCTCACTTGTTGTTGCGTTGTCAGCAGCTCTGAGATAGAGACATTTTGCACTTGGCAAGTGCAAAATGTTCTGCAGTGACTCTGATGTATCTGCACTTACAGTGAAGGAGGATGAATTTGGTTGTGTTGGAAAGAAAACAAACATGATAGAAACCGTTGAAAGGGACTGGCCGGCCGTCGGTAAAAAAAAAGGTGTGAACGGGGCTTTAGGGCTTCATTTTAGTCTACGCCGTTACTACATCGACACGTTGTGAGCTTGTAGATCGGCTAATTTAACTATTCAAAAATGTTTTTCAAAATAGTAAAAAAAAAGTAGTTTAGGGATAAGAGGTTTAGCATGGACGAGAATAGAGCCCTAGGTCGACTAAGGTTTTTCATTAGACTAAATAGGACTAAAGGGCCGTTCAAACGTGAAGCGATTTAACGCGCCTATAGTTAATTTACAATGAGACCTTGCGTTGTACAACGCAAGCGTATTTACGTGAGCGCCGTCCCGTGAATGTGTTGCGCGCATGCTCGTTTCATGCACACGCCCGCGACTCACCAGACCTGGATTCTGTTTAGCTTTTTTTTACGCTTGCGTTGCCGCACCCCTCTTGAGCAGACCTGTAGCAGACCTGTCGTTGGTCCAAGCAACAACGTGTGCGTTCCTCGCTTCCCTTTTGAAAGGCCATTTAGACTAAATGGTGTGCTATTAAAAAAAATCTAAATATCTTGGAAAAAAATGAACACTGCACAAAATAGGGTGGCCAGGTTCCAAGTGGTTACAGTTTGATACTATAAAGAGCTGCACTGCATGCTCCTCCTGCCAGGTCTACGAAACAAGCAGTCAATTGAATATAAGGTGTCCAGAATGCAGTAGCATCCGTCGCTATGTTGGATGTATGTTAGTTTTAGAAGAATCAATATAAAGACCCAATTGGTTTTTAAATCATTACTGAAATAACAACGTAATTGTTCTGCAATGCTTTGTAGGTACCCTGCAGGCTCCTGCAGTTAACTGTTCCATGTGGGTCTCTGGTCAATCTGTCTACACGTTTAAATCTTAAGACACCTTTTAGCATTGCTTTTATCTAGGTTTTTGCAATACTACAGTATTTTTTGGTGTTTTTTTTAATGTATTACTTTATTAGGTTTTTCAATCTTTTCCTTTAAATATTTGAAAGCATATTATATTGAATTGCACTTGATGCATGCATGCAATGTGCTATGAATAGTGTTATGAAATATGCCATACAAATTCAACGTGATTGATTGATTGATTTATTGATTGATTGATTGATAAAAACTGCATACACTCACCTCTTTCGCTCATAAACAACTTAATTGTCCAGGGTTATTTAATCAATTAAATCAGTGCGCCCAGTCGATTTATAGCAACGGAGCACTTTTACCGACGGACCAGATGTTGTTCCAGATGTGGCTGTAGCAGCTAGATGTAGCGACTGGACAGCGGAGGGCCGTCTAACACAGGATCTTTTTTTATAATGAGACGGGATGATTTAGATCGCAAGTTATTAACGTTTTAAGATTTCCGTTGTCGTCAGCTAAACGGGGGGGGGGGGGGGGGGACATTTTCGATGACGTCTCACTGTTGCACAATGTCGAGGATTGCACAACAGGCGCTCCCAGGCTGTGGAGTGATGTGATCCATTTTCATATCAATAAACTTACGTTACTAATAGAAAGGACGATGAACTTCGTCCTGGGCGATTAGAAAAGGAGGAAGACTTTATTAAACCAACATGTTTCGACCTATACCGGTCTTCATCAGGGCTGATACCTTTGGACACAACTTTTGTGGTTACCTTTACTTTAGGCTACAGTATATCTGACCTGAATTGACTGTTTGCCAAGGATTTGTACTGAAATGATGTATTAAGCCTGTGCACTGACTCGTGGTCTGCAGTACTGAACCAATAATAATACCCAAAGAACACAGACATAAAAACATTGTCTGTATCATAACAAGATATCCACGATTCCACCTATATCGTTCCTATATTGTTTGAAGGATAGGAACTCTGGAGTCTGGACCCCATGACAGTACGAGAATAGCAGAGAAAGAATGAATAAGCTACACAATCTAAAATAAACGTGTCTCTGAGGCCACCTGTCTTCCCAATGTCCTTGAAAACTTCCTCACGTTTTGCAGGTTATTGTTGAAGTTGCATTTCAGCTCATTGTATCTACCGCACCAGGCAGCTGAATGGAGCCTTTCTTTCTAGCTTCAACATCAAAGTGTATTCATCTCTCTAGGGACAATTCCATTTGTTTTGAGCAGCTTGTCCACTGAGATATAAACAATAACATAACACGTAACAATTCAACGTGTACGAATAAAATGATCATAATCATTCCCAATTATTGTTCTCAGGTAAAAGTAAGTAAACACAGATGCTGCTGAACTGATTGCATTTCCTCGTTAATGAGAGAAGTTTGAAGAACATTCAAACTACAAAGAGGATCCATCTGTTTCCTCAACTCTATCTTCCTCCCCACTGTGTGGAGATGCAGGGCATTAACGTTCATATTCAGTGACAATAACATTATCAGAAACATATAAAGAGCTATATAGCCCTGAATGATCATAGCAGGTCTGTAACTCTTGAGTGAGTGTGTACACAAATGTAACCAAATGGACCCTTAAGGGGGTTCATGATATTGCAAATAAAATATTTGAGAATCACTGGCACTAGTAAGACTCCTAATATGCCATAGTTCCATAGTAAACAGAGAGTATGCACATCACATCACTTTTCCACCAGGACACGCCCCACTCATACTGACTGAGTGGCAAAATCACAATAATTCAGTCAGACAACTCACGATTAGATTTAACCAATATTTATTATAGAATGACAATACAAGTGTGCATATGATATTTATCTTGGCGTTCGGCTCTGCTGCATTTTCTCCCTGCTCCCTAAACACCATCATTAAACATTAAGAGCAGGGAGATAGATATACAATAAACCCCCCATGGGGAACAGAAATAACAGAGCCCACCGGTGGTGGTGGGAGAAAACATCACATAACAACAACCAAGGAAGCTCTGAGAAGGAAGGGAAATGGTCACGTGACTGGGCTGCGCCATGACACTTTCATGGACACTTTCATGGGAGCCAAACTCACACCGGAAGTGCAACGAATACATGGCAGTGAATGGAGCCGGCTGGACTAGCTCATAACAAACATTATTCATGAACAATTGAGACCTTTTGTAAAGTAATCACTTCTGGAAAATAACAGAAGACATATAACAGGTTGTTTTCTAATCACTTACGTTTCAATGTGCACAGAGTGCACAGTATATCATTTTATCTGAGGATCTAAACAGCAGCAGGTATCGTTTCTGACTCAGAAGTATCGCGAGATTTGGCTGCCAGACAGGAAACGGTGGGAAGTGTCGTGATACTTGGTGCGTTCAGAAATGTACTTTGTGCTCTTTAGATACCATACCTCTATAAAAATTACACAGTGTACACATCGAATAACAACACAGCACAATAATGTGTTACATGTCTTCTGTTATTTTCCAGAAGTGATTACTTGTACAAAAGGTCTCAATTGTTCATAAATAATGTTTGTTCATGAGCTGGTCACTGAGCTCTCATTGACTCCAGTGCATTCTGCCAAACTTCCGGGTAGTTTGGCTCCCATGAAAGTGTCCATGAAAGTGTCATGGTGCAGCCCAGTCATGTGACCACTTCACTTCCTTCTCAGAGCCTAGAATGAATAAAGAGGATGGTGCACGGAGGCGCGGCCTAGGCTCCTTGGGAGGTTTGCACATGTGCAGTGTAAACAGGAACTGCGATGATGGAGTGTTCCAGCAGAGGTGCTAGCATAGAGTATTAAGGTGCATGAGAGTTGCTGACCCGGAACTGAAATAATAAAAATGATATCACAAAAAGAGAATAGTACAAAGTAGATTTTGTTTTTATTTTAAAAAGTATATCAATTTCAACTGTGGAATTCTTTTTGTGTATAACAAAATCTGAAAGATAAAGGACAAGTACATTCACTAAATGTTAATGTTTTTGTATATTTTCTTTTGTGGATTTTCCATGTCCTTTAGTACATGTGTCAAACTTTTATTTTTGTGAAATGACAAAGGAACATATACTGTTCATTCAAGTGCTGTGGATGATACAAAACATTTGAAAAGGGAAGGGTGGCTGCTGTTTAATTCTCAACTGTTCTGGATCTCATTATTTACATCGCAGTTCCTGTTTACACTGCACATGTGCAAACCTCCCAAGGAGCCTAGGGCCCTTTCTGAAACCAGTCCCTTGACTTGAAGTGCTCTCGGGAGGTTCCCTCGTCAGGAAGTGCCCCTCCATCTGAATCAAGTTCCCTTGATTAGGGTGCTGGGTATAAAAAACTGTTTGGAAATACACTCGCCCTCCTTGTGCAGAAACAGGAAACAGACACCATTCGTTGCCATGGTTACCATCATGCAATTGTGTTACCTGTTATTTTGTTTGTACAGTTATATTGCATTGCATCGTGTATTGTGTGACATGGATTTCATTAATATGGAAAAAGGAAATACAGCGTGACTGTCAAAAATGACATGTCATAGGCCTATACATCCATGGTGTTTATAAATCATTGTTAAAAGTTTTTTTGTTTGTGTGGTTTCATTTATAGTTTTTCACGGTGGGGTAAATAAAGAGCCCTTGTGAACATCAGTTGGAGCGTTGCCTATTCTGCATCCGATGAAGATTGTTTAGGAGGAGTTTATTTATCAATTATTTGTGGTGGTACTTACATTTGTAGGTCACAGTTTCCATGCGGACAGAGAGCAGGGCTGCACAAGGCAATCGAGTCTAGATCGGCACAGACTCGCTCTTGAGGGCTTTATAAGCCACTTCCACTCAAGGCTGCTTGGTTTCGGACGACACTTAATATGGCGCAGCCTCGTGTGAACGCGCATATCGAGGGCAAGTGTGTAGGGCGAGTGGCGAGGAGCTGGTTTCAGAAAGGGGGTAGGCCGTGCACCATCCTCTTTATTCATTCTAGCTCAGAGCAATAACCAAGGAACCATAGCAGAAGGAAGGCAGGAGTCTAGAGAGCTAAAGTGGCCCGCCCAATTGGTCAGCTGACTGCCACATCAGCGAATGACGTGTGGGACTTGCACCTTAGAGTATATATAGGAATAGAGAAGGCACCCAGAGGAAATCTTGAGGCGAAATGGACATAGTGGCCGAATGAAGGTATTGCAGCCTGGCCCCAAACACATGAACGCGCTGTCCGTTGACTAACATTGTACATGTTCACGACGGACGACGCTCGTGCGCGTTCAACGGCAGCGCGTTCATGTGTTTGGGGCCACTCACCATTGCAATCCGTCCCAGAATGCACTCTGTTCCTACCAGGAAGGAGGAGTGAATCCGCCTCATGCGCTTTTGAGCAACTTAATGCAAGTGGATGGGAGGAGAACTCGGGTGTTTTCTCTATAGATATATAACTCTATGACTTGCACACACTGAATACACCCACATAGTAATGCAGCATATTAACCTCTTGAGTATAGTATGCGCGCAGCGCCCTTGAGCACGGCATGAACCCCCTCGAGTATATCTGACTGGATTAACTCTGCATGCTACGTATCATTAATAATACTCCTACACATCTTGTCCAAACATTTTGAGTTGAAAAAAAATATGTTAAGTGTGAGAACTGGTAGAATCGGCCCCAGGCCTGTTAAACGCAGAGTCTAGTTCACATGCCTATTACAGAACATGTTCTACTGCAGTAAAGTGATACAGCCATAATGCGTGAGAGATGAGGTTTACTTTCAAGGAATAGATGTGCTTGCTTTGCCAAGTCTGCATAGGGGGGGAGAGAGAGAGAGAGATAGAAGAGATGTGGACAAAGATTGCCCTGACTCCCTCTCTCTGAGGTTATCGATCGTCTGCGCCCTGTGTCTCCAGTATCACACAGAAACACTGTCTGCATCCATCACACTCTACAAATGTGTCGTTGGAAGTGAAACAATTGTTTATTGTTTTTTTGGCTTAACTCCCTTCCTGATGAAGTTCATCGATCGATAAGATTGATCATACCACACGCATGCAAGCACGCATGCACGCACACACGCAAGCATGCACGCACACACATTTACAACACTGTTTGTTCTGTAGATACATGATTGTGTTGATCCACAGGCCACTGAGCCACTGAGCCAGTCATCATTACAACTTTCAATGTGATAAATGGCCATTTGACTTTATTTGTCTTCTTAGCCAAATCCGCCTTTGGATTTCAGTGCGATATGCCACGGAGGTAGGCTATTCCATTTCCTTTGCCCAGCGCCACAAGCATCCCACATTATTGAATTCCTTCCTTGAATAGAAACGTCTTTCAATATTAAAATTTAAAAAAAAAATGACACTGTCAAAAAACACAGTTTCACCTAAACTCTGCTTGCTTCCTTGGCTTCCAAAATTGCTTGGAATTGACTTTTTCCTTCTTTATTTCTATTCTTTAATTTTGTTATGAATCACTAACTGAGTTTGGAGCAAAGAAAGAATTCACAAGTGGCCAAGATGATCTCCGGAGTTGTTATCATGCATCAATGAATACAGCTTCTGGCCCGGGCCAGCCAGCACGCCGACGTGTGAGCCAGGTGCGATAACTATATGGGACCCACATGGAAATGTCAGCGGGCACCAGATGGTTCTCACCTGGGTTGCCCAGGTGGGTTCTACCTGGGTCCTAGGTGGGCCCCACCTTGGCACTTGTATGTGGGACCCAAGTAAGTCCTAACTGGGCTAGCCCGTTTGGGCTTTAAGTGGGTTCTACCTGGGTCCTAGGTGGGCCCCACCATGGCAATTTATGAGGGGCTGACATGGGTCCCTTATGGTTTCAAGGTGGGCTGAACTATATGGGGCTCAAGTGGGCTTGTCAGCGGGCACCAGATGGTTCCCATTTGGGCTTGCCCATGTGGGCTTTAAGTGGGTTCTACCTGGGCCCTAGGTGGCCCCCCCCAGGCAATTTTATGTAGGACCCCCTATAACTGGGCTTACCCATGTGGGATTTCAGTGGGTTCTAGCTGGACCTGAGGTGGGCCCCACCTTGGCAATTCTGTGGGACCCATCTTTTTCCCATGGGATAGATGTGTGATCCAAGTGGGCTGTCCCACAGATCAAGGGGATCAAGTGAACACCACAGGCAAACCCAATTAGGCTTGAAGTTGGTTCTGACTGGGCACTGGTTCCTTTGAAAAGATGAAAAATGTTAGAAAAGATACCTTTGACAATTTGACAATTTAAAACATGACAACAAGATAATAAAAATAACAGTGAAAACTAGATAAAGTGCCAATCGGCACAGGTCTCCACCAGGATTCTTCCTCAGCCTAGTGGGAATATGCGTGCACAGTTTCATCGCAATCGGACGCTGCCGAGTTGTGGCCATTTGCTACTCCTGAAAACTGTAGGAGACAATCGTGGCCAATCAGGATGGAATATGACAAATCAAACAAACCTGTGTTGATCACATGACTATGGAGATCATGTGTACCGATTTGCGTGAAATTTGGATAAAATCTGAAGGAGTAATAATAGAAAATGTGTTTTACATATGTGGGCCTCCTGGTGGCGCTATAAAGAGCAGATGTGAAAAATTCCAGACAAAGGTTTTTCCTTGGCCTCTAGGGAGTTGGCATACAAAGTGATCCACATATTCGTGCAGTTAGAGGTAAAAACACTTTTCGGCCAGTTATAGCGCCACCTTGAGGCTGAGTTGAAATTGTTCATGTGGCATTTCGTCCTCGGCCTAGTGGGAATGTGGGTGCACAATTTCAAGGAAATCACGCGATGTGTTCATGATTTGCAGCATTTTGTTTGAAACTGAGCACTCCTGTGAACTTTGGAAGCCAATCTTAACCAATCAGGATGGAGTCTGAGAAATCTGAAAGACCGGTTTCGTTGAATGGCTGTAGAGAGACTGTGTACCAATTTGCGTGATGTTTGGACAAAATCTGTAGGTGTACTGTGCAAAAAGTTGTTTTGCACAAAGCGGCCTCCTGGTGGCGCTATAACAGGCCGTTCTGGACAGTTTGGGGCCGAGGTTCATCGTTGGCATCCAGGGAGTTTGTGTGCAAAATTTGGCATCGACCGGGTTAACGGTGGCCGAGATTAGCTACTAACGGACGGACGGACACACACACACACACACACACACACGGACGGACGGACGGACGGACGGAGTGCAAAACGTACTCTCCCCACATGCCTTCGGCCTGGTGGAGACAATAATAGATAAATAGAAATAAAGACAATGCACAAGGTTACTCTTACCCTCTAACACCCGCATTAATTTCTACTTGCAAAAAATAGATTTCAACCTTACTACTACTTTGTACTACTAGGACTAAGACTAAAACATATGTTAAAAAAATAAAAAAATAAAGTTTGATGAAAATTTTATAATAATTATATAATAATATAATAAATTAATAATTTACATTTTGGGGATATCTTTCACAATAATGAATAAAACATGTTCTAGACATTCTAATGATCACAAAAAAACATATATTACAATTATTTGACCTACTTTTATTAGGGTAAAGTCTTAGGTTAAAAAATGTTCAAAATTGCACAGAGTCCAGACATTTTTTATTTGTGTGAATTTCAGCCTCTGTGGGGGGTATTTATATGCAAATATCATGACCAATGGCATTGAAATGGCATCACTGATGCCGTTTAGGTGAAAAAAGAACAGAAAATAATAATAATTTAGTAATAAAATAATGGCATCACTGATGACGTTTAGGTGAAAAAAGAACAGAAAATAATAATAATAATTTAGTAATAAAATAAAATAAAATTGTTGCTAAAAAGCAACGCTGGGTCTTAGAGGTTTAAGGAAGGTAATGGCAGAAGTGTCAAAGTGCATGAGAAAAAGGCACACACATATTCACCAAATGTACATCTATACAGTATAATACATAAAAAAAATCCACAGGGACTAAAATATGGTAAAAACTAAAAACTTAAATAGAAATAAACACGAAGATAAAGTGCTGACTGTGCAGGTCTAATAAACAGCAAATGTGAATGCATACATATTTCATAACGAATCAGAAGTAGAAAATGTTGAGAGGCATATGAAAATTGTCCATTGTCCAAAATTGTTTTAGGCCTGAGGAAATATGAGATTCCGTTTCATGTTTCAGATGAATCTCAGCTCTGTGCATGAGAGTGTGTCTTTTGAGCCAACAGAACCAATACAAGCTTCACGACACGTATCCCCCCGAATCAATCAATTGTGTATTGCTTCCAGCGAAAAGGTACAATGATAACAGTAAATATAATAAATATACCATGATGTGCAAGTATTATTCACACTACTGATACAATGGCATTGGTAAATATTGGCCTGGAAGGATGGCGCTATACAGTTAGCCAGGAAAAACATGCAAAATGTTTAGACGTCTTCAAAAATACATCGGCACTTGATGATATCGTCGTTTTCAGGAAGAGACATTTTCATCTCCATATTTTAACAGTTTTTTTTTCCTGGTAACTTCACACCCTATACTCTTACTGTATAGATGATCTTACTGTAGCGTAACACAAAAGCATAATTAACAGATCCACCTCGAGTTTGTCAATCTGCTATTTTTGCTGTTTTTGAATGTTTAGCTACGTAGAAAACTATAACAGTTTTCAAGTTTTGGTCTTATGAGTTTTCTGCAGCTGCAGCCTTTCCAGAACAAAACCAAATGCCACGTCAACATAGAACAAACCCACAATCTCTGCAACAACATGGTATCTCAATAACAGATCAATACAGACGCTAGGCGTTCAGTTCAATAAAACAATTGGATGTATTTAAAAAAACTGTTTATACTGAGGTGAGTTCAGCACTCGGCACTGAATAAAACAGCCACAGCAGAGCCTGGGTTCCTTTAGAGCCAGCAGTGGTGGAAAAAGTACTCAAATATTTTACATAAAGTAAAAGTATCAATACTGCATTATAGAAATACTCTGTTACAACTTGTAAAATTCCGGAATTCAAAATGTACAAAAGCATTGGAATCAAAATGTACTTAAAGTACCAAAAGTAAAAGTAGCCAACTAATTTTGCAGGATGTCTCATTTCACGTTTACAAATGTACTGTACTGTACTAAGTACAGTACTTAAGTAAATGTACTTAGTTACTTTCCACCAGTGAGAACTTTTAAAAGAATTGCATCCCTCTCTCTGCAGGAGAGCGCTTCATTCATCCTCGCTTGGTATAGCCCACTCTTTCTAGATAAATTATTCCCACTAAAATAAGTACGAAGGCGGCCATGAAAAATTAAACGCAAGGCGGGGGCTGAAAGCTTCCCCTGTGCTGTGTGTTGTATCTGTTGTATTTTTCATGACGGTGGTGCAGGACTTTGATGATGAGGACATGCTGCAAGGCGCTCTGGCGGAAAGATGCTTCTTTCGGCCGAGACAATTCAGTCGACGGTCCAAACAGACCGGCCAGCAGAGAGACGAGAGAGAGAGAGCCGGCATGTCCAGATGGAGCTCAAACTGGATCACCTGCGAACCTCAGGGTCCCATATAGCCCCCAATCCCCCCGCCTCTCCTTTACCTCCACATCCACAGATGTTCACCCAAAGGTCTGCTGTTTATCATTCCGTTGTTGTGATGAGTGACTAAATATTACCAGGTCCAAACACTTACTGTACAACATTATAGAGACTATAACCACCGTGTCTCTCCTTTCCGGATTAAACAAAGTAATATCTCTCTTTCCTCTCAATAATGCGACCGCTTCCCTACACACCAGAACAGAAAGTAAACACAAGATATCCCATAATACTCCTCGTCCCAGCCTAAGCCTGCCAACACAGTTAAAGGAACAATCCCCCTGTATATACCTTAGGGTGAAGAGACTATTGCTACATTTTCAGTTACTTATTTCATATCATGGCTGTGGGGCAGAAACCTCTTATCTTTTTACTTTTTCTGGTGGTTTTTTGTTTTGTTTTTTTGTAACGCCCTGCTTGATCATATACTGCACATTCTCAACCATGCAAACAAGTGTGTGAGTGTAACATGTTTATTATATTTCATTTAACGTTACATGAAAAAGTTATGAGTCGGTCTGTTCTCAGCTCTGTCACCATCTGACTGTACAAAATTGCCTATTACATGCTGCTGTTGCGTCGCGTCTTGTGCATAATATATTTATTTAGGCCTACCGTTGTTTTCACCCATTCCCCAAACCACAGCTAGAGACCATCACAGAACCGTGAGATGTGCATTCCATGTAGTAGCTTTCAAGGAAGCAGATGGTGGGCCTCGCCTACATCTGTACATATGCAATATTCACCATGTATGGAGAAATGGGGCTGGCAGTGACAAGGCACTTCTGTCTTCGATCTAACATGCCTGTTTTGTCACATCGACGCTAAGTGGTAAGTTACAAGCTCACGATGCAAGCTCGTAGATTGTCTATTTCCGGCACACAGCTAAGTATAAATCATGCAGGCAGGCATCAACGCCATCAACCCCGTGCCATTAAGTGTCGACTAAATTTAGTTGACTGAAATCTTATATTTTCTCAACTAAAACTAAAACTAAAACATTTACTGTCAAAATTAACACTGATGTGGACTTCACAAACCACATACTGTATGATAGAATACAGAACCTTTTGAAACCAGTACACCAGTACAATACAGCATTAAAAGCTCTGGGTACATGTGGACAGACGGACACTTCCTCTCTCTCTCTCTCTCTCTCTCTCTCCAATAACGCAGAGACAGCTTGTTTATTTTTGGACCACAGTGCTTATATGAGACTATTTTAAGATGACCCCATGTTATTCTCCATAGAGAAATGTCTTCCATGAACCAGGGGAATCGAGGGGATGAGCGAGTAACGTCAGGACTTCAGCGCTCTATTTAAAACCACAAGCCTCGGTCGGCTTCAATGTTAACTGAAAATGTGTGTTAGCCACTTATACTGTAAACCCTCAAAGCGTGTACTTCTGCTGAGATAATCCAGGTCCAAACGCCACCCAGCAGAGAGATGAGAGAGAGAGCCTGTCCAGATGGAGCTCAAACTGGATAACATGCGAACCTCAGGGTGCCATAGCCCCCCCCCCCCCCAACCCGCCCCCTTTACCTCCACATCCACAGATGTTCACCCAATTCCTGCTGTTTATCATTTCATTGCTGTGATGACTAAATATTAAACACTTACAACATTAAAGGAGATCGGCGGTTCAGAGTTCCACAATGTTAGGAGGAGTGTTATCTGAATGAAGATGATATGTCATTGCTGTCGGGCAGAAAAACCTCTCATATATTATTTAAACATACTTAACATTCATTCATCCATTAATTTAATTACTTACTTGCTTGCTTACTTACTTATACTTACTTACTTACTTACTTACTTACTGCTTTAGGTTAAAATGTATAAAATCGTACCAAAGACCATAAACCTGGCATTTTGAAATGAGTGCTCAACAGGTATAGATTGAGCCCACGTACAATGTTGTAAATGTCCATGTATTTATTTACTGCACACTGACTTGATGTGATGCTTGTATCTCAGCAGGGAGGGAGGCATGGCGTGTGGTTTGCACGACACCACAGGAGAAACGTCGTTGTGGAACACGACGTCAAAAAGTCAGCCGTCAACAGAGAAAACAAGGAGCTCTCTGTTACTCCGCGTCACATGAATATTTAAAATCTGAGCAGTTGGAGACTTCAATTATGTGAGCTACTGAGCTGTAATGTCACGGATGATTATGAGAGCAGCAAAGGTTCACGGGCCGCTGTTTAGCTGACACGATCAATCAGCAGCTGCACGCACGCACACACACACGCACACACACACACACACACACACACACACACACACACACACACACACACACACACACACAGTCACACACACACACACACACAGGCATGTGTGTATAAACATGGATGAGTGGGTAGTGGGTACGTGCTTGCTTATTCATATTTCCTCATGTCTCTCCATCGTATAGTCATACACAGCAAGCTCGCACACACAACACAAACATGCACAAAATGTGTGTGTGCAAATACACGCAAGCACGTGCACACACTCACACGGCCATGCCCACCCTGATGTGTCTAATCATGCACACGGTGCAGTGCAATTGGCAGCTTTAGCCTCCTCCTTTACCTCTTTCCTATAATCTCAGGGGCTCTGTGGCAAATTACATCCTAACGTTGATGAATTACGGCACGCTCTCCACGATGCCAGCAGCTCCTCATACACTCCAAATCTTTTCCCCCTGAAGTGCATGAGAGTGTACTTTTCGTTAAAAAGACTTCATGAGAGAAAAATTATTATGGCATTCATTTTGCAGCCTACACCAGCTGTTATGAAGATTTATTGCCATCATTAATGTTAATACATTCTGGGCAGGAACCCCTTTGTGTTTTAAGCAATATGTTATACTTTAGCTATTGAGAAATAGCGGACCTACAAGCTCACAAGCTTGTATGCTATTTTAGAAAAATCGTGAAAATATGGCGCAAATCTTTGAATATATACATTCTTTCACAGTGAACATTTTTAACTTAAATCTTTGCTTCTGGGGGGTCCCTGGACCAACATATTTTCAGATGGGGGTCGGCGGCCAATTACATATAATTTTTGGAGTCCTTGACATGAAATATTGAGAACCACTGATATAGAAACACAGGGTTTTTCTGAAAACTGTCAGAATTTAGAAGACATTTTAATTTCGACGTCAGGTCTAAATGGGTTAATGTTAATACAGCAGCCCAGCCCTGTCATATTCAACACTGAGACGGTTGCAGGTCGTTGTAATTTCCTGGACCCAGCGTGAAATTTGTTTGACACTAAATCTAGAAAAATCAAGCGTCCTGCCGTAATTGCCAGTTGTCAGATTTATGGCGATTTTTGTTCTTGGGGCAACAGGGGTGCATACTTAGTTTAGACTAGTCATTGGTTACTGGTTAGACATGGGTTAAGGTTAGGTTTAGGTGTGCTGCCCCGTGGGAGGTTAGGGTTAGGGTGAGGGTTTGAGATAGGTTGTAGATGTAGGACTAATGACTGGTCTAACCAATGACTATAGTCTAAACCAAAAGCTGTCTAAACTAACCGGGCAACAACCTATAGTTTGTTGAGAGTTATAATGTGTCTTTTCATTTTGCACATCTAATGTTTTGTAATGGGCAACATTTTGAGCAACGTCTTGAGCCGGCGGCCCTTGTTTTGTTCCAGTTCCGAACCAACTTTTAGGTTCTGAACCAATTCATTTTCAGTGGAAACACTCTGAACTGGTTCAACATTAGGCTGGGAAAAACAACCGAACCAGTTCAACCCTGGTGAATTACATGTTGAATTACATGTTACCTGTGTGTGATCAGTGGGATCAATGCTCAACCCATTTAGACCTGAGGACGATTCTACAATGTCTTCTAAATCCTGACAGTTTTCTGAAAAACCTACAGTATGTTTCTATATCCGTCGTTCTCAAACATTTTCATTTCAAGGACCCCCAAAAATATATGTATTGGGCGGCTGCCAACCCCCCCATCTGAAAATATATTGTTCCAGGGCCCTCCCAGAAGCAAAGATTTCAGTTAAAAAACATTTGCTAATCTGAAAGAATACATATTCAAAGATTTGTGCCACATTTTCACGATTTTTCAAAAATAACTTGTAGATCTGCAAATTTTCAATAGCTAAAGTATAACATAATGCTTAAAACACAGTTGTCAAACACGGAGTTTACAATAAATGACTATAATTCCATGCAATTTTTTTCAAAACTGGAAACCTGGCAGGTTGGAAATGTGTCTTTGTCTGCACAGTGTCTGACCTGTGATGAATAAAACGGCATCATGTCGGCACTCAGGTGGCACACAACTCACCTTTTTAAACAGGCCTTTCCATAGCCGGCCTGATTAAATGTTGATTGCTCTATTTTGTCTTACTTTATTAGTGATTTAGTTCTTGACTTGTTTTAGTGACTATTCACTTGTTTTAATTGTATTGTTGTTAAAGCACTTTGTGACTGTAATTGTCTGTGAAAGGTGCTCTATAAATAAACTTTACTTACTTACTTACTTACAGTGGTGGTCAGGCACGTGCAGAGAGTGTTAGAGGCAGGGGCACTTTTGGCCCAAAATATAGCGAAAATAGCAGATCTACAAGCTCGCAACGTGGCACGCTGTGACGCGTTGAGAGCTTGTAGATCAGCTATTTCTGGGACGCCCCCAAGGGGAGGCATACTTTGGTGCATTAAAACGACCGGATTAAGGTTGGTGAGGGGTGTGTTAAAACGACCGGATTAAGGTTGGTGAGGGATGTGTTAAAACGACCGGATTAAGGTTGGTGAGGGGTGTGTTAAAACGACCGGATTAAGGTTGGTGAGGGGTGTGTTAAAACGACCGGATTAAGGTTGGTGAGGGGTGTGTTAAAACGACCGGATTAAGGTTGGTGAGGGGTGTGTTAAAACGACCGGATTAAGGTTGGTGAGGGGTGTGTTAAAACGACCGGATTAAGGTTGGTGAGGGGTGTGTTAAAACGACCGGATTAAGGTTGGTGAGGGGTGTGTTAAAACGACCGGATTAAGGTTGGTGAGGGGTGTGTTAAAATGACCGGATTAAGGTTGGTGAGGGGTGTGTTAAAACGACCGGATTAAGGTCGGTGAGGGGTGTGTTAAGACGACCGGATTAAGGTTGAGATACGGAAAATGCTGCGTTCAAGTTCAGGAGACTTCGGAAAAAGAAAAATCATCTGAATGCTGCCGGCTTCCGGTATGGCATGGAAAGGAGAAGAGGGCATTTGCATTTCTTTCACCATAGTAAATGCTGCATTCGTGGTCTGGAGAGGGCAGTTGTTTTACAGATGGGTAAAAGGGGGGCTCAAGCTCCCTTTGACGTCTATGTGGGGTGCACAGCACGTCCCTGGTGGTGGTGTGCCTTGGCACCACTGTGGAGGCTGTGGGTTAGGGTCACTGCGTGCAATCCTACAGGCTGGGGTTGCAGCCTGGAGTGTTGGTTGGGAGGAGTAGGACGAAGGCTCTATACGTCCTCCTGGTGGGGGCTCCTCACTGGCAGGTGAGTCAGTATAGGACACAACAGCAGTGACTAGTGGTGTCAAAAATAATCGATTCAGCGATGCATCTGGATTTGGCCGAATCGTTACCTCGCGAATGGCAATCACATTGAATTGGGAGTCAATGCAAATTTAGAGCAGTGTACAACACACAAATGTGGGGAGGAATAAATTGGCATAGCAACTGAATTGGGGAGAAAAAGGGTAAAAAGCATTTTATATTTTATTTATTTATTTTTAAGCAGTGTGTAGCCAACAGAGTTTGTTTGTTTGTTTGTCTGCAAAATATACATTTTCATGAAACTTGGTGAGAATGATCAATCTATAGGATGCTTAACCTCTTGAAGCCTATATAGCATCCCTATTCTGTGTTGAAATAGCAGATCTACAAGCCCTGATCTAAACATTGTATCCTGGCACACAGCAGCACAAGTCAGAATGTTCCAGAAACGGCAACATGGAACAGCCTAATAGAACCTCTGTTTGATTCTCTCTCAAATACTATTCTCCGCACTCGTTATCTTGCCCTTCTTGTTCCCATGACAACCAAATGAACACATCAGGTCTCCAAACAGGTGCCTCGTCACCCCCCCCCCCCCCCCCCCCCGTTGTCCTTTTTCTTCACTCAGCCTTTAATAAAATGATCAAGTCCGCTTTCCACTGCAGAGGCACGGTTTGCGTCAGAAAGACACCGACAGACACCGATTGTGAAAAAGTTGACCTCCTCAATTAAGAACTGTTGGCTGGCAGAGTGCAAATTGACCATAGCCTATCTATCACTGCTGTATTCTCAATTAGTGAGCACCTGTATCCACCCTGCAATCAGCACAGCACAGTGAGCGCACACAGTTTTCTGCTCATTCTGTACAGACCACAGCAGCGTGTGCGTCTCCTTGTTGTGAGTACTGATTTCTTTATGTGCTGTTGTAAAAGTGTTTGGAAATGTGTGCATGTTTTAGGCAGGTGATGTTTCTATGTTTAGCCAGTTGTATTTTGTTGATGGAAATTATTGTAATTTTATGTTTATGTATTTTGTGTGTTTGCAGAACCACACACACATGCTTTCTGTACAACTCAACGTTCTTCAGTAAAACCCTCAACCCAAGTGCTTTGTTGTTCTTGACCGAACCACCTGGAGCGGTGTAAAGCTTCCAAACCGCACTACAAAATATTTGGTCCTTCGACGCCGGATTTGACACTACTTCAGGACTAGAATGGAGCATCAATCAGGAGGACAGACCACTCGCTCCACCTCACCTACGTGCTCTGAAGGCTATCGGGTGGTGGATGAGTGCCAATCTGAGAACGTAGAGGAGCACCACCGCTATCGCGTGGTGGATGAGTCCCGACCAGAGGACGTGGACGAGCGCCACCGCTCTCTTGACCATCAGGTAGGACAATGTTCTGAATTCAAGTCTGCAGGGCGGCAGATATCAGACACTATAGAGCAGCAACAAAGTTGTGACGGGGACAGTGAGGAGGTGGAGGAATTGATAAACTATATGAGAGAGGTTCAAGGGCTACGAGAAGAAATTAAAACGTTAAAGTCATCCATCGAGATCAGACACATCTCATAGTCCACCCCCACGCAGCAGCGCGTCAAAGAGGGTAAGCAGAGAAAGGGAGGAGAACTACAGATTGCTAGAAGCTCCGGCTCACACCCCGCGGCATATTCAAGGGAGGTCGGACGACCAAGTCTACACATGATGGAGGAGGTGGCATCGCGTCTAAGCCGTCTTCACATTTCCAATTCAACTCATTACCCCACTTCTCATGTTTCATCTCTCCCTTCAGCATGTCATACAAGACCATCCAGTCCTCGTGGCCCATCACCCTCAATGGTAACCCCACTTAGAGAGAGACGTGGTTACGACGGTTCACCACACCGTGGTTAATACTCATCCGAGCGTCGCCCTGCTGCACCCGTCTCTCATCCAGTACGTGACCGCTACTACTCGTCTGAACATCACTCAACAGTGCCTGTCTCTCCCCCATGGCTACTATGCATCTGAGCGGCGCTACCACTCACCCGAGCGGCGCCACCACTCACCAGAGCGGCGCCACCACTCACCCGAGCGGCGCCACCACTCACCCGAGCGGCGCCACCACTCACCCGAGCGGCGCCACCACTCACCCGAGCGGCGCCCCCACTGGTATGGTATGGTATGAGAGATGGTGCCGCTCACCTGAGCGACATCGCCACCTAGCTGAGCGACGAAGCTCACACTCAACTTTTCCTTTTTACCAAAGCATTTTTATAGCCTTGCCCTTATGTTTTAATGTTCCTGTTCTTTTAGATGTTTTTAATGGTGTGTTGTTTCTTTTGCTTTTATTCACTGCTGTAGCACTTTGAGATTCTTGCGAATATAAAGTATGTTATAAATAAAATCCATTATTATTATTATTAACTGATCAACAGAGACACATCTCCCCTGACCGTCGCTCAGTGGCGCATGCCACCCACCAGCCACGTTCTGAAAGACAGGACTACTACGGTCCCTCCAGACGTAGTTACAACTCACCTGAGCATCGTCGTGCTACAGAAGTCTCTTATGATCATCAGCTCACATCCAGAAAAGAGAGCACATACAGAGGGCCCTGTCCCACCATCCCCAACCTTGTTCATCCAGAGGCCAGAGAGTTTTCACGCCTTCGACTCGCTCTGGAGAACGTTCTACCAGACAACACTTCTGAAAGGTTCAAGTTCCAGGTCCTTACAGATCATCTGAAACTGGAAGAGGCCCAGCTTGTTGCCGACTCCTACTGTAATTCCAGGTACCCTTTCACGGACACTATGAAAACTCTCACTAAGATGTATGGGCAGCCCCACCGGTTAGCCCTGCAGCACATTGCAGAGCTAATGTGCAAGCCTTTCGTATGTTTGAGTACGCTCGCTAGTGAGCATGCTCGAGCAGCTGGGGAGGAAAGGTCAGGTTGAGTTGGAATGTGGCTCGCATGTCACTCGTCTGCTGGGGAAACTTCCACATGACCTCAGGTCCAACTTTAAAAGGTTCATCCACCCTCTGCAGATCCCTATTCCTACACTCAATGACCTATCTGAGTGGTTGGAGTACGAACTTCAAATCCAGGAAGACATACAGTAGTGTGCGCCTCCCAAGTCAACACAGGAATGGGTCTGCACCTAAGAAGCTGGATCCCCCCAGTTACAAGAGCACCCCTTCTAAGGCCACAGTCTTTCTCAACACTGAGACCTCAGCTGACCGTGAGGCCAAGCAATTAGACAAGCAGTCACAGGGCACCCCAATCAAGAAAGAAAAGGCTAAACCTTATAGCCCATATTGTGACAACAGTGAACACTTCTTAAATGGTTGTGCCAACTTCAAGGGGCTTAATAAGGAGAGCAAGGAGAGCTGGATTAAGACCAACAACCGCTGCTGGCGTTGCGGCAGGGCACATCTGGCGGCTAAGTGTACCCTTAAGGCATTGTGCAAACTGTGCAATCGCAAACACCTTCTCGTCCTTCATGAGGTCAACGAGAGAACACGAGAACAAGAAGATAAGTCTCACAGCAGCACAACCACTGAGAATACAGCCTACCACGCCAGCTGTGAAACCCTCTACATAGACCGACCGACAGAGAGTGACAATGAGAGTGATGATGGCTCAGAGCGCATTCTTCTCCTTCATTCAGCCGCTCGAGCGCTTGGCCTGACAGGCCAGCCGGAAGACTTAGCCTTACGAACAGTGAGACAAGACGTGCAGATCCTTCACGGGGCGGCTGTGTCCTTTCCTGTATCCCCAGTCTGCCAACCGAAGAATGTCTATCATATTTCGAGGGCGTTCACAGCCAAACCCCTCGACCTTGCCGAGCACAGTCAACCAGCCAAAGCTATTCAGCAGCGATACCCTCACCTTGCTGGTCTGCCTCTGCAACAGTTTCACAAGGTACACCCTGTTCTTTTGATTGGATCGGACTGTCCACACCTGATTACCCCCATAGCACCTGTACGACTTGGTCCCTCAGGCGGGCCAGTCGCTGTGAAGACGCACCTTGGATGGACTTTACAGGGTCCGGCCCATGGACTTCGACACACGCTGTTGTCCCCTCAGCACTGCTTATTCGTATCTACAGCATCACCATCGGCTGAGCTCTACAGTCAAGTCGAGAAGCTCAGGCAGATGGATGTGCTACCCTATCGAAGCGAGAAAGTGGTTACGAGGTCCAAACAGGATCATGAGGCGATTAGCCTACTTGGAAGGGAAACAATGCAAGTCGAGGTCAACGGGGTGCAGAGGTACGCGACATCCCTCTTACGAATCAAGAACGTACCCCCCCTGCATGCACCCAAGGAAGCAGTGCTGCCACATCTCTGCGGAATTGAGAAGAGGCTGGAGAAGAATCCTGCTCAAGCTGAGATATACAAGGCAGAGATTCAGGACCTCACAGATCCGGATTCCTGGCATCACCAGGAGACCATTCATAACCCAGTGGATGACATAACATGAGGTAAAACTCTTCTCGAGCTGGCTGCCCAGAGCAGATGGAACCGAGGCCCTCCTTTCTTGAGCCAGCCCATAGATCAGCGGACGCAAGGATCAGTTCCTGTCATCACTGAACCAGAGGAGGAGATTAACAGATCTGCGTTATGTGGTCTCACTGTCCCTCAACCAAACCAGATCATCTCGGATGTCAGTCAGTTCAAGGCCTTTCCTGAGTATCTAAAGGCTACGGTCCAGCTTCTGCACGGGGCGGCTGCACGTACGGATGGAATCTCAGCTGCAGACTACAAGGAGGCCGAACTGATCATTCTCCGACAGGTGCAGAGAGAGAGCTTCCCCATCGAGCTCGCTCATATGAAGGCACAGAAGTCTGTGGCCGAGAGGCCATTCGTCAGCATCAACGCCAATGCACCGAATGCCGAAGATGGAGAGGACGCCCAGAGGTTCCAAGAATGGCTGACCTTCCTACCGCACAGCTGCACCTTTTGCGACCACCATTAGTCGAATCTGCCTTCCCACACTGCCAGAAGACTAACTCCCGGAGCCTAGCTGCCTTTCACCTTCATGGCCTTTTGGAATGTTGGCCAGCTCAAATATACCCAAGTACTGAGCTGAGGTCATGATGACCTCCTCAATTAAGAACTGTTGGCTGGCAGAGGGCAAATTGACCATAGCCTATCACTGCTGTATTCTCAATTAGTGAGCACCTGTATCCACCCTGCAATCAGCACAGCACACTCTAGTTCTCAAGCCTAGTTTTCTGCTCATTCTGTACAGACCACAGCAGCGTGTGCGTCTCCTTGTTGGGAGTACTGATTTCTTTATGTGCTGTTGTAAAAGTGTTTGGAAATGTGTGCATGTTTTAGGCAGGTGATGTTTGTATGTTTAGCCAGTTGTATTTTGTTGATGGAAATTATTGTAATTTTATGTTTGTCTTTTGTGTGTTTGCAGAACCACATGCTTTCTGTACAACTCAACGTTCTTCAGTAAAACCCTCAACCCAAGTGCTTTGTTGTTCTTGACCGAACCACCTGGAGCGGTGTAAAGCTTCCAAACCGCACTACAAAATACCGATCCAACACCGCCAACACAGACCAATTATTTCTTCCTGACTGTGGGTTGCTTATGCTAACGGACACAACGAAAAGACTTCAAAAGGGTTGATAGAGAAATTGTAGGGCACTTAAGCTGGCAGCAAAGTAAAGTATATATTTTTTTCCTGCTTGACAATACCAAGGATTTATACTTGATGCCGCGGTGCTTTGAGTTCTGAACATTAGACGAATGGTGATTTTGCTGCATGGATCTGAAGACAGTAATTAAATAAAAGAAATAATGAGACACTGGTGTCTGTGGTGACGGTCGGTTAGTTAGAATATGTTGGATGAGCGAGAAGTTCCAAAGCAAACTTATGGGCGAAAATGTGGTTGATTGTTTTCTCGCAGTGATCTAAGTTATTACCTGGCCAAACTGCTTTTACTCAGTGGAACTGAATTTGTGGACTGTTCGCAACAGCCTCCTTAAATTATGATTTTTGACCATTGCAAATAATTCCTTAAAGGGCACAGGAAACACATTATTATTGTGAATATTACAGAATATATTACATGAGCAATATATTTATTGGCAATGAATTGGATCTGCATTTAGGTACTGTGGCAACACTGGCAACACTGCAGACCAGTGCTGCAGTGTTCTCAAATGAATGAATGTAAAATGAATACCGTTCATCACAGGCAGGCCCATATCTAGGGGGCCTGAGTGGGCATACAGTACAAATTCACATTTGGCTAAATTCAAGGTTAACGAGGCTTTAACCAACCGCTCGAAGACTGTATAGAGGAGCACGATATGTTCGCTCCAGTGTTGTTTTTGTCGGCTATTTTTAAATTTAGTCTCAGTCTTAGTCCAGTTTCAATCACCGTTGTTAGTTTTTATCATATTTAGTCGAACTCATCCTTTTTTTATTTAGTCATGTTTTAGTCGACTAAAAGTCAATAATTCTAGTCTTTATCTTAGTCCATGAAACCGTTAATTTATTTGTTTAGTTTTGGTCAACAAAAACTATTGGCATTTTAGTCTAGTTTTAGTCTGACAATTTAGTCTAGTTTCAGTCGGAAAATTATTTTAGCCCTTTACTTTTTTATCAGCAGTTATGTTTCCATAATTCCATGATTCGCTCCAGTCTGAGGAAAACATAATCAAATCATCAAGACAATGTTAACCAGCCGCTGAAAAGCAGCGGGCGCATTACACATGCCAAAGGCCATCACATCATCCTGAAGGAAATGATCTGGCGTCACGAAGGCTGAAATCTCTCCGCCGTGTCAACGGAACTTGCCAATATCCTTTAAGCAGATCTAATTTCATGGCGAAGGCTGCTGAGCCTAAATTGTCAACACAATCCTCCATCCGCACCGAGGTTTAGCCTTGACAGCTCCCTTTCCGGACCCATCCATCTCACCACCATCTTTAGTGAAACAAAGTGCAATAATTCTTCCTCTGGTATAACCGAGCTTCTCAGATGTGCCCTTATGAAATGATTATCATTTGAATGGAGCATAGTTTCTCAACACATACTACTGAATTTTGAGAGACCAACCTGCTTTCGACTGGCGATATTTCTGGTAGAAGCTACGAACTCATTTCTTTTTTTTTTTCATTTGCATTTAGGTACTCTGAGAAAGCAAGGGACTCCAGATGAACACCGGATCCAAAACAACAGGTGGTAGCTGGGGCGGTGGAGGGTGAGCGGCATTTTCTAGCAAGGCAGCAGTGGTGGTGAGAGTGGCAGCATGCATCAGCATGAGCAGCAGCAAAACCAAGCAGGGATGAGAAGGGCAAACTTCCAGTTTAAAAAAACGGTCTGAAAATGACACTTTAAATTAACGGCTGCCAACAACTGCACTGAGTTTCTTGACAGAACTTTCTCTGCACATGTCTGTGCCAAGCGTGACGCTCATTATATCAATCAGCATGGGACAGCCAGAAGAAAATCAAATCATACAATTAAAACGAGTAAAGGCCTACTTTTCAAATCAAGTTGTCAATCATGTTTAGAGTTGTCCCGATCCAATCACGCGATCGGAAATCGTGATCAGGACATCCCTAGTATCAATATTCATGATTTTAGACTGTATATTGTATGTGATTTTGGATATTGTAAGTGTAAGTGTTCTATACAAATGTAAATATTCGGATCGGGAAAAATCGGTATCGGCAGATACTCCAAATCAAATGATCGGAATCGGATCGGAAGCACAAAAACGTGATGTCCCTAACTATGATCGTTCAGGTTGCCTACTGCTCCAACTGGCGTACTGTACTGTACTGTAAGACGTTTTGAATGGATTTTTTTCATGAAACTTGTGGAAGGATGAATTGGTCATGATGAGAGAAGAACTGATTAACTTTTTGAGTGCCCCAAATTGGTTGTTTGCCAGTTTGTGTGGCTTTTCATGAAGAAATAATGGATTCACATAACAGCGGTCATAAGAGTTAAACCCTACACATTATTGGCCCAATAAAGCAAAACGAGGTGCTGGAGAGGCGCTTTCCAGCCACTGAACAAATGTATTGATGAAATGTGTAAATAGCACATCTTGACAGAATTGAGATAGCGGAGGTGTGCACTCTACTGAGTGCAGGCTTTCTAGTTTAATGATATTGTGGTTCCCACTTTTTCCACGATCTCTGTTCCAATTTAGTCATCATTATAATCCCCCCATCTAGTCCCTGTTACTGCCTATCGGTGGTGTCATGTGTGGCCCCATGGGGACGACAATTGCCACCCCTACTAGGGTTGGCATTTAACCATGAATTCAGTTGCTTATGCATATTTTCTCCACATTTTTTGTAGATTATTCTTTAATTCATACCAGTGTTATGATGGGCATTGATTTGGAGTGCTCCTAAGTCGATGCCGGTTCCATCCATGTCTATGTGGCATGCTGTATGATGCACAGATGAAACTTGTTCTGGTTAATGCAATGATAAATGCTAAGAAAATCTGTAATACGAAATAACACAATAAAATAAAATGCTACCTCGATTTAGTTGTCTGCTCCTACTTTGGGGTTTGACCCCAAAGCCTTCTGTAAATAAAAATGAAAAGTGTGAAGTGAAGTGAGGGGTGCTCTTATACATCATCGTACAGTACATCACATTCAACAAACACATTCCGTGCTCATACACACATACAGTACACACAAAGCTGTGCATAGGAGGCCCTCAAAAACAATAACATTTGTTCTTTACCCATTCAAATTGTTATCGACAACTACAATCTCAAATCAAAAGTTGTTGTTTTTTTAAAACCCTTCTTGGGAAACGTCACTCGCATTTTACTGAAATGTTGACTTGGCGAAATGTGAGCCGTAAAAAATTGAATTATTTACTTTTACTTCAAGTGCCTCAGGGTTAACTGGGAAGTTGTATTTTTCTTTTTAATACCCCTGACTCCTGGAATGTCCTTTGATGCCCTTTAAAACTTGATTCTGGGCCATCTATTGCATCTGTTTGTAGAGCAATGGTATATTTTAGTATTCATAACTGTTCTTCATGTCTGTGTTTGTCTCATTGATGTTACTGTTGTTTATATTGTTCACTGGAAGTCACTGTGAATGAGGGTATCACATAGGCCTACAGTACAAAGGTTTCAAATTAAATGAGTTGCACATAATGCCTCAGGATATGGTGGTATTGTTTCACAACACATTTTGAGTTATTATTATATATTGTATATATTACACCCATGCCATGGTTATACAGAATACAGCAGTTATTAAACCTGACACATTCCAACACAAGGTTCCCCATGCAGGGACCTTTTTTCATGTATAAAAGATGTTGACGAATCGTCACATTGCTTTCTTTTCAAAATATGTTTATTCAGGTTTTTTTGTAACAGAAGCCCAGGGGCAAGTATTAAACAGACATATAAAATATAAAAATAATCAATCCCCCCCACCCACAATCCCAAGGATAGTCGGAAAAACAGTCTGGAGGAAATAAAAAATAAATAAATTGCTTGTTCACATGTTTTCAGTCTGAGACGTGGTCTCACTCTCAACCAATGAGGAGGTCCCATCCTTATAAGGAACGATGTATCGCAAAAGGGCAACGGTATCACAATATTGTCAATATATCGATATCATTGATAGATCGTGAGTGATATTGACTTGTTACTTGTTAGTATGCAGTTTTTTTGGATAATGTTTTTGTTTTCAATGTTGCAACACTTACAATATAGAATGTGACATTTTAAAGGTGATATCGTATATCCTATCGATATTGCATAAATACAGAGATATGACATTTTTTACTTTGTCCATATCGTGCAGCCCTACTGTATATTTCACCGTCCTTTATGTTCAAAACGGAGCAGCTCTGTAATTAAAATCAGGTGTGTTTGGTGGAAGGGGCAGCTAATTGGAATCAAACAGGTGATATCCATCATGTTGGTGTCAGCCAGAGCGTGCTCTATCTATGTCATGCACGCTCACGCAGTACGTTTTGCCAGAAAGTAATTAAGGTTGGCCTTTTAGGACTTCATAAGAATACATGTAGGAAATCAAACAATTGTTGTCTTTAAGCCCTGCGCCAACCGGATGTCTTAATTGGTTCCCTTCTAATGGTGCCACTTGAGCCCTGCTGTGACAGTAGCTGCCTGGCTTCCATGATGTCACCTCATTACCCGCCATGATGTTCTTTGACAGCAGCCCCATCCATGTCACCTCATTAACCGTCATATGAGGAACCACTGGTTCACAGACGCTCCTCTCTCTGTAAGACATCAATGCAGAGCTGCTCTGTTCCCCCACTTTGAAGTGAGTTTCAAAAGCACATCAAAGGCTGCCGGTTGAGATCCATGGATGTCACTTCTCATACGGTTGCAAAGCATTTGACACGTTGGACTTTCCGAGTCCTCCTGTGGAATAGACTGGAATATATATTGTCATTGTTTTCACATGCATATCATGGTATAACGCTGACTTCACTACTGCCCTGATTATCATTACATTATAGGAGATTTACAGCTAGGTCTCATTCTATGTTATTGACAAACCCTGTGGAAATGGATGGTTATTGCATTGAGAGAGAGAGAGACTGCCAAACTTAATGTGTGAGTCTACAGAAGCTGCTATTTAGAGAATGCAATTTATATACGAGTCATTCTCATTATCTGTCTCCACTGGTGACATCAATCCTCCGCACACCTTCTGCAGCGAGCTCAACCCTGTCAGTCACCTGTCACATAATGTATGTCTGTCATGCACGCCGCACACACATACACACACACGTTAGTTACATGCTCAGGTTTTAGAATAAGCTGTTAGGAGTTTAAGCACGATCGCAAAGCGCATTGCAGTTCATGAATAGTTAATAGTTTGTTTAGACGGACCATAAATCGGAATGCTATAAATTATATAAAAACCTTCCACCAGGATTAATGGTGGTTCAATAAACAGTGATGATTATACTGTGTGCTTTGTGGAATTGTCTTGGGCGAGTCTCTCCTATATCTCGTATCTAAGATAAGGCAGTAAACCTCCCACTCCTTCTCTCAGGAAGGGACGATGGACAGGACTCACTTAAAGATGGAAAGTTTGTACTTTTTCTGTTTTGCATGTGTCTATGCAGTTAACCAGCTCAGTGGCCTTGTTAATCTTGAGCCCGCGGGGGCAATGGGGCTCAAGAGGTTTTAAAGAACCGGTGGGTGTGGCGGCTGTGGCCACATAAAAAACATAATTTTAACACTTTCCTGTACACTTTATTGAAAGATATCTTCCTACTGTATATAATCATCATAGTACCTGATGATCATGTTTTAGGGCGGGGAAAAACACAGCACTCCATCTTTAACAGATGGAGATGGACATAACCTGCATTATTTTTTTCTGTCGTTCCGTCGTGTCATGTGTGTGTATTGTATGCAGTTCAAGTGAGAAACAACGGGCGAGGATCAGCCGGTTTGGGGCCGCGGGGGTGTCGAATGGGAAGGGATGTGGCAGGGGCAAGTGCGCAGGGCCAGTGTGTGTGTGTGTGTGTGTGTGTGTGTGTGTGCCACACTCATTGATTCGCCCCATGAATCACAGAGCAAAAGTATACCATTTATTATGTAACACATTGTATAGTACAGTGTACAATCTCCCACTTGCATAGAACATTCATTAAAATGCATCCACACATTCATTGCATTGATTGAACTCGTCTCTCTCTCTTGCACGCACGCACGCACTCTCTAACACGCACGCACGTGCGTACGCATGCATGCATGCATGCACACACACACACACACACACACACACACACACACACACACACACATGCACACATGCACGCACACACACTCTGGAGCCTGTCATCATCACAGAAACCTGTGAACATTCCCACATCTGACGATCACACTTCTTGAGAAAAGCTTGACCTTTTCTTTCTTCCTGTGACAGCTGCCCCTGTCCACTCGTATCCTGACATTAGACAAGCAGGGCTGAGGAGATGACACATAGGGGAAGTAAATTGGCCATCACACTCTGTGATGGTGTGGTCAAGAAGAGGACCTAGCAGCCATGTTTGCTCTTCTCTGGTTTCCGCGGGAGCAGGAAGAAAAGGACAAACTCACAGGCAATCAAAAAGTGTGATCCTATATTCTGCCTGCATGTTCACAAGATTCTATAGCCTGGACCCTTTCTGTGAGATACTGTGACAGCTATAGGTATCTCAAAATGACATGTGAGAATTATTCAAACTTGCAGTGGTGGACTGTCACAGTACTGTTATTTACTGAAAACTTGTAACTAGTTACTGTTACTAGTTAATTATTTTCAAAAGTAACTCAGTAACTTTACTGACCAGTAAGACGCCTTAATATAGGCGACGGGCGACCGAATGGCTTACACACTCTACCGGAATAATGTCACTTCATTATGTCAGCACTGTCATACACGGTGCCACGCAATGGGCAGAAGGAAATTGCGGGATTCGACAGCCTCCACTTCATGTTTCAGCTGTGTTTTTAACGGCACATGTAGACTGTAGTAACGGATGGTTACACATTGTGGACACACGCACACCCAGGGTAAATAGTATGTGTAGTAGATGGCCACACATCGTAGACACACGCACACCCAGGGTAAACAGTATACTGTAGTGAGGCTCATAATATTATGCACATCCCCCCCGCCTCATATAGTCTCCGACTGTCCGACACAGCGGAGAGAAAAATATGAGGCCAATGTGAAAAGGGCGGGATATATTCCTCAGCCTAGTAGTCTGTGAGTTCACGTAAATTGCATGCTGCGTTCATGATTTGTGGCTGGTTGTTTCAAAAGGGCCAATCCAGGCACACTCTGAAAGCCGATTACTGACAGAAAAGTAATAAGAAAGTAATGTGTTAACCAAAATAGGCCTCCCAATAATGCCCTTCAAGTTTATTTCAGTACTGTTATTGCATTGGAAAATGATATCTGTTTATCAACTTCACATGCAAATTTGCAGAACAGGGTTGGTCTAGTCCCCACAAGATAGACTAATCAGTAATCACACACAGTTCCTAGGCTAATGCTGCTACGCCAATCAGAGCTCAGCAATATTACATTAGCACTCAAAGCTCCCATTAGCAGTGTAAGTACAAAAGTAACAAAATATACTTCACGTACCAAAATGCAGCATGTACCATTTTACAAATTCAACGTGTATAAAAACATTTTGAAAATGGCATGCATTGTGAGCTGCTATTTTCATATAGCTGAAGACTATAGGGCTTAGGCTTAACATTTGCCTCTGATGTAGTGGAGTAGAAGTAAAAATAGTTTAAATTGGAAATACTCCAGTGAAGTAAGAAATACCTCAAAACCTAGTTACTTTACACCACTGCCTGTTCAGTGACACTGTGTAGACATTGTTCAAGTTGCCCAATATACAAAGATTAAGGGAGGCAATTTCCCTGAAGACTGAAGAAATGCTTTCATTGACATTTTTAGGATGTAGGCTATTATGGGGGATTCAAGCCAGTTAGCCAGATAACTGATAATTAATGTAGCCGTCTGAAAGCCTTTTCAACTGCACAGAGAGAGAAAAACGCCAACACTATAGACTCTTATACACAAAGGCATACATGCATGCTAGAACAATCTGGTGGATAATGGATATAGAACAATAAGGAGGTATTTTGGGGGCTACAGTATAGCCTTATGTGATGCAATAGAATAAGAGTCTCGAATGGCAAAGCAAGGAGTGGTAGAAACAAACAACCTTTTGAAAATAATAATTATAAAAGATTAGCAATCATAAACCTGCGCTGTGCTCTTTGTGCAAATAATTATGTGACCTGTAGTTTTGACGCTTCAGTGCATGTTTCCATCAGTGGCAAAATTGGGCGAGGGTGGTTGAATGACTGAAAAAGTTATATGAATCCAATTTGTTGTTTGTTTGTTTGTTTGTTTGTTAAGTTTGTTTGGGTGTGTGTGTGTGTGTGTGTGTGTGTGTGCGTGCGTGCGTGTGTGCCTGCCTGCCTGCCTGCCTGCCTGCCTGCCTGCGTGCGTGCGTGCGTGCGTGCGTGCGTGCGTGCGTGCATGCGTGCGTGCGTGCGTGCGTGCGTGCGTGCGTGCGTGCGTGCGTGCGTGCGTGCGTGCGTGCGTGCGTGCTTGCGTGCGTGCGTGTGTACGTGCGCGTAGCCCCGCCGTTAGGGTTCCTTGGCCTGGAAAACAAAAACATTTTGTTTCTGCCATTGATTTTGTATATCAGGAGTATTTGTGGTAATGAAGTGGGGATGTGCTGCTGTGCCTCTGAGCAAACAGGATAATGACTGCTGCTCACAAAGAGACATGAATTATTCCTTCTACAAATGGTTACAAATTAGAATTTTTGAAGCTCAGTATTTTCAAAGGGCCTCTGGGATATCTCCAAAATCATTATTTCAGTCAGGACAACTCAAGAATGGATGGAATATATATTGAATATAAGATGAGCAATATTTATTATGGTTTGGCGATGTATTGGATCTGCTTTTTAGGTGCTCAGATCAAGCGCATCAGTCCCGACCATATAGGGACTCCGAATCCCCCGTACCTAAACAGTAGATCCAAAACGACCGGTGGTAGCTGGGGTGGAGGTGGGTGAGCAGCAGGTTTGTATACAGCAGCGCACAGATATAGCAGCAGCATGCAAGCAAGCAGGAGGAGGAATGCAAACCTCCGGTTAAAGTAGCCGGTATGAAGATGGAGTGAGTGACTCATGCGGATGAGAGCGTGATGCTGAGGCGGCCCAATTAACAGCTGGCAGCGACTGCACTGAGGTTCCCTGACTGAACTTGCTCAGTGCATGTCTGTGACAGGCACAAATGCTCATGACCACTTTTGGTCATCTATCATTTCCGTGCCTAAAGAATGCAGGGATAAATGGAACAGACGTGGCCGTCTTTGGTCTTACAGCTTCTTGCAACTTCCGTGAATAAATTCGAATGCAGGGATAATTGGAACAGACGTGGCCGTCTTTGGTCTTACAGCTTGTTCTGGAACCTGACCTCTTTAGTTTGGACTCTATGCACCACCTTGGTTGGTTTGTGCTATTTCTTTCTCTTTTTTGAATGGTATATTCCAGGTGATGGTATGGTCCAGTTTAGGTTTGTCAGGGGTAATTGAAAGCAATTTAGTTCATTCCCTCATGGCATATGAGAAGCAAGCATGCAGCAGAGTGTTCTCCACAGCTCTCCAACGTTATGTGTTTTGGTGTAGATATGTCTGTAAGTAAACTCAAATGTGATAATGTAAAACTGTCAAAGAAAATGTGAACTAGTCAATTTAGTTGTCTACATGTTGGTCTACAGATTATCATGTAACATGTTAGCTACAGGAGTGTGATTGCATCAGCTATGTGTAATGTTTTCATGTTTTCTTTGAGTGTTTTTCTAAAACCCATGTCTTTGTTTGTTTATGTTTTACAGTCTTACAAATATCCAAAAATCTACAGTAAAGATTATTCTTCCCAAGAAATGTCTTTATTATTGGAGTTGTACGCTATCTATCTAGCCCTGCACAGACACGCAAGTGCGAGGACAGAATACAGCTCCTTGCAACTTCCGTGAATGACTACAAAGCCAAGATTATAATAAAGTATAAATGCAATTAATCTGCAATACACATAACACAGTAACAACCACTTGAGCCCAATGATTGACAGGCACAATCAGTTTTCCCAGCAACTCACCTGCTGTTGTGTTTATTTTTTCTATGTCAAAACATTCTAACGATGGTTGGTTTATTTGTTGATTTGATCGACTTTGTGTTTACGGTACCGTATGTCAGGTAGCTGTCCATGGTGCTGATGGCTTTTTATTTTACCTCCCTGCTTTCCTTTCCCAACACAATACTGAGCAACTCATTCGACTCTCTCTCTGTGTGTGTGTGTGTGTGTGTGTGTGTGTGTGTGTGTGTGTGTGTGTGTGTGTGTGTGTGTGTGTGTGTGTGTGTGTGTGCGTGCATGCGTGCATGCATGCGTGCTAGTAGCCTAACTAGTGTTCAATAGGGCATCTAAGCATACACTGGGGCATGTCATAACATTACGCAACTGTATGAAATAATATAGTCAATTTGGCCCCTATATGTTAATCTAGGTATATAACAAATTCATTGTTGCTGTCGTGCAGAAACATCTTGGGCTGTATTTTGCGTGTCTTAAGTACCAGGTCTTATTCCCTAACTTGAGTAAACTAAAGACCTGGAGGCGTGATCAATGCCATTTGGCTATTCTGAGTGGCCAAAGAGCATTGATCACGCCTCCAGGTCTTTAGTTTACTCAAGTTAGGGAATAAGACCTGGTACTTAAGACACGCAAAATACAGCCCATTATCTCCATAGTCTAACTTTTCATTTATCTTTTCATATATCTGTCCCTATGATAAGAGTACCAGTAGGGGCAAAGGTGGCGCTGTTGTGCTAGAAACAGAGAGAGAGAGATAGTGTTGCACTGTTCCCTGCTAATTAGAGAGAGAGAGAGAGAAAGGTGCAAAATGCTAATTCCCCCACACAGTAACTCTGTCTTCTTTTTTTTTTAATATCCGCAGTTTTGAGCTTATGTATAGATCATGCTACTTTTTCTACTTTTGAATTTGAATCCTGAAAATGAGTAGGCCTAGTTTCTGTCGGGCTTCCACCTAACAGTCACAGAAGCAATGTTTCAGGTCACATAACAGTAAAAGATGTCATCGGTTCATGAATCAATAAATACAAAAATAATAATCATTCTAATAATGCCAAAGCAGTTTGGATTCAGCTGCAATTGGAGGCATGCTTTCCTCATCTCATTTACACATTGGGCCGTGGATAGAATAGCCTGCCCTTTGAATCCACCCAGGCGGTATTGATCTGTTTTCAGCATGTTGTTCTGTAATTGCAGACTAAAAGGGATTAATTAAAGGGCGCAGGGAGGGAGATCTTTTACATGGTCAATAGCATTGTATGCTTAATCGAGAGAAGATACCCAAACCCATGCTATTTAGAAATGCTGAGATTCTATTTTAAGTTATGTTCTTCCCCGTATAAATCTCACCCCGTGTCACCTGAGCATCATAACGATATTACTCAATTTAATTCAGTCAATACTTGGAGGAACAACCTTGGAGTAAAGTAGGATATAGTATATCTGTCTATAAAAAAGGTGAATATGTGAGTGGTAAATGAGTGGTTTCCAAACTTCTTGTGTCCAAGTTAAAACCTCCAGGCTCACCTGTAGTCATATCCATTCTCCGGACAGAGAATGACAGGCTCAAGCATCTCTCCTCTACTCACTTGACCCCCAGAATCATCAGATTTAACGGTCACTATAATCATCGCAGTAGGTCACATTTGAACGAGGAAATAGCCATATAGAAAAAAGACAATATAGCAGCGTCATGCAAATTGTCCTATAGCATGATGGCTGAAGCAAATGTATCAGCTTTTATAAAATGCTGAGATCAAGGCGATCCATCCTGTCCTATAAAGAAAGAACTAAACTCCATTACGTGAAACACTGGGAGGGGATACAGTAAAGAATTAATTAACAGACTTCAAACACCAGATTAATCGGACCGTGCAGGAGCTATCAGGGGTGAATTAAAAGCTACAACAACATGGGTTGACGAAGTGTAGCGACGTGTGTAGCTGACGTAGAAGAGCATTAATGGCGAGGTGGAGCAACGTGTAGCATTGTGGAACACTCGACCAGTGTTGTTTTTGGCAGCAAATTTTGATTTTAGTTTTAGTCGTAGTCTCTTGAATAGTTTTCATTTAGTTTTAGCCACATTTTAGTCACCTGGAATGTTTTAGTGTCTAGTTTTAGTCGACTAAATATTATAAGATTTTAGTTGACTAAATCTACAGTTGATTTAGTCAAACAAAATGTATTTTGGCGGGCCTTGATGCCGTCATAATGGCTGATTTTACACTTTACACTGAAAATAGCCGATCTGCAAGCTCACAACGCGTCGCAGTGCGACACGTTGTGGGCTTGTAGATCTTGTAGATCGGCTATTATCAGCATGCAACTAATCGAAAAATGACTTATACTGGATCTCTTGTCCACTAGTCCCTTCCTAACATTTTAGTCTAGTTTTTATTTGATGATGAAATTGTCAGTATATTATTTAGTCTTAGTTTTAGTCATCATAGCTTAGTTTTCATTTAGTTTTCGTCACTGAAAAGAGGTAGTCGACGAACATTTTTTGTCTTGGTTTTAGTCAACGAAAACAACATACATATAACAACGAATACATATAACACTCAACCACTGGTTTACATAACCCCATTTAAAGGAATAAGGTCAATTCAAAAATTAAAAGGTGAAACATAAAATAATATTAGTTAGTTAGGAGACATATCTCTCAGACTCCGAGTATGAACATTTTTAAAAGATGGGTTTTGTGAGCGCATTATATTTTTCTCATCAAAACGGGATCAGCCATACTATTGTCTGACAGATTAAACTTTCAATTGATAGCTCAAATAAGGAAGATAAGGAGGGACTTGACATTTTAATTTAAAGGTAATATAGACAATAAAGAGGTGACCTTATTGAACATAATTTAGTCATTTATCAAAAAGTAAATCTATTCATTCAAGAGTCAGCCTGAGTGATTAGCCTATAATGTATGTGGAGGAGTTTGAGTTTCAGTACAAAAGAGACAATGCATTTATATTCGTCAGTTCTATATATTGGCAATAAGATGTGGTTGTCACACCTTGTCTCAAGGCACACCTACCTGCACCTCAGCACACCATTTTTGAACCAATGTGCAACAAAGGTTTACAAAAAATAAAATAAAAATAGGCCGCTTCCAGACACACATGTACTGTTTCTGCTGGAGTGTCGATAGGACACATGCCAAGGAAATCTTGGCATCAGACACGAAGGGCTGAACACTGGATCTGTAATTTGTCAATGTAACATGGACGCTGACTGGGGTGGGTGTGGGGGGGTTAGGGGCGGAACTGGTGGTGCTATGGGGTGAAGAGGCGTATAGGAGTGATGGATGGGGACAGGGAATCAGTCCTGTCATGGCATAATTACAGCAGTCTGATGGGATGCATTTGAAGGACGGGGGACTAGAGAGCAGCGTGGCTGAAATGATTTGTGCGGAAACAGGAAACCGTTTGGCAAATAAATGATGTAACGGTGACAAGACATCCCTCTCTTCCTTCCTTTGCATGCATCTTTATATGTTGCACGCAACAGTCAGGGTGCATGTGACACATTAGAGTGCCATTAGGTAGGCAGTGCAGTATACATGATACAACCCATTTGGTTTGTTCATTGACAATAGGCAAATGGTTGAGGATTATATAGGAGGCAGTGAACACATGAGGCCGTCACACGATGCATTAGCTTGTCTAGAGCTTCCAGGGTTATTGAGCTTTGCAGCGTGTCGATCAGCATGTCCAGGTTTGTGAGGGTTTACTGTATAGGTTTGGATCTGGCCAGCAAACTCTACATCTGACCTCACTGACACCAGATTAATAGTTTAACTCCTGCTTCTCAACTGTGCCGTATTAAGAAGCTCTGTTGTTTCAGCGAGGTCTCTCCCACAGGGCGTCCTACTGGCATATATATAAATAAAAAATAGCCAATATATAAAATAAGGTGCTGTAGGTACTCGCACGTTAATTTGTATTAACAAATCTTGTTTACAGTCAACAAGACCAGCTGTGTATGACATGGCTGATACAGCACCAATGTACAACATCCCATGTTTCCAGTGACCTTCGACTGCAATTGTCCAAAAAGTGTCACCTTGAGACGAAACTTTGTGGCTCCTTTTTTGGGACGAGCGTATGAATATGAATACTGCACGAAAAATGACCACGACAGTTCACTGAATATAGGACAAGAAACATTGTCTTATCAGAGAGCATGGTATAAATTATTCATGTTAACATTCTCAATGGAACTACAGTACCTGGTTAAATAGAATTTTAATAAGTAAAATAACATGTAGAATCCTATTCGCACTATATACTATGTGCTGTAAAAGCCCTTTTGCTTATATATTCACAAAGTATTCCCCAGAACGGAACTGCTGTTGAAACCAAGCATTTCATTTCTGGACATGTCTGGCGTATTAATGGTTTTGAGGACAATGAAATGGTAGTCATGGGAGCTTCAGTTATTGCTTTGCTATGCAACTATGCAGTAACTGTAGATATAGATTCATGCATAAATGTGATTCATGCATTAATATGCAATACTTTTTTTAAGTTTCATTACGGCCCCACGGGCAAACCACCGAAGTCTGGATGACCCTTAAATGACCCTCTCGGCCATTTTAACGAGACTTGAGTGACAAGCCTCATTAAATCTGTAACAAAGAGCCACGTCACCTTCCTTGTCCTTTAGCGATCTCTCTGAGTCAGTCTCTGGTACTCTCTAGTCTCAACCACTGCCACAGCCCCTGTAGTTGGCCTACTAGGGCCTGTGTGTATTAGTTTCGCTCAGTCTCTCTCTCTCTCTCTCTCTCTCTCTCTCTCTCTCTCTCTCTCTCTCTCTCTCTCTCTTTCTCTTTCTTTCTTCCAGACGGCAGCAGTTTGGCTTTTGCTTTGCAGTTTGCACCATTCAACACCCCACAATACATTTACCACACATCCACCCACCTACACTACTGATTTCACTGATGAACTCACCCCGTATCATGTTGAAGCTTCAAGTTATGGTTTATATTGTAAATAAATATAGTTTGGTGCACTTTTAAACAGCCGTGTGTCTTCCTCCTTTCGTTATGGCCTAAGAGCCGGGTCATCACAACCACACAGTCAAATCTTTACTTGATATCATTGCATCACAGGTGTGTATCCACTTTTTACCAGAGATGGTGAAAAGTGGGTGAAAATCTTGTTCCAGATTTCCCACCAGCTGCATCTTTACAGTATGAAGAAAGGAGAAAGGAAACAGAGAGAAACAGGTCATATACTGTATGAGCAGTGTCTGCACAAGGTATGATTTACACATTAGGTGTGGTTAATATAGCAGTGGAAAGTGGAGGCAGATGTACAGTAGGCCTACATAAATAGTTATATTCTTCAAGCTTGCACATTGGCTGGTTTTGAACGCACCCACTCACCCACCCACCAGTCTGGAGATATAGCCTCGTATAGCCCTGAAAAGCCCCTACCCTGATCTGCAGTGAATGCACAATAGGCAGTATGTGTATCAGGGACGCATGCCCCCAAACATAATCATTGTTATCAGACTCTGTCTGTCCTGTTGGGAAAAGATCCTCTTCTCAGGGCCGTAGCTGACCATTTGGTTGCCCTACTAGTCGTAGGATATTTGTGTTGCCCTCCTCCCGACGAGAGCACTGCTATTCCTCATGCAGATCGGCTATTTTCACTGTTTGTGAGGACGCACACACAGCCGCTCGTCATTACGCGGCGGAGCCGCAGAGAAAAGTGTTATTTTGAGGGTCGGCTTGGCACTTTTTGCCCCCCTCGGCGTGTTGCCCTACTCACAGCGCGTACTGCACGTATAGACCGATTCACAGAGGGGTGCCCTGGGCACGGCCAATACTGAGGTGTAATCCATGGAGCAGGTGCTCCGTAAGCCAGGTGTAGCTAATCAGTGCTGCTGCACTCAATGGTACACCTCAGTAATGGCCGCACCCAGGAAACCCTCTGTGAATCGGTCTATAGGTAGCGACGGCACCGCCTCTTCTCCTGACTGAACAAGACCAATACTCACTGACACACTGAATACGAGTGCATTTGGGAGCAGCAGCAGCAACAAGCTCCAAGGGAGAACAAAAAACCTGAAGGAAAGTGTATTATGAAGGATGTTTCCATATACCTTACGTCCCAACGGCTGTCATTAGAACACTTCATCAAAAAAGATTGTTGCTTTGAAATCTGTCAAGGCTGTTAGAGGACATGTTGCTCCACCATGCATTTAATTAATATTAGCCTGACTGTGTATGCATATTTAATTCTACCAGGAAAGAGGAAATAAGGGGAAATAGTCCTGTTTTGACATGCATGCTTGTCTTAATGAATGATAATGAATTTATTTATATAGCACATTTCAAGACATAGTCACAAAGTGCTTTACATAACGCGGTAAAAAACAACAACAACGTAGTCACAGCTACAACAACATATCATTGAATGACAGCCATACATTATTGCCATACTATTATTAGATAGTTGTTGCCTTGAATTATTTGGTTCTTTCCTTAGATTGTTAACAGAACGTTCTTGTCATATTCTTAGGTTCTTGACTTATTGCTGTAAAGATTGTTACAGTAGGTCTCTGCCTTATGTCAGTTTTCTTACATCCTTGCTTTGGATTATTTTTTCATTGTGTGTGTCTGTTTAGATTAGATTCATCATCTTAACCAGTACTTAACGCTTCATGAAATAATTTGAAAAACAACTGGAAAAGCCTGAAAAAATACAGGGCTAATCTCACATTACAGCCAAGCATTCTTTTTAAAGAAAGGATGCTGTTCGTGATGAAAACAAGATGCTCAACACTCTCAATAATTGTGGACTGAATCATGACCTTTTCAACATGATAATACCGGAACATTTATTTCATTATTTGAAAAGGATCTCCATTAGCTGATGCCATGGCAATCAGCTATAGTCTTACCGAGGTCCACGCAAGACATATTACAAAAAAAATACACCATTAAATTGTATTCATTCACATTACAGTTACGTCAACATCAATATAAAAACGGATACAAAATAATAATGCAATGTAGCAATTTTGCCTAAAGTTATTCCTACAACTATAGTCATCTGCATGCCAGTAAATGCGTCTGCACTTTTTCATCATGTCATCTCAGAGTCGGTTGTAGCGACATTACATCTCTCCCACGCAGGATACAATTCCTTATGAATCAAATCATGATGCTGCATTTCATTTATTTCCCATCATTGGAGACGATGCCTTCCAGCAGTTACATTTCTTTCTGAAAAGCTTCTCTTGCAGTAATACAGCATAATACGAATAGGAAGCACTTCAGCATAACGGATCAACTTCTCATAGAAAGAAGGTGACACTGCTAGTTTTGGAATGGGATTTCCATTACTGGACCAAAAAGCAGCCAGCACTGTCCACTGAGGTTTTGCTGCATAGCCAAAGAGCTTTTACAGAATCCAATGATAGGCCATATTCCCCCCCTTTGAATTCAAATCAATGACATGGTCTAGACTACTTTTCTTTGTGAGATGAGAAATGTCCCCTCTTTCTCCTGACACTTTCAATATCTTTGAGATGTGTAGGCCTATGGTTGGTGTATATAGTTCGAATGCTAAATTATAGCTCATTATCCTTAGAAGTGCTTGGACAAACCCCAAAAGCAAAGGTGACATTTCAACACCGATATAACGCCTTCATAACTGCCCAAGAATCAGGTTAAAATAATACAGTAAAACACAATAGGCCACTAACATGAGACAGGCAGCAATTATTTGAGTTCTTCGTTCTACCTTTTGTGCCTAGAAGTCTGCAATAAACGACACTGAATTCACATTCTCTGTGTCTTTTTTTTTTTTTTTAAGATATTTTTTTGCGGCTTACGCCTTTTATTGATTTTTTAAGGGACAGATAGTAGCTGACAGGAAACGGGAGAGAGATGGGGGATGACATGCGGTAAAGGCCGTGTCGGGTTCGGGAGTCGAACCCGCGGCACACCGCGACTGGATCACCAGTCCGGTGCCCAGACCGTTACGCTACGGCCTGGGCCCACATTCTCTGTCTTAACACATCACTTTCTGTAGTCCCTTTTGACCCATGGTTGATCTCATTCTGTTTTTGTATTAATTACAATTTCGAGAATGAATGCTTGGCAGATGTGTCGGCCGCTGGCATTGTTAGGTGTTCTTCTCAAGGCAAATGGTGAATGGTATTTTTTAACGAGAGGCAGGTGAGAAGTCAGAAATGAAGAGCTTAGTATATCCAATAGATCAAAACCACGGAGAGCGCCCTAGATTAGGAGAGACGAGGCATTCTTTCTGCAGCGGTGAACAGACTGGACTGCACATGAACGAAAAGCAAAGCGTATGGTGGCCTTAAAATAAAAAAGGAAGAAATTCAGAATATTCTTCTCTCGTTTGATATCATTGAAGATGCGCTATAGGACGTGTACGTCATTGCAACCCGTCGGTTGGATTGCTTATGACGTGTGGACACATTGGAGACGGAACCTGTTAAATGGATAATTTACTCTGCAAAGTCATCTTGTAAGGCTTCTGAGTAGGCTATTTATTTAGCAAGCTGGTTGCTGCGAACTAATTTCACAATCTGGGAGGGATTTGATATTGACAAGGGACATGCGGGACAGTTATGGAATGGGAAGGAAATTTAATAAATACAAACAACAAAGTTGACTGACACTGCCATGCGAGATGTATGCCCACCCAGGCCTCCCAGATATGGGCCTGCCTGTGATGAACGGTATTCTTTTACATTCATTCATTTGAGAACACTGCAGCACTGGTCTGCAGTGTTGCCAGTGTTGCCATGTCTGCTGCATGTAAGGAACTTTGGGCTTTGTCATGGGGCAGCCCGTGCCCTATACACACACACACATTGATTAAGGACATTGCACGCACGCACACACCACACAGACTGTGGGTAGTGGGGCAGACAGGTCCTATCATACAATGTCAATACTGTTGATGTATGCATTTACAGGATGTACAAATGAAATGATACACACAGGGAAAACAGGCAGTTTATTAACCTGTGTGTTTATGGTAACTCTGTATTTGTATGGCCTCTCCAGTGCTGCCACTTTAAGAAGGGGGGAAGGTGCCAAGTACTGTTGAGGAGTAGGGGTGTTCCACAATGTCAAGTATAAAAGTATGTCTATTATCTGGGGAAAGGAATGTAACCCCAGATGATGTATAGTCTAAAATAGAACATCTAGGTATGGGGTTACTTATTCAGGTTCAGCTGATATCTGTGAGCTTGTAGAACAGCTGTGTATATTTAATTGCTTCTTGGTTGGTGGTAGGATCCTCTCCTATAAAGGGGAGACTGCAGGCAGAGCTAGTCAGTTAGGCTCGGGCAGGCATCATGCTGACACCCCTGTGAGAGAGCTGCTAGGGCCCATGTCATGGGCATAGCCTAGTGCAGTTTGTTATTTTTCCTTTTTCCTTCGTTGAGCGTTAAGTATTTTTGAGTTTGGCCAGTATTATTTTTGTTGTTTGATTTTTCTGTTGAGAATATCTGCACTGGAGCTGGATTTTTGGAGCAATAAAAACCATCAAAAAGCATCGCTGACTGTTTTTGGAGCCTTGGCCCTCGTGCAACTTTACAGGCTTGTTTTCCAGTAAGGTCGCTTAAATATTCATAGTAGCAGTTGCAGTTGCAGGCATTGATCGATTGTAATAGGAATTGAGAGTTGAGATTGAGAATGTGGTAATCTAGTTCAAATGTGCGACAGGCAAATGTCATTTAGGCCTGCTTCTACACCAGTAGTCAGCCCTGAAACATGACATGAGTGTTGTGTGTGTGTGATCCATGGCCACACCAGTAGCAGACTAGAGAGGTCCACTCTACAGTAGAGTGTTAACCCCCTCATCACCACCACATGGATAACGACGGCTACCGAGGTCAGCAACAGACCAAACATGTTCTGTTCTTAGACAGCGGATTCCGACCCGTCAGCACGACGGCAATATCGACGTCAGCTTTTCGGCAGGAGACGACTCCTTCCGACGCAGTGATTGTTTGCGCTCAGAGTTTAAAGTTAATGGGTTTTTACTACGTGGAATAAATTCCAGTAAAGCAATCAGTACAAACTCAGAGCCCCATGACACTCATAAAATGTCTGAGGCCACTATTAAAACACAAATGTTTGGTCCATCCATGTGACTTCCACTGGAAAAGCATTGAGGCCATTAAACACATGTGTGTTGATATGAGTTTTATACTGTATAATATATTGATTCAAGGGTAGATTACAGCTTTGAAGAGAATACATATAGGGGCTGTGAAGGACATTTTGTTTTCAGTTTACAACAGAGAAGAATGAATGAATCATGTCAACAATATTCATTTTCTTGTTCTTGTCGCCTCACGGCTAGAAGGTCCTGGGTTCGATTCCCGCTGGGGGTGCTGAGTGTGTTCTCTCATCCGCGTCATCAGTGCCCATATCCCTGGCTGGGGTTGGCAAAAGGGCCTTTCTGTCTGGATTTGCATGTTATCGTCGTGTCCCCTAGGGTAGTACTATTATAGGTACCCTCACAAAAATTGGATGGAGCGGAAAGGAACTGGTTGGAATAATGTGTTCCTTCCACGCGTTACATCCTACAGGGGAAACGCCCTCCGTCAGGTGAAAAGAAGCACCTTGGACTCCTCATGCATAGAAAGAAGCATGAGGTCAGTCCGTTGCTCTCCCCAGGTTCGCAGAGGGAGTGTATCACCCAGGATTACATTAGATAATTGACACTGGGTGTAAAAAGGGGGCTGTGAAATTGTGGGATAAAAATAAAATAAAAAAATAGATTTCATTTATATAGGCCTATGTGTATTTTTCAAAATGATATACAGATGTCCAAAACCTTCGTTTTCAGGAAATGGAAAAAAAAGTGTTCCTGTGGATCCAGACCAAAAAACATGTTGCTGTTGGGCAGAAACCTGTCAAACTACAATGTCACTCAGAAGCATCAAAAGTAGCAGATCTGCTACTTTTGAATCCGGAAAATGTACAATTTTGGACATAAATAATGAGGTTTCCACCTGACAGACTACTACTACTACTACTACTAATAATAATAATAATAATAAACATGAAATATGAAGATGCAAGGATTCTGCCCGACAGCAACAATATTATGAATAAAACATAGTGAGACAATATTCCATGCTTATTTACCTTGAGGTCCTATTAGTGGGTGGTAGGTACTGTATATAAGCCATGATTCCCCAGACCAATGGGTAGGGGAGAGCTATACACTGTGTTGGAATTAATTGGTTCCAACGTGGGCAATTTAACTTGCTGGATAATCAAGGTTCAAGTTTCACTTTATTTGTCATTTCACATGCTTGTACATATAAAACAAAAACCGTACTCAGGACCAGCAGTGTATATTATAACCTATCAATAAAAGAAAAATGAGCATAAAATACCAAAGTGCAGTGCATTCAAACTGAGCAGAATATAAAAAATAAATTAAAACAGCTGAAGTGCATTTTATTTGACTTCAGAGTTCAGTAGCCTGACAGTCTCCGGACAGAATCTGCGTTTGAGCCTTTCAGTGCTGGCTTTGATGGAGCGCAGCTTCCTACCTGAGGGGAGCAGTGCTCCTGCACCTGCTGGTGTAGATGTCCTCGATGGAAGGGACTGCTGTGGGTGATCTTCTGGGCATTTTTCACCACCCTCTGCAGTGCCTTCTTGTCAGCAGCAGAGCAGTTCCCATACTAGGTGGCGATGGAGAATGTGAGAGTACTCTCCTCTCCACCACACACATGTAGAACGCCTCCAGCACGGAGGTATTGAGGCTAACTTTTCTCAGTCACCTGAGGAAATAGAGGCACTGTGTGAGCCTTTTTTAAGATGTTTGAGGTGTTTGTGGTCCACTTCAAGTCCTCTGAAATGTGCACCCCGAGGTACTTGAAGCTAGGGACCCTTGTTTCCACCATAGCTCCATTTAAGAACAGGGGGAGTGGAGGCCTGGAGGGGCATGGTCTCTTAATTCTCCTAAAGTCCACAATCATCTCCTTCGTTTTTCCCACATTGATACAGAGGCCGTTCTCTGCACACCAGTCCACTAGGTCTGTCACCTCCTGCCGATACGACGACTCATCATTGTGGGATATCTGTCCCACTATACAACCGTGCATCTGTCAAAGTTCACAATATGACATGCCCTGTTGTTTTGCTGAGCAGCATGTGTGAACAGTGCGTATACAATATGGGGCTCAGGAGGACACACCCTTGGGGGGAACCGGTGTTGAGGACGATGGGAGGTGACGAGGTGCCGTGGTTCTTGACGGTCTGCGGTCGGTGAGTCAGCTAAGTCCAGGACCTGCAGTTGCAGAGGTTTGGTGTTAATACGAGCAGCAGCTTGTTGGCAAGAGTCTGCGGAGTGATGGTGTTAAACTGTAGTGGGAGTTTTTTGTATCTATTATTAAGCAGAGGGAAGCATCAGAAGCAGGACTCAGGCATCAAGATTCAGGCATCATCTTTATTCAGAATTGTCAGTCGTTCCTCAGTACAGAAAAAATGACTGCTTTCCCGTCCTTTTCCTCATGAATGAATCCACACCCCTTTATTCCCCAGAAAATCCACATTTACAACAACAAATAGACAGTCAGTAACAGGTGGTCATTCAACCTCCTTTCATGGTTGGAGGTTTGTCAGAGGAAAACATAGGTGCTAGTCTCATTTCTGTTCTAAATGGGATAGTTACACAAATACACGTTTGCCGACATAGTGGTATAGTAAGCAGTCGTTCATTCTGCCGTACAGTCAGAATGAGCTCAATGATGAAAATAGACTGAATGGAAGGATGAGAAACACATGATAATGTATTTATCTGTGGCGATCTATTTGGCATTCTAATATTTCCATTACAAAACGCAGAACTGAAATCCAGAAATGGCGTGTCCTGACATATGAGTCCCCCCCCCCCTCCCCCTCCAGAAGGGTGAGAGCAGAATGCATGACAGACGACACTCCGTCTGAAGTAGAGCGGCTCTTCCTGTAGGCATACTTGGTGCGGCCCCACATTGCTGTCGATGTTGTTCCTTATGTGGGCCATGACCGCAGCTGCTCAAAACTTCACACATCGGTGTGAGAGCCACTTGGCTGAAAATCATTCATGCTCTTTGCTGCTGCACTTTTGGGCACCGGGATCCCGTACCACCGCTTGGGAGAGTGAGATATTGAGAGTGGCTATTGGCTATGGCTGTTTTTATCCCAAGGATTAAGCCCAAAGGGCTGGCAAGTAAATATGGATATAAGAGCTTATTTTTTTGCCCGACAGCAACGATATAGGCCTACCGTACGTTGGCATTTTGGACTGTAAGGGTACAGTACAGAGCACATCTTGAGAGCTCTGATTTCCTTATCTCTCTAAAGTCACATAGCAGACAGCTTTGTCATGGATCTGTGGGCTGTGTAATCCCTTCGACTGAGCCATTCGCTGCAGGGTCACTCCATCACTCTTTTACACTGTGTATGCTCCACTGAGCTGTTTTTGAAACAAATGACTGTGTACCATGGCATGCACTCGCCTCGACTGGAGCGGTTTTGCTGAACAAGGAAAAAAACACTGTTTGTCACCCCAGTGGTCTAATATCTCATGCCTCTGGTGCAGTTTCTATGTTTCCTCTAAAGACAGATTGATATAAGATTATCTGCTCACTTCACTACAATCAACCTGTCTCCTATATCTCTGTGTAGCCAGTATATCCAGCCCATTCCTATACTTAAACAGCACAGTGTTTGGATATAAACCTCAACAGCAGTGCAGTTTCCCCTCGCTTTATGAACAAGTCGAGCAGTTAGGGCTTCACTCAGAGACTTTCCTCACAGTGACACCTCGACACATTTACCGAGGCCGAGAAGCAAAACTATGGATCTTCTGCTTCCCAAGGCTCTCTAATCAATCATTTTTCAATACATAGCACATCTACAAGCTCCCGTGCCATGCTATAAGCTTAATGCCATTTAAAAAATATATAGCTAAAATCTAAAATGACATGCTTTCCCGGGATGAATGGAATGCCTGTTCCCTGTCCATCAAAGTCATAATATATATATATATTTAAAATAAGTTCATCGTGTTAACTTTTTTGAGGGGTGGGGGGATTCTTTCAAGATCTAAAAGCAAATGACAGGAACATATGAATATTGGTGAACTGATATGAAGCTGGTCACCATGCAGAGAAATGAAAGAATAATATATTCAAAGATTTACGCCACATTTCACGGTTTTTCAAAAATAGCAGATCTACAAGCTCATAGCGCGGCATTCGGTGCCGCGCCATGTAGATCTGCTATTTTTCAACAGCTAAAGTATAGCATAATAATGCCTAAAACACCACAAGGGGTTCCCACCCAGAATGGGTTAAATATGAAGTAAACCACTTCCATTTGCATCAAATGAAAGGAGGTATCTGCTGCCTCCCTGTTGAAGCAGCCGTCTTCATTTTCCATGTCACCCCTACGCAGCATAAGTGTTGCCAGACGAGTTTAAAGTTTAAACTCAATCTAACGCAGACCTCACCATGACACTGTGGGTGTTAACTGTGAAGGGTGTTCATTGTGTCAAAGGTTCACCACATTAATAGGGATCCCGGGGCATTTGTTGATGCCTGCTGGAAGCCACTTGTAAAGTAAAGGGCCCCCGCACTCATTTAATAAATGACTTGTTCTCTCCTCTGCTGGTGGTAATCTGTCTGGCTTCAGCGTCTTCCTGCCCTCGTCCTGTAATGAGACGCCTCCAGCCTCGCCCGCGGGACTGCTCGTATAGCCTCGCTCGCTGCCAAATTTGCACTTGTGAACCGCTTTTAATTATACTCCCTAGAATGAACATGCGTTCACTGGCGACGCACAGCACTGGCAGGCTGAAACCTCGGTTAAAAATAATGGCGTGTTCTTTTTCTTCTAGACAAAGTTATTTCTTTCGCTCGGTCCTACAAAGCTAAGAGGCACTCGAGGGATTGCTTAACATGTTTGTTTCTCTTTGGGATTTCCAGTGCATACTGTGCAGTTCAGAAAGTAGTAGTAGTAGACCACCAGAAACTACAGCCGCAGTGGTAAACAACTCACCGCTCACCCAAACACATCTCTCTTGTTCTTTTTTTACTAACCACCGATTCGGTGGTCACCTTAAAAGTTAAAACTGGAGTCTGATATAGGCCTTTATAGTCATAATAGCATAGTTTTTATGTAGTTTTAGACTGTGAGAAAAGCATTCTTCGTTATAGTTCTAGTCCAAGAAATGAACACTGCTAACCTTTTTTTGGCCCCCTTTTGCCATCCGTCCTAAACTAGTAAAATATCCAGTAAATGATTATTGGCCGGTTATAAAACATACATTAGTGGAGTCAATGATAAATTGCCTGTCAATAAGATAAAACGGTGACTAATGACAGTCATTACGGCCAGTCATGACAAGGCTTACTGTAGGTCACGAAGAGATTTCTTCCATTGATTCTGGAGAGGTCGTTGACATTAATTATGCGGAAGAAACTCAATCATTCAATCATATTTCCACCGGCATGATATACAGTATGATCAGATTTCTATTATTACCCAACGGTATACCTGTATGGTCCACAGCAAAACCGTCTGTGTTAATTTGACTCTGATAGGGTCAATTTTGGTCCACTTTCACACTCTTATTTCAGTTCATTAACCCCTGAACCGCGTTGCGAACTTGTAGGTCGGCAATCTCCAGCAAAGAAGTTTAGAGGCTTCCTAATCACAGCCAGTTGGCTCCAGGCGAGCCTGCTGGCTCGATTGCGTTCAAGTGATGATAAGTAACCTACTGGTGATTTTCCGGTGATTTGCTTCATGTCTCTCACAGCTAAGAGGTCCTTAATTTACTTGGTGTAGAGGGGAAAAATGGTGGGCCAATTATAGAGCCGACCCTGATCAAGTGTTTGAACTAGTTCACTAAGTATAGAAGGTTTAAGTGCTTTAAAGAAATGATGATGAGATTGTGTACTGAAGCTTTTGGTGCAACGCTGTATAATTTATAATCAGGTGAAAACACTGAAAATGCATGAGAGGATACAATGTTTGTTCTTCAGAAAACAGTATTGCATGGTATAATATACATTTCCTGTGCCCCTGGAAGAAACAAAAAGGGCTTTCTCAGCTTAAAACATTACATTACCGTAGCAGGTCACACTGCAAGGATTAAGCTGTGTCAGCATTTCACTCGTGTGTTTTTCTTACTCAGAATACAGCACTTGGCCGTATGGTGTAAGGGCACACTTGAGCATGAAAACTGCGATCATAAACCCAAACGGGTCGTAAACTTTTAACGTTCCTTCCGAGTCTATGGGCTGTGATTTAATTAAGCAGATTTGAGTGGAACCACCATCCGCCTACTCCGTACAACAATATTCTTGCACTGATCGCTCTTGCAGATCCCAGTGTTTGTGAGATAAATAATAAGCAACCAGGTCGAGGAAGACAAGCAAAAAAGAAGCGACTACAGGCCACATGAGCACTTTAAGCCAATATGTATGGGCTATTTGAAAATAGCCAATCTATAAATTTGTACTTGTGGATCAGTTGTTTAACCGTATAGAACAATAAACATAGGTGATTTCATGCGGACAATTATATTTTTGTTATTTTCATAATGTTGCTGATGTCTGAGGTGGGCGCATGATGCTCAGTGACATCATAGAATGTAGGCCATTTTAACTATTCAAAAATGTTTAGCAAAATAGTAAAAAAAAAAAGGCAAAGACGTTTAGGGATAAGGGGTTTAGCGGTGATGAAAATGGAGCCCTTAGTGTCTATAGGGGCAAAGTCTAGGGGAAAAGACCCATAACATAACAAGCAACAGCATTTATTACAACTAAACCAAATCTTTAACTTATAATCATAAGTCACTGGGTAGAGTAGTTGGTTGGGTGAAGGAGGATATGACATAAATATAATAGTACTTTATTGTCAGTTCACACTGAAATTTGTCTTGCGACCCAGCAGCCAGGTATGCAGAACACATATACACACGTTTGACATAACACAAAGAACAAGACAATTTACATACATAAAGACATGAAGACAAGAGCAATATATCCACCGCCTAGATAACCCCTACTACAACTCCTGATTAAGCCTCAAAGCATTTTTACAGGAAAATAAGCCCAAAGTGGCTTATAATAACATGACATGGCAATGCTGCCCCCAAGCTTTTTTCCCCGTAATTGTTTAATACCACTGCACTCACAACAGCACGCTACACTGACTGTTTGCTGTTGAAGTCTCTGTAATAGTGTTGGCATTCAGGCTACATTAGACGTCACAGGACGGCGGTGGGACAGGGACAGGGAAGAAGCAACGTGATAACAACAACAACCTTCGTTTGCAGTTCAGTTATCATGATAAAAAAAAAGTTCTTCTGTCGGGTGGAAACCTGCAACGTGGTCGATACCACTCGTTTTCAACATTGAACTATGGCATTATACCATAGAGTTGTTGCGTGAAAAAAATAAAAAACTAGAAAAAGTAGGTCTCCACCAGGAGGATAGGAGTGAAGCTCTGTAAGCCACAAACAAAAGGGCAGGGTACAACACTTTTTTTCTTTCTAATTATTTGTTCGGCCCAAATGTTTTGGTTTATTGTCATGATTTGTCAACTCGGCTGTTGGCTTTGTCCGAGGCTTACAGATCTTTAAATAAATACTTTTTGAAATGCCTATGGGAAAATTGAATGGGGAATTTTTTCCTGGAGCCCTCGTCGTTCTGAAAGGAGGCGGTACTGCGACGCTCTAGTGTCACTTTCTGGGCAGAAACCTCTTATCTCCATATTTTAACTTTATGTGTTTTGATAAATTAACGCCCTACTTGATCACACTGCAGTGTCACACAAAAGCATCAAAAGTAGCAGATCCACAAGCTCGGCATATGTTTCAAGCTTGTAGATCTGCTACTTTTGCTATTTTTGAATTTGAATCCTGAAAAAGTTTTGGACATAATAGGTTTCCACCCGACAGAGACGATATTAAAAGGAAGGACATCCATAGTATTATGGAAAGCAAAACAAGGGCATGTTTTGCTTTTGGGGGGTATGTCTGTGGGTATTGACTTATATTGACGTACCGTAATGGATTTAGTTTAGTTTTATGCATTTTCTTGTCTTGTTTCCAAGTCTCCACTGGCTATATAGCCTTAACCTGGCTATAACCTAAACTATAGCTTTGGTTAATCTCTTTTTCCAATAGAACAATTTAGTCATTCAAACAGTGGTGTAATTATTTGTCTTTGTAATGCAGCAGAGCCATGCAGCAGAGGTCATTCTCTCATAATTTCTTGATGGGATGTGTTATTCCTCTTATCTTATCAATGTCAGGACACAGCTGCGCCAGGCAACAGTGTGAGAGGTATTCTTCCTCATAAGAGAACACGGAGCGTTTCCCATCATTCATTCTGCATTCTTGCCATTTTATTACGAGGCAAAGCCCACCAGGGAAGCCACTTTATCTTCCCCTTCAGGCTCCGAGTAGAGGCGATGAGGTGCGTCCGCTGACAAATGCCTCACTTGTTACTGATAGTGCAGTGGTGTAAACAGGAAATGGTGTGTGGGGCCGGGCTGTCCGTGAAGACTTTCAAAACCCATGATCGGTTTGATCATTATTATTGTGCTATACAAGTAGCAGCACCCAAAGAGCAATCCACACATTTCCTATAATTATGTGTATAATTAAGACCTAACATAGGCCTAAGTCTATACACAAACGAGACACATGGAATCCGATTTTTACGAATGCAACTGAATGCAACGGTGGTTTCGAATCTGATTCAAATCTGATTTCAGGAGATCTGTCTCAGTCTGAACGCAGTAACCTAGATCTAAATCGGAAAACATGCGACTTGTTTGTCACATTAGGCAGAAGGTCTGCCTATACTAATCCAGCGTAAGCCTCATTGAGGCACGGAAGGCAGAAGGTTATTCTATATAGTTCCCCTCATTCATTCCCCTTAGTAATTCATTCTGCTTCTTTAAATCAGCTGCCTCTCCAGGTCATCTCCCTTCACACTCATTCGCTACGAGCTATCTCATCCACAGCCTAATTCCCACAGTTGGGGAGGTAAAACTACCCTAAATGAAACGGGGAGAACATTCAAAGTCCACACAGAAAGACCCTTTCGCCAACCACGTCCAGGTTGTGGGCGCTGATGAAGTGGAGGAGAGAACACACACCCAGCAGCACCCACAGCATTTTTGCAGGAAACCAGGTTCAAATCCGGGGTAGAAGAGGAAATGTACACAGTGCCACTTAATATGTGTCTTCTTCTGTTAGCTGCACTGCATGGCAGCACTGGGAGATGTGAATGTCTCCTTTTTCTTCAAGCTGTTGTTTTGATGCTCTCATGTCTGCCTGGGAGAGAGTGCTGTGCTCAGTGTGAACATTGTGCAGGCCCGGGGGCTCGTGTTGTATAGACTTAATTAAAGGCTAAGACCTGCACTTTTGTAGAGGATTGGGTTGTGTAGTTTCCTTGCCGTGATGTAACTCCAAATGTGGACAAGAAATCTAAAATAATTGCTCTGGTGTTTAGAAATTGATATTGATATTGATCCGTGGATCCAATACGGGTTTTCTTCCTTAAAAAATGGCAAAATCAACAGGAAGTTTTTCATTAAAAGATAAATAAATAAAAACACAGCATGAGTTCTGGTGAGGCTCTATATTGTCTGAATAAACTTTGTTTGTGTTTGTTTACATACTAAAATAGTAAAAAGACAGTAGCCAATAACATTGCAGGAAAAAAAAGGTATTCTTGACCTTAAGTCAGCTTTTGTGGCAGCTGGTGTGTAATACCAAAGTGGCCAACTTGTCAACTATTAGCAAGAGGCAAACATTGTAGCCAATCTTGGCAATTTTTCATATTTTCACAAATGTATCTGTGGAACTGAGTCAAACTACTGGTAAATGTAATGCCTATAGGCCAATTTCCCCAGTTCAAAAATATGATTATTTTGAGAACCACTGCTTATGTTTTCCCTCCCATGATGCAATAGGAATAGGATGAAACATTCAGTAGACAGGTGGTTGACAGTGATGTCCACATTGACATAAAATGCACTTTTTGGCCAGAAAGGGATTTATTTTTCCACCGGAAGAAAAATACTTTATTACTCCACTGCACCCGCCTCTACCGATATTGCCAAGAAAAAACCTCATAGACAAGATTTTTCCTTACGATGAAAAGTGCATTTTATAGGTGTGAGTGCGTATAGAGTATAGAGTGCGTCCACCAAGGAAAGTAGGCTTTCTATTAACACAAGCTGCCTTTGTAGGCTATTGGTGAGTAGGTAAAACATTATTCTTATTTTCACAACAGAGGAAATAAGGTCTGCATTTCTTGCGAGCGCAGGAAGAGAAGAGTAACATAGCTCTAATGAAGGCATTAGAGCTATGGACCAGAGCTAGTGCTCCCCTCCTCCCCGTCTCCCTGGCTATATCTAATGGTGCAGAGAAAAACAATTTTAGGGGATTTGAGATGGTTCACACTTCGTGGCTTCGAGAGGAGACAACATTCAGAGGTCTTATAGGCAAGATAGAGAGACAACTCCTCCAAATCAATCACTGCTGCTGAACGTTGATATACCTCGTTGCAAATGTCAGACTATATAAATAGCGACAACCTATTCTGTTGTTTAAATTGTTTGCTTGCTTTATCCCTCAGCCTTGACAGCCTTACAGGACTTGAAGTTCAATAGCTGTCTTAGATAATGAATGCATCATGCTTTTTGTCTTTATTTTCAAAAATGTTGAATGCATCATGCTTTTTGTCTTTATTTTCAAAAATGTTGAACAGAAGAAAAGAAAAAGAAAAACTAAAAAAGGCAAATAGCAACATTGAACATTTAAACAATAGAAGGTATGCGCATGCTTAAAGTGAATGGCACATCGAGTGGCAAATCGAGTGGCAAAGCAACATGCAAAGTGAACATGCATCGTTTAATGTTGTTTAATGCAATCAGATATGACTTCTCTGTTTGGATGCATGGGCTGTCAAGGCCAGAAAGTAGTTTTTAGCCACACAGTAGGCATTCCTGCATAACTTCCGGGTTTGATGATGATGTCACGAGCAGACTTGGATAAATAAATGAACGTGACCCCAGCTACAGAGTTGCTGGTTTCGGAGGATCGCAATGGAACAGTTTAAGGCTTTAACGTTTTTAGATCTTAATTAGAAAACACAGACGATTGTTGGTTGTGTATATACGCTTAACCTCAGCATATTGGTCAGATGTATAATGGCTTGCGGTACATACATCACTTTGGCTCCGCACGGGCCATGGAATGCCACTTGTAGACTGGACTGGCATGCAATCTGAAAGGCTGCTGGAATTCATACAACACATAGTTGTCAGGACAGAAACCTCTTATCTCCATATTCTAACTTCTAAGACATATTTTTGCGTTTAGATTTCTACAGTATTATGACAGGAAAGGGGGAGAGCGATGAGGTGGAAGAACAAGGATATTACAAGGATATAGAGACTGAACCGGAGCGATTCTTTTCATACTTTTTGTTTTAATGCTTTTTTTTAATGCTGAAAAGTAACAGTTTTGGCGGTGGTGGAAAGTACATTTACTTAAGTGCTGTACGTGAGTACAATTTTGATGTATTTGTAACTTTACTTGAGTATTTTCGATTTTGCTGTAGATCTGCTATTTTCGAAAGATTAACATTTTGAACTTGTGAAATGGGACATTCTCCATATAATGGAGGAATGAGTACTTTATACTTTTGGTACATTAAATACATTTTGATACCAATGCTTTAGTACTTTTGCCCAAATATTTTTTTCTACATTGCAATATTGATACTTAACAGTACTTTTTCCAACATTGAGTTTTGGACATAGGGGGTTTCCACCCGACAGTAGACGGTAGACAGATTTATTTTCCAGGCCCTGCTTTCGGTGGAGCCGCTGGCGGATGAAGTTTTGGTCTCTGTGTATTCTAAGGAGGGAGAAGAGGGCAAACCACAGGTTGTTTTTGGGGCACGCCCTCGCCACCGGACCAGCTCTGAAATGAAAGAGACGGGAGGCGGAACCTGTGTCCCCTGGGGGCCCCGTCTCTACTGGTGGGCTGAGGTCATTCAGGGGGGCGGAGCGAGGTTAACTGCAATGAAACCTGCAATTTATGAAACGGGGGAAGGAGTTCAACGGTCGTCGTAACATTGTCTTGCAAGTCTTGGCCTTTAAATAGACCGAGGAGGAATGATGAAGTGAGAGGAGAAAACGGGGATCTTGTTACTCTCTAGAAAATAATGAGGAGGAGAGAGGATTTCTGAGAGAGAGAGAAGCGGATGGTAAATTGTGCATTTATATAGCGCCTTTATCCAAGGCACTTTACAGAGATTGTGTAGTCCATTCACCAATTGTACACCAATGCCGGAGGAAACCATGCACTAACCTGCACATCGGGAGCAAATATGTGTTCAGAGTCTTGCTCAAGGACACTTCGACACTAACTCTGGGGGAGCCCGGGTTTGAACTGGGAACCTTGCATGTCCCATCCGGTCACTCTACCCCCTGAGTCACTGCCACTCCTGATGCAAATGTTTAGAACGATTCAGAAGCAAGCAGGATGGTACATTTGATAAAACTGACTGAGGAAAGACTGACCGAAACAATAAAGCTCCCCGAAAAGCATGTACTGAGGAAAAAAACCATACAGATCTACAAGCACATCACGGACATGTGCAGTGATTTAAGACTATTGTAGAATCGGTCTCAGGTCTTAATGTGTTAAAGGAGAATTCCATACTAAAAGGCTTTCTTACCTTTCTTTGTAGTTGTTACGTCCCCACCAAAGAGGTCCAGGTGTTATTTTGTGCAAAAGCTCCTTATTGGCTATTTCCCCTACCATAAGCCCTAAATTAATTGCATTGAATTGAATGGGAATTGAATGGGGCTATGGGGTGTTGTGCTAATTCGCTTATTTCCATCGCTCAAAATATAATTTCTTTGTATATATCCTCTCTTCATAATGTAAATAAGCCAAGCGGCACACTTTACTACTTCTTTCGATGGAAATAAGCGAACTAGCATAACACCCCATAGCCCCATTCAATTCCCATTCAATGCAATGCAATTCATTGAGGGCTTATGGTAGGGAAAATAGCCAATAAGGAGTTTTTGCACAAAAAAACACCTGGACCTCTTTGGTGGGGACGTAACAACTACAAAGAAAGGTAAGAAAGATAAAAAAGCATTCTAGCATGGAATTCTCCTTTAAGGTGGCCACACACACCCAACAGCAGATAGATGAGAGAGAGAGAGAGAGAGAGAGAGAGAGAGGGGAGCACCAACTGAAGGCAAGGTAAGGTGTTTAATATAGTTGGATGACTTGTGTACTTGTGTGCTCACATAATTCATACTTCCTTTCATTTCAAGGACAACCCCCTGCCTGCCTGCATCGCTCTTTTTTCCTTGTGTCCCTGAAGGTCTTTTCACAGCACAGCGAGGTATTTTCTGCTCTCATCCATTCCCCAACGTGGTGGTGGTGGCCCAACAACTCCTGAGCATAATAAGTCTTTTGCGTTTTATTTTTTTTTAAGTAGGTGTTACCAAGTTGAGAAGAGGCACTGTTGTAGCACTAAATATAAAATATTGTGTACAGCATGAAAAAAGAAAAAGAAAATAAGTCAGTAAATTTGTAAAGGACAACACAGGTGGCCATTTATCAAAGGAATACCTTGCCTGTTCAACCACAGCCTTCCGTGTTGCTGGAGCTTTAGGCCTATCAGGTCCTCTGTGGGATGTTGGGCCTTGAAATTATTTAGATTTGGGGGGGTTCTGCTGTGGGTTATAATTGCTTAGGCATTATCTCCATGTGGGGTAAACAAAAATATGTATAAGCTCACAGATGCGAGCTTGTAGATCTGCTATTTTAGATGGTATTTATTTTTATTATCTTGAAAGTGTTATTGAATATTGAATATATATTTTTAACACAAGTCTTCTCTTCTAGGGGTCCCTGGCACAAAACCCTTTCGGGGTCTGCAGACCGCAACACTGAAGAGTCTGAGAACCAATGATTACGAAGTCATTTGTAGAATCGGATTGGGTTAATGTCTGGATTCTGTGTGTCATTGTGTACATTATGTATTGAGCTCCCATGTATTGTGTGTTCATTATCTGCAATAGTGTGAAACATATGCTTTGTCAAGACCATATGGTCTCAGTTCAAATACTGTTCAAGGTCATTCACTGTTAACACGTGAGTTTACAGAGGTAAAACAACATTGTATTATCAGCTAGAATGTCTTAAACATCCATTATAGCAATGATTACTATCACAATATAGAGCTACTGTATTTCATTGTTACTGAACAATCACTCTATAGCAATGATTACTATCACAATTAGAGCTATTTCACTGACATTGTTACTGAAAAAACACTATAGCAATGTAATTAACACTGTTACTGAACAAACACATTATTTTCAAACAGTGGTCCTAGCTAAATGATGTAGAGTTGCATGGTAACAAAATGGACCCTTAATAGATCTTTAACTCAAGAGTTAAATTATTGTTATACATCTTTATTACTTAATTTACAAGAACAATAGAGGGTATGCGCGTGACATAATCATACCCGGAAGTTATGCAGGAATGCCTACTGAGTGGCAAAAAAGTACTTTCTGGCCTTGACATCCAAACAGAAAAGTCCATTCTGATTGCATTCAATTACGTTAAACAACATTAAACTCACTTTGCCACTCGATTTGCCATTCACTTTATGCATGCGCAAACACTAGATCCTACCTGTATGTGTGGCAGTTCACCCTGCCACTGATGATATAATGAACGACCTGTATTACATTCTGATTATTTATCTCTAATCTAACAGGAAGGTCGGGACACAAATGGGTTAAAGTTTGAATTATTATTTATCGTGTAGGTTGCAGAGAATTGTATTATTTCTGGCTGTGTGTGTATATTGGATGAATCTTGATTGTTAATTGCTTGTTGTCTCCATGGTAGGGAGCAACTATCAGCTGTGGGGTGTGGGGAACCTACCAACAGTATGAGGGTTTGTTTAGAGTACCCTGTTTTCTCATTGTTTGTATGATATGGTTAATTGATTGAATAATAAGTTATGTATAATAATATGTGATGAATAATATGTGTTGTCCCTGGACATTATGAAGTACTGGTGTAATTGTGGAATCAATTCAGGGTGGTGTGTTCCAGTGGGAGGGGCTTAGCCTTTATATGTAGGGAGGCCTCCCACTGCCGGGCAGTCAAAGTAGGACTGTGGAGGTGGAAGGAGCTACGGCCACCTGGCCAGTATCTCTGTAAATACTTTTGGTCTGTGTGAATAAAGACAAACAGCATCTCTGCATCAAGGACTGCCTGGAGGTTATTTTCTACATATTTTCCAGGTTTTCATACTACCCACACTAGGCAAGTGTGACACCATGAAACCACATCACTACAGCATGGACTTGTGGACAGATTCTTATCAAACAATAACAAAACACTAAATCTCATCAAATGGTGGACCGTGACACAAATATAACCACTTAACTGCAGAATATAGTGCTTTATTTTTAACAAATAAAAACAAAACACATAATTTGATGTGTGGGCGGTGCTATTCAAACAAACATGCAGTCACATGTACAGTAGAGTGACTGGCACTGCTAAAAAAAATAGTATTAAAATCTGAGCAGGGAGGCAACATGTTTTTGCCACATTACAAAAAGCAATATATAATCAGGTACTTTGCATTGTACACCAGATGCACTTGAAGCAAATACATATATAAATACAATTCATTCTAATACTATGCATTTGGAATTAGACATGTCCAGCTGCTGTTTGTTCAAGTTTCCCTTACAGCATGAAAGCGAGAGATATTAGCATTGCATCTTCAGTAGTTTGTTTAAAGCTGGACAACAAAATAATTCTGTGGTCTGAGTCTGAGTCAGTATTTGAAGAAGAAGAAAGAAGAAAGACCATATTGAACTTAATGCATGTCACAGGTCTAATTTTTATTTTTGCATGAACCACTTGGATCCTAGCATTCCTATTCTTAGGAGAACTTTAGCCCAAAAATGACATTCTCCCTGACTGATCTCCTTCTCCATCCCCCCCTCACTCCTGAACACGACCCAGAGATACTTACTCCTTCACCTGGGGCAAAGAGCAGTGGCGTAAATAGGCTTTATTATCCATGGGTTTTATGATCAAATGGGGCCTGCATATATGCAGGGCTCATAACTTTAAAATTCGGTTATTTTTCGGCAATTATCTAATAAGCCTGGGCTCTACACTCCCTCTGGCAACCTGGGGAGAGCAACGGACTGACCTCATGCTTCCCTCAAGCCGCTTCTTTTCACCTGACAGGGGGGAGTTTCGTGACGTAGCGCGTGAAAGGAACACATTATTCCAACCTGTTCCTTTCCCCCGCCATCAGGCGCCCCGTTTGGCCAGGGGCAGGCAGTTTAGAGACCAGGATTTACAACTCTTAACATTTCCCTCCCCTTGTGGTCTCCTGATAGATGATTTTTCAGGACAGTTTTGAAAGGAACCAGCTATTCACACCTTTTAATGTTTTAAAAGGTGTTTTGGTCAGCGACTGCATGGTATCACAGGCATCATAAAGGTGACCCTGGAGAGGACGGACTAAATACGTTACGTGTGTTTAATTATCTATCTAAAAGCTGCAGTAATTCATCATGAGATGAACTATGGGACGCCGGCTATTTTTTTTTTTAATAACGCAGCGTTTGTTTACAATGATGGGTGAGCTAATTAATTTGACAAAATTCTAAGTGATAGAAATTGCAGTCGAGGTTGCAGTTAAAGCATTAAACTATACAAACATTTCTCTTGCAGGGAAAGTTGTCGATCTTGACTGGTGTCGTCTCTGACAAGGCCTCAATGTCCAGGCATCTGACAATACAACACCTAGGTGGTCTGTGAATCGCCTGGATCAATTTAAATTAGCATACATATTAGCATATATATATATTATATATATATATATCATATTTGTATACGCTATGATATGTGCAATGGCACTGACTCATGTGCAATTCAGTTGTATTGTATTCAATTGTGGAATTCAATTAAATTCCATCATCATGTGATGAGTCTGACTAGCAGGTCCAAAACTGTTGCTTTTCAGGATTCAAATTCAAACGCATCAAAATCAGCAGATGAAGCAGCTGAACACAACAACGTAGAATATGGAGATAAACTTCTTTGCACACTGGTTCGTTTTATTTTTTCAGACAAATATCGGGGCGAAGTAAAACAATAAGTCTTCCTCACATTATGTCAATCACGTTTGCACACTGCCACCGACTAATTTATCCGTATACTGTATGTTTTATTTTATTTTTTACCAGGGTCTATTTCATCCGTTTGTTATATCCTTGGGGTATTGTGTCGTGCCGTCTAATATATCGTCTCTGTCGGATGGAAACCATTATGTCCAAAACTGTTCAAGAATCAACAATAATGGATCTACTTTTGATGCGTCTGACTAAATTGTCGACAATATTGTATACTGTATCCCACAAGTTGTGTCACTGAGGCAGATTACTGCTCAAGTGTTATTTTTGACACAGACCTGTCTTGTCAGGTCACAGGTGTTGTAATCAGACCCAACTAAACCCACCAACACGCCCGCTCTCATAAAATTACCTTTTGTGCCGCCTCAGTCACGTTTTCTATCTCGTTCAATCTCTGTGCACCGTAACCTCTATCAGACGTGTGTATTTTGATAACATTCAGCGGCTTTCACCCATTACTGTAAGACCTGAGGCCGATTCTTCAAATGTCTTCTAAAACACAAAATGTAAGTTTGCTATATCAGTGGTGCTCAAACCTTTTCATTCCATTCCAACTCTTCACGCTACTGTTTTTTTTACCTGAAAAAAGCATGTTTTCCCCAGGTTTTATTCACTGATTAGCCTTGATAATTATACTGCTTTCTTTGCTACTGATAATAAGTGTCACTCCTTGACCCTTCTAGCAGAGGAACTCTATGACTTCAGGGAATCTGAATAGAATTAACATACAGTATGACACCTTGGCATACTCATACGGTATTATAGCTAAATTCTAACCCTTTGCCCTCCGTTTTCTACAAAAACACACAACTGTCACACAAACTCCTCTCAGCACAGAGTGCTCAGAGTGCAATTATACAAACTGGCAATCACTCTCTCTCTCTCGGCCGCACGCACACACACACACACACACACACACACACACACACACACACACACACACACACACACACACACACACACCGCCAGCTCATGTTGCCATGGCGATAATGATAGAATGCATAGCCTCCGTGTCAGTAATTGGGTTATTGTAGTGTGAAACATAGACCTAGTCGGCGATGGATCCATCCAAAGTGCTGCCATTTGGAGAGGGAGAGAGACCCACAATGAAAACCCTGTGAATTAAATTAAAATTAAAATGTTCACTCCCTATATTCAACGTGATTAGAAGTTGCATGGTGTGTGAGAGATAGAGGGAGTAGTAAATGGACATGCAGGCTCCATATAGATCAAGGTTCAAATTTATTAATATCTATGCTTTTATACCACTTCCTCAGCACTATATATCCTTGTGTGAGTGCACTTCATTACAGGGTGGTAAAACCACAGACACACAGTACTGAAAGAACTCCAGCTGACACAAGTGTTAAAACGACCTTCTGTTTTGTTGGTACAATGAATACAGTACTACTATTTCAAAGACAGCACTCTCTCACGGAGCACTAAAACCCACATTATGATAAACAATTGGAAATTAGCGCGGTAAGCTGCTGAACAGTGTGCTATACTAGCGCACAGTGTTGGTGACCTTGCATTTCACATATTATTCTAAAAGAACATAAACTAAACTAAACTAAATTTAATACAGAATAAAACATATAAGATTGGGTCGTGAATGTCTTGAAAGGAGGAACAACCTTTGAAATTTATACTTTCGGCTGAAGTTGGAATGCAAATTTACAAACAATTACAGCCACAACATCCCTGTAAAACCTGCAGTGAGCCGGCATGGTACCTCAGGCACAATAGTATTATGTTGATCTCTCTCCCTTCTCCTTGCCCCCTTTCTCTTTTATGGAAATAACTAAAACGATGGAGAATATAAAACACATTTCACCCACTGTAAATTACACCTGCAAACTGTGACAATAAAGTTGATTCTGATTCAACACAAAATGGTGAAATTGGGTTTGCATCCATCACCTACAACAGTCTAGCAATGTTATCTGCTAATATGACTTCTCCTGTGCACCATGGTTGTTTAAGGCAGGCTAATAAATGTTTGCTGGGCAAGTACAAAGTTCACATGCATTATCCAGTTCTACAGCCACCACACACCATGATCATGTAAATGATCTCCACATTTTGTGGAGAAGTTATGTGGCAGCTTACATAAATATGTCTACCCCACTGTGTCACAGCCTTTAGATACATAAATGTCTTTACGTAAAGGTGTGCACTTTAATGGCCACGGCACGCGTGCACTGTTAGCGCCTGTTGTAAACTCTAAGTACTGGACCCTCGTCTGGTTTGACAGACAGGTAGTGTGTGCCGGCTGGGTGATGTGTGACAATCCGGTTGAAGTATACCTTTGGTACGGCGACAGCGGCGGCGGGCCCGGGAGAACAATAACGCGACACGAGACAGTATCACGCTAAAGGTTCACAAAGTTTATTACACAAACAGGAACATATATAGTGTTGGATCATAATGACGTGACCACAAGACATCAGATATAATAACGTGCCTACTGCAGCAAGGCTGACCTTGCTGTCACAGAGATGTCTCTCGTAGCCTAACTATAAAGTATGCTACAGTTCAGGCAGTACACAATACATAACAAGTACACTGTGACACAATACACATCAAGTACACTGTGTCTCACGTACAAGTACACAGCCATGGGCGATCAGATTATAACAGCGCCTTTGTTCAGTTATAATGTGGTAGTATTGGCCTTGAAGGAGATATAGTCTTGAATTGAAGGAGAGTCGCATCTCAGAGGACACACAGAAAACCTCCCACCGTTCTTGGGCATACGCACAATTTCCCTAATCAGGCTCCCACTCTCGATCTACATTCTGATACTACACTGAAGATGGACTCCGAGTAGCCTCCACTCCTGAGCCCTCATTGATGTTAAGACCTAAGACTCATGTTGTTTACAAGGGCTTCAAACCTCTCTCACGTCCTAGAATAGAGGGTGCATAGAGGGTGCCCTTGTGCAAGGTCATTTTGAAGGTTCTTGATCGATTGACCAGGGACGTGCAGAGAGTGAGGCAGGGGCTGAAATCCCATAAGAGGGCACTTTTGGCAGATCTACAAGCTCACAACGCGTCATGCTCGACGCCTTGAGAGCTTGTAGATCAGCTATTTTCGGGGCACAACCCTGCACTCTTTATCTATACTGGAGATGCGGCGTATACAACATGAATTTCGAAACAAATTAGTTCAGGAGACTTCATGAATTCTCCTGAATGCTGCCTTCCGGTATACCGGGTATGGCATGGAAAGCAGAGGAGGGCATTTGCATTTCTTTCACCATAGTAAATGCTGCATTTGTGGTCTGGAGAAGACAGTTGTGTTACAATGTGCCTCAAATTTTTATATTGTTACAGAGTCAACATTTTTTAACTCAAATCTGTCGGTGGCCTATTACATTTTTGGGGTCCTTGACATGAAATATTGAGCACCACTGATATAGAAACATAAGTATTTCAGAAAACTCTCACGATTTAGAAATTTAGAAAACATTATTTAAACTTCGATGTCAGGCCTAAATGGGTTCTTTCCATTGGTTCAATATTCAACACACAGACGTAAAGGCCTAAAGGGTGTTGTATAGCATTGTGTTATGAAAGAACTAGATGGATAAACGGGTGGAGTTGGCTGGTTTGGCATGCAGACAGTTTGAGGATCCAATGGAGTTAGGAGGTTTTGGCCGAACACACAGACGTAAAGGGTGTTCAAAAGCACACACTAATGCAGGGGTTCTCAACATTTTTGTCTGGGGACTCCTGGAAATGATTTGGCCATGTCTCGTGACCCCCCCCCCCCCCCCTCCCCACCCCCATTACAAACTGACTGCAAAAATAGAGAAAATATATCATAAATTAATACTGAAACCAGATATAATCATTAAGGAAAGTTTATGTAAACTCTTCATTTTCATTTTCCAGCCATTCAGTTGCAAAAAAAATATATATATATTTTCAAAACATTAGTATTTGAAAACTTGACATGGGACACTCTGCATAGTGAGTACTTTGTACTTTTGGTACTATAAGTACATTTCCATGCCAATACTTTTGTACTTTTACTCAAGTACATTTAGAATTCTGGACTTTTACTTGTAACGGAGTAGTCCTTATTGCAGTATTATTGATACTTTTACACAAGTAAAAACATTGAGTACATTTTCCACCACTGATTACTATTACCATTACCTTAAATGTATATCTCCTGTGAGCATCTGGTTGTTCTTTTTTTTTTCAAACCATTCTTTGTTGATCCACATCAAGGACATCAAGATGATCATTCCACAAATTAATTAAAACCCAATTCCCACCAGCATGAATTAATCCCTCGATTTTGCGCGTAACAGTTACTTTGACGAGCCAAATACCCGTAACCGCATGTTACAATGACAAAGTGCTGTGTGTGGTCCCTCACGCAGGGAGAATGCCATCATCCATATCTGTGCAGTTTGTGGAAAAGTGGAGATATTTTACTAATATAATATTTTACTAAACACACATTTTCTATCAGAATATATGATATAGAGTACTTCATCTGTTGGTGTAATTATATTTCTAGAAATGCGTGTGTGTGCATGCGTTCTCACCAGGCTATCTTTCCAAAAGTCAGTACATTTTATGATCAAAAACCTTCCCATCCAAATAATGACAGACAGGTGTCATTAGTCCTCATCATGAACAGCTGTGGGACCAGCAGCAGCAAGTCTTAAAACCTCTGCTGAGGACCAGCCAGACACTCACTTCTTCCCTCAGTCTTAAACCCTCTGCTGAGGACCGGTCAGACAACACTCACTTCTTCCTCAGTCAGCACGCAGCAATGAGAAGCATCAGCTGTCTTGTTCTTCATGTTTCACTGACTCTTTTGTTGGCCCAAGGTAAAAGCTTATTTTTTTTGCTTTGTTTCCAATGTGCATTCATTAAATTGTACGATCTGTTGCAGAGTCCTATAGGAAGACTCTGAATAATATTCAACTCTGAAATGTTATAATTCTGTCCTGAAAGTTTAGGGGAGAATAAATCTGATGTCACCTGAATATACACCTCCAGAGAATTCATGTTAATCTGTATGTTGTCCATGATGAGTTTATGATGTCAGTTTTAGTGTTGCTGGTATCCTAATTAACCTTATAATGCACACTGCTGCCATCTTGCCACCAAGGTGCTAACTAGGTGCAACTTCCCATTGACAGCCCATTCATCCAAACAGAAAAAAGTCCTATCTGACTGCAGCATTGGACCAACATTGCAGCTGAACGGAAAGCTTGAATTATCCTCTTTCAATCTGTAAAGTTTTTGTTTCTTAGACATGTTATGAGCTACTTCCTGTCATGCAATTCTGTGCAGGTTTTTTTTTAAGTGTCAGACTTTGGGAGTGCTCTTTTGGATATCACTCAACAGCCGTGCATACCATCTGTTTTGAATTTGCACACAATGCAGGAGGCAGCAGGAGGTTGCTTGACTAAAAACGAGTGCTTCCAAACTCCAATACTTAGAAAATCAAATCACCTGCAAGGAATTTCTTGACATGAAGTAGCTCGGAAAAAAGTCTACAGTGGATGTTTATGAAACAAACACATTGCAGATTGAAAGAGGATAATTCAAGCTTTCCGCACAGCTGCAATGTTCGTGAGATTGACGTTGTTTAATACAATCCGAGAGGACTTTTCTGTCTGGATGAATGGGCGGTCAGCTAGTTAAAGTTAACACCACTGGGCTCTTCTTCCTTTACAGATCTTAGTCAAAGTCTCCACCAGGCCGACGGCATGGGGAGAATGTATGTTTTGCACACCGTCTGTGTGTGTGTCTGTGTTTGATCTGCTATTCAATCGTGAAAACGTGTGCATATATTATGTCCCAGTATGAATGCTTTTAACTCAAATCTTTGCTTCTGGGGGGTCGCCCCTGGAACAGCATATTTTGAGCTTCATTCTTGTCTCACAGTGAACTTGTGAACCCCAATCTGGTGGAGTCAGGTTACTGAAATGGGGCATTCAATTATAAAAAATATATATATATATATATATATAACACACATTAAAAGATGACATGTGTATGAAGCTACAGGTTTTGTGCCCGACAGTGACGACCTCATGCCCAGTAGACCAGAGAGGAAAGGCAGCCAGACACTCACTTCTTCCTCAGGCCCAAGGTAAATGCTTATTTGTTTTGCTTATAAAGTCATATAGGAACTTTGAAATGTTATAATTCTGTCCAGAAGGTTTGGGGCAGAATGAATCTGATGTCACCTGAATATTCATGTTAATCTGTATGTTGTCTATGATTAGTGGGGATGAGTTTATGATGTCAGTTTTAGCGTATCTTAATTTACTTTAAAATGCACACCGCTGTCATCTTGCCAGCATAGGTGCAACTTCCATTCATCCAAACAAACCTATCTGTATTATACAAGGTCAAACCGGTCAAACCCATGCACTAACATGTACGGAAAGCTTGAATTATCCTCTTTCTATCTGCAAAGTTTTTGTTCCACCTTAGACATCACATGTGATGAGCTACTTTCTTTTTTTTTACTAAGTGTCAGTTTGGTAGCTGCTCTTTTGGATATCACTCAACAGCTGTGTGTACCATCTGTTTTGAATTTGCACATAATGCAGGAGGCAGCGGGAGGTTAATTGCTTTACTAAAAAACGAGTGCTTCCAAACTCCTTGACAGGAATTAAGTAGCTCATAACAAGTCTACAGTTATGAAACAAACACTTTGCAGATCGAAAGAGGATAATTCATGATTTTCGCACATCTGCAATATATTGGTGAGTTGTTGTTTAATACAATCAGATAGGACTTTTCTGTTTGGATGAATGGGCTGTCAGCTTGTTAAAGTTAGCATCTTGCCGGGGGGGGGGGTGTGTGTCAGAAAACTGTCAGGATTTAGAAGACATTGTAGAATTGGCCTCAGGTCTAGGTAATAAAAACGCAACTTTGCTTGCCAATCCGTGTGAACTGTGAAAATGTTTATTTCCCAGATGGGTTACTCCTGCCTATGATGGGCCATAGGCAGACCTTCTGCCGTCCGTCTGATTCCCGCTGGGTCTGATGCCACTCATGACAGCGTCCGTGAAGGTGCTCTTGCTGCTCATGTTGGATCCTCCACTCAGGCTGCCGTCATCACTCACGTTGGCCACCAGGGGGCCGTCGGAGGGACTCATCTCGCTGGTAGCCACCAGGGGGCCGTCAGGCGGAACCCAATAGATGAAGTATAACACAATGCTTAAAACACAAAGGGGTTAATCCCGCCCCAGAATGGCTTAAAGATGGAGTGCCATGTTTTGTTTAGTTTTTTACCCTAAAACGTGATCACCAGATATTATATTATATTTTATTTGTTAAAAGATTTTGTGTGGACACGCCCACCAGTTCATTGAGACTGCCTGGTGGGCGGTGATCCACCTGCACTGAAGCATGAACACAGAAATCTATCTTTAAAAGAAATTAAGAGTTATGAAGTTTCTGCCCAACAGCATTGATATGCTAGATATATATTTATTTTAATATAATAATATTTAATGTTTTACAAATGTTAAATCTATAAGTTCTCCATGATTATTGTAAATATATACATGTTCAAATTAATTGAATAGTTAATAGAAATGCAAGGTAATATGTTTGCATGCAGAAGATAATAAATATAAAATATATAATGCTCAACATATTTGTATTTCTTTGTTGTTGGTGCATGCTGCATAATTGTAGCCTACTTGGCCCATAGCACTTACCCTACCCCCTTAGATAGCATTTCTGTAGACTTAGATAGCATCTGATACAGACTTATAGCATGTTATGTAGACGGCACTATAATTGCATTGTATATAGTCATAGCACGCCATAGTACGTACAGTATGTATAGCATAGTAGTATATATATAGTTTATATGTATAGTCTCATAATATAGATATTCCACTGTTACTTTCTTAGCTTACGCATGTTTTATGATAAATGCTTTTGTGATGTATTCCCATGCTTTTGTTCTTGATTATTGTAAGTCGCTCTGGATTAAGAGCGTCTGCTAAATGCCTAAATTGTACTTGTAGCCTTTTTCAAGCATCACTTTGTTAATAGGCGACTATATTACATAGTTAATAAATTAATAAACATTAATAAAATGTGCTTTTGTCCAATCGTGTGGGAGTGTATATGGTTGTATTTTGTCTTCCTGCTCTTCTATTGAGATATTTATCAGTGGTTCCCAAAGTGGGACCCCCAGGGCTCCTTGATGCCAGGGGGTCCCCAGCTAAATGATAGTTTGGAAACACAATTTACCCTTATGGGTCTGTAACTCTGAGAGTGTATACAACTGGAACCAAATTGACCCTTTGTACACTCAGAGTTAAATTAACATTGCATTTAAAATATAAATTGGGTCTCATAGATGGAACTGTCATTAAATGGGGGCCCTGTTGCATATCAAACTGGGGGTCCTTGAAATTAAAATGGTTGACTGCTAGAGCTGCAAAAGTCTTCTCTTATGGGGTCCTTTGGGGACCACTGATTTAGATTGTGTGTCAAGGTCATGTCTCCCCTAGACATGAGTCTAACACTACTTTTGTCCCCTTTTCTTCTCTGTGTTGGCCTGTTAAGTTAAAAACCTTGAGTACTTTTTCCACGTTTAGGCCCTCATTTATCAACCGTGCGTACGCCAAAATATGGGCTCACGCCGAAATTACCGACATTTTCGGCATTTAACATTTCCGGCAAAGCTTGAAATTGAACGTGACAACGATCAAAACCCACGTCTACTCGGCAGCTTGCGTACGCTGTTTTTCTGTCTTACACAAGCGGAGCAGCCTTGTCTGAACTGCTGAGAGGCTGTCACAGGCATCAAAACATATATGTATTCACTCCTAAAATGTTTATATAAAAAGGTATGTATAATGTATATGGGCTACATGTAAAAAATTAATAAATAAAAATGTTAAGGAATACATGTGTCATATGAAATTAGTAGGAGATAAAATTGCGCAATTAAAAACAATGTTGCAAGAGATGCTTAAGCCATTTAAACAGTGTTTTGCATGAGCGCACGCCGCATTCATGCGAGGATTTGGGCTGTCTGTGCTGAAATATTTCCATGACGGGACGTTGGAGAGTATAGTGCAGCAGTGCTGCAGCTCAGCTGCAGAGAGTCCTAATCTACAGAATGAAGGCCGATGTCTTTCTTACGGTATGTGCAATATAATAAACCTGACGCGTCGCTCGAATGCCAAATGTACCGTGCCAGGCTCCCAGCGCAAGTGGGAACTGCATCGGAGTTATAGGTATATTACCCAGCCAGCCCATGCACCAGCCACATGATGCTATGGTTTTGGCTGCACATTCATATAATGACAGTTGACAGCCCGGCCACTGCATTGACTAACGGCTGCGAGGCAATCTAAATAGACTGTCGAACGTCGGAACGTGCATGGTCAGTTGGTCACGGACGGACCACTGTGATAGAGAGAGACAGACAGACAGACAGACAGACAGACAGACAGGGCAGGAGGAGCACCTGCAAAACAGCAGCGTGTGGGTGCCTATTTGTTATTTAATTATGGTTCACAGGTTCAGGTTTTCGTTCACTAATATATCTTGTTGTATATTAAATTAAAAATACTTTAATAATTTAATATACAACTAACAACACACACTCACACAGTGAAAGTTGCAAATAGCGATATGTGCGTGCGTGCGTGCGGGGGGTGAGGCGGGCAGCAAGGGAAGCAAGCGAGAGGAGAAACAGACAGCTTTATTTAATGTGTCATGTAGGTGCGTGCGTGCATGACAGCAAGGCAAGCGAGGTGAGAGGGAAACAGACAGGGACCCTGCATGAATTAAATAAAGTTGTAGGCCTACCCTGTCACGGTAGGCCTACAACTTTATTTATAGTTGTCTGTTTCTCCTCTCGCTTCGCTTCCCTTGCTGCCCGCCTCACCCCCCACACGCACGCTTTATTTAATTCATGCAGGTGTTCGTTCTTTATTTGTTTAACAACACACCAGTTAGTTGGGCTTGCAAGTTGCGTGTGCGTGCTGTGCGTGTGTATGAGAGAGGGGGGTGAGGCGGGCAGCAAGGCACAGGAGAAACCTATTTTTTCATGTAACCATGGTTTCAGGAAACGTATTGTCGTTGTTCATGTCGCAAAAACGAGGGCGAGGCTTGATTTCTTAGGGCGTGCCAGATCAAATTCAGCCGTGACATTTATTAACGTGAGAACGAAATTAAGGAAGGATCAGCTGTTTGCGATCACTTTATAAATGCCGTGGCGACGTGGGTGTACTACGAAACCTGCACTCGAATCTGTGGCAGATTTTACACTTGATTGATAAATGAGGGCCTTAGTGTCCTTGAGCGGCCATACATTTGCAACGGAGCACCCTGGATTAGGAGACGAGGCATTCTTTCTGCCGCACTAATAGCTAAGTGAACGGTACGCTAATATGAATGAAGAGCGAAGCGTACTCTGGCCTTAGCGTCTCACTCAAAGGAAAAAGTTCAGAATATTATTCTCTCGCCTGATATTGAGGATGCGCTAGGACATGTACACACGTCCTATGCATCCGTCAATTGGATTCCCTATGACGTTTCCAGACGTCCGTCCTATATATGGATGGAATGAGTTAAGCTGAGTGTCCACATCATCACCTTTATTTATACTCAAATACAGTTGAGGGCAAGAACTAATTTTCACTGTAGCTGAGGTTACAATACATAAATACAGTCAAAACAATACATCAACACAACATAAATTAGGATACATTACAAAGGAACTTAAATACAGAACAATCAGTAAAAAAATCAATTGAAGCAGGAGCAATCACGGTGAAAAATGTTCTGGAGCATTCCTTTGAACTGACCGAAGGATGGCAGGGAGCTCAGTTTTAAGGAGTTTTGAAGTTCATTCCACGAGGTTTGGCCATTGACAGAATGAGATGGGTGTTCAAAACAAACGGCACACAAAAAGAGGTATTTACGGCCCACTGGCCGGGTTGGCTCTATCAAGGTCTGCTCTGCTCCTGCAATCCTACATTGATTGTTGAGGCAGTGGCAGGCATAGATATTATAAGAAATAGATGCCTCACTAGCCGCTGCAGTTCATTGGAATGACGTGTCCCAATGAAGGCAGGAAGTCAAACGGAAGTGCAGTGCTGAAGGCTTTTTTTACATTTATTTTTACAAATCTTTATAACAGTCATGACAATACATTACAAACAATACAAGACAAACAAACACAAACAACAAAGTTATTAATACAACAATACAACATCAGAGGCTTCAGAGCCAGGGGGGATTACTAACATTAAAGAGTGAACACAAAGCAACAGTTCCCTGGAATGATTCCACAATCGAACCAGTGCAACAATGTCCAGAGACATCACAGTTGACAGTTCCTTCATAATGCACATTTTAAAGTGTCACATAATATTTTCTAAATGATCCACACAATCTAATTAAAGATGAGAGTTCTCTAAACAAACCCTCCCACTGTTGGCTCCCTTCAATGGAGTCAACAATCAATTACCAATCATCAATCATACAATATAGTGTCAAAACAATTTCACTCCTCAAGATAAAATTCGTAGGAAACCTATTATAGTCTGTTAAATACAGTCAGTGGCAGGGTGAACTGCCACAAACTATATCCACATGTGCATTTCTGCCAAGAGCTATGCACATGTACATTTGATTTGATAAGGCACTGGTATATACAATATACCAAGAACTATATGCACATGTACATTTGATAAGGCTCTTGAATCTTCTTTTTCTTTCTCTCCTTGCTTTTTTTGCACTCTCTCTCTTTCTTTCTTCTTTTTTTATTGCAATTCTACTGTTATTGTCTATGCTGCTGCAGTCCTGTACACAATAATGTACAACCTACCTGTACACAAGATATAACAATAAAGTTCAACCTTGAAACCTGTCACGATATCAGTCTGTTGAATACCTTTTATTACAGTGATGTCCAACTCCTAGTGTTTCCTGTTTTCCCTAGTTACTGTTTCCTGTCTTGTCTCACCTTACTAGTTTTCTCCACCTGTGTCCTGTTAGTCTCCCAGCCAATCCCTGTGTTGATTGTTAGGTCTGTTCACCTGTGTATTGTTATCCTGTGTCTACTTAAACCCTCAGTTATTTGTGTTCCCTGCCAGATCTTAGAATAGATGCCACAATTTGCCACAATGTTAGCCGATGCCGATACTGAATACTGATACCAGTGTTATGATCTCGTGTTGTGTTTATAGCTATCTAGCTATATATATTTTATGTTGTGTTTATAGCAGACTCCTCACTCAAATGTGCATTGCTGCAAATGTGCACAACCGAGTGACGTGTAGAGAACTATGATCAAGCTATTTCATCATCATGACCCTGGTGTTTTGAGACCGCACTTTTTTTTTTTTTACAAAGGATGGTGACGGGGCTTGAAGATCCCCCCCCCCCCCCCCCCCCCACCCTCCTGCTGCCTGCAGTGTGTGGTACAGGTCCTGTGAAGGAGACTACTGTATGCATGATGACAGTCCCATGCAGGGTGGAATAACACTTAAATCAGCCAGCCTGATAAAGGGATAGACGCACCAGCATGACTGTGGCTGGAACCTCACTGCATGGAATTTTAAGATGCAGAGCTCCAGGGCTGTAAACCGTGCGTGCATGCGCGTGCGTTTAGAGGTGGTCACAGAGGCATATTCATGAGCTAGCTATTACTCTGGGGTCCACTGCTAACTGTGGCCACGCAGTTCTATTTCTCCTCAACTAGGGTCAACGCAGTAGCAGTCCCGGCTTGGCACTGGAGGGGAGGTTTTTCTCTTTGTTGAAGTTGAGACTGCTCTACAGTATAACGTTCCACATGCATACATGGTTGGTCTTGCAACGTTCACACTTTAAAAGTAAAGGGGAAATTGATGGAATACAAAAATGCTGCCACTCTTTTTGATAGCGAGCTGACGTAGCATAGTGACAGCAAAAAGGGGGGGCATGGAAATGAAGATTCTGCAACAATTGGCAATCTGCATCCATAAATAAATTAAAGTGCCTGTGCTCCGAGGAGCTTTTCTTTTCTTCTAGTTGTCTTATGTTTTTGTTTTCTGGCAATGTCCATATTTCTTTGCTCTAAACAGCAGCTCTATGAAGCCGGGAGCCGTGGGTGGGTGGTTAGGTATCTCAAGCGTTTCACAACACCAAAATAGTTTGTTGCTTAACCCACACAGCAATTTACTGTATGATTGCTTTGTGACCTTGGCCTTGCATGTGTCACTTTTGGGATGCAAAACATTATTCTTGCATCATGCTGCTAATCTCCCAAGGTATAACCAACAGACAAAACAGACTGTAATCTATTCATTATATCTAAAGCTCACAAGAGATGCTAAGCATTTATCTTCCTGATATCAGCTACACAAATTGTTGAATGTCAAACTACATTGACACGCGTGCATTGTTCTTGGTACATGGCAGATGCTGTTTGTTTGTGTGGAGCTGATAGAGAAACATCAATGCTTTTTTATCGCTTTCATTTCAGAATATTTGTGCTGCTTCCATGGGAAAATTAGGCCTATCGTTCTGTGCTGGCATCAAATAATGCCTATTTTAATGCACAGTACTGACGTGTTGTGATATAGCTCACACACTCGATTAACTTACAAATGCTCGAATGTTTGTTCCACCAGAGGGGCGATATCCAACATGTATGCATCCCTGGGCAACACACACTGTTTAATTGTCAATAATGGTCTTTAATTGGTTTCATGAAAATGCATTATTCATAAAGCAGCATTCCAGAGGACCAGACCTGCTCGGCTGGTATGAATTATTCTTAAATCATCGGTTCATAACGGCGGCAGTGTAAAAAAAGGACTGAAATAAATCCCTGATACAACTTGTAATAGATGTATTCTTTTGAGTACCTGCAGACCTTTCAAACAACACAGTTTCTTTTCTCCCTCTCTTCTTCCTGTGGGGTACTATACTTTGGTCCGACATAGCTGTACCATTGGTCCGATCGACTACCTACCCCAAACCCTCACCCTAACCATAACTGCAAGCACAGGGCAGCACACCTAAACCTATAACCCCCAACCCTATCCCGAGTCGGACCAATGCTCCTTCGAACCAATGATATGTCGGACCAAAGTATGCTCCCCCATCCTGTGTCTTGACTCTTAAAGGTTTTATGACATTCATTTTAATTTATTTTTATTTTTCGTTTTTCTTTTAGGTTTTATGACCTCAATTACACCCCAAAATCTTGAACTTTGAACATTCAGTGGATTTTCTGTGGTCTGAAGTTTTCTTTGGGGTTTGGAAGCCTTTCGAGCTACAATGAAAACAGGCAAGACAGTGAAAACAGTGACATCTGCTGGCGAATCCCATTGACACACATCGCACAAATTGACTAGTGAAGCTCTGACGATGGCTGCATACAGGAGCACATGAGCCACACTTTGAGATATGAAAATCCCTTCTCACATCACATGCGGTATACTATAAACCCCTGTGCACTATAGCCTCGCCTGTCAGCCACGCTCACTGCAGAGAGCATTTACCTTCTGGGAAATTATGTACTTGACACAGAAGCTGACACCCATAGATCTTATTTGATATGGATATGGCCCAGGTACTTATAGATTGTATTATGTATCAATTCTGGCCTCCTCTGCACTGTCCCAACAGTAATAGGTTTTTTTAAAGGCAATTCTCCGTAAAACCAGAAACTCCTCAATTCCCTGGTGCTTTGATTTGCGATGAATGTGACACTTGATGCTAAGCATTTCTCTCTCACTCACTCACACATACACACACACAAACATGCTGTGGTTGGGTACCTCTGCCGCCTCTACCATACTGACGTGAAGGTCAGTATACTGTCCTATTCACTTCAAAACCGTATTTGCCCCTGAAGCTGTACAATAACAAACACTGAAACATTTCACCTCATCTTTTTCCGTACAGAGAAACATCAGCTACAAAAGACCCTGAAGGGCAGCGAGTATAGCTCAATACGTCACGACAGGCATCAAAGTGTTTACATTTACACACACACGCGTTCTTCCGGTTGACCGGGCTGAACTTCCAACTTGTGAGACTTCACTTCTCTGTCTGGCCAAACAAGACTCTTGTTGCTTTCTCTCTAATCAGCCTGCCCCCAGGACGTGCTCCTTAGCCCAGAAACTGGGGGTTTATTGTTTGTTATCATTTCTCCTCAGATGGCTGACCGGCTATAGCAGTCCAATTGGATCGGGTTCCCTGAGCCCCTCCAAGGTAATGGCACTAATGAGGGAGGAGTAGCCAGGTTGCAAGGATCAATGCTCTCTGAGAAGCAGCTGCCTCTGGCCTGGCGGGTGCACCACATGCACAGGCACTACCTCTCAAGCGACTCGACACCTTAAGGTGTGGATGTCTGTATAATCACCTATTATTTATCACTCACACAGCAGCACCTGAGCCGCAGCCATACTTTGACAGTAGAGGCTCCAGTCCATCTCCTCCTCCTGCCTCCATAGTCAAACAATAAAGGCTTTTGTTGTTTTTGTTGCTTTCCATGTGGTTATATGTGATTTGACTGAGTACTATAGCCTGTACCCTGCAAGCTAACACACTGAAAAACGAAATGTTTAATGTCACTTATATCTACAACAAATATTTGTTGGACTTTTCTTTTTAGTTCATCAAGCATGTTATTAGATGTTTTCAATGTGGGCTACTTGGGTACCATGACGTCGGCTTAAAAAGGGTAAATGATGTGGTTTATAGATATGGGCTTGGCATGGGTTGGAACTGGGCGAGCCCATCCCGGGCCCATATATGGTTAGATATGGGCTAACTGGGCACGGGTTGTTGGAAGTGGGCAAGCACTTGTAGTTCCCAAATGGTTAAGATCAATTTGCAATGCTTTTATAGGATGTGTTGTGCAGCTTGTATACATCTGCTATCTTCAAAAGCATTTTTATACATTTGGAAACTTGTGAAATAGGACTTAGAGACTTTTGTTCTTTGGAATACCAGCCTATTGTTTGTAATAGACTAGAGTATGTCTACATTGTGGTATTGGGAATTTTACTGTATGTACAACATGTGAGTACTTCTTCCACCACTGGCTGGTATGATGGCGTGACTCACGGAGTAGCACATTTACAATGTATACTGCAGTAGCCCAGGACGGTGGGAGAGCAGAACGATCATGTCGAGACTTCAATTTCCGTGAAACAGTATGTTCTTGATAGCTAGGAGTGCTGTGTGTTTTCTGCTGGGTGGCTAAAGAGCCACGGCGCTATGGCTGACATTTACCACCCATTGATTCCCATCATTCGTGCAACCTTTTGGAGCTGGTTCGGTACACACAACGCTACTGAGACTCACAGATGGATGGATCGATTCCCCCCTGGCTGTCAAAATAAAGCCAGGCACCTGGCCAGTAGACTATATATATAATATATATCTATATATCTATCTATATATCTATATATATATATACCTATCTATCTATCTATCTATCTATCTATCTATCTATCTATCTATCTATCTATCTATCTATCTATCTATCTATCTATATATATATATTGAGTGTGTGAGAGAGAGATCGAGAGAGACAGATACAAAATATGTATGCTAATCAATGTTGACCCAGAATTGTACCTCCACACTCCTTCTCTCTCATGACATAATGATCCGTGGGATCTGGCTCTCTCATACTCTCTTGAGGAGAGAGAGAAAAGCATGTCAGGTGGAAAAATGTGTGCCCTTTTCTTTTTCTTTTTTTCTGTCTGTGGCTGAAATAGCTTGAATTGTAGAGACTAGAACAGTGGTTAGGACACATGTCATACATGAGACATGATGAGAGAGTTGGTGGTTTTTAGTGCATGGGTTCCCAGAGTGGGGTCCGGGGACCCCTAGGGGTACTTGAGGGAGTTCCAGGGGGTCCCTATCTAAATTAGATTGAGATAGTTAGGAACCAAATGGAACCTTATGGGTCTGTAACTCTGAGAGTGTACAAATGGAACCAAATGGACCCCAACGAGTCCATGTGGTTCCATTTGTACACTCTCAGAGTTCAATTAACAGTAGCCTGAGCTAACGTGTTAGGTTTCTGGTCTAGAGGGGCGGGTCGCGGCTGAGATTTGCGCACGCCCTGATTGGATCTCATCGATCTGTCCGTCACCCCCAGCCCCTCCTCTCCCCCCTAGTGCAGCGCTACGTCACATCATTTGGAGCGACGCCCACCCGGAAGGGTTGACTCCCACTTTTAGACCAGAGCGGCCAATGCGTTCCTCCAGGCTTTAAATGTTTGCACCAACAAAAATGAAAGCCTGGTACCGAGGCTAAATTAACAGTGGTTTTTCAATATACCAGAGATAGAAATGCCATTAAATTGGGGTCCGTTTCCTAATGCGTGTGGAATCTGGTGGTCCATGAAATTAATATGTTTCGGAATCACTGCTAGAGCCGTAACAATACTATCTTATCGGGGTCACTGGCATATCTCCTGAATCTACTGAATGAGACGAGTACACAAATTAAATGTAGAAAAAGAAAAGTTTATTTTTACTTAAGATAACTTAAGATCTTGTTGTAGACTAGAGGTAGGCTACTACTAGACACTTTTGATTTATATTGAACTCATTGATGATTTGATTTTAAATTTAGCTGGTGAAAACTGATTAAATAATCCTTATTATTTTGAGACCATTCCGATACCGATGGCCGATATGGCCAATTCCGATTATGGTAACGATTAATCGTGCATCCCTATTTTAGACTGGATATATTTTATGTGATTTGTGATATTGTACTAGTCTATTGTGGTATGGCATAACGTGTTCTTGTGCATGCTCTTGGATAGGAATTGATCAGAGCGTATTTATTTAAAGGGAGAAGATGTTTGCTGATAATTCACTCATCCAATTATCTTCATAATGCGTTTTCTAACTTTATAACCACCCCTCCCCTCCTCTCTCTTCTCCCCTTCATCTCATTCTCCCTGACTGCCTGCCTGGTGAGAAAGAACCTACATCTCGCAGCGGAAGCGCTGCTTTGCCCAAGGCTATACGCTGCCATCTCCCCATATTCCACTCTGGTAAATATTATATTGTATAGCCTTTCAAGTATCATTTTCATACGGTGTCCTGCAGAGGTTTCAAGTATCATTTTCATACGGTGTCCTGCAGAGGTTTCAAGTATCATTTTCATACGGTGTCCTGCAGAGGTTCATTGTGGAATATTTCTTATTTTTTCAGTGGGGTGACAATGTGCTGCTATGATCTCTGGAAGGCTTCTGAGCACAGAACACAGTTATACTTTTTACTATAGGGAGCTCAAATAACGCTCAAATAACGATTAACTCATACATGAATTCAGTCAGGATCTGCCTTCCGTGTGTTGTGTTTGGTGTTCCTGAATCTTATTTTGAAGTGAGGCTTTTGTGTTTTCTGTCCTCCTTTGTAGTAATTTCCTGCCTGGTCTCACCTTCCCTGATTCTTGGTTCTTTGTTTCACCACCTGTGTCTTGTTTTCCCCAGCCAATCCTTGTGTTGATTTGATTTGAGTTCACCTGTGTCCTGTTAATCTTGTGCCTATTTAAGCCCTGTGTTTGGTTGTTTTCTCTGTTGGATTATTGTATTGTCACCTGAGTTCCAAAAAGAGTTCCAAGTCTGTTTTATGTTTGCTAGTGTTGCACTAGTGAAGGTCTTTGTTTGAATAAAGACTTCTAAGATCCCGACTTCCTTGCATTTGGGTCCTGCTTGAAAACCACCCCTGGCAAATTCACCATACATTTGTCACAAATTCATGTTAATTATTTTACTGTACAAACATATTCGTACCAAACAATGACAATTTGGACTGGATGGCACACTATATGAATATGGGCATAATCTACATTTGGGCACAAAAAAACAAAACCATCCATATTATGTGACATGCTGATTTGCGCTTGTGTTGGGCATACAGTGGCAGGAAATGCTGTGCATTATGCTTGCAGGCTTTGCTTCATTCGAAAATATGATAATAGTTAAATTCACCTCCAGGTAGCTGGAGGCAGCTGGGAATGGAAAAAGTGTTAAATCGAGAAATATATGCTTATGTCAGTGACTATGAAATAAAGGGTGGCGACCAAATCTCCAGTATAATGCGAGTTTTCCTATTGCACATTCGAGTCGATATGTGTGTTTATGCACACAATGTATTATTCATTGGCCATATTCTCCAAGGAAGAGACGGTAAGCAATAACTTGAATGTGCAGCGCTTTGCCCCATGCATTAATTCATGTGTGTGTGTGTGCGTGCATGTGCGCGTGTGTGTGTGTGTGTGTGTGTGTGTGTGTGTGTGTGTGTGTGTGTGTGTGTGTGTGTGTGTGTGTGTGTGTGTGTGTGTGTGTGTGTGTGTGTGTGTGTGTGTGTGTGCGCGTGTGCGTGTGTGTGTGTGTGTGTGTGTGTGTGCGTGCGTGCTTGTACGTGCATTCATTCATTGTGCATTTGCACTGTGTGTGTGTGTGTGTGTGTGTGTGTGCACTTGCGTGTGTCTTGTAATAATACATGTACTGTATTGTACGTATTGTATTGAATACATGTATGATGTCTTTAAATGTCTCTATGAATTGAATACTGAACGTTGTCACTTTAGTGTTTTACTCCTGGGAGTGGGGCCATGGTGCAGTGTACGCCCTGAATTAGAATGTTATTCAATTAGACATATTTAATATACATTTTCTGGACGGACGGACGGACGGACGGACGGGCGGATGGGGGGATGGGGGGGATGCCAAATTGAGATGAATGTGTGAATGTGACACAGGAAGACAATTCAAAGTACATTGTAATGTCACCAGCACTGCCTTTCACAAGTGCAAAAGTCAGCATGTTCAGACCTCCAGCCCCCATCAGTGTGTTTTATCGCTCCAGAAATCTAGGATTAGATCCATGATAGCTCATCACCACCACTGCTGGCAGTCATTGGTTCAGTGAATAATGCTGTGATATTACAGCTCTGCAGTAGCACCAATAAAACTCCTGCTGAGGCTCGGAAACTCATCTCAGGCAAGAGAGGGGACAGAGTGGCGATGGTGAAGCAATATGAGATATACTTTATTTATCCCTGAAGGGAAAGTTTAAGTGTTACAGCAGCAAAATGGGACACATAAATAAAACTACTGGACAGACAGAAAAGCAACAGACACAAGTGGACATAAACACACAAGACCAGGACCACCATAGGACCGTATGCAATTTGGGGGAGGCAGTAGTTATGCGTGTGCATTATAGAATCTGATGGCAGTTGGCAAATTAATATGTTTTGTTAGTTTTTTTGCTACTTTTGCCGTGTGTATAGGTGGGGGGTACTATTGTATTGTGATGATGTGAGGTCCTGGGATGTGTTTAGGGTCATTGTCATGATCGTTATTGAGCGTTATTTAATTTGCTCCCTATAGAGCACCGAAGTCTGACGTCACTTTCAGTAGAGGGCGTCAGTCCCCAGGTTCGTTTTAGTTTTAGTTTTGTTTAGTTGCATTGAAATCTCCATAGGAGGATTTTTAGATTGCTTCATATAAGAACTGTGTTTGAAAAATGAACATGTCACCCCGGCCGCTTCACCCATATGGATATGAAGAATCAACTGACTGAGAGAAAACGCTAATGTTACTGCTGCTGAATGAGTTAGATTTTCGCTAGAAGCAGACTGTATCATATATGAGTGACTGACTGTTGCAAACGATACAGAGACACCTCCCTAACAATAACGCCGAGACAGCTTGTTTATTTTTGGACCACAACGCTTATAGTAGACGATATTAAGATCACCCCATGTTATTCTCCATAGAGAAATTATTTCCGCGAACCAGGGGAATCGAAGGGATGAGCGAGTTACGTCAGGACTTCGGTGCTCTATAGTATAACGTATAATTGTGTTCTGTGCTCAGAAGCCTTCCAGAGATCCTAGCAGCACATTGTCACCCCATTGAAAAAAAAAAAAAAAAGTTCCACGATGAACAGTGAAGGTGAAACCTCTGCAGGACACCATATGAAAATGAAACTTGAAAGGCTACAATATAATATTCCTCGCCAGAGTGGAATATTATAATAATCATAGCCTTGAGCAAAGCGGGTGCTTCCGCTGTGAGATGTAGGTTATTTTTCATCAGGCAGTCAGTCAGGGAGAAATGGAGAATGAGACAATTCTCTAAACGCTACATACAATCATAAACGTTTCTTTAAGCACAGGATGCAGGAGGTTGTGCTGCATGCATCTCCTCCGCCCGTCCGGCGGCCCTAACAGTCTATAAACGGTGTAATCACCTCCTTCAGTCGCTGGTGAAGATTGTAAGCCGTGCCAGCTTGGCCTTGGCCTCAGTGAACGCTATTCAGCATTGAAGAGGAGTGGACAGCCGCCGTGCACCAGGAAAAAACATATTCACTCTGTCAAGAGTTTCCCTTAATGTACACTTACACTGGCATGAGAAGGGGAATGCTGTGCATAATTGCTATACGAAGCCAAGCTTTTTCTGGGACACATGAAGCATTACAAGTCTGTCTGTGTACACAGTGAATGAAAATTTATGCACAGGGGGATGGCAGGGAAGGATATATTCAGGACTGGAAAGGAAAGGAAAGGTACTTTGTTTACCCAGAGTAACTGGACTAAGCTCAAGAACTTGTTTACAGCCAGGCCCTGCTCATAGAACATTTCATGGTAGGGGTTCAATGCCTTGTCCAAGGGCAACACTGTTATTGCATCTCCATGATCATAGAGATATCTCTAGACAGTTCCGAAAAACCTTAATTATGCCCGGGCTAAAATGCTGCTTTGCAGGTTCAGTATCTTGGCTGTATCTTCGGTCTGGGCAAGCTGTGCACTATTTAGAGCATGTACAGTACACAGCTTATATGTGTGGTGGTGCACATGCGAGAAAGAGTAATTTCACCTGCTCGGGGGTTGTTTTTCCTGCCCATGAAGAATAAGCAATGCCACGTGATTATGGTGCTAAAATGGAACGATTGTGTTTGTGCTGCGGCCGATCGGGGAAGTCATGAATCATATTCATGGGTAATGATATGTTTCAGTCAGACAACTCAAGGAGGATGTAATATATATATTTATTGAATATAGGCTAATCAATGCAATATATTTATTATGGTTTGGCGATGTATTGGATCTGCTTTTTAGGTACTCAGGTCAAGCGCATCAGTCCCGACCATAGGGACTCTGAATCCCCCGTACCTAAACAGTAGATCCAAAACGACAGGTGGTAGCTGGGGTGGAGGTGGGTGAGCACTTTGTATACAGCAGCGCACAGTATACAAAAAAGCAGTAGCAAGCAAGCAAGCAGGAGGATGAATGCAAAACCTTCGGTTAAAGTAGCCGGTATGAGAGATTGGGTGAGCGTGTGATTGGCTGAGTGATCATGTGGATGAGAGCCTGATGCTGCGGTGGCCCAATTAACGGCCGGCGCGCTGACTGAGGTTCCCTGACTGAACTTGCTCTGCGCATGTCTACGACAGGCGCAAATGCTCATTAGGAGAAATACATAGAGATGCACTCCGGGCCCCCCTTGGACAGCCGCTTACTTCCTCAGTCCAACCACTATAATGTTGTGCCTGAAAAATGAAGCCATTTGTACATTGACTCCATTTGCATGAATTGCAGTTTTCGCTGCTTCTGTGCCCCGAGTGGTTTTTTAGGAGACATTAATCAGCATTTCATGTAATATGGGACGCTACAATGCAGAGGTAATTATCAGCAGCAATCACCGGGAGGTTTTCAGAAACAACAAGTGCACAAAAAGAGACAACTGGGAACAAATATCTCATGTGTTTCTCTAATTCTCCCTTTTTTTTTATATATATATATTTTTTATCCCACGATTTTGTAACCCATTTTTCACCCCTGTGTCAATAATCTAATGTGATCCTGGTCTCTACACACCCTCCACCAACCTAGTCCCCATATATGCGGGACAAGGGGAGAGCAACGGACTTGAACTCTTGCTTCCTTCATGCCTGAGTGTCCAAGTTGCTCCTTTACACCTGACAGGGGGGAGTTTCCCTGGTTGGACGTAGCGCGTAGAAGGAACACGTTATTCCAACCAGTTCCTTTCCCCTCCATCAGGCGCCCCGGCTGGCCAGGGGGAGGCAGTTTAGTGACCAGGATTACTGCATGTTTTTTGTGAGGGTATCTACCCTAGGGGACACGGGGAGAACATGCAAACTCCACACAGAAAGGCCCTTTCGCCAACCCCGCCTTCGGGTATGGGCACTGATGACGCGGAGGAGGAAACACGCCGCCAGCACCCACAGAGTCCCGAGCGGGAATCGAACCCAGGACCTTCTAGCTGTGAGGCGACAGCACTACCACTAATTCTCCCTTTTGATGGAGAGGGGCAAGGATGTTGTTAAAAAATTGAGAGGGCGTAATTTAACAAAGGAAGATTCATGGATAATGTGGTGGAGCTGAAGCAGAGACATTTATCAATTTGGTAGATCCACACTCTAAATCATGTGAAGTTTTATTTCATTTTCTAGAGGCACCTTGTCAAGTTGTCAACCAGAGATGTGGCATTTTCACCAGCCCTCCAGTTCCAGCTGTCTCTTTAATTATACCTCAGTCATGAAATGTAAAATGAAAATGAAAGCCAAAAATAATTAATATAGACTAATTATTTGTATGGCTATACTGTAAGTCCTAGTGTGCGATTTGTGAACGTTCCTCCTGCCAACCGAGGTTTATAAACCTTTGCTTTTATCATGAAATATCCGAGACTATTAAGACTTTGTGGAAGACGGTTCTGAACATAATTGCTCATTTGACCACTCCAAATGTTCTTCTAATCTCAAAGCAATAACTGAAAATAGCTATAAAGGCTGTTTTCACTGTGCAACATGTTTCCATAGAAGACATGCTGACTTCTTATGGAATCCAAGTGACTGGAAACTGCGCGTGCGCCGGCAAATGGAATCCATTAAAATTACATTAGAAAGCACAGGGGTGCATACTTAGTTGTCAAAAAATATCACACCATTTCAATAATGCTGTGACACGTCTTGCACCTACAGTGTTTATACCTCTCTGGTGATTGCCTGGCATCACATCTGTTCTCTCTTAACCAAATGTGCACCTGTCATGTGTTCTATACTCTCTTTTCGATAGAGAGTGGTGCAGTTGACGGTGCTTTATATTCCCACAGGATATATCAACAACACCCGAACCCCCGGATGTGAGCACAGTGATAGATGTAGTCTCTGAGTTGTGATGGCAGAGCTGTGATCAGACCGGAACCGGTTTGTGTTGGATACGAGAGGCAGATTATTTTCATCAACCCAGGGTTTCGCAAACCTTTTTTTTTATATCACAACCCCATCTTATGAGAGGATTGTTCTGGCTCCTGCAAACAAATGCTCTAATCTCAAAGAAATAACCGAAAATATATCTTATCTACAAGCTCTCAATGCATCACAGACTTTTTCTCTGAGTCCCAAATTACTGAAAACAGTCGTGGCGACTGAAAACTTGAATCAATCAGTTCCGCACCACCGCGCACGCACGCACACACGCACGCACGCACGCGCACACACACACGCACGCACACCATTGTTGTGGCCTCACGGCACAGAAGGTCATGCATACCCAGGTCCCAAGTGGGCACACACTCCATCCACTACTGGTACAACATAATATATACCCACAGAAACAGAAATGTCCCACCCTGGGGAAGGAAAAACAGGGCTAAGGGCCAATATTGTGAAAGTACCCGCAGCCACCCATGGGGCTCCTTTAGGCTGCGCTGCTGCACGGGTGGCCCGTGCAACTATACCGCCGGATGCCTCCCAGTGGAGATAACCACTATGTGTGGATATTATAAGTTTATAGTGTGCACTCTGCTCCCATTCCTCAGTGGGCGTGCCGCTGCTGCATCTCAATGGCATTGTGAGGGTTGTGTCCACATGGCATTTTTTACTTTGAGAGAACTTTTCAGGCGGGCAGCAATCTCTCTCTCTCTCTCTCTCTCTCTCTCTCTCTCTCTCTCTCTCTCTCTCTCTCTCTCTCTCTCTCGCCGCGGGCACCCATCTGAAAATATGTTGTTCCAGCCAGGGACCACCCCGAAGCAAAGATTTGAGTTAAAAATGTTCGCTCTGAAAGAATATTATATTCAACGATTTCCGCCACATTTTCACGATTTGTCAAACATAGCAGATCTACAAGCTCGTAGCGCGGCACTTGGTGCCAGCGCTACAGCCATAGCCACTTGCCCAAATGTGCTCAAATGTGCTGACCTCATCACATTTGTGCTGACCTCATCACATTTGTGATGACGGCTATATCGCTGTTTTTAGCCCAAGGAGTGTTTTTTTGTGCAAAACTAAAGCTTGGAATGGATTCAGAATGATGAAACCCCCTTAGTTTGACACATTATGCTACTGAAAGCAGAATTCATTTTAGGTATAATTTTGCCATATTGTGCTTTAACAGATTTTTTATGGTGGCCATATGGATTTGGGGCTCTCCTGAATTTTCCCCGCATTTTGTGTGAGGTACATGGAGGGCTCAATTTGTTTAATAACCCTCCTAGATGACAAATCCATTGAGAAATGGACCTTTGCTCTCCGCGGTCACGCAAGTGCAGTAAACGACCCAACTGTCATCTGGACTGATGACTGAGGGAGCGTCCAAAGTAAACACTAATGAACTCAGTAGGGTGGCGGGTTGTTGAGGGCCTCCTGGGCATATATGTATCTTTGCTCAACTGATCATTGGTCACCATGGTGGACACTACATTTACTTAACTCATTCTATTCGGGAACCCCTTTTGGTGTTCTAAGCATTATGTCATACTTTAGCTATTGAAAAATAGCAGGTCTACAAGCTCATAGCGCGGCACCGAGTGCCGCTTTACGAGCTTGTAGGTCTGCTATTTTAGAAAAATCGTGAAAATGTGACCCAAATCTTTGAATATAGAGCGAACACCCCCCCCCCCCCCCCCGGCATACTCGCTGTGGGTGAGCTCCAGGGCAACTTTGAACATTGATCCGGTTGCCATGCAACACCTACGTCACCACCAGCTATAAAATAATAAAAATAAAACGCTGATATGATATGGGCAATAGTTAAGGCGGGGTGGTTTAGACAATTTTCTAAACGCTACATACAATCATAAACGTGTCTTTAAGCACAGGATGCAGGAGGTTGTGCTGCATGGCGTCTTGTATATATATATATATATATATATATATATATATATATATATAAATCACCTCCTTCAGTCGCTGGTGAAGATTGTAAGCCGTGCAGCTGCCTTGGCCTCAGTGAACGCTTTGAAGAGGAGTGGACAGCCGCCGTGCAGACGTTGTCAATGATTAACTTTCTGTAACACGCATGTGGACACACACTAGTTATAGTTCAGTCAGACAACTCACGAATAGATTAACCAATATTTATTGCAGAATGAGTAACAAGTGTGCATATGATATTTGACTTGGCGTTCGGCTCTGCTGGATTTCTCCCTGCTCGGCACGATTAAGCAACAACAGAAAACATAAGAGCAGGGAGATAGATATACAATAACCCCCCCATGGGGAGCATAAATAGCAGAGCCCACCGGTGGTGCTGGGGTGGTGGTGGGAGAAAACATCACATACAACCGGGAACCATGAGCAGAGGAAGGCAGGAAGAGCATGGAGTCTAGTGAGCTTAAGTAGCCTGCCCAATTGGTCAGCTGACTGCCGAATAAATAGTGAAAAGGCTTGAAAAACCACTGGGGATATATAAAAAAAACGCTGATATGATATGGGCAATAGGTAAGCCGGAGTGGTTTAATACGTTGTCAATGTTTAACTTTCTTTACAGCACTGAGTTGTGAAATGTGCTATATTATATCTCTGCTGTCCGGAGGAAACCTCATAACTCCAAAATCTTCATTTTTCAGGAAATTAAAAATATAATATTTTTAAACGATGCGATACTGCCTCATCAAAGTTGGTGTTGTGACATTATATATTGTCAATTACTTGCATGAGAAGGATAGAGGTGGTCTGTTTTAGCAGACAGTTTATGGGTCCAATGGAGTTAAGAGGTTTCGTCCAATGCGTTGTTTTACTACTTTCCATTGGTTCAATATTTTCGAAACAACACACAGACGTAAAGGGTGTTCAATAGCACTGATTTATGGAAATAAATAATAAAACCCTCAATAATTATGAGGTTTCCTCCAGACAGCAACGGAAATAAAGTGGATTTGATTGGAATGTACCGTCCATGATTCATAATGTTATGTTGGTTAATTGGTCTCCATGGGTGGGATTAGTATTCGGAGCAACACATGCAGTGCTAATCATAGAGCACCGCTAATGGAGGTTCAGCTTCATGCAACAGTGCATCACTGCTTCTACTAACACGCACGCACACACACACGCACGTACAGTACATGCATGCGCACACACACACACACACACACACACACACACACACACTCACTAACGTCATGTCACAAGACCTGTTCTGTGTTATGATCCGTGTGATCCAATATGGTGTGGTTTAGAAGAAAGAAAGAAAGAAAGAAAGAAAGAAAGAAAGAAAGAAAGAAAGAAAGAAAAATAAAACGTATTCCGGTTTGGGGGTTCTGTTTTTTTCCCCGGTGTTTCGGTATTTCTAACCATATACTGTATAATACTTTTGCAGAGGTTTGGGTTGTCTACTGCAGTTACCTTGCCATGATGTGACTCCCAATGTGGACAAGAAAAAAAGAAGAAAAAGAAAATGCTCCAGTGATTAGAAATTGATAATTCAAAATATGCTCCTCATTGACTTATATTGTACGCTGAAACAGCTCTCAATGTCACTCTTTTAGTATGTGAATAAACACAGGGGCTGTGGCTCAGGAGGTAGAGCAGGTCGTCCAATGATCCATGGGTCAGTGGTTCAAATCCCGGGTCCTCCTGTCTACATGTCGAAGTGTCCTTGGGCAAGACACTGAGCCCCAAATTGCTCCCGATGTGCTGGTTGGTGCCTTGCATGGCTTCAGCCCCAATCGGTGTATGAATGTGTGTGTCAATGGGTGAATGTAATGCACAATCTCTGTAAAGCGCCTTGGATAAAGGCGCTATATAAATGCACCATTTACCACAAACAAAGTTGATTCAGACAATAAATATACTAGAGCATCACCAAACCTCATGTGGTTATATATATGTTTTTAAGATATTTTTTTGCGGCTTACGCCTTTTATTGGTTTTTCTGAAGGGACAGACAGTAGGCTGAAACGGGAGAGAGATGGGGGGATGACATGCAGTAATAAAGGCCGTGTCGGGCTCGGGGGTCGAACCCGCGGCACACTGCGACTGGATTACCAGTCGGGTGCCCAGACGGTTACGCCACCGCCTGGGACAGTTATATTTATTTTTTAATAAAAATGTTAACTTCCTGTTGATTTTACTATTTGAAGATTTGGTTCCGGATCCGGATCCAGGAATCCAGTCCGGGTATTTTAATCCTCTTAGCAGACCTTAGTTGTAAAACTTGTAACGTGAACCTTGAACTCAAATCAGTCAATCATTGACTTGTCTTGGTGAAACAAGACAAGACAGTGAAACACCTCCCGGGTTCTTCCCACTCCAGACTCGCTCCAAGTCTGGTGAGTATAACCTTTTCATGTGTGAGAATAAATACAACAATATAAATGTTATTTAAGTATATTTATTTATTTAATTTTACAATAGAAAGTGCTATTCTATATAATAACTTTTTTTCCTTCTTACAATAGTGAGTGCTACTGTATTGTAGTACTTATTTTGTTGTGTAACTTTTATGGCAGTGTCTCATGACTTTGTGCAGTGAACTTACATCTCCATTTTGAAAAGTTTACGCAGTAGAAATAATGTCGGATCATAAGATAATGCACAATTGTCACACATGAAGGCACGGGCAGTCGGGCAGAACATTGCATTTCTACTTATCTACCAGTTTCGCGAGTTAATTTCTGAAGAGTTTAAACAGAATTCCAACATTCTAATGTTATAAAAGCAACAGATCTGCCTTTAAAACATGGCGTCTCTATAACAAAACAGGCAATGCATTGGAACAAAAATGCAGACGAGCCCTTGCATCGCTTTTCAGTGACGCAGCCGTTGCGTTGTTCGTAATCAACACAAACAATTAAATATTTCAAGATTTGATTTGATTACGTAAATGCAAGTAGCCTATAGTACTACCAGGACTCTTATCATGTAAAACTAAAATGTTCTCCAATCACACTGATTATAGCCTGGTTGAATTTTATAATTTTGTTTCCCATTTAAATGGCATAGTTCAGTGGACTAAAGTGTGTGTGTGTGTGTGTGTGTGTGTGTGTGTGTGTGTGTGTGTGTGTGTGTGTGTGTGTGCGTGCGCACGTTTAACTGCAGGTATTCCTTACTGATTGACAAGATTCAAGGCGAAGACCGAAGGGCCGTTCACACACCGAGTGCGTTAACTAAAACGATATCGGTGTGCGCTCAAGGCCACCAACATTTGACAACAGAAAAATAGTTAATATAGGCCTACATATAGTTAAAACAAAAAGAACAGAAGAGGTGAACAGGGATAGAGATACACGGAGACTAGTGGCTCTCGGCCCTTAGAGGGCGTGGGTTTTGAGGTTACTATTCTGTGAGGTTAGTGTTAAGCCTCACCAAAATTATTATTGCCACAGTTATCGTGCTTTATGTCTGAACGGCCCTTCGTGCTGGAAGCCATGGACACCGATAACTCTCACATCAACAATGGCAGGTTGGTCTCAATGACGGCAATATCTACTGTGATATGATATACTTGATATCTTCTGGGATCATTTCCCAGAACGACTGTGAACGACTCAGTACTTTGCGAGTGTCAACATGTTTTTTACGTTCACTCCACAGAACAATTGTTTAATCCATAGGCTACATACAGAGAAGGATTGGTCCGCACACAATCTTTGCTCCAACAGTGTTTATTTAGCCCTGGTCCAGTGCTTACAGCGAGTCTCTCTCTGACGCCCTGTGGAAGTCTAGCGATTTTCTCACTCCCGTGCGAGTGTTTACAATTCCCAGCAAATAAACAAAACGAGGTAACTACTCACCGACACAAAGCGTGCTAGACCTTGGTAAAAGTCTATTCTCGAAGCTGGGAAGCATCTCAGGTCCCCAGCTTCTCTCTAAAATGCACTTTTGCCATTTTAATAACGCAATGTACCCTGAATTTACCGGGCAGAGTCATTTCTTCTACTACGGCATTTCCGGGTTTTGCCTGCGCCGATCTGGTTGGATTCATTTTATTTAATGATTAAAATAGTGCATTTTAGAGAGAGAAGCTGGGGACCTGAGACGCTTTCCAGCTCTGAGAATAGACTTTTACCAAGGTCTAGCAGGCTTTGTTTCGGTGAGTAGTTATACGTCGTTTTGTTTATTTGCTGGGAATTGTAAACACTCGCACGGGAGTGAGAAAATCGCTAGAGGGCTGCGGAAGGGACTTCCACAGGGCGTCAGAGAGAGACTCGCTGTAAGCACTGGACCAGGGCTAGTGTTTATTGTGTTAAAACACCATTTTAAATCAGGACACGATGTTTCGGCCGTGAACGGCCTTCATCAGATGATAGTAATCAGTAACCTCCCTTATATAATGGTCGTCATGTCATGTGACCACAGAGTGTATGCATAAGTGAATACGTTTAATAAGCACCACAACAAGCAAGTTCATAACATTACGACAAAGTTTAAAACTTGCTGGTATTTAGCTTGTTAGACTGTTGCCAAAACTGTAAAAGCACTTTTAGTACCAAATGTTTTTTTTTTTATTCTTAAAAATGAAAAATTGCAAAATCTCAAATGTATAAAAATATTGAAAATATAAAAAACATTACAAAATATTAAAAAATATATATTTAAACAGTCTGTAACAAGCTAAATACCAGCAAGTTTTGAACTTTGTCGTAATGTTGTGAACTTGCTTGTTGTGGTGGTGATTCAACTTATTTTATATATCTCTGTGGTGTTTGAAAGTTACCTGCCCTGTTGTTAACGTCAGTCATGTGACGTGACGACCATTATATAAGGGAGGTTATAATACTGATTACTATCACCTGATGAAGGCCGTTCACGTCCGAAACGTCATGTCCTGATTTAAAATGGTGTTTTAACACAATAAACACTGTTGGAGCAAAGACTGTGTGCGGACCACTCCTTCTCTTATATGTATCTACCTTTTGTCCAGCACCTGCAGCCAATAACTGGATGTACGCAGGGCAGCACCTGCTCTTTAAACTAATCCGTAGGCTAGCCTACGGCAGCCTAGCTAACAAAGTTGACATTTGACAAATTCCAATAATGTCAGACTCCCGATGCCAATCAATAATTAACTTGCTACCTTAACCGAGAGCTCTCTCTCTCACACTCACGCACGCACGCACGCACACACACACACTGTCACCGGCACAAACACAACAGAGCACAAGAACAGCTCTAACCTCTTCAGGCTGTCTCTCTCAACGTTTATAATATAGGTTGAACAAGCCATTACAAAAAATATATATTAAAGCCTATATTTATGGTGGTATTCATAGAATCATTCAACAGTAAAGTCACATCTTAATTTTTACAGCAAAGTCTCAGTCTTCAATAACACACCATTTAGTTTTAGTCCCATCAGGTTGTTGATCCGTAAATCTGTTTGGTTTCAGTTTGCACCGGAGAGGTCCAGCTAGGTGCTGCTCACCTGCACCTAGCTCTGAGCACATGAACAGTGACCGTTCCATTGGGCTACCTTGCAACTTCAATGGAGAGGTCCCTCATCCAGACGACTCATGGTGAGATAAAAAATAATTAAATAATTACCTCAGGTTGTAGAAACTACTAGACTAAAACTGATGCATAAGTTTGTAGCGATGAATGTAGCCCGCAGCTGTTCAAGCTATACATTATTATTTATTTGTGTCTGTTTTTTTTTCATTTTTTGTTGTGCTATAGTTATGAGTCCATGGAAAGTGACTTCTCCATGGATATACCTACCAACTTTAAAGAAGGTGGCCCTCTTCGTGGTGACTCAGACTCTTCATGGTGAGAATATCTATATAGTTGTTTGTTGTTTTGTCTTTTGTTTGTTTGTTTTTTTGTTGGTGTTCTTTTTGTAAATAATAATAATTGTCCTTTAACGTCAGATTTCTGTTTGGATGTCAAGGCCAGAAAGTAGTTTTTGCCACTCAGTAAGCATTCCCGCATAACTTCCGGGTACGATGATGATGTCACGCGCATACCCTCTATTCTAGAGACCCAGGGGATGAACGAGCAATGTCAGTGACTCTATTGTTTCTGTCTATAACTCTGCCCCCGTCTCTTGCTTGGTCTGACTAACACACGTCTATTTAGGGAAGTTGTATTTATACAACGCAGTTTCGAGACCTCCTTCCGCTTGACCTTAACCACTCCTCCCTCATTATCAACAACTCCTCCCTCCTCATCAAACTCACCTGCCTTTCATTATCACCCGGCCAATCCCCGGTGCAATCACCACAGCATAGATACACCTGCGATCTCTCAACCAAGTTGTTTGTTCTGCTCCACGACAGACCAAACATGCATGGGTTGTGAGTACTGCACTTCTAGATCGGCTATTTTCACTATTCTTCAAATTCGCCATCCTCCTCCACCCCAACCTCCTCCTTCCGCCTCGATTCGCTAGGAATCCAGGTGGGGCAGTGACGGAGAAGAGACGACCAACCGCTCATTCCGAGTATAGAGCAAAGATGACCGTCAGCTCCAGAGACTACGCCCCCACCCTGAGTCTCCTTGGGTTCCTCACTCCACTGAGTCCACTCCGCATTCATCTCATTCTGTTTCAATAAACTGTTAATATTGACTAGTGAATCTCTCTTTACCCTCCTCTCCCCAGTCTTCTGACTGCAGCAGACCACGTCAGATGCTTTGCGTGTCCTTCCATCCTGCGGCAGCCTGCCGTGTCCGTCCCCTGCAGTTACTGCAAGCGCTGCGTCGACGACACCCGCCCAGCGGGGGACTACGTGTGCCCCCAGTGTGACGAGGTGCTGAACTGGCTGCAGGCCGACCGCTGCTGCGGCGGTGGCGGTGGTCCTCCGGCCTGTGACGTTTGCTCCGGCGAAACACGCCCAGCCATCGAGACCTGCGTGACGTGCGACGCCTCCTACTGTGAGGATCACATCAGACATCACTACGCCGTCCCGGCTCTGCAGAGACACACCCTGGCCCCGGTCAATTGTGACACCCTAACCCCGGTCAATTGTGACACCCTAACCCCGGTCAATTATGACACCCTGACCCCAGTCAGTTAGTGAGGAACCCCCCCCCCCCCCCCCCCCTTCCCTTTCATTCATCCCTCTCCAAGTAACCATCACCTTATCGTGGTGGAGAGGTTTGTGTGCCCCGATGAACCCGGGATCTGTGTTGTCTGGAGCCTAGTGGCTCCTGGTAGGGTCTCCCATGACAAAGTGGTCTCGGGCGAGGGTCCAGACAAAGAATGGTTATAATGAACACACCCATGAGAGAATATGCGCAACCTGGCCCTGAGGAAGCCCGTGGGGGGCCTCCTCTGGAGCCAGGCCTTACCATGGGACATACATTAGTATACTTAGAAACAAACTGTTTAGAAACAAACTTTACCAGTATTGCCGTGTTGCTCTCCAAGATCACCGGACTTCCCACACCCACACATACTGATATGAACAAGCAGGTCATAAACACGGCTAGCACTTTCGATATCAAATGACTGATAATCCACTAGCCGTGGAAAAAGGTCTGTTAGGTGTACAGTGGGTTTTTGTATTGTCTTGGTGTAATGTTTTCTGTATTATGTGTTGTTTTGTTGTGGGTGTTGAACAGATATGTAAAGATGAATATCCATTGGGACAATAAAGATTATTATTTGTATTATTATTATTATTATTTTCTTTATTATGTACATTTTTATGCCAATATACGTTTGTTTTACTTTTAATTAATATGGAAGTCCTTGACTTCCAACAGAGTACATTGCAGTATTGACACTCTTACTTAAAGGACCACTTCACCACTTTTCAACCTATCTTCCTATAATTGGCCGTCACTAATGTTTCATGATAAAATACCACAATTATTCTCTACTTGGCCTGTGTCTCATATAAGGGCAGTTCAGAAACCCATCCATCATCGTTAGACATGCAGAAAAATATTTCTATATTGTTATCATCGGGAGAACGATGGCTTCCATTTCCACATTGCAACTTTTCAGGAATAGAAAGCCTGCCGTTTCTATTAGCTTGGATTCCACATTGATGAAGATATAGGCTGATCAAGTGGTGAAGTGGTCCTTTAAGAAAAACATTTGAGTACATTTTCCACCAATGGAAATAGCACGCGGCTGAACTCAGAGATGTGTATTCCTGCACTATGTGCATCAACAGATCTCCATATAGAGAAATGTGTATTCCTGCACTATGTGCATCGACATGATGCTCACAAGACCTGAAACCCAGATGACCTTGGGATACATCAATGAGGATACGTCCCAGTGCATCCAAGCGATGTATTTTCGTTCTTTCAAACATCCAGGGATTTCACTGTTATGTCCAATTATTATTGTCCAATGTGTGTGTGTGTGTGTGTGTGTGTGTGTGTGTGTGTGTGTGTGTGTGTGTGCGTGCGTGCGTGCGTGCGTGCGTGCGTGCGTGCGTGCGTGCGTGCGTGCGTGCCTGCATTCCAGTGAAACTGAACACAACACTTGGCATTTACAAACTGACAAGATGACAAGTAGCTATTAAACACAGCTGAGCTACCGGCATTTTGACGCACGAGAACACAGTAGGGAAGGGAGTCGAAAGAAGGGGGTACGAGAAATAATTTGATGAGAGGAAGAATAGTTCTTGACTCTTTTGGATGGCTTTGACTCTATATCAGAAGGAAACAGATCGTAATACTTTCTTTATTGGTCATTAGTGATCACCCCCCTTTACCCATTAGTCAGGTTTACAGACTGAGAAGAGTTTGCTCCTCCACTGAGGATTCTTTGGAGAAATCATCTGAGATGAAAGCTATATAGACAGGGCAAAAGCTATAACGACCTGATTACTGGGTGTGCCAAACTTTTCTCAGTTGTTCCTAATATGATTTTTGACGTAGAATCTAAATCAGCTTGGGATATTTTTGTATTGTGCATAGTTAATAAATAAATAAATGAGCAGAAATAAGAAGTAGAGGTCAGCCAACGTGTGTTTTGGTGGTTATCTGCAAATACAAGGTCATATTTATTTGTTTTTATGTTCCAAGTAATTGTTTTTACAAATATTATTAATACTGTAAATGTCAGAGGCAGTACAGGTGAAAAATAATAATAACCAGTAATTTGTCCATTTGATGAGCTAATATGGCCATTACAATAATTTGTATAAGAGGGCACACAATTGAATGCATTGAGAAAGCATACTCTGGCTCTAAAGAAGCCTCGTTCTGAGCTGTTGACTAAAAAACCAACAAACAAACAAACAAAAATGTAACATGTGTCACTACAAATTATCCTAATAAGATAGTCACTTTAATGTAATAATTACAGGCCAAATTACCTACCATATTTCAGCAAACACCGGGGTTCTATTGTAGTCCAGCCTCTGCCTCAGGCTCAGCCAATTGATTTCCATGGCAACCCCACACCTGCCAATTGATTACTTAACCAGTCCACTTTTCACAGTCAGTCAGTTTGCCCTCTTCAGACACAGGCAGATACAACAGGGATCTCCATGTGGGACAAGTTGACAACAGGTATTATTAGGTTCCAAAGTTGCATCGTTCTCATAGGCCGGTGGCCGACGGGCACGTACAGGTCTAGTTGCAGTAATTTGGGGTGTAATTGATTTATTTTTATTTGTTTTGAGAGGTTTTTTCTCTTCCTATCACGCACATTTTCCCGTTTCTTTTTCCGGTCGTGAACAATCAACAATGGAGGCTGCATGCTTCCAATATTGTATTATGTCAAAGTTTGGACAGCATTTTGGCAGGCTCATCTGCCTACAGGGCATCGGCATACCCAAGACCCGACACCAGAAGAGTGAAATACAACACTAGAAGGGCGAAGTCTCGAAAGTTGTTGCAAGTGTATTTGCTGTACTCTTGTAACGGCTGATAGGTTGCTTCCGAGAAGACATCACAACCTTCTTTTAATGGTTTTGCTTTAAGGAAATATAACAACATGAGCCGATGTGCAGATAATTGATGCCTTGCTTGTCAAAGGCAAAGTCATACGATTTGTCACACGTTACCGCAATCGCATTTGACCCATCTCTAGGAGCGGTGAGCAGCAGCCAAGGAGCGGTGAGCTGCAGCCGTGCCGCGCTCAGGAATCATTTGATTAGTTGATTTGACCCCCCAATCCAACCCATTGATGCTGAGTGCCAAGCAGGGAGGCATTGGATCCCAGTCTTTGGTATGACCCGGCCGGGGATCGAACCACTTTCCAATCAATTCCACGTTATTTTGTGTTTCGCAGATTTTTTCATAGCATAGATCGTGTCCAGAAAAACGACCTAAACATGTGTCACATCTATCTAACCTATCTGCATTAAACAAAAGAACGTGATCGTGGAGCATATTTTGTGCGGATTTATCTGCCAATTAATAATAGACAAAGCAAGATAAACATATTTACCTATCTAACTATCTGACAGTGAGTCAGTGAGTCATGATGGCCAATTAACTTACAGTACCTTCATGATGAAACATGTGATTGATATTGAGTTATTTTCTCTTGTACTTTCAGTTGGGCAATTTGACTGTTCATATCCAGTACTTTTTATTTCATGCCAGCTAGTGAGTCCCAGCTGCCCCATCATTTGATAATAATAAGCGTGACTCTCCTTCAGCTTGTTTATGTTTATGTTTATTTATTTGATATGGACATAACAATCACATTGCTCATTTGTTAAGTTTCACAGCTGTAATAGCGTGTTGTACCAGAAATATAGTAGTGAAGAAATATACTTGACGGAGGAATAACACTGAAGAGTAAAATAACACACCAGGAGGCATCAGCTGTAGTGTTGCTGGATCAGTACGACACACGTCACGTTGTCACTGACATATTTAGTTTCACGGGTTTATATGCACATAGTTAACAAGCACTTCCTGTCTGGGTTACTTCACAATAAGAGTATCGATAATAATAAAATATATATACAATTCAGATCATATTCCAACACCCCCACTTGATCTCACATTGGATATATTTTCTTTTTCATACATCTCTTATATACAGTACACATTTTTCTCCCCACTCTTCTTTTCACAATATAATACAAAACGTTAAACCTTTGACATCAGTCATCATGTTGTCATTACTGCTTTCAATAATAAAGTTAAATACACATATTACTCTTCTTCAAATGCATATTTTCTTTCCATATACTCAATAATAAATAGCAGATTAAATAAATCACAAAATCAGATCACTCAAACACAAATAAAAATGTATTTCTCTTTGGTTTCTTTTGTGTTCTCATTTTCTTCTGCATAGCTGGGTTTTGAGTACTAGTGTGATTTTTAGTCCAATAATCATGCACCACCCCGTTTCTGTCCCCCACTGCTTTCTTGCTTGCTTCCCCCACTGTTTCCTTGCCCTCTGGCTGTCTGACTCGTAACCTGTAGCTGTAGGAATAGTCCATGTTCTTCGGGACCTTTTCTGCACTGACAGTTACATAGTCACTCAAATAGGCTGGCTTCATCCTCACTCTGGTAGGGTAACGTGTCTGCTGTTTAGCCTCATTTTTAGCCTGGCCCTCATCTGACTGCACAGTCTGGTTTGCCTGAGGTGTAGCTACTACAGCCTCGTGCACTTGCTGCTGAACCTGCCCTCGTGGTAGGAGTGGAGCATTTCTCTTAGACCTACTCCTCCATCTCGGCACATCAAAATCATCATCATCATCATTAACATTAACAATGGGCATTTCAGTCTGTGTCTGTTGCTCTAAAATGGGTGGGGTCACACACTTCAACCTGTGCGTCTGCACTTTACCATTACCATTAGCCATACATTTCTGGTCGTTCACAGTGTTCAAATAATACATTTTGTTGTACAAATATATTTTGAACCTCGTATCTCTGCACTTCAGAACATTTTTACCTTTCTGGAAAATGACAGTGGCACCACTGGTGGTTGCTGCTTGCACCAAAAACATGTCCTGTGGATATGTAGGAATGTACAACGCATGTCTCAGGGTAGTTGTGTGGCGCTGCCCCCTGTTATCCATCAGAATCACCTTTGCATCTCCTCTGCGCTCCGCCACTCCATGACATCTCGTACCGTCAGCCAACTCCATACAGTGTTCTTTAGGCTGGAAACTGCCGTCGAAACTTGTGAACTTTGTGATGTCTGTGATGACGTGGGAAGTCGCTCCTGTGTCGACCATCAGACCCGTCTGTCCCACACGATCACAATGTCCTCGTTCGGCTCTCACTTGTTGAACTTCAGCACAGTCGCTCACCCCGAATGAGTACTCGTGCTCGCTGTTGTTCTTCTTCTCCGACACTCTCCGTGCCTCATCTCGCCGCTGTTGTCTCCTCCTTCTGCAGATGGCATCGTTGTGCGTGGGACTTTTGCAAAGACCGGCAGCACCTTCACACTCGAAAGCTCTATGCCCCCTCTGGCCGCAATTGTAACAGTTCAGCTTCATGTCTTTGCCTTTCATCACGCTGTCTTCACAGACGGAGTTGCACTTGCCACTGAACTTATCAGTGTGCTCATAACTCCTCAGCTTGTAGTTGCACTTGCCATGTAGCATAGACGGCTGCTGCACTCGGATCTGGGCACTCACGACACCGTCATTTCCTGATGCTGCTGCAGCCGGCGCTTTGACTGCATGAAAGGCTCTTAGGATCTGCAGTGCCTTGCGTCCATCATCCGCCGCTGCTCGTGTAATGAGCGACAGGCTCTTGCTGTCCAAAAACTGGACCAACTCTCCATATGCCAAAGCATTCATGTCCTCGTAGGGCACATCAACTTCTTCGATATCCTTCAACCCCTGTAGTCTCAGATGTCCCAACATCCTCGTCTCCCACAGTATATATCTCTCCGCATCTCCGTCGAAACACAATCTTGACCAATGACCACTCGAAGCAGCCCACATGGTTCTGTTCTTCTGTTGTTAGCCTAACTCGAGACTAGCTCTGCAAAGCACGCCGACAACAAACTTTTCACCTCGTAAATAAATCCGGTCTCTCTGTTCCCATAACCTGTTAAGTTTCACAGCTGTAATAGCGTGTTGTACCAGAAATATAGTAGTGAAGAAATATACTTGACGGAGGAATAACACTGAAGAGTAAAATAACACACCAGGAGGCATCAGCTGTAGTGTTGCTGGATCAGTACGACACACGTCACGTTGTCACTGACATATTTATTTACACCGGTTTATATGCACATAGTTAACAAGCACTTCCTGTCTGGGTTACTTCACAATAAGAGTATCGATAATAATAAAAAATATATACAATTCAGATCATATTCCAACATCATTGCACAATTGTACAACTTGTAGATGCATCGTTTACAGTGTGTTAGCACGAGTGCTAGTTTTCACCACTTGTCCATAGGAGACTTTTCTGAAAATACAAAGTTAAAAGAACACCCAATCTAAACATGACCCTGTAAACACTTAAAACCCCATTTGATAGTAGAAAAAATACAAAATTTTCAGATGTAAAAAGGTTGTGTTTTTTTTAGAACACCACAAATGTGCCATCTCATTGGTTTTTTCCATGATTTTTATAGCCTGTTTGTATATTGATGTTATTGGTTTTAAGACAGTTTGAGAGGATTGTGATGCTGCATGATAGGTGTGAGAAAATCATAGCATGCATATACAGCTGTGCAGTTTTGGCTGATAGGTCCCTTCTAATATGACGAAAACAATTTAGATTTGGTTTGACCTTCTTGCATATATGCTTTACCTGTTTTTCAAATTTTAAGATTTTATCCAAGATTATTCCTAAATATTTTACTTCACCCATTTCCATAAGAGTTTCATTTTTGATGCGTACCATCTGGCTGCCTCTTGAGATAGACACAGTCATGAATGGTGTCTTTTGTTGGCCACTTTATCTCTAAAAGTCCAGCTTGTATTCTCACCATCCCTCTCTATGAAGTGCCAAGGTGTGGAGCATGAGGGTTTACCACAAAACCACTATAGCAAAACTACATTGAGCGCCGATGTCCTGATGTCACCCGCTCATCCCCTGGTTCTGCCTGGTTCACGGCAGTCATTTCTCTATGGGGTCATCTTAAAATCGTTTCATATAAGCATTGTGGTCCAAAAATAAACAAGCTGTCTCGGTGCTATTGTCAGGGAGGTGTCTTTGTATCTTTACGACCGTCAGTCACACATATATGATACAGTCTGTATAATTCATTAGCACTAACAATAGTTTTTTTCTCTCAGTCAGTTGAGTCTTCATATCCATATGACTCATGAGTGAAGCGGCCGGGATGACATGTTTATTTTTCAAACACAGTTCTTATATGAGGCGATCTAAAATCCCCCTATGTACTTTTGACCTGACTTTTGTCCTGTTGTTATTACCAATCAGTTTAGCCTAGTGGGGACAGCATGTGTTTTATTTTAAAAGAGAAGGAGGAAGTGGAGCGACAACAACAGTCAAGGCAGGATTTCAGAGAATGTGCTTATTTAAAGTGCTGAAGGCAACTCGTGTTATTTTATGGCATACATGTTTTCTAGGGGTATTAAGGTCTGCTGAATCCAAATCTGCTGTTTGCCAAACTCAAAAATGGATGCTAAGCCCTCAAAATGGACCATTTAAAGATGGCGGCCACCATTATGCTGAAACATAATAAAACGCCTATATTTTTGACTAAACAAGGTAGAAATATAGACTTATGTTTTCATATATGGGGAATACAATTCAATATTCTGATTTGAAATCAAGTGTGAGGAAATTGCTTAAAATTCATACATATTGTGAAAATTGACATTTATTGGCGAATATCTTTCCAACCAACTTTATGCAATAATTGATGTTCCCAATAAGTATATGTGTACAAGGTAACCAACTCCATAATACTTGTGAAGAAACTGCTTAAAAATAATATTGCATGCCTGTGGTATAAACTGATGGCCTAACTACAATATCAGCCAAAAACGGCTTGCTGCTTCTCTATGAATGGTCCAGGCCCTTAAGGAGTTAATACCCCTAGAAAACATGTACCTATGCCATAAATTAACACGATTTGCCTTCGGAGTTCATATATTTGGTGACCCAGACTTGCAGGTACAGTATTTAGGATTGCGTACTGTTCTGATGTTGGGCCACCATAACTTGTTATACTGTATTTTATACAGTATAATGTTATACTGTAGCGTTGGGCCGCTGTGCCAACTGAACTGCAAAGGCTGTACTGTCCCTGTGGAAACTGCTGCTGCAAATGTTGTTATAGGCTATGCTTAGACGTCTTATTTGGGGAAATATCGGCTCGTGTTAAACTGTGTGCTGCGTGCTAAATAACTATAGTATTATTAACAATGATTGCGTGCTGCACATGGTGCACTGTCTGCAGCTCCTCTGTTTTGTGTGGGTGAGAAAAAAATAGTTTTGCTTACTATCTGGGTCAAATAAAAGTAATGTGTTTGTTACCTACTGCCTGGCTGTCACTCTGCTTATGAGTCCCGCGCATGCACGCATGCGTGTGTGTTGAGCTCCGGCACGTCTTGAGTTAGAAATGAAGCACTGCTTACGTAAAGGGTGTTCAATAGCATTACATTTTTGGAAAAAAGTCCAAAACCTCAAATGAGTTGGGTGGTTTATTAGGAACAAAATCAAACATTTTTAACTAATCTTTGCATCTGGGGGTCCTGGAACAGACTGAGTTGAGATGGGGGGCGGTGGTCAAATACAGTGGGGGTCCTTAACATGGAAAAGGATTAAGCACCGCCACTGATATATAGCAATTATGTTTTCTTTTCTTCAAAAAACTGTTAGGATTTACAGTAGACATTTTGTAGAATCAGCTTCAGACGATTCTACAAATGCCTTCTTAATCATGACAGTTTTCTGAAAAAATCTATTTCTATGTCAGTGGTGCTCAAACATTTTCACCCCCAGAATTATCTGAATTTGGCCGCGGACCCCCATCTGAAAATATGTAGTTCCAGGGACGCCCCAGAAGCAAAGATTTGAGTTAAAAACGTTCACTCTGAAAGAATATTTCCAAAAAGTTTCAAATTTGCGACAAAAATGCAAACTGTTTTAGCTTTTTTTCTCCTTAAAACAGGAGTCCTCGTCTCTTCCCTAACAGTCCGAGTGAAGGATGCTATTGTCAGACATGGACCAAACGGCACCAGTGAAAATAATTGAGACCAGAACATACTGTATTCAATAAAAAATGACCACCCTCCTCTATGTCTCCCCTCGCAGCAGACACAGAGGTGTGTCCTTCTATAACTTCCACTTTTCCTGATGGCTCAGCATTTTGTCACAGAATCTAATCTGTTATTATTTTATTATTCGTCCCTTTCCTTTACACACCCCCCACCTCCACCCAAATCCCTCCACAATGCAGTCTCTCTGGGATGGATGGCTGTGCAGCTTTACCCTTTGGTTACAAGTCTGCCAAAACAGAATGGCATTATGATGCAACTCCACTTTTACATTCCTAGCACACCCCTTGGTCAAATAAACAGCAGTTATTCTCCCACAGCGTGCGTGCGTGCGTGTGTGTGAGTGTGTGCGTGTTTGTGCGTGCGGGCATTAACGAGTTCAGATTCTTCCCAGTCGACTTATCAGACAGTAAAGTCGAAGTTGAGTCAGTGCATCGTTTTATGAAGGCGCGGGGGAGTCCCCGGGAGGACTCCCCGGGTGGGGGCACTCAAATACGGAGCATGTCAAACCGAGCACTGCGCACACAGTGGCGTAAAGCTAAACCAGAAACGGGACAGTCACTGCGTCAGCACAGAGGTGGGGGAGATAAAGTTTGGGTATAAAGTTTGTGCGCTTCTATCTGTTACTTCTCTGACACAGCGAAGTTCAGTCAATAGTGGGACACCGCTGAGAGCCACACACTAGTACATTTACTAAATGTTAATGTTTCTGTATATTTTCTTTTGTGGATTTTCCATGTTCTGGAATGTGTCAAACTTTTATTTTTGTGAAATGACAAAGGAAAATGGATACTGTTCATTCAAGTGCTGTGGATGATATAAAACATTTGAAAGGGGAAGGGTGACTGCTGTTTAATTCTCAACTGTTCTGGATCTCATTATTTACAACACAAGTTATGAGCTTTCTATCTAGCACCTCTGCTGGAACACTCCATCACAGTTCCTGTTTATACTGAGCATAATGTGCAAACCTCCCACAGGAGACCAGGCCGCACCTCTGTGTTCTATCCTCTTTATTTGTCCTAGGTTGTTGTTATGCACTGTTTGCTCTCACCCACACCCCAGCGCCACCAGTGGGCCCTGTTATTTCTGTTCCCCATGGTGGGGGGGGGGGGGGGGGTATTGTTATTGTATATATCTATCTCCCTGCTCTTTATGTTTAATGATGGTGTTTAATTGTGCCGAGCAGGGAGGAAATTGCAGCAGAGCCGAACGCCAAGATAAAGTATTATATGCACACTTGCATTCTGATTCTATAATTAATAATGTGTCCATTTGCGAGTTATCTGATTGAACTATAGTTACTTTGTACATTTGGATCAATATTACAAAACGTACATTAACCACTTCAGCCCTATTTAAATATTGGCTTTTTGAAAATAGACGATCTACTGTACAAGCTCACAATGCATCGCAATGCGACACTTTTCTATGCTGCGGAATTGATACTTTTAAGTAAGAAATATGAGTAGTTTTACCACCACTATACTTATCATCCTGCTTTACTCCTCCTTTCTTGCCATAATTCTGTGATTTTTTCCCCTCTTCCTTTTTTGCATATTCTCTCCATTATACATGCAGTCTTTTGTTGTGCGTCTTCCCAGTGGGAGGGCTAACGTCAGGGCACAGGGACATTTCAGATTTCAGATTTTATTTTAAGGGACAGTCTCTTGAGATGCAGCATCTCATTTTCAAGAGGGACCCATAAACAAACAAAATACAGAAAAAAGCATACTGTAAACAAAACATACAGTACAAAGATTACAAACAGATATACAATTATACACAAGTAGCTTGCTCACCCTCTTCCACCTACCACCACATAATCAGCTGTTACACAATGGAGATAAGATCACAGTGCAAATACTTCTGTGTCGTTATTGGTTACAGTCAGGTTAGATGCATAGACAAGTTGAGTCACACACCAATGGTGGCGAGCTCACACTGACCATTGGATGCAATGTAGGGTTCAGTGTCTTGCCCAAGGACCCTTCGACATGTGGACAGGAGGAGCCGGGATTCGAACCGCCGACCCAGGGATCATTGGACGACCTGCTCTACCTCCTGAGCCACAGCCGCCCGACTGTTCGTAATAATTCACAAACAGTCCGTTAGATATTATCCTGCTTGACAGTATGGCTATGTTTACTAATGTATGGACATACCAAACATCAGCAAACATGTTGACCATATAGCAAAGCTAAGCCAAGTAAAGGGAGATGAGCAGCAGTGTGCTGATTTGTTTCTGTGACAGTGAGAGAGGGATTGGACGGGTTGGAGCTCTTATCTCTGTACTGTACACTGTCACCAGCTCATGTGCTTGCAGTCCTATCACTCCCATATTTGTTTTTTCTCAGTTTTGTTTATGTCAAGATGTCAGGGTATACAGTAAATCAAATCAAACAACATAATGCAATTTATGTGACACACCCATACAGAACATTATATTATATTATAACAGAAGATTATATGTTTACATATGTATGAATGTCATATGACCACCATAGTATGCAAAACAGTGTGGTAGTAAATAAAAAAAGGAAATTGTATAGTCCTACACTAACAGGGAAGTGACACGGACAGTTACAGACAGCCCTATATGTAATTTGAATATTGCTGAGCACTTGTCATTTGTGTTTTGAAAAGTGCTTCAAGAATACAATTTTACGTCCTCAACGTCTACTAGAAATCCATGTTGGCCGGCATGTTTTGACACTTGCTGAAGCCTGATTTATACTTACTGTAGTTGCACGCTAGTGTAGCGTGTCATAAATAGCATGATATACAAGCTCACAACGCGTCGCAAATGTGACATGTTGTGAGCTTGTAGATCTGCTATTGTTACTGAGTACACCGGCACGTCAACCATCAGGCATTATACAAATTCCTGAACTGAACTCCACCCAGTTTATGGTTATGGTGTAAGCAGCCATCCTGAAAACAATGTGTTTAGAGTAGACTACATCCAGTTACAGCTGAGAGGCATTACAACACACAGCCCTGGTTGTTCATATCGCAGCCTTGCTAAAACATGAAAACAAAAATAAAGGGTTGGAGGGTTGGCCCGCAAAACCAAGTGTTCAGGGTAGAAGAGTGGGAGGAGAAGACACCAATGACCTTCTCCTAGCCAACTCACTCTCCTACTCAATTTGCACAATGACTTTAGGGGTGATTTTCACATGCTATTTACCGGTAAATGCAATTTTGTTAAGATAATGGTACAGTAAAGTTGGATAGGTCATGCTGTGAGTATGGTGGAAGAAGTCCTCAAATGTATTACTCAAGTAAAACATATCAATACCACTATAGAGGTATTGTACTATAGTACAAAAGTTATGGAATAATAGCGAACGCACTGAGCACTAACTATGAGACCCTGCAGATCATGTCTGTGTGTCTGTCTGTGTGTCTGTCTGTCCCGCTGTGACACCACCCGCCCGCCACCAGAGGGCGCAGCTGTAGCACACACACACACACACACACACACACACACACACACACACACACACACACACACACACACACACACACAAACAACCACACACACACACACACACACACACACACACACACACACACACAGTAGAAAACTTAAAAAAATTACTAACTAAAAAGAAAAAAAAAGTACGTAATTTATTCTAATTGTTGTTATTGCAATTTACGAGCTGCGTTCGCTTCCCGCGTTTGCGCGTCTTACTTGTATACTTAAAGTATACCAAAGGCTACAAACCCACTGCCTTCTCCACATCTATAGCCTCATACCTTTACATGCAAGAAAGGTGACTTCCAGCTCCTACTTTCTCTAATAACAACCTAAAACATGAACGTTGGTTGAAAAAAAATAAAGTTGTCCTTTAAGTAGAGTACTTGAGTACATGCGGATAGTTACTTTCCACCACTGATGTGAGTACAGTATTATGGCGGCTGGCTGGGCTGATAGTTTATGCTCACTTGAGCACAGTCCATAATGAGTTGCTGTATTTGTTTTGCATTGGAAGTAGGCCTACTGGAATGTTTATACATTGGTAAATTGATTGCTTTCAGATTGCCAAATTTGTTTATAAATCATGATTCCTAAACCTAATTTAAAGTTTTAGTTGAAAATGTAAAATAGTCTCTGCCTGCAGGATGTCTTTAAAGCAGATTCTTGAGTTGAAAAGGTTATAATTCCAAGGTCAAATCATAACGTCAGGTGGAAATGACAGGTGCGTAGAAGACAGATAACAGCCTTATAACGACTATACTATTACAATGTTTCAGTCAATTAGACCAGGGGTTCTCAACGTTTTTGGCTGGGGACCCCTTGAAATGCTTTGGCCATGTCTCGCGACCCCCGCCCCCCCTCCCCACCGCCAATACAAAGTACACTGAAAATAACCTTAATAGAGAAGATATATATCATAAATGAATACTGAAACCAGATATAATCATTAAGGAAAGTTTAAGCTTGTACTATGTAAACTCTTCATTTCCATTTTTCAGCCATTCAGTTGCAAAAAAATAAAAAAAGCTTTTTAAAATAATTTGGGGACCCCCCAAAATAATTTGGGGACCTACCCGAGGGGTTGCGACCCACGGGTTGAGAACCCCTGAATTAGACCTTCATCAGGTAGATAACCTGGTAAAGGTCTAATAGATCAACACATTGTTATATTTCCATTAAACTATTTTTTCCCCTGCATTTGAAGAGGTGTATTTGTTTTATTTTATGTTTTAGCTAGAAATGGCAAACCTTTACAAATGCAGTGTTGGCAGAAGTACTGAGTGTATCCTTTCTTTTCTACTTCTATTCTGTGTTCCGTTTACTTGATACGAGGTCAGATCTGACAGCCCCCGGACAGAAATACAGGGTTTAGTTTACATTCCTTGTTTTGGGCCTGGACTAAACTGGAACCTAACAAGCATCCATGATGGTGGAGCAGTCAGGAAGAACCATCTATTTGGTGGACAGTAACTAAATGGATCCTTAAATATAATAAACTCTTCAGAGCATACCATGAAAGCAAATGGGTCCATTTGCTTTCATTTTACACTCTCAAGAGTGAATAACATTATGCATTACATAATTTACGTCTACACAATTACAGAATAATTGTTATTTTGATCGTTTGCCTGTTCAATCTATCCTATGGTACCAACATAAACACAGCATGGAACTGTGGGAAAAAATCACATCCAACGACAACAAAATATCTCTAGTTTTGGGTCTGCTCCGTGGCTCAGATGCCCACTAAATAATGGACCCTGATGTGAAAAGGGTCCCATTGCTCCAAAGTGTTTGCTGGGTTGCAGAACAGCTAGCTCTGCTATAGCTGTAATGTCATGACACGACACAGGCACGTTTACATTCCTGTCCCTCCCTTATTCAAATAAACAACAGCCCTCAGTGCTTGCATATTATTGCTGTCGGGCAGAAACCTCCTATATCCATAGTTTTTTTCTTGTTTTGTTTTTTATCTGTAAATAAACGCCCTACTTGATCATACTACAGCTTGTCGATCTGCTACTTGTGCCATGTTTTTTATTGAAATAATCCAGAAAAGCAACCGTTTTGGACACATGAGGTTTTCACCCGCGACAGAGGCGATGTTCCCAATCGTGGGCAGTAGCCCACCAAGACAGACTGCAGGTCAAAGGGACATAACATTTCATTGCGTGTGTGTGGGGCTGGGAGCAGGCGTGAATCATGCAGACTATTCTTTTCAATGCTCAAAGGAGCACATCCAGTGTGTGTGTGTGTGTGTGTGTGTGTGTGTGTGTGTGTGTGTGTGTGTGTGTCAGTGTGTGTGTGTATGCGTGCATGCGTGCGAAGCAGACCCAACAAAAGAAGCCATTGCTATTCATAACAGCAGCCATGCAGCCGCAGTATATTATTTCGCCGTTAGTAGCACGGTCAACAAAGCAGGGTTTTTACTGTAGCGAGATCATCGAAAAGACATTAGCCGTGTAAGCAGGAGTAAAACAAACACATGCTGGAGAGCGTCTCTGTGCCACTGCCAACTACAGCCTGGACTGAACCCTGTGCCACTGCAGTGCCAACTAGAGATGGACAGATTTTTGGCCAATTTCGGAGGTGCATGTTTTTGGTTAGACATACCGTCCAACAGTCGTACAGTCATGAGTCCGACACCCTACCCTAAACCCTAACCTAACCCTGACCGCACGCGGAAGGCACGCCCGCACGGGTGATATGTAACAGGCAATGCATGTTGGGAGCGACGGTGTTGACAGAGACAGACTCATGGCTGTAGGACTATTTGTATGTCTAACCGATATATGCACACCCCGTTCTTTGAGGGGCGCTAGCCCCTTCAATGCATGGCTTTCCAAAATTACGTCATGTGCCAGCCAAGTCTATGGACTTACATGTTTGTTTAGGGCAGAAAAAGACAACGTAAGATGTCATCTCGCTGATATATAAATACATTTGTTTAATTTCCCATGGACATGAGAACATCAACATGACCCGAAACATCTGGGCGCCCCTCCCTTCACACTGTGATCCCAAACAAACTATAGACTCAGTGCTGGATCAAAATGAAACTGTATAAACAAGTCATTAAGAATAAGTAAAGACCTGAGGTCTGAGGAGGAGACTGGCGGCTCCAAACTTTACCACCTGAATAGATTTTCAAACGGGAGTTTATAGCCTAGTACTGGTGTACACATTTTCATGATTAACATGATCTACAAGCTCTTAGTGCGGTACTCGGTGCCGCGCTATGAGCTTGTAGATCTGCTATTTTTCAATAGCTATAAAGTAAATGCTTAATGCTTAAAACACCAAGTCTTAACCCCATGCAGGACGGGAACCCAGTATTAAAAGGATAGAGACTGATCTGGCGCGAAGCTCCGCCCCCTCTGCTATTCATGTCAGTGGAAGTTGCTCAGTGGCGTTTTGAAGCACCCGGATGGACCGTCTCAAAACATCTACTTCCGCATTGGACCGCCATATTTTGGTGGTCCAATGCGGAAGTGCAACCGAGCGCTCAATGTTAAAGCCCAGCTGCACGGGGTTTCCTCATCATGCTTCCACGGGTCCGCCTGCAGTCCCTCCTCTTACCGCTAGGGCCCAGTGCTTCAACGTTGGAAAGCCTCACTGGCCCCTTGGTTAAGACGCTGACGGGCAGCCGTGTCCTGGCTATGTATACGCGAGACCAACAGGCTGGCAAAGGGGCAGCACCGGCCAAGTGTTGCCTGGCATCCATGCCATGCTGGAAGAGGCATGGACGTTTCCTGCCACCGTCTGTTTGGCTGGCCTGCATGGTTTGGTTGGCCAAAGTAAAAAAAACATAAATAGCCCAGTGCCTTCTGGGAAAATCGAGGGGGATGGAGCTCTGGTTGTTTGTCTTGTGGTTTCATACATCTGAGTCGGTCACCCACAACAGAGAAACACAAAATATACACATTCACTTTTCATACATTTATAGTAACGTTACTGTAAATGTTGGAAGTTTAAAGATATATATGTATATATATATAATAGAGAGAGAGAGAGAGAGAGAGAGAGAGAGAGAGAGAGAGAGTTTTTCTACTCAGTCTGTGTCTCATAGGAGGACTGGGATGGCATTAGGCAGATTTTTGTTTAAACAATATTATTTTAGAAAAATATTTAGATTCTTATTATCATGATATACATTACATTATCGCATTGCAACTTTCCAGGAATAGAAAGCCTGTATTTGCCCCGGCACGCACGCACGCACGCACGCACAGATTTTAAACTGTCTTGACAGCAAGGCTTTTAGCAACACAGTATCATCCTGGAAGTGCATTGCTGTTGGACGGGAACAAAATGAGCAGCAGCATATTAAATAACTAACTGTAACACACAGGGCGTGTTGAACGGAGACAAACAACTCCATGGCTCGCGGCGGTGTGAACAGTACTTATTCCCATGGTTTTTTTTGTTTTTGTTTTTGTTTTATTTTGTCCCCCGAAGACACAATTCTTAGATGAAAGGCAATGTGAGACTTGGGTCTAGATTATTCTGCATTGTAATTTACATATTTTTATGCAAATCAGCAACACCGTTCTTTGGAGGGTCTGTGCCTGTCATATGAATCAGGAATTTTGTGAATTTGATATATACAGCTGGCAACAACGACAATATAGCAGCTATAGCTCGAAGGAATGCTATACTGTACCTCCCTTCAAAGTGGTCCGAAAATGGATTCAAACGTCATTCCGAATAAAATAAAAAATCTGATTATATGTTGTGATTATTTAATTCATGTGTGGGGAAAAATGAACATTATGGCTTACGGGACTCCTCGGGTTCTCCCCCGGCTCCCGACTCGGCACTATAGAAGCAGAAGCAGTGTTAGGTGCGTAAGCAAACTTGTCTAGAGCCACGAGAGGCGCCGTCGAGCGAGCTAAAGCGCACGAGTCGCCGCGCAGAACCTTGCGAGCCGACTCAGTGCCGTCCGAGTTACGACCCGATAAAGACAGAATCGTAAATAATGTATAGTAGGAGCCTCTGAGACGAGTTAGCCGGACCGTGGACTTTGACGCTCCTTATCTAGGTTTTTACTTTACTTATTTACTGTATGTTATTTCATTGTGATCTGTATTGGTCTATCTATGCTCATGTGTTTGTGACTGTTCTGTTTTCTGTTACACTGTTGTTGCCTTGGTGTCGTGTATCTTATTTTGTAGTACTGTTCCTAGTGTCTGCCTAGTTACTGTTAGTTACCTTGTCTAACCTACTTGATGTGGCAGTGTTTCCACCTGTGTCCTGTTAGTCCCCTAGCCTATCCTAGTGTTGATTGTATTTTGGTTCCACCTGTGCCCTGTTATCCTGTGTCTATTTAAGTCCTGTGTTTGCTTTGTGTTCTTGTTGGTTCGTAGTTCCCTGTTGCGTGAGTTCCTGTGTTTCCTGAGATTTACCTGCCTTTTGCCCTTGTATGGAAGATCCTGAGTTTATGAATACATAGTCCTAAATGTACCTGTTCTGCCTCCTGTCGCCTGCATTTGGGTCCTCATCCCTGCTCATCGTAAGACCGCTAAAGCTAAGGTTTAGCCGTTAAAGTTAACTAGTATAGCTTTGTTATGGTTTTCCACCGGCCAGACATGAACAGATGAGCGATAGTGAGTACTGTATATCGGAAGAAGGATGCTGAGGTTGGAACTGCCAGGCAGGAGGCCTACAGGAAGACCGAATAGGAGATTTATGAATGTATAGTGAAAGTGGACATGGAGTTAGTTGGTGTGAGATAAGAGGAGGCAAAGGACAGGGTTGGCACAACATAAATTCAGATCAATATGGGGGGCCTTGTTGGCCACAAGATAAGTGGATAACCACGCTGATTTAGAAGTCTGTGCCAAAGAGATCTTTAGAAGAGCTGACAGGAAGTCAGAGGAGAACAACTCCGGATCTCAGCTAAGACGGGCACCACGCACGCACGCACGCACAGTGGTTACAAAATAGGCACATGCACACACAAGGAATTACACAACGGAAGTTCGATAACACACAAGGTCACTCAGATGCTCTCTGCTCTTTCCTCTAACAGCCTAGCGATGATAAAGACGTGCACACGCAACCACACACTCACAGGCACACGCACACCACATCAGTGAGGTGCCACTTCACGTCCCTGTGGTCTTGCTCAACCCAGCTGCAAATTACACAGAAACCACGCACGCACGCACACATGCACGCACGCGCACGCGCACACACACACACACACACACACACACACACACACACACACACACACACACACACACACACACACACACACACACACACACACACACACACACACATGATGACACAAAAACAAGTGTCATCATGTGTCCCTGAACATACTGGCAATTAAGGCACAGATTAATGCTCACACTCACGTGTACACACCCAGGCACGCATACACAAAATAGCTGTCATTTAACTGATAATTGTGCCACCATGTGGCACATCATGTGTATGGCTACAGCAATAGGTGAAATGGTTTAGGGGTTCCATCTTGCGCCACCCTTATCCCTTATCCCTAAACGTATTTGCCATTTTTTACTACTTTGATTTTTTTTTAAATAGTAGATTGATTAATTGATTGATTGATTGATTGAATGAATACTTAATTAGTCAGAAATGTAAACAGCATGAAATACAGTCAGACATTAAGGCTAAAAGGAAAACACAGAAAAATACTGTTTCCACTGTGGTCCTATGTATTCAATTCATCAACATAGTATAAAGATGAACATAATAATCCATTATAACAATACAAAACATTTCATGTCACGCAGACAGACAGACAGACAGACAGACAGACAGACACAAACACACACATACACAATGGGAGCCTGGACGGACGCACCTGCAGCCAGTCAGGCAATCAACTGAAGCTTTTAAATAGCCGACGCCCAAGCTGCCTGGAGAGTCAGTTTGGACTATGGAGGAGTGAGGAAGCAGGAATCACACTTTGGTGACCAAATAACTGAACCTGTGTACTTCACACAAGAACAGAGGATAAAGTGAATGCAAAAGCAATTAACAGCACTAAATGGCCTTAGCACCAAAAATAGGTAGATGAATATAGTGACGTGAGATAGCTAGTTTGATCCAAAGGCATATTCTGTCATGTGACCTGAAGCAAGGGAAAATCCCCAACATACTTGCTAAAGAATGGGAGCTAAACTAAAGGGAAATGAGCATTTGCGCCTGTCGTAGACATGCGCAGAGCAAGTTCAGTCAGGGAACCTCAGTCAGCGCGCCGGCCGTTAATTGGGCCACCGCAGCATCAAGCTCTCATCCACATGATTCACTCAGCCAATCACACGCTCACCCAATCTCTCATACCGGCTACTTGAACCAGAGGGGTTGCAGTCCTCTGCCTTCTTGCTTGCTTACACTGCTGTTGTATCAACGTGCTGTTGTCATACAACCTGCGCTCAACTCTGCTTGCTTTAGCCTACTGCCGTTGTATCAGCGTGCTGCTGTCATACAACTTGCGCTCATTCTGCTTGCTTACTGCTGTTGTATCAGCGTGCTGCTGTCATACATCCTGCGCTCAATTCTGCTGCTGCTGCCTTTTTGTATACTGCGTGCTGCTGTATACAAAGTGCTCAATTCTACTACTGCTGCTAATGTCACCAGTTCGCCACTGCTGTGGCGTCTGGGCGATTAGGCTATGCACTAAACGTTGCTTTCATACAATTCTGGTAAGTCAGTGAGTTTAATTGGTTGGAAGAACGTGCACTGCTTTTGTTCACCGACGGAAATAAGTTGAAGCTGCTGCTTAAATGTTCTCTTCTGTTGCTTTTATCGTTGTGCCTCGATCACACCGAGATCGCGTTAGCCAATGCATTTCACGTCGGGTCCTGTCCTGCTCACAACACTAGTCAAGGAAGCATCTTACCTGCCGTCTGCTCTGCTTTCCGCCGTTCTTCACATGTAAATCCAGGCAAAGTTTATAATCAGTCTTATGACGGTGGTCACGCTTGGTGCGCATTCTTGTCTCGGCTGCTTCTAGTCAATATGTGGACGTAATATAGATTCAAGGCAACGGGATTAAAAGCATACATTCGTCCACAGTATAGAGTAGGAGAGTGGCGACACGCTTTGTATAGTTCCAACATTGTTCCTTTGGCTGGAAGTTGGAACTATCCCTTGAGAGAGAACGAGCACGTCCGCATTCCATTGTTGCCAAGTGAGTCAACACTAATGTCGCCACTATTACTAGATTACTCGGGAGTATGTCCGCATCGCGTCCGTCAGGCATGTTGCCACGTCTGCACATTATAACAGTCAACGTTGTTTAAACCCGCGGTTCATTTGAGGCACCCTCAATTTTATATGATGATAAACTTATTTGACGTTGTTGGATTGTTTCCATAATGATTCAAGATAGTTTGTGGCTTGTTTTCGTTGACCCAGCTGCTTGTCTCCTCCATATTGAAGGGTCTGCCGTCCACTAGGGGCAGTATATCTTTAGCTTTCCTGTTCTGTAGAGTGTAGAAGAGAGCCGTCTTGTTTGTTGTCAGTTTCATGTTCACGTTCAGAGATGCATGTTGTGTTGTTTGGAGGTTCTTCACCTAATACTTGTAAGTTTGTTTGTGTTATGCATATATATGGAACTATGATATAGTTTTGCCTCTTTCTTTTATTTACATTATGTGAGTAAATGTTTGCTTGTACATTTTCTTATGTTAATTAGCCTGCTTATTTTAGTTAATGTTTTTCTATTATTGTTTGTTTGTACTGCAGTGTATTTTTCTTCACATATGGCAACACAAGTTCTCTGATCAGAATGAAACGTCCAATGCAGCATCAGTTAGAAGTAAATGTAGTTGACCAGAGCAACTGAGAGAGCAGTGAGGTTGCTCTTGGTTGCATAGGCCCACATGGCACCTGGGTCCCAAGGAATATGTCAGTGTGAATTGTACCGTATCATGCACCTAGTGTTGGGCAGAGCCATGCTGGATATTATTATTTTCATTTTGGCTGGAGGAATCAATATCATGCCATTGATTCATGCTAACTACCTATAAACTAATTGATCCTGCTGTTCAAATAAATGATTTACCTGGCATAAGGTGGATGCTTGCACATTCAGGGATCTCAATTATTTTTAGTAGGCCTATTATGAGGTATTTAGGATGCTAATTGATAGTGGGTGCCCCCCCGCCCCACTGGCCCCAGTGCGGGAGCGCACTCGTCCATTTGTTTGCATTGCACAGTGCGCTATTTCCGAACGCGCCCATTGTGTCAGTGGGCGCTTCAGGCCTCAAGCACCCACGACTCGATGCCTATGCTTGGAGAAATAGGCGGCATGGGTTGCAGCAGAGCCATCTAATAGAAGAGTTACGATGAGCGGGCAGAAACCGAGCACTGTTCATGCAGCCTGAAAGGCGGACAAATGGAGTTTCGAATACATTGTTTTCAACGACGGCAGTGCAAATAAGAAGCCATTTAGGCATGTGTGCAACATGACATGTTTTAAAAGTATTATTCAGGACGACTAAAGTCTCTGTAATGTGTTTGTCATACGATTACTACAAACAATCTAAAATAAGGGATTTAAGAATACTAAAGCTGGGCTGTTGCTTCTGTACCCTTCTACCCATTTGTAGAAGAAGAGCCACGCCATTGAACTGGCCCCATGAAGTGAACTGAGTTTCGTAACTCCGTCTTACTCTATGGGTCTGTTTTACAGGTAAGTACTTATGGTGCGCCAGGGAAGTGTTTAACATTAAATTAAACGCACAGTCTGTCTTTAAAGACAGGAATTGGCTCATTGCTAACATTTCTGCTATGCTTAGCCCAGGAACAGAGGCGTGGTGTTTTTCCTATGCTCAGCCAGGAAAAGAGGTATGGCGTTTCCACGCTGCTAACACTGCTGCTAAATGATTGATTTGAATTCTATCAGTGTTACGGCTTAGATGATACTACACCGTGACTGAAGCTAATTTGCCTTAAGTCAACTTTAGCTATATCCATGTCATTTTAAAGCGATTCATAGCTGTTCTCATGCTGCTTCTGTCTCCATTTCCTGAGCGACAGCCCTTTATACTGATGAGATGAACCTCGGATGCTGGGAAGGTCCTCCCCATGGTTTGCTGCATACAGTCTTCATCGCAGCTGCAGCCATTATCGGATAGGCTCACATTGGTGGTATACGTGGATCTGCTGCTACTGAAACCATGAGGCAGGTCATCAGTTAATCAATCCGCATCTTCACCTAGGCTGCTTTTGTTCTATTAATTCTATATTCACATGCAGTCGCTCAGCCACCTAAGTAGTGTTTTCGGTTGAAACATCTGTATCCTTGATATGTTGACATGGACGCAGCTCCTTCTACGGTCTTGGGGGAAGAGTATGAAGGGAGATGGGTTGCAGATAAATGGCTGAATTTAATACTTGCCGGCAGATGCAAGTCTTCCGTGTTATTTGAGCTACCTTATAAGCAGCGGTAGCATGCTTTTGGTCGGATAAAAACCTGGAATGGGAAACGGATCAGTCATAATGAAGGAATCAGCATCACCCATCAATAAGGACCATCGCTCAGTGGTATAACTTGGACCTGTGTTATGGATTATTTCATTCTAAGAGCTGTTCTAATTCCAGGTTTGTCAACATAGAGATGCTTGTCCTGTTTAATTTCATGTTCTAGCTCAGAGGCCATGCTGATGGTTTCGAAGCTGCCTGGTAACCTTAAATCAAACCATGGTAAATTATTCCTGCCTTCTCTTAATGCAGCTGCAAGCTCATGAGGTTACAGTATGTTGCAGGGTCCTATTCATCTTTCCAAGTTGCTTTCTGTGTATCCTATCATAGTAGTGCTTTTAGTTAATTGTTTTAAATCTCAAAGGCATTATAACTGGCGTTCAGCTTTACTCCAGATCTTCAGTGAGTTATCTACTGGCATTCTATAATATATATATATATATATATATTATTTTTTATACCTTCCATGTGGTGAATCCTATGCATGATATTTCCACTTCTGACTTTGCTTGGATGCCCACCATTAAATCACTCAAAACAACTAATTTCATTAAGGTATATCTGTGACAGCAACTAACACTGGTCTTTGTCCTTTCTCTTCCATGCCTCGTTTTCTGCCATGATGTCCATCCGCAATGTCATGAGCCCCTATTCATGATGGATTCCGGGAAGCCATGGCCGGTCCTGCAAAAGCTGCTTCTTCTGTGTCAAGGCTGTGGGCTGCCTCCTAATCGCTACACGTCACACTCTTTAGGATCGGCAGCAGCACCAAATGCTACAAGCTTTGGGCTGGTGGTCTTCTGCAGCTGATGAAAGCTATGCTCTGCTAAACTCGGATGCTTTTTTCAGGCTCAGACTAATGAGCTCTGAATTATGTTGGTTACGTTGCTGCTGCTACATATTTTCATTATTTTGCTCCTTATGCTGCAGGATATTATTAATACTCTTAACTGTTTTTCTGCATGATCTTTCTGTTTCTTAGGCCGGTGGTCTCTGCTGCTTACGAAAGCTATGTTAGACTAGTCTTGAAAGATATTTTACAGGCTCAAATACTAACTAGTCGTGAATAGTGTGTAATTTGCTACTGTTTTTTCTTACTTACTACTTAAGTACAATTCATTCTTAAAACTGTATTTTGCGTATAACTGTTGCAGAACTTGCCGCATTGCAGCGTTGCCGCATCATGATCATGCATGCGATCATGTTGCAAGCTAAAATTTGAAGCTCCAGGTGGTAGACTACTGGGTACTGATTTCAGATATTAATGATAATGATAGGATGTCCCTTTCGGTGATCCTGGTTGGGTTGGGTTATTTGTGCAGTGGGTCATGTTGGTTTTGCAGCGCGCAGCGAACCAGGACACCGTTTAGGACTCCTGAATTTCAGGGATCAACAGGCGCTGTACTGTTGAACACATTGACCTAGTCATCACATAATGCTAGAACAGGCGCTGTACTGTCGAACAGGCGCTGTACTGTCCAACACATTGACTAGTCATCACATAATGCTAGCATGACCTATGTCTGATCCATGTCCTATGACCCTTGTCGCTGCGCGGAATGGATATCGGTATGGTCTTCCTGTTACAGGAAACAACAGGTGCTCTGTTGTACACATGTATAGCTTAGGGTTGGTGATGATCTGCTTTTTGGGGGTTTCGGATGTTTTGCGCTGTTGGGGGATTCAGAGTCCCTATGGTTGGGACTGATGCGCTTGACCTGAGTACCTAAAAGCAGATCCAATACATCGCCAAACCATAATAAATATATTGCATTGATTATCTTATATTCAATAAATATATATTACATCCTCCTTGAGTTGTCTGACTGAAATGAGCATTTGCGCCTGTCGTAGACATGCGCAGAGCAAGTTCAGTCAGGGAACCTCAGTCAGCGCGCCGGCCGTTAATTGGGCCACCGCAGCATCAAGCTCTCATCCACATGATTCACTCAGCCAATCACACGCTCACCCAATCTCTCATACCGGCTACTTGAACCAGAGGGGTTGCAGTCCTCTGCCTTCTTGCTTGCTTACACTGCTGTTGTATCAACGTGCTGTTGTCATACAACCTGCGCTCAACTCTGCTTGCTTTAGCCTACTGCCGTTGTATCAGCGTGCTGCTGTCATACAACTTGCGCTCATTCTGCTTGCTTACTGCTGTTGTATCAGCGTGCTGCTGTCATACATCCTGCGCTCAATTCTGCTGCTGCTGCTTTTTTGTATACTGCGTGCTGCTGTATACAAAGTGCTCACCCACCTCCACCCCAGCTACCACCTGTCGTTTTGGATCTACTGTTTAGGTACGGGGGATTCAGAGTCCCTATGGTTGGGACTGATGCGCTTGACCTGAGTACCTAAAAGCAGATCCAATACATCGCCAAACCATAATAAATATATTGCATTGATTATCTTATATTCAATAAATATATATTACATCCTCCTTGAGTTGTCTGACTGAACTATAGAAAGGAGAATTTATATTGAGCAGAGTTAGGGTACTTACTAACACTACGTAGGAAGCACTCTAGCAACGACTGGCTATAGTGAAACGAGTCCCTCAGAGTAGAGATGGTGTTTCACACGTGTGCTTTGGACTTGGCCGTGCTTGGCTCCAACCCTCTTATCAAGTGCTGCGTTTTTCAAGCTTGACTACGTGCGTGCGTTCGTGCGTGCGTGCGTTAATGCATTGTGCGTTAATCTCCTTGTTAGAAAGGAAGGCCTTTAGTGCCCTTTTGAAAGCATCCACGTACTGTGGTGCTCTCAGGTGGTCGGGTCTTACACGCACGCACACTAGCAGCGAAAAACACCCAAGGACTCACTTTTCAGGGAGATCAAACACTGTGCAGCTTTTACCACTGGCAGGAAGCTCCTATGAGACGAAACACCATGCAGACTTGTATTCCCTGCCAAACTGTGAGTGATGCAATACGGAACTGAAAAGGCATGTTGCAGTGTCCCTCTAGAACGGACATGTTCCAGTGTCCCTCTAGAACGGACATGTTGCAGTGTCCCTCTAGAACGGACATGTTGCAGTGTCCCTCTAGAACGGACATGTTGCAGTGTCCCTCTAGAACGGACATGTCGGACAGGGAGGGAATTGACTGTTTGTCCTCAAAGACCCCCTTTCCACCGGTTGGTTCCCAATGGGAACGGACCGGTTCAGTTCTTTTTGGTTCTTTGTCAGAGCTCCAAAATTGGTGGGAAAAACTAGACCTATATTAAATTTATAGGATCAATAAAAGTAAATTAACCGGTGGAAAAGGGGCCTCTAGTGTGTGGTTGTAAATATTTAGGTATTTTGTATCTGTATTTTGTTCTGTTACTATTGGGTGTAGTAAGGACAATATGGATGGAATGAGTGTTTGTTAATCCATTGTATTAAAACAAATAAACTTTTTGTAGAAACCTGTGCGTCGAATTGAAAGTCTGTGGGGCGAACGGTTCTCGAGTTACGTGGATTACATACAGACGTACACACACACACACACACACACACACACACACACACACACACACACACACACACATACAGAGACTGGTGCATTTATACATAGATACTTTAATGGACGTTCCTAACTAACCTGACAAATGCATCATGCAGCTGACGATCAGCACAGCCAGCTGGCGCATGATGCCCACATCAAATGGGGCTTTCAGCCCCTGAGCAGACGTAGAATACGCACATCGACGGGCTGGGTGCTGGGCTAAAAGAAACTTAAGTGAATTGGATGGAGCCTGCACACCAAAGGTACTAGCAAGACGTTCTTTATTTAAATACTGACAACGTTTCGATCTGTTAGATCTTCATCAGGTCATGTGAACATACACACAAGTTTGTACATTTATAATAAGGGAGTGCCCCCATTACTTTCAGCCCCTGCCCACAAATGCAGCGTTTACTGTACTATGGTGAAAGAAATGCAAATGCCATGGACTGCCATGTCGGAAGGCAACATTTAGGAGAATTGCTTTTTTGCCGAAGTCTCCTGAACTTCAACACAGTATTTTGCGTTGAACAAATTTGCTTGTTCATTCATGTCGTACGCCTCGAAAATAGCTACAATCTCTCAACGCGTCGCAGCGTGACGCGTTGTGAGCTTGTAGATCTGCTATTTCTGCTATATTTGTCCAATAGTGGCCTCTTAGGGGATTTCAGCCCTGCCCCTCTAAAACTCTGCACGACCCTGCCCACATGCACGTCACGATGCAGCATTCCAAGCGGTGCATCTTGACATGTCACACGTACCGTACGAACCGCCAGTCATCTTACTATAAACCTCTATGCAAATGTTTCTCTGATGCGAGCGTGACACACATCTAAATTCCCTGCTCACAGTCAAGTGTGAATTAACTACAACATTAACATTACATTGTCACTCAAGATGTCCTCATGCCGACGTGCAGTTCAGTGGAGAAATATGTAAATACAGGTGAGCGATAGAGAACCATAGGCCTCGACCCCCGTGTAACTGACCTGATTAACTCAATTTACTCAAAGCAAACACTGTCATACTTCGCTCAAAACGGGCAACAACCTTGACACCGTTGGACCGCAGGTTAATGCATATTCACGGCACAGGCTCTATTCAGAAGGAATCATTTCATGATTCTTTTTCATGCTTGTGATTCTCTCCACGGCCGAAGGGATCGCCTAGTAGCAGACTGATTACTTTCACACGGAGCTCTCAAAACCACTCCTGATATGAATGTGTCCTTGAATCCGTGGGAGTGGACATCGATTCACCGCAGTGTCATCTTCTCACCCTTGTGTGCCGCCGTGTTCTCGATCCTCGGCAGGCTTTTAATACGCGGCCAGTCACCATGGCAATGTGCTGGGAATGTGGCGTCTTTATCGTCAAAAGGGTCAATTTAGCCCTCAACGGCTTCTGACATACAGTACATATACCACTCCCCTACTCGAAGTTTAATGAAAGCTGTGCTATCTGGTATCTGGTATGGCACTATCAAGCTATTGAGAGGCATGTCACTTAACTGCTCAAACATTGGCATGCTATGCAAGCTGTGACTGGCTAATGGCTATATGCTTGGTCCAAGGATCAGTGAACTAGACTGCATTGGGAAGGCCATCCGCTTTCGCGACTTATCATGTGCAAACACAGCTGCTTTTTTCTCCTTGATAATATAACAATGGGTTTCTATAGAACCAGATTTTACCGTGTGGCTTTGAAGACATAAGTGTCATCTTAAACTAAAGTTAGACAAGGGTCAGTTGTATAATTCTCATACCGCAGACAGCTCTTTTGTGACGGTCTGATTTACATTTCAATTCATGAGTGTGTTAGATGAGAGAGAATCACCCTCTGTATGGCACCAGGCTGGCGTACATTTCATGGTAGCCTACTGTATTTATGCATTTATGTATGTATGTGTTGTTTGTTGCTTTTACCGCCTCCGGCTTGAAGCCAAACACCTTGACATAATGTATTCTTTACTCATCTACATGTTTTCTACAGTGGAACACAAGGGTCTAGCTGGCCTTCGCTCTTCCGCTGCACAATGTGTCACAACTCACTAGGACACTCTTGGGACCCGGTGTTCCCATACAATGTCAGCCCATACTGCCATCTGCATGCTGTCTTTCACCATAAGGTCATAGAGTAGTATGACCTTATATCCCAGGGCTGGACTGGGACAACAATTTGGCCCGGTCAGATACAGTAGCAGAAACTTTACCGCCCGCTCCGTCGAGGCACACACAAACAAACAAGCCCTAATACCACCACTTTTACAGAACAACATAAATACAATTTACAATTTAGGCATTTAGCAGACGCTCTTAATCCAGAGCGACTTACATTAGGCAAGAACAAAAATACAAGATACAAACCAACAGACCAACTACACACAACCCTTTGTAGAGGGTTTATTTGTCACTCACTGATACAGGTACATTGAAATGATCATGATGGCACTGGCAGAATGGCAGCACGCCCGGACCTTTCCTGGTGGCCTGCCGCCTATTGGCCTGCCTTTTTTTATCATGGCGGCCCCCTACGGTCGTAGCCCACCGGGAATTTGCCCGGTGCGTCCTGTGGCCAGTCCAGCCCTGCCTTGCACCCCCGCTTCTCACCACCGACTCTCTCTCTCTCTCTCTCTCTCTCTCTCTCCTCCTGCCTGCTATCGATAAAGCCAGTACATCTGTGCGAAAGTGTGAATGAAACCAGCTCTCCTGGAATGTCTCTCCACATGGCTGACTCAGCACATGTGTTTGCGTAACACGGCGTGTTTTTATGTTTGATTTTTTCTCTCTCCTTTTCTCCTTTTCATGGATGTGCATGTCGAGAGCGAAACAGAAAAGTAGCTTGCGCTGCATTTAGATAAGTTGTGAGCTTAACTATATGCTGTGACCATGCTGTGTTTTTTTATTTTAAAACAAGCCTTTAATCAGGTCTTAGCTTGTCTTGTTAAGTTGCTGTACACGGTGTGATAAATATAATATATATAATACAAAATCATAATCCTTTTCCTGTAACGTCTGTAATGTGGAGGGGGGGATGGACGGAGGATGTTAAGATTAATATTAACATGTGGTTTGGGTCGGGAGGCATACTATCATCCGACAGAGCATTGCTCCGAAGGAGCAATGCTCCGAGGTGCGCTGCGGGTCGGGAGAGGGTTGCGGTTAGGTTTAGGTGTCTGCCCCGGGGGAGGTTAGGGTTAGGGTGAGGGAGGAGGTAGGTTGTCGTTCGGACCAATGCTCCGTCGGATGAAAGTACTGCACTCGTCTGGGTCCACGGCTCACGCTTGACTTCAGTTATGATAATCATCCGATCCTCTTAAGGGACCATTATCATCGGTGGTGGAGAAAAAAAAGTATTTTTACAGGTAAGGCAAGCTCATAGCATGCGGCACACAGTGATGTGCTATAAGCTTGTATAGGCCTATATCTGTTTGTTTTTTTAATAGCCAACATTTTTTTAAACTTTAGTTACAAGTCCGTATCGCCCTTAAAATAAATCGCTGCTTAATAATTATATAGATGCACTTTACACCTTTCTACTTTCCTTGTGTAAGTCTGTTTTTAAATGCTTTGTTTCCTAATGTACTGTTTACTTGTTTTGTGTTTTTATGTGGGGACTGCGGATGAGAATTAACATTTTGGCTAAATCCAGTGTATTTACTATACATTGCATGTAATTTCCATTAATATGCGTTGTCCCATCTAAATAAACACATAAAGTAAAGGAATAGCGGGCATCGGAATGCTGGCATGAACCCTCCTATATATATATATATTATTATTTTTTTCAATTATTTATTGGGTTTTTTTCATGGCCTGAACAGTTTGTGGTTGTGCTTCATAATTGTGGCTCTGGTCGAGTTGATTCATCAGATGCAGGCCCCTCTTATCTCATTTCATACTATATATCTCTCAAATCCCCATGATCAATATTGGCTCTGCCTTCCCAGGCAATCACATTTAGAGACTGATTGAACTACAGATCACTTAAAGCGCCATAAATGGTACATTTATATAGCAAAGGTGCTTTACAGAGATTGTGCATTACATTCACGCATTCACACACACACCGATGCCGAGTCTAAGTCTAGGTCCGAGTCCACTTCAATGCGGCATATAGTAACGCAAACTTCAGTCACTCTCTGCTGATTTCTGATCGTCTGCACCTTTGCTATATTATTGACGCACACACACACACACACACACACACACACACACACACACACACACACACACACACACACACACACACCCTCACACACACACACACACACACACACACACACACACACACTCTCTCTGTCGCTCTAATTAATTAGTCTCATGTCGCGCAGCTGCGTCTAGATTATCCCAGCGGATCCTGCCGGCAGCTGCCTATGCCATAGAAAGCATAGGTGGAACCCAGGCTACTTCGGCACTAACTCTGGGGGAGCCCGCGTTCGAACTATAGGAACCTTGCCGTTCCTATACGGTCACTCTACCCCTTTGAGCCACTGCCGCCATCACTTGCATGTGATTATATGTGTGATCTATTGTCATAGTTTTGTTCTTTTTATTCCACCAACCACATGGTTGGTGGAAGCTATGTGTCGTGGCCACACAGATGGGGCAGATATGGCTCCCATTTGAGTGAGCATGGCGGTTTGGCCCAGTAATGAATACTTTGGTATTCACTATTCAGGCTCGCCCTACATCCGAGCCATTGTGACTGAACAACGGATGCAATCATTTGGATCGAGATGGGACTGCCACGAGTTGAGGGAGGGCAGTGTGTGTGCATAATTCATTTTTTTCCCCTGCAACTTTCTCGACTCTGACCAACTTTGAGTAAACACTGTGTCTGCCACCAAGTGTCGAGAAAAGGTATGCGCCAGAATGCCATCCATAAACCTCTGCTTTGGGGCAGAATAATCTCCGCTGTACCGGCATGGTGACCTTCATTGTAACGATACGGCTATTATTAGCATTAGCTCACGCTGTTTATCTTTCACCAGAAACATGTCGGGAGCGAGGGGGTGGTTTAGTGGAAAGGAGGGGGGTGCAAAGATATAATATATTTCCACACTCACTCCAGAGGGCGACTATAGTTCCACACTCACTCCAGAGGGCCACTACATTTCCACACTCACTCCAGAGGGCCACTATAGTTCCACACTCACTCCAGAGGGACACTATATTTCCACACTCACTCCAGAGGGCCACTATATTTCCACACTCACTCCAGAGGGCCACTATATTTCCACACTCACTCCAGAGGGCCACTATAGTTCCACACTCACTCCAGAGGGCCACTAGATTGCCACACTCACTCCAGAGGGCCACTATATTTCCACACTCACTCCAGAGGGACACTATATTTCCATCACACACCGCATTAAGTGAAGGTGGGTGCTGCATATGGCCCCCGTGCCGCCAGTTGCCCACGTATGATCATGTGCCTGCGAGGAGCCCCCGGTCTAACGCTCCCCCGGTCTCCATAGTGGCTTTGAATTGTGGTAGCAGGATGTCATTCATTTATTTCCCGCATATTGGATTGGAATGACAACCAAGCTGCAGTTACCCATGGCAACCACGGATAAAATCGCGATCTGCGCATCTCTAATATATACACATCTCTAATATATACACACACACACACACACACAAACCACTGAACTAGGCAACTTGTACGCATTTGGCGGCTGGTTAGTTGGCTGACTGACTGACTGACTGACTGACTGACTGGTGGAGCCGGCTCTCTGGGCCATTAAAGATGGACTCCCGTCAGTATAATTTGATGATGGGCTCCATCATCAAATTCTACTGACAGGCCGTCATTTCATTTCTCATTCTACTGCTCTCCGTGCAATCTGGACACAGGGGGCGAGGCGAGCATGAGAGCTCCTGCTGTCTCCACTTTGAACGAGAGCAGGACATATTGAGAGGAATGTACCGCATAGAGGACCTTTGAGGAGCAGCACTGTGCGTGCGTGCGTGCGTGCGTGTGTTTGTGCATGAGATGTGGATTAAAGCTTTATATTGGATGTGCACTTTAACCTATTATTAAAGACGGGGAAATAATTTGTGTCATTTTAGATACACTTTTATACATTTATATATATACAAAATAGCATGTATACATGTTCATATAGCGCGTCACTGTGTGCAGCGATATGAGCTACATCTGCTATTTTTTTTAATGATGTCTGCAGATCTTTGGATATACACATGTTTTAAAGCATGTTGCGAAGCGACTACTTTTGAGCTTGTGTGAAAAGAGCAGCAATATATGTGGCTAATATGCTTCCTTCAAATGGTAAATGGTGCATTTATATAGCGTCTTTATCCAAGGCGCTTTACATAGATTGTGCATTACATTCACCCATTCACACACACACACACACACACACCGATGGTGGCGTAAACCATGCAAGGCACCAACCAGCACATCAGGAGCAATTTGGGGTTCAGTGTCTTGCTCATAAAGGACACTTTGACACTAAGGTCGCATTCATACCAGAGAGCTTTGCTGCGATTAAAACGAATCCTGCTGCGCATTGTCAGAAAGTGCGCTTCGTTTGGCAGGTGTGAAGGCTCATTCGAATCCTAATGCGCAGCAAATAACCGCATTTTACTCCTCCCAAAAACGTGGGTTTCGCTTCGCTTCGAATCGCACTTGACTACGATTCGGTGCAGGTGTGAATGCAATCCGCAGTAAATAAAGGAAATGAAGAAAACATAATGTGGCGGGTGAGGAGCTGAACACAGTTGGAGACGGAGAAGGAATATTTTACGCAGCGCAAAGATGTCCCGTTACTGTGGATAGACGTGGTCGAATAAGGAGACTGAAGCCCTGATCGAAATGAGGACGTGTACATTAATCAATTGCTTAAGAAAACACATAAAAACACTGCAGTGTAGGGGCCTATTATAGCCTACATAATATTCTGTCTGTCTGTCTGTCTGTCTGTCTGTCTGTGCGTGCCGTAAACATGGAGTGCTGTCACTGTGTGGGACTGGGGAGTTATATCAGTGCGCTCATGCAGCGCTGTGCCTCCATGCCCAAAAGAACAGTGTGTGGCGGCTGCGTGCGTAGAGAGAGAGAGAGGGGGGGGGGGGTCCCAGACGGCACGAAACATGCACGTTATGAGTGTAATTTTATCACCATAGATTTCACTGTGTAGGCTATAGTTTATGAATGGAACACATTGATAAAGGTCCCCCCTGCTGCGTTTCCAATTGCTACGAATGACAGTGTGAAGGCAAACCGCAGCCAATTAAATATGCAAGAATTCCATGTCCCCGCCCATACGGATCTGAGTCTACCGAAGTATTAGGTGAGAATGTGACCTAACTCTAGGGGAGCCGGGTTCGAACTTGCAACCTTGCGGTTACCATCCAGCTACTCTACACCTGAGCCACCGGCCCACTAGCCTGGGGTCCACCTATGCTCTCTATGGCATAGGCAGCTCCCGGCCGGATCCGCCGGGAGAATCTAGACACAGCTGCGCGACATGAGACTGATTAATTAGAGCGACAGAGAGAGAGAGGAGTGTGTGTGTGTACATGTGTGCGTGTGTGCGTCAATTTAACAAAGATGCAGACAATCCGAAATCAGCAGAGAGTGATCGACGTTTGCGCTACTCTATGCCGAATTGAAGTGGACTCGGACCCAGACTTTTTTCATCCTCCCTGGAAATAAAAACATCTGGGTTTCCGAGGCTACCGGCCCACAGGTGTTACCGATGTTCACAGGTGTTAACGATGATACTAATTTAGGCTCTGTTCCATTTACTGTGCAGTACGTGGTTCTCAAACTTTTTAATTTCAAGGACCCCTATAACTCTGAGAGTGTACAGTGAACCGTATAGACAGCACTAGAATTGCATTTTATGTAGTCATAGTACATACTGTATGTATAGTATAGTATAGTATAGTCATTCATTGGCATCTGTCAGTCTCGAGAGACTATGGAGTTATATGTATATACTCCAATTACGAGTATGCACCCTATGTTTCATGATAACTACTTTTTATGTATGTGATGTATTGCCATGCTTTTTGTTATTGCTTAATGTAAGTCGCTCTGGATTAAGAGCGTCTGCTAAATGCCTAAATTGTAAATTGTAAATTGTAACCACATGGACCCTTATGGGTCCCTTTGGTTCCATTTGTACACTCTCAGAGTTACGGCCATATGGCCATGTTTGGAACGCACTCAAGGACACTCCGAGACCCACTGTGTAGCAGAGTGTTTCCAGTGAGCCAACACTGACGTCATGCATACCACGGCCATCATGCCAGCCACGTGCTAACTAGATGCAATTTCCCATTGACAGTCCATTCATCCAAACAGAAAAGTCCCTGGCTTTTTTTTCATGTGATTTAGATCTACCTTTAGGGCACCCCTGACCTAGAGTAACATGTAAATGTGCTGAAGGTGCATTTAGTCACTATATGGTCATTATGCTCTCTGGAACAACCTTCCTGATGACCTGACATCAGCTACAACTGTGTCATCTTTTAATCTCGTCAGCCCTATAGTTACGTCATCATGTGTCAACATATCGTGAAAATAGCATGATCTACAAGCCCACAAGTCACATATCGCAATGCAATGTGCTCTGACCTTGTAGATCGCCGATTTACGCAGAACTAACTGTGTGTGTGTGTGTGTGTGTGTGTGTGTGTGCGTGCATGAGTGCGTGTGAAGCACATGTACTCTCATAATTATGAGTAAGTGTTGTGGCTGCAGCATCCATCAAGCCCCAGCTGGCTTCAGCCAGTATACGGAGACTTTGGAAGTATATACTCTGGACCCAGCAGGCAAGTCACGTCCCTGAACATCTGCGCAAGAAGGAAAGGACCGTGGCTCAGATTCACACGCACGCACGCATGCACGCACGCACGCACGCACGCACACACACGCACACGCACGTAAAGCCGTTGCTGATGGTAACCTGGGCCTGAGGTGTAAAAAAAAAAAGAGAAAACCGAAGACAAAATCAGCTCTTTGAAGCTCTTTGAATAATCAGGGTGGAGGATGAAACTAGCCTGCAGATCTAGGCAGCAGTGACAGCAGCAGGGGTGGCCTCCTCATCACGGACCCCCCTCCTCCTCCTCCTCCTCCTCCTCCTCCCGAGGCATTGCAGTATACACGAATACCAAACAACCCCTTTAACAACTCGCCTCGGGACGTACAGCTGGCGGAACTGCGCGGCCTGGTATTCCTAAAGTAACCTAAGTAATGCTCAAACGGTTAAACCTGACCTTATTCCTAAACTTAACCCCAGTAAAACCATGTCTAAACCTAACGCTATTCCTAAACTTAACCCCAGTAAAACTATGTCTAAACCTAATGCTATTCCTAAACTTAACCCCAGTAAAACTATGTCTAAACCTAACGCTATTCCTAAATTTAACCCCAGTAAAACTATGCCTAACCCTAAACGTATTCATAACCTTATTCTCAGTGAAACGAAATAAAGAATACAAGACCCGTTGCACGGAGCAGTCGGCGTGAGGTCGGCGGAAAAGAATCAGGGGCGAGATGGAATATAGGGGCGACAGTACCTGTTACCGAAGTCACCCCTCCCGGTGGCCCGAGGGGACCGTCCGGTCCCTTCAGGTCCCCCTCCGAAACAAACTCTGTTTCCAAAACAGTGGGTCGGGAGCTTAGAGTATGACGGCACCCGGAGGAAACCCTGAGGCGAAATAGACATATAGTGGCCGAATTCGGTATTGCAGCTCGGGGCCAGCGCTGGTCCATCATGGTCGATCATTGCGCACGTTCATGCTATTGGGCCCATGACACGTGAACGCTATGTTTCATACATGCCAAGTGGATGGGAGGAGAAATCCGGTGATGTCTCTATTAATATATATACTCTTTTTATTTTCAACTTCAATTTTAATATATATATACTCTAAGGTCGGGAGCCATTTGTTGGTCGCAGACACAATGTAATGGCTTATGGGTCCCCTTTGTTTTTGTTTCCTACATTTGTTTTTGTTTTATTATTTTTTCAAAATATTTTTCCAACACTTTGCATGAATTAATAACAAAATCCAATGATTTTCTTTTTTATCTTCAGCAGTGTCGTGAAGAAATTAAAGAAAAACCTAAAGAAATTCCATAAATCAGAACAAATATTTGTGAAAATAGCCGATCTACAAGCTCACAACACATCTTGTAGATCTGCTATGTTCACTAGTTTGGGTCCCGCGGGCGAAGGTTTGGGAACCACTGCTGTAAACGATCATGACTGGGGCGAGCGACATCACAGGACGTGACATCACAGGACGTGACATCACAGGACCTGACATCACAGGACCTGACATCACAGGACGTGACCTCACAGGACCTGACATCACAGGACGTGACATCGCAGGACCTGACATCACAGGACCTGACATCACAGGACCTGACATCACAGGACCTGACATCACAGGACCTGACATCACAGGACCTGACATCACAGGACCTGACATCACAGGACCTGACCTAATCCATGTCTATTCACTTTTAAGGGGATGTTGCTACGATTAGGTGATGTAATGATGACGTAAAACAAACGGTGTCAAAACAAACATTACAAATCTCTTTATTGTTAATGGGATTTAATGGGGACAAAACAAACATTGATTTCTCTTCATTGCCAATGGCGTTTTCAAAACCAACATTGAACTAGCGCTAACGCTAGCGCCCCTCAAAAATCAGGAAAGAAATTGAGAGATTATAGTCATCGTGTGGAGCCCTTGGATTGCAGGACTGGCGCCCTATACTATAGCTCAAATAATCGCCCCTCTCGTTGCCTCTCCCCTGCAACAGTATACGAGTCAGAAATGAGATGATTGCCATCTCTGCTCCACTTTCCATATCGTACCACGAGATAAAAGTCCAACTGAGCATATATACAGTAGGGGAGTAATTACCCTTGTCCAGTGTTCGAGATTGTTGGGGGGGATGGGGGATAGAACCCATTCTCACAACATACAGTACAGTGGAGGTAATTGAGCGGTGAATTACACCCTCTGCTGAACACTGATTCTGATGTAGTCATTATATTATCTCCCACCTTTGTGGCAATATATCCCAGTGACGTTCTCCGATGAGCAACAAGCATTCTCCTTCTGTAGGAGCAGGCCAATAAAAGATGCACGCACGCACGCATGCACGCGCGCACGCACGCACGCACACACACACACACACACACACACACACACACACACACACACACACACACACACACACACACACACACACACACACACACACACACACACACACACACACACACACACACACATCCACAATGACTTTGCATGAGGTGGACTGTTTCATTATGTGCAGTCAGTCTACTATCTACACCTCTCTCTCTCTTTCGCACATCGCCGTTCCCCAAAGAGAGGACATAAATGAGTTTCACATCAAATAATGCAATCAAGCTTCTGTTAAAGCCAGATCTACACAACTTGAATGTGTCAGACTTAATTGTGTAGATGCCTCTACTTACAATGACTTTGGATTGAGAAAGGGCACACTGCTGGGGGAAGGTGGCAGGTAAACGTATTAGGACAGGTGTGAAATAGGAGCATAAATGGAGACACGGTGAGAGATATTGAAGTATAAATCAGGAGTTAGAGTTAATGTACGGCTGTGTGCTAATGAGGAATGAATGGAGAGATTTACCATTGCTATAGTTACAGTATGATATATGGTAAGGACTCATTCCAAGATGCCAAAGACAAAATAAGTCACACCCATATTAGTCTTGCTTAGCCAGACAACTCTCCCACAATCTCTGAATGGTGTGTGTGTGTGTGTGTGTGTGTGTGTGTGTGTGTGTGTGTATATATATATATATATATATATATATATATATATATATATATATAGGCCTACTAGAACTTCACTCCTGAAATCCGAGAATGGAAGCTGTCATTTCTGGTCAACAAAATGTATTTTGTGTCTGCCACACACTGACAGGTCACAAATTTTGTCCGTGCTAAACACCTTATCCCTAAACGTCTTTGCTTTTCTGAGTGGTGCAACCACTCCATTACACAGCTATGTGTGTCCCTGGGTCTGTCCCTGGGTCTGTCTGTCTGTCTTTCCCTGGGTCTGTCTGTCCATTGTCCATGCACGAAAATAGCTTGGTTGGTCATTTCTCGACCGTTTCGGACGTGGGGTGGCTTGCCGGAACCGGGCCAGCCCCCAGGCCAGGTTCTTCATGGCGACACGCGACACACTGTCAGGCTGGATTACCAGCCTATAGATGCCTGGAACGCTATATGCGCTAACGTATAAGAGTTTTTTAATGAAATACTTCTACTTTACATTTAGGACTGTATTCTCCTGGTTTCACATTTCAGCACACCGTCTAACATTGAGTTGATGCTCGCTGGCTTCACCTCCCACATCGAGAACATCTCCAGTCCCGACACAACACGGCAAAATAATTAGTTTTGTGCCAAGCAGTCATCAGGATTATAGGATACAAAAAACATACACAAACAAACTCAGTACATCGATAACAAAAGAACAATGCTAACAAAAGGCTACCAGTCATAGTTTTCCCCTTCCTGAGTACCCGGGTCTCATACATTGATGTCATATACTCTCAAATCGTACCCCAGCTTGTTTGCTGGACACGTTGATGATTTTATGAAGTTTGTTGTTATTATAAAGGATAGAGGGCGGATGAGAAGCGACAGTTGCTGGTCAAAATGCGGTAATGCGAAGTGTTAAACCCCAGCTTGCATGCGTGGGGTTTCCTCGTGCTAAATGAGTCCCCTCATGTGTCTGGACTGCCAACGTCCTCTCACGAGCTAACGAATGGACAGCATCATCACAAACTCTGAAAAGAAGAGAAGAGGATATGAGTTTCACCATTAATTAAGGAACCGGGGAGCGAGGAACGCACACTTTGTTGCCTGGTCTGCTACAGGTCTGCTCAAGAGGGGCGCGACAACGCAAACGTAAAAAATAAAAGCTAAACCGAATCCAGGTCTGGTGAGTCGCGGCAGTGTGTTACTCCGACATGCATTGCGCCGTGCTTTGGGTAAGGGTTTGGGTTAGACTCAGTGTCCTGCCGCGTGAAACCCTACCGCCTGCCGCGGTTGCTCCGCGGCTCATGCTCTCTCCTATTTTCACTATAGTATATATTATATATATATATATATATATATATATATATATATATATATATAGTATGGGTCCCGCAGCTATAGGACAACAAATGTCTCTTTTTGGGTCACAGGCTAACAAAGTTTGGTATAACCACCGGTCCACAAACAGTGCATAAATATCTCTCACCTTCAAAGTCGACGTCTCCGTCGTCATTGATGTCGAGCTCCTTCATGCTCTCCTCCAGCTCTCCTTTCTTCAACTTCTCCCCCAGCAGGGACCTCACCGCCTCCTTCATCTCCTCCATGGTGATCTTCCCGTCCCCGTCTGTGTCAAACTGCCATGGAGGGAGGGGGGGGGGAGAGGGAGAGAGAGAGAGAGAGAGAGTATAACTATCTCTGACAGAAAATCTTTTCATAGTTTCACAAAATAGTATTACCAAAAGTGTTAATGTAACACAGCTCTGTTTACACCTTTATTTAATTCCTATTTATATCCAATATTCATTTGTAAATTACATTGTTTTATTTGTCTTGTTTTATTTGCCTTGTTCCACTTCTGCTTTGGCAAGGTGAACGTACGTTTTCTCATGCCAATAAAGCTCCTTTGAATTTAAATTGAATTGAGAGGGCGAGAGAGAGAGAGAGAGAGAGAGAGAGAGAGAGAGAGACAGATAGACAGAGACAGAGACAGAGACAGACATGCTTAAAGGGCCACATTTTCCTTGACGTGAAAAGGTTTGGGAAACACTGACCTGTTGGAAGGCCGACTCCAGCTCCTTGAGGCCCATCATGCCGGCCGTCTCTCCCATCATCCTGGGTCCCATCAGCTCAATCCAGTCATCAAGGTCCATCAGGCCGCCCACTGTGGACGCCAATCAATCACCACATGTGTTCAGTTACAGAGAAAGCTAAAACAAATACAAAATTTGAATAATTTGAAAGAAATCAGAACGGTCTGAAGTGAGTGGTACTGTACTGTACTGTACTGTACTGTACTGTACTGTACTGTACTGTACTGTACTGTACTGTACTGTACTGTACTGTACTGTACTGTACTGTACTGTACTGTACTGTACTGTACAAGCCCTCCTCCCTGGCTTGTGTGTGTATGTGTGTGTGTTAGGCTGTGCAATAGTGACACTTGGTGGTGAACAAACGCTGTGCAATAGTGACACTTGGTGGTGAACAAACGCTAAAGATATTTTCGTGGGACAAATAACTGCCAAAATAACATGCCTCCACTACGTTTGGAAGATATGCTTTAAGTGCTGCATGTGCCCCCCACACTTGGAACCTAACTTTATTCATTTATTTTATTCATCTATGTTTTTGAGGGGCACCAGCCCCTCTTATATTCAGCTAGAGTGTAGGATTTTAAGGGGCGCTAGCCCCTCCTATATATGCAGCTTTTCACCCCACACATCTCAATATTTGCCATTGACAATGAAAGGAGAAAGTAGGTCAAATGTCTGCCAAATATGACGTAAATTTGTGGCAACAGGCATTCTGATTGGCCAGTATGAGATGATGAATGATGATGTACGATGATAAGAGCGCCCCTCACTTCACACAGGTGTGTTTTTTTTCCTTTGTCCAAGCCCTGTTCTCAGAACTAAATAAAGGTTGAAATGAAAGGAAACCGCTTGCAGACAGAGTGACATATAGTACACATGCACACAGTACCCTCTGGTGGACGAATGTGTGTGGACAGCCTGCTACTGTCTGTCTGCATACAACCACACTGAGGAGGACTGAGGACCCAGAAGCAGAACCAGGCAGGCAAACTGATGCAGTCCAAAGATGTATTAACATGACACTCACAATAAAGTGTAGCAGGACATATACGAAGATATCAGGAATACACAGTAAATATATAAATATATAAACTCATAAACTTGCAAGTGAACACTGAACGCAGGGAGGTTTAAATAGACAAGACACAGGTGCAACAGAACTACAATCAAAACAATTATTGGCTGACACTAAACAGGACACAGGTGAAATACAATTACAATGCATTGTAATTGGCTGGGTTTCACTTCTTACACCATGGAAACCCAGCCATTGTATTTCACCTGGCAGGTGAAGGCAGGTATATCAACAAATTGAGCAGACAGGAAACACTAGGAACACAACTACACAATAAAAGTACACAGTTCATGACACACACACTCTCTAGTGTGGGTGATAGCCCCTCCTATGTCCAGCTTTGAGGGTTTGTGTAAACACAAACATTGTCCTAACACAAACATTGAATGCCATTGACAATGAATGGCCAGTTTTGAGCGTTTGAGTGTGTGTAAACACAAACATTGAATAAACACAAACATTGGAGATGAAGGTGAGGAGGACGCAAAATTTGGCCGGAATGAGATGTATCATGACGATGTGTGACGGAGGAGCGCCCCTCACTTCACACGGGTGTGATTCTTTTACAATAAACAATGAGTTGACTCACTCTTCATCTTGATCTCTTGCACTATCTCCAGCAGTTCCATCTCGGTGGGCATGTATCCCATGGACCTCATGCCCTCTGCCACGTCTTTGTAGTTCAGGTAGCCATCTTGGTCGTAGTCAAACTCCTTGAAGGCCTCAGCCAGCTCTGTGACGAGGAGTTCGTGCATTTCAGAAACAGATGATTCTAACTCTGTGACATACAGTTCATACATTTCCGAAACAGATGATTCTAACAGTTCTAACAGCTCTGTGACGAAGAGTTCATACATTTCAGAAACAGATGATTCTAACAGTTCTAACAGCTCTGTGCCAAACAGTTTCATACATTTAAGAAACAGATGATTCTAACAGTTCATAAAAGCAGTGTCCTTTTATTACTTTAAATTAACATGATACTCACCGTCCAATTCAGCTTGAGCCAGTTCTCGTTCCTACACAGAGGCAATACAAAAGTGAGTGGTATTAATGATAGATATTACAATGGTCAAGCAGCATTAATTACTTGTTATTTCCTTTACCTTTTTCAGACATTTAGCTGAGGTGGTTGTCCGAAGCATATCGTAATTATAGTAAGTAACAAAGTAGGCGACTCAACATCGACACGGTTGCATGCAGAAAAGGATCCCATGTTTATGTCTCTGCAACATAAATGTTGTGGTGATATGCTATAGTGACCTCGTTAAGCTTAATGAAGTGTGACACTTCACCTCAAGTAATGACTATTAATACTGCAGTCCCACCAGGCTTAACCCATAAGAGGATAACCACCTACCTACCTAGTACCTGCTGGCTTAACCACATATACTGCATCACACAATCACACAATCAAAAATTAAGCTCAAAGGTTCATGTAACTCTGAAAGTATGTGACAAGTGATACGCCCTGTGCGTCGTCATACGATGAATACAGGATATAGCCGATCTATTTTTGTTACCATATATATATATTTTTTCAATCTTTCAAGTGTTTGTCTGTAACATGGGGGTATGGCACTTGTACCAGAGCCTTGTATTGAGAGTTACGCCAATGAGGGGGCAGAAAACAGCGGCAGTCTAAATTGTGACTTTAATGCCTATAGGCAACTACAATATATTAAAATTCCAGTTCAGGGCTTTGTCACTATTCGCCAAATAGTGTGTGTGTGTGTGTGTGTGTGTGTGTGTGTGTGTGTGTGTGTGTGTGTGTGTGTGTGTGTGTGTGTGTGTGTGTGTGTGTGTGTGTGTGTGTGTGTGTGTGTGTGTGTGTGTGCGTGCCTGCGCGCCGTGTGTGTGTGTAGAAGACCTTGCCCGTAGAAGTGAATGGAGATGACACCCCTCTACTTAAACAGGCTGCTGTGACTCTTGAGTGTTAAATGTATGAATTTTTACAGGTTCTGGGTTCAAGTCCAGCAATTTGTAGTGTATTCGTATGTTATCGCTGTTAGGGCCAGCTGTGACACTGCAATGACATGCCCAAATAGGGGACGTAGGGTTGAAATTAGGCCTTCGCTAAAACCCACCCCAAAAAGCGATTGTCCAATGCCAATCCAAATAATTTAGCAACTGTTGCTATGCAGGTCAAGCTTTCGCCACCTCATAGCTGTCAATGTTATTTTGCATGACTGTGTTGTTGAACATTTACACGGCTTAACAAGGTTACACGACAGAGGTGATGGCAATAATACTAATTAATGACTGTAGTCTTACCCTGTCAGGCTTTTAAATGGTCGTTAAAAGTTGATTTCTCCCTCTGTCATTTCCTCATATTTCTAGTTTATTTAAATAATGTCATGCACATTTGCCCAGTGCATAGCCTACTGCAGGCCTGGTTGACTAGATTTAGAAGACATTCTGGTTTTGCTTCGGAAATTATCCATTATTTATATGGAGAAATAAATCCCATCATTTAACATGCATCTCAATGGGTGAGAAGGACAGCTTGACCTGTCTCTTCGCTGCTAACGTGCCTATTGGACAAGGACGGGTTGGGGAGGGACTTTTTTTCTTCCTTTTTCTCTTTTTTTTGTTAACCATTTTGACACTCCAGAGCTAAATTCCAATACCCAAAATCTCGGACACTCGCTCACTCCCACTCGGTCACTCGGGGTCATTCCAGCGTGACCCGGAAATTGTTAACGTTCCGATTGTTAAAGCGCTCCATCGAGGAGGAGAGGAGAGTCGAGTGGAGGAGCCGAGTGAGCTCTCCGAGACCGCATAGAGCGAGTGTACATCAGGTGCAGGCTCGGTGGGGTATTTTGTCTCCTCGCAGCGGATTTCCGCATCACGTGTACATGTTTTTTTTCCTTCTCCAGTGACGTAAGTCCGCCTCCTCCACATGTGGAACAGAAAACACTGATGAAACCCGATACTGTGCACCCCCCCCCCCCCCCCCCCCCCATCCACTAGCTGCCGGCCGGCTGACTGGCTGAAGTCGCCGACCCAACGGCCAACACACACATGCACTGTTCAACTGTTTGTTGAAGAGACACATTTTCGCTGAATGAATAGAGCTTCAGAATGATAAAGTAGCCTATCTAGCCTACTTATGTGAAAGTGAAAGGACCACAACAAGCCACTGGCTTTATTGCGTTGTGTGAAGCATAATAAAAGTAGGATATATAAATTAGGCCGGCTATATTGTGCGCACCTCAAAAGCTATAGTTAATTTATCTCTGTGCATGCCTGAATGCACAGACTGCTATGAATGACGGTGACAAAAATGGAAAAAAATAATATTTATATGTGGACTGAACTGAATATGTAAGTCAGAGAGACTATACCTAATTCCTGTTATAGTGTCCGTTATTTGCAAAGACCGCGGAGGAGGACTGACTGTCGGAGGAGGGGGGGGGGGTGATTTATACGTGTGCGCATCCTGGCGCTTATTCACTATTTCAGGAATAAATAGCCTTGCCTTGCACATGTTACCAATACATACACATTGGCCTCGGACCCTCGGTTACATGTACAAAACTAGAAAAGGTGCCCTTCCGGGCACAGGTCTCCACCAGGTTATCCACAGATCCGTGCAGTTAGAGGTAAAAACACTTTTTGGCCAGTTATAGCGCCACCTTGAGGCTGAGTTGAAATTGTTCATGTGGCATTTCGTCCTCGGCCTAGTGGGAATGTGGGTGCACAATTTCACGGAAATCACGCGATGTGTTCATGATTTGCAGCATTTTGTTTGAAACTGAGCACTCCTGTGAACTTTGGAAGCCAATCTTAACCAATCAGGATGGAGTCTGATAAATCTGAAAGACCCGTTTCGTTGAATGGCTCTAGAGAGACTGTGTAGCAATTTGCGTGATGTTTGGACAAAATCTGTAGGTGTACTGTGCAAAAACGTGTTTTGCACAAAGCGGCCTCCTGGTGGCGCTATAACAGGCCGTTCTGGAAAGTTTGGGTCAGAGGTTCATGGTTGGCATCCAGGGAGTGTGTGTGCAAAATATGGCATTAAAAAACTTGTTTTGCACAAAGCGGCCTCCTGGTGGCGCTATAACAGGCCGTTCTGGAAAGTTTGGGGCAGAGGTTCATGGTTGGCATCCAGGGAGTGTGTGTGCAAAATATGGCATCGACCGGGTTAACGGTGGCCGAGATTAGCTGTTCACGGACACACGGACACACGGACACACGGACACACGGACACACGGACGGACGGAGTGCAAAACATACTCTCTCCCCATGCCTTCGGCCTGGTGGAGACAATGATGAATTGTCTATTCTGCACTGTACGGCTCTGTTCGGACTTCGGAGTTCCAGTGATCCAGCTGTGTGACAGTGACACCACTTTTGCTTTGGCAACGTATGTTTTCCCATGCCAATAAAGCCCTTTGAATTGAATTGAATTGATACACGTCATTAGTGATCGCGGATTGTGCCGTCGCTTTGAAATGACAGCGTAGTACATTCCGATTCCAGAGGAAAATTCGACCACCACTCTGTCCTCGCATAGAATCCTCTCCTCCTCCTCTCCTCCTCGCTGGGGGCGGAGCAAAGGAGCGAGTGGAGGACGCGAGGAGAGTGAGCGAGTGTGAAAGTTGCGGTATTGGAATTTAGCTAAAGTTACAGCAAGTGAACGCTCCTGATTTTACTGTGAGGTCTGTTTTCTTTATGGTAATTTTCAATTCCAGAAAGCACCATATAGTATACAGACCAGCTATTACCTGCCGCTTGTATAACCCCGTGCTTGAAAACTTTCCTACAGTATACATTTCATCATGTCTGAAATGGGACTCTGAACCCTACCACACCCGATCAAGTCATTTCCCCAAATTCAAGTTGGTAGATCAGCTTTTAGCTTCGGTGTCCCTAATACACAGAATGACCTGCAAACGGCATTAAAATTGACCACTTTGGTACCCTTGAGTCATATTAAAACCTTGGTGAACATACAGATCCCCGTAATATGTAACTGTTTTTAGGTCGTTTTTAAATTTGTCTTGACTTATATTTGTAAACCCGTATGCCTTTTTCTTTTCCCTAATCTTCTGATGTGTTGTAATGATTTTATGTCATATTGTATTACTCGACGACACTGTACATGAGTTTAATTACGAGAATAAATACAACTTGAACTTGAATGAACAGTATATATTTATACGTACCGCTCCAAACACGCTCTTTAGGACTGAGTTGTACACTTTGGTCATTTTTTCGGCGTCTTTCTTTCCCTTCTTGGATGATTTCTTAGGTACATCGCCGACAGAGCTCAATGACGACCCCCGTACGGAGGACTTTGGGGCACTGTAGGTGGACAATAAAAGACTGTGATGAAAGACAATATCCACATCCAACAGTAGATGAAGATGCCATCATGCTATAGGGAAACAGTCCACTGCTGTCCTGGCTGCTCGCCCATTTCTCCCCTCAGTGGGTTGACAATTCGCTCTGAACATTTTTGTAAATCAACACCCTAATCAAAAGTACTCAAATGTTTTACGTATGAGTGTATCAATAGTGCAATGTAGTACTCTGTTACAAGTAAGTCAGGAATTCAAAATGTATTTGAGTAAAAGTAAAAAAGTATTTCACATAAGCCTGACTATCGATGAAATGACCAAAAGGTTTTTTGAAAGTGAAATATATACTTTAAAGTACAGTACTTAAGTACATGTAGGCCTACTTAGTTACTTTCCACCACTGCTAATTCATCATACTACAGTACATCGTCACAAATGTATCACAAAGTAGCAGATCCACGAGGTCGAAACGTGGTGCAATTTTTGTTATCTGATTCTTGAAAAGTAACAGTTTAGGATATATTGAGGTTTCCATCCGACAGAGACAATTTTGAAGTGTCAGCCAACTCTTGACTTTTGCTTTTGTGCACACCCCAAATTATGTGTGCATGCAGCCACTCTGCTAGGGAGCAATTTCTGGAAATTCTAAACATATGGGCATTCATGGCATCACTTGTCAGTCATGCAAAACTTCAAATGAATTTGAGGGATCCGTGTCAGTCAACAATATTTAGTGTGGGAACACAACCTGACAGAAATAAAAAAGAGGTCTTTTTTTTTAAATAATATCCTCATGTAGGCTATTTCATTCAACCCTTTATTTATACCCATGCAAGGTAGTAGCTGAGCACAAGTGCTCATTTTCAGCAACGCCCTGCACATAGAAACACACAGACAGACACACACATTAAAACCTAGAAGCCGACCAGTACAGCCACAGTCTTATACTGTTGGCCACTAAGCAGCTCCACTATCCCAGTCAGAACAGATAAGCAGTATGCATAGTTAGTATATTATGCATGTATTCTTAGTTCTTACCCATCTGCAGAGGCTGTAGAGGCCACGGAGATGATAGACGCCACGGAGGTGACAGAGGAGGCCCTCTCCCTTTCATTGGACATGCTGCTGTGGAGAAAATATGTGTTTCAAGTTTTTCATAATACTGTAAACACCTATGTGTGTGACTGTGTCCAGTACAGCTCATTTCAATTGACCACACACAGGGACGTGCAGAGAGTGTTAGAGGGGCAGGGGCCAAAATATAAAAATAGTGAAAATAGGGGCAAAAATAGCGAAAATAGCAGATCTACAAGCTCACAAGCTCTTTCTATTCTGTAGAGCAGCCATACTGTAAGTATTGTTATTTCATTTCATTTGGCTTACCTGGTTCTCTTGAATCAAGGTTAAAATAAAATAAAAGTTGATTATTCTTCTATTCCTAGTGTAGCAATCCCAGTGATTATGCTGTTCTGTCCTCCTCTCTCTCTCTCTCTCTCTCTCTCTCTCTCTCTCTCTCCCTCTCAAATTTCAATTAAATTCATTGTCCTTCTATTCCTAGTGCAGCAATCCCAGTGATTCTGCTGTTCTGTCCTCCTTTGCTCTCTCTCTCTCTCTCTCTCTCTCTCTCTCTCTCTCTCTCTCTCTCTCTCTCTCCTCTCTCCCCTCTCCCCTCTCTCTCTCTCTCTCTCTCTCTCTCTCTCTCTCTCTCTCCTCTCCCCTCTCCCCCCCCCCCTCTCTCTCTCTCTATCTCTCTCGCTCTCTCTCCCTCCAGAGGATTAGCAGCTATAGGCTAACGTGGCTAAAGGTACAGCAACAGATTAGAAAGCGGTTTCCAAGAGGTTTACAACATCCAACAGCCAACTAAGGCTATTAAGCCGTGTGCAGGCGTGCCCCGTATTAAAATGTTACTTTTCAGGATTCCAATTCAAAAATAGCTCAAAACATGCCAGGATTTAAAAAACAAAACTCAACTAAAACATGTCATAAACTGTTCGTTTTGAGCTTGTAGATGGTCTATTTTTGCTACTTTTGTGTGACATATGGGATAGAAACGAGAAAAGAAATACATAGATAAGACATGTCTGGGTAGCAGTGTAGGCCCTCTGGCCCGCTCCATCATCGAAGTTGATGCCCAAAAAGCTTGGAATATGGATATTTCAGGAAACTCCCGTTAAGCTTAAACTTTCCATCACACCTGTATATTACCGTATATTACTGTATAGGCAAATCTAGTGCCCATAATTGCCCGTTAAGTCTGCCTTGCACTTTTCAAGCAGTGCAAGGCAGAGACAGACACAGGGCAGGTCGAACACAAGGGGGTTCATTAAACAAAACAGGAGATGAAGAACATAGACTGGAACACAAGGAAACAAGGACATACTGTCTGGGAGCAAAAGAAAACACTAGGAACTTGGAATATTACGAACGAACAAGGAACTGAAAACACAAGGGCATATAAATAGACAAAGAATAACTATAGACACAGGTGAACAACTGAGAAATCAACACAGATTGGAACAGCTAGGTGGAAAACAAAGACTAATGACTTGGTTAGAAAAGGCAGGTACAGAACTACAGGGGCAGACAGGAAGGCACAAAACAATACGACAAAATAAAGGTACACAGGTGTAAAGTAAAACTCTGACTAAAAACCAATAGGAACACATGGAAAATATCTGATGAGCCTCTTGGCTCTGGTGGACACAATGGGCAATGACATGCAAACACTACTACTTTGTGCCCACTATCCAAGCCTCAAGAGTCAAGACACACCAATGGGCAGATGTCAAGGCCCACCTGTGTGTGTGTGTGTGTGTGTGTGTGTGTGTGTGTGTGTGTGTGTGTGTGTGTGTGTGTGAGGGTGTGTGTGTGTGTGTGTGTGTGTGTGTGTGTGTGTGTGTGTGTGTGTGTGTGTGTGTGTGTGTGTGTGTGTGTGTGTGTGTGTGTGTGTGTGTGTGTGTGTGTGTGTGTGTGTGTGTGCGTGCGTGCGTGCGTGCGTGCGTGCGTGCGTGCGTGTGTGTGTGTGTAATCCTGTCGTTCAGCAGGTCACACAGAGGATGTGTGGTCTTTAATCCTCATAACACCGACACACATTTAGTCACCATCCATCCATCCATCCATCAGTGTTGTTGTTGGATGAAGGCTGGGCCATATAGCCAATAGTGAAACCTAAGGTTTGTTTGACCCCCAGGGGTTAACTGGGGACAGGGAGGAACTCCTTATATGGTCAGCACACTCTATAGTAGGGAGGATTATCACAACAAAACAAAAAAAGAAGTGATATTTGAAATCACTGAATTTAACTTTAAAACACCAAAAAGGGTTCCCGTCCCACCAAAGTGGTAAAAAGCGTGTGTGCCGTGGTTTCCAAAATAAATTGTTATAGTGACAAAGGCACGTGATGTCGAATTCTCACTGGAGCTGGTCCAGTTCACACAAGCTCCCTAGAGAACATTTTCATAAAGACGGATAAGGCCTTATCTGTGATTTCCATGTCCTGTAACACTTCAAAGGCCTTCCCATCAGTCATTGCTCTACCATGTGTTGGTGTTGGATGATGAGGTCAGTGTGTCTTTGCTGTGGGAACAACCTTGTTATCGGTGGTGTGAGAAGTACTTATTAATTTTACTTTAAGTAAAAGTATAGCAATAAGACGGTAAGACCACAATGTAGAAATACGCTGCTGAAAGTAAAAGTTCTGTATTCAAAAGAACAAAAGTATTGGCATCAAAATATACTTAAAGTACCAAAAGTATTGGCAAAAGCATCCATTTCACTTCATTCCACACATCCATTCTTTTCAAATTCAAAATATTTATCCAATCTACAAGCTCACAATGTGCTCACTGTAGGCTACAACGTAACTTGTAACTTATGTACAAAGTTTTTGTGGAGTTGATAGTTGTTGTCTGCACCTGACTGGGTTGGATGGAGGGTTGCAGAGAGGGGGTCTTCCTGTGTGGACATGGACAGGGGGCAGGATTTCCGCAGGTCTGTCTGCAATGGATCCCTCGGCTTTACCGCATGGTGTTGACCCCAGGAAATGGTGACCTGCCAATGTCCAGTCACTCTGCCTGTCCCGCCTCTGACATAATGTTTACATAGGTGGTTCTCAATTTCTCAATGGGGGAATCCAGGCAGGGAGGGGGGGGGGGGGGTTCGATCAGGGTCCCTAGCAAAATATGGAACGATTTAAACCCAGTTATATTCTTTTGCTATTTGAAAATAGCCAATCTACAAGCTCACAATGCAACGTGTTGTGTTTTATTTAGAAATTACAAAAAACTATTTTGTCCATCACTTCGTCTCACCGTGACAAGTATAACAATGTGGCCCTCTGGAGTGAGGCCCTCTCCATCGTCAAAGTTGCCCACCACTGCTCTAAACCCACAGGAAGAACGCCAAGCAGGGCTGGACTGGGACAAAAATTTGGCCCGGTCATTTTCGCGTGAATTTGGCCCAGACCGGCCCACCACAACCAGCGCGCAGATAGCAGAAACTATACCGCCCGCTCCATCGAGGCACACACAAACAAACAAGCCTAATACCACCACTTTTACAGAACAACATAAATGATACAAACTGACAGACAACTACACAACCCTTTGTAGAGGGTTTATTTGTCACTCACTGATACAGGTACATTGAAATGATCATGATGGCACTGGCAGAATGGCAGCACGCCCGGACCTTTCCTGGTGGCCTGCCGCCTATTGGCCTGCCTGCCTGTCTTCTTTTTTTTTAATCATGGCGGGTGGCCCCCTACGGTCACGGCCCACCGGGAATATGCCCGGTACGTCCTCATGTGGCCAGTCCAGCCCTGAACGCCAGCCAACGTTAACACAGCCGAGGGAACTCTGGGAGCCCTTATGATTAAATAAACACATGCCCACAGCTCAAAGCAGAGGAAAGAGGGTGTAAAATCATGGATCAGACAAGAGTAATTGCAGAGCCTACGCGCTCTGATCTGCCCCCTTATAATCTCACTATACCAATCCACCCTCCCACCTCCACCCCAACCCCTGCAGCTCAACCTCGTCATTGATCTAATACTTTATCCTCCTCCGTTGCTTACATACTGTATGAGATTCGGTGATATCAAACTGTGCAGTACGTCATCGCACGCGAGCGGCTTGAGGATTGACCTCATCTGCCACGTCCAGTAACTAAGAGCATGTACCCAAATACTGTACATGAGTTACGTGACATTTTGAGATACACTGTATATATATATTTACAGTGGTGGAATGTAAGTACTTTTATTTAAGTACTGTACTTAAGTACAATTTTGAGATATTTGTACTTTAATTGAGTATTTCCAATTTCCAATACTTTTACTTTTACACATTTCAGAGCCAGACTTTTTTACTTTTACTCCACTACAATTATTTGAAAACTTTAGTTACTACTTACTTTACTTTTTTTTTTTTTTTAATTTGATTTGATTAGAAAACAAGCCGATCAACAAACTCACAATGTGTCGCAACGCGATGCATTGTGAGCTTGTAGATCTGCTATTTTCAAAAGATTTTGTACACACACTTTTACTTGTAACGAAGTACTTCTGAATTGCAGTATTGGTAAGTAAGTAAGTAAGTACATTTTATTTATATAGCACCTTTCACAGAGAGGACTCACAAAGTGCTTTACATACAATAAAAATACAGAACAAGGTAAACAAGCAAAACAATGCAGATAAAACATGTGCTGTACAATTCAGCTCAACAGGACAACAATATGATCATCATACGTACATCATAAAACAAAAGGTAGGTTAATTAAAAACAGTAGCCAGGGGCCTGACCATGCATCGCTCTGAAGGTGAGCGCAAGTACCTTGAACTGAACCCTGAAGTTCACCGGAAGCCAATGCAAGGAGGCCAGGATTGGAGTGATGTGGCATAATTTGCTGGACCTAGTGAGTAGTCTGGCTGCAGCATTTTGGATCATTTGAAGGCGGTCTATGGTGGTTTTATTTAAGCAAGTGAAAAGAGAGTTACAATAATCAAGCCTTGAGGAAACAAATGCATGGATAATTTGTTCCAGTTCCGTGTGTGAGACTATTGCTCTAAGCTTGGCGATGTTTCTGAGGTGAAAAAAGCATGTCCGGGTAACTGATTTAATATGAGTGTCAAAGTGCATGGATTGGTCAAAATTGACGCCAAGGTTCCTGATGTTTGGACGCACATTGTGTTTGAGGGGCCCGATGCAGTCCAAAACTTTAGGCACAATATTGTCAGGGGCCACAATAAGTACCTCAGTTTTGTCGTTATTTAGCTGGAGGTAATTATCTGCCATCCAGGCTTTAATGGCTGATATGCATTCAAGTAAAATCAAAATTTAACTCAGCAGGACACTTAGTGTTAAAATAATAGTAAAGCTGGATATCATCTGCATAAAAATGATAAGAAATGTTATTAAAAGTGCCAATAAGGTGACCTAAGGGTAGCATATAAAGTGCGAATAAGGTTGGTCCCAGGACCGAACCTTGGGGGACCCCACAGGAGAGGGGAACATAGTCTGAGATATGGGGACCTACTGTCACTGAAAATGTCCTATCTGAGACATAGGAAGTGAACCAGTCAAGGGCCTTCCCAGTGACACCTACCCAATCCCTGAGCCTATATATTAAAGTGGGGTGATCGATCGTGTCGAAAGCGGCACTAAGGTCCAACAAGGCCTAAATTGAGCATCTCCCGGCATCTGATGCCATCATTATATCATTTGATACTCTTAAAAGTGCGGTTTCAATGGAGTGCATTTGTCTAAAACCAGATTGAAATTTGTCTAAAATATTGTGCTCATTTTAAACAGTTAAAAGTTGTTCAGCAACATTTATTTCTAAATTTTTTGAAATAAAAGGGAGCTTTGAAATAGGCCTATAGCTACTAGGTAGTGCAGGATCCAAACCAGACTTTTTTTAAAGTGGCTGAACTGTGGCTGTTTTAAAATAAGAGGGGACGTGGCCAGAGACAAGTGAGAGGTTAATGATGGAGAGCAGGGATGGACCTATGGAGCTAAAAACATCTTTCAACATGGAGGTAGGTATAACATCTAGGGGACTGGAGGAGGTACTTTCACTTAAGTAAAACAATTGAGTACTTTTTCCACCACTGTATACAGTATAATATATACATTTTTAACTTTTGGTCCTCTATAGTACTCTATAGTCTTATGCAGATAACATTTACTATTACTATTACAAATACTTTTACTCAAGTACATGTTGAATAGGGCACTTTTACAGAGTGTATTATCTACATTACATTGCAGTAAAACACGTGAGTAGTTTCTTTCATCAGCGGTCACATCCCTTCCGCAACGTAAACAATGTCAAGCCCCTCTGCGGTTCGTCTGAGCTCGCCGCCGGGGGTCGCGACCTCTCCTCTGCTGAAGCAACCCATCCCCGTGCTAAAAGGAACATTCCTTATCTCATGGCCGTGTGCTCCACAGACTCTCTCCAAATGACGCCATACAATAGAAATGTACGTATCAATGTCGACTAATACTATGACAATTCTTTTTCGTCGACTACCTTTTTTCACTGGCGAAAACTAGTAATGGAAACTAAATGAAACCTAAAAGCTATGATGAAACTAAGACTAAATATATTGACAATTTCGTCAACAAATAAAAACTAGACTAACATGTTAGAAATGAATTATAAAAATTGTGATTGTAATTGTGATTTTTTAAAGGATGCCTATTTTCTAAATAGCTTCTCATCCAGTCCAGTACCATACCTCTCACGCCATATGTGTATCATTTAGAAATCAAAATTGTATGAGCCAATCATTAAAGTAAAAACTAACTTTTGAGTGAAAAGGGGGCAGGTATTTATAAGAATTTATTCTTCTTCCTGCTCCTTTTCGTCATGGGTGTATCAGATAGGTATGAAAGACAAATTCATTATGTAATGAATTGTTATCTATTATGATTTGTACTGTATTGTGATACACCATGTG